>NC_140625.1:26811540-27454040 GCF_057382275.1 Copadichromis virginalis
CTTGAAGGACTGAAGGTTGTGAGGTAATGAGGTTGTTATCCTATTTTTATTCTAGTGTGATTGAGCTATTACATAGTAATAACTCTCCAACAACGTGCCCAAAAGCATTTGAGGAAGGCTGCAGAGACATTTCCATCTTGAAGGACTTATGTGTATTTAGCAAGAGTAACTTATAGTCACTAATATAATATTCAAATGGTGTCAAATTAAAAAAAAGAATATTTTAATGTAAATCGGCCCGTTTTCACCCCAAGGACTCAAATGAACTGCGTCTTACTTGAATGTGCATACAGGTGTTAAGACACAGACCTGACCTGCAGCAAGCTGCATGTGTAACCACCTACCCCACACACCGTGACACCCTTCAACCCCCTCAAGACCTCCCATTCATCTACACATCTCAGCCACCTCTGTAATGAGCAATAAAACACATACTGTAAAGAGCCCACAAAAACACACATACACTCACAAAGGACCACATGGTCAATTCTTACACATGCCCCCAACCAATGCCTCCCACCCACCGGTGTAATGAAGCCCACAAAACCTGGTGAGGCCCCGGGGCTCCACAGAGCTATAACTACACCCACCCCACAGTATAATCTCAGTCCTTTCTAGCTATGTGCACAGGATTCTGTGAAAGAGGAGAAGGTGGTAAAGGGGGAGGAGAACTTGGCAGCGACAAAAAGGTAGAGCCAACAGGCTGGAAGGTGATTTTCTTGGCAGAAAGTCATGTTGGGTGCCGAGAGCAAGGGGCCCCACGATTCCCACCAGCTAGCCTGAATGCCTGTGTGGTCCTGGTTCTGATTACCAGCAAAGCTCTTGTCATACTCGGACACACAAGCTTACAGGAGCCCACATGTGCATGGTGATCAAGGCTAACATTTGCACACATTTACATTTTACAGACACACGCCCAGTCAGGCGGTCTACACATGTCGCACACACGCGGCATGTCAATCCTCGGTGTCCGCGGCTTCGCTCGCTCTCCGAGCATTGTCAGAACAGATGAAGCGAACGGGCAGCTTACTTTTGTCACTGACTCAGAGAGACGGTACAACAGAAGAAAATGATAGGGCTGTGAATAAGAAAAGCAGGGGGAGGAGAGAATGTGGCGAGAGCCAAGTCTGTCAAAGTGCAAAATCTTGAGTTTTCATCCCTGGGGAATAAAATGAAACGGTTACTCAATCATTTCATATTTTTACCCCATGCTTTCTCTTTGTTTTTCTTTCATGGACACGCACACACAGATACACACACATATAGACACAAGGAAAATCATGTCCATGTGGCACCCTATATATACAAAGTCTCCCAGACAGCGCATGAGAATATGTGTCAATGATTAAAAAAAATAATCAGAGAGGGACAAGAAATGTGCTGGGTTGATGAATGTCTTTGCTTCTTAGTTACTGGGTAGTAAAAAGAGTGGAAGCAGCAGAGCGCACACCTTTACAATGTGTGTTCAGACAGGCTCGACCTAACACCCCAGGACGTGAGCCTGCATGTGATTCTGTGTGCTGATGACTTATTATCTGTCTCCACTGGCGTTATTCCCCTTCAATTTACTTCATTTGCTACTAAAATTGAAAAAAGTAGAACCTGTTACAATCATTGAGACAAAAGGAGCCATTTAGGATTCAATCCAGGAACAGTTTCACTCGTTTCAGTCACTTTTACAAGACAAATCTATTATTTTCCAGCGGAGCGTGCAGTCAGATGACTCCTATGATGAAATTGAATAAACAGCATGTGGGAAAAGTTCAAGAAAGTGAGGCACGCTCGATGCTTAGAAGGAAAAAGGAGGGGCAAAGGGCCGGGACGAGCTGTCAGCAGCACATCATCGCCACCTCTGCCTTTTGTTTCTGCCTTAGTGGGTTTGGAATGTGCGTAATGATCGGGTAGACTCTTTAAAATATGTGTTGGAAGTATATGGCAGGGTATCTGTGGTGAGTGTGTGAGCGCTTTATTTACCCAGTAGAGTGTGTACCATTTATGTAAATATGTATAAAGCTTATTATATTGTATCACAATGCATCTGCTGTGATATTCCTGTGTGTCTGCCAGCATATGCAAGTTCAGTTTAAGACTTTTATCACAATTTAAGATGAAATTTACAACCCGGTTTGCAATGAAAACACACATCAGAAGTAAAAACATAATCTACATCCAAGTAAACACATTGATGTCAGTTCACGGTGAACAGTTAGTGAGGTAAGACTCGAAGAAATGCTTATGTCAAAAAGCAAATAAATAAAAATACTGCTGCCCTAAGCTTCGACATTCAGACGCACTTCTAGGCACCTGTTGCAGTTTTCAGCAGGACTGTTTTTCATTTTTCCTGTTAAATTACCATCTTACTATTTCAGGAGACTAATGAGCAGGCTCGCCAGCGAGGGAGGCCTCATTGCGGTCAGGCTGCCAGGCCTACACTGACCCCCAGCTGGACCTGACCATGAGTGGAGGTGGTTCCTCTTTTTAAGTTATCTAAGGTATCTTACCAAACTAATGGAAAATGTTGTGACCCCTTGCGTCAGTTGCAGAAACATCACAGGTTTCTTTCTGCCGCTTTAAAGCTTTAACAATGATGCGTATGATGATACAGAAAAAGAATACTTAGAGTTTTCTCAGTGATTGCAGGTGGCAGGGAGCAGCATTTATTAGTGCAAACCAAATGAAGGGTATTTTCCATTCTTCTTTTCCAATGAGCTACAGTCAGTGATCACAGACTACCTATTTCAAAGTGTGAATCTACTTCCACACAATGCCAGCAGCAGAAGCATCATAGTCATGTCATTATGTTGAGGTTTCTCACATGATGTCATGTGTAAATTGCTCAAGAGCTGGTGGCCATATTAGATGTGACACAAACATTGGTTGCTAGGGAAAAACGTGTATCCCTCCACTGGTTGGCAGTGGTTCACGGACATTGTTGGCTGTCACTAAAGGAACGGTTGCAAAGACGGTGGTGACTGCTTTGGTTACTACAGCTTCCGGTAGTTTTTTCATGTTTTCTTCAAAACACCTGCTAACTACTAGCTGAGCAACAGTGGAAAAAGAGTGACGCAGAGTAAAAGCTGTAGCTCAGCACGGCAGCCGACATGTTTCGAAAGCCGCGACTTTTACTTTGAAGGTAAACAGCCTCCATTTTCTATTACTTCTATGAAAACAATAACTGTGGCAATATGCAAAAAACCCAAGCAATTATGCTTTTGTGATCTGTAGGCCTGTGTCTGGGCCTTTAACAAACAACCTTCAACAACCGTCAACAACCATTCAGGGTATACCTGTTTTTCCATCACAATTGGTGGTTGCCACATGGTCACAGAATCCTGTGTGAAATTCACCTAAATCTACACTACCACTTGATTGGCACATGTTGAACAAGTCAGCATTAAGGGTTGTTGGTCATGTGTCTGCAAAACCTTGAAACATTGAAACAGTGACACAACATGATAAATATAAGCATAAAAGTAGCCTAGATAGTGTTTTCCTTGGAAATCTTAACTACTTAACCCTTTATTTTAACAAAAACTTAAGTAACAACTTTGTAATTGTTCAAATGACTGCATAATATTGTCAGATGAAAAAAAAAGTTCTGCCTGGGATATTTTATCTTGGGTTGATTCGAACCACTTGCTCAAAGCCCTCTTTCACCACCATGTAACCACATCAGTAATCTCCATCCACCATTTGCTCTTCCTGTTATATGCAATGCAGCTAGCAAACGCCGTAGCAATGCTTGGTTGAGTAATTTGTTTACTTTTGGGTTACGTATCACCAACTGCTAGTTCCTCCTTCTCATGTGCCTTCATAGCCTGTTTGTACTCCAGCGCAAGTGGCAAAACAAGCACATGTTTTACACTCTACATGCATTGGTAGTTTCCAATTTCCCAATTTGCAGAAGTCGTTTTTTTCATCTGCAACCCACATCTTGAAAGATTACTGGACTCAGAAAAAAAAGTTCTAATGGCACAGGTCATGATCTTAACTGCGTCAGAAATGCAGAACTTTGATTTTCAATTAAACTTTTCCAATGTGAAAACAGCCCTCCAGCGCCAATTTGTAAACATTTATTGTTCTGCACAGTGAAGGTCAAACACCTAAAATGAACAATAACTAAAACAGATTTCTAAGCGGTGAGGGCCTTAAATACTGCAGCCTATGCCAATATGCCTTTTTTGTTTGCACGTGCACATATGTAACTATCCTCGAGGCACAAGCAGAACACTTGACTTTGTGCAGGTGTGATTCCAGCTTATATCTCTCGTCTACCTTCCACATTTTTCTTCTCAGACAGCTTCACAAGAAAACATCAAAAGCCTTTATTGGACTTTGATGGCTAAACAAGACAATTACATGAAAGGATCCAGCTGTTTAATTTGCACGTTGCGAATGTGGGGTCAGAATGTGAGCAAAATTGGTTTATTTAGGTGTTTGCTTTCTCTTTTTGTCTCCGCTCTGCCTGTTTCAGCTCGAGATGAGCAAATGAAATAATCAAACCAACAATTATTTTACGATATTGATCTTCAAAGCTGTGAACTCTGGAAAAAAAAAAAGAAACTTTCAAGTCTAGCATGCTATGAATTATTTAAGTCGCGCTGTGCATGGAAAGAAACAACACAATCATTCTCCTAAAATTAAAAGTTGAACTCATAAGAAATTAAACACCTACACTTAAAACTTCTGCTACAACTTCCCTCCATCAGGACTAGTTCACAGAGACTTGTGATAACAAATGTTAAATTGATGTTGCTTTTAATTAAACCATGTTTTCGTATTTATGAGAGTGGATAAGATCATATTTCAGAATGTAGGTCAAAATTTTCAATTTTCAAAACAAGAAGAGGTAATGCAACGTGAGGAAATGAGTTTTAAATAAAATATTAACACAGTGTGGGAATTCACATTCGAATGAGGCAATTTTTTAAACGTGTACTTTAATTAACCTGTACAATGAATGGAAAAATACCAAATTATGTGCGCTTAGTCAGTTTCTGTGTGAGCAGCTATGCGTTTCCCCTCTGGCGAACGTAGACACGACTCGACAGGACATTTGCAGTGGGACAGTCCTGTTCGACCAGATACGCCACAGATGCTGTGAGACTCAGACGACAGAGAGGCGCTTTCACACTTCAGAGAACCTGTGTTTAAAATACCACCACACACATATTCAAATAAAGCCAACATATACTTACAGTATACATAAAATCATGCAGGCACCACATGCTGTATAGATGTTTGTGCATGGAAAGGTCAGACGGGTACAGTGGCCTCAAGTTCACCACACTGCAGGGTGTTTTAGGCTGCCAAAGGAGCGCATACACTCGGTTTCCCTTACAGCGGGGGGCGGGGGATCAGCACTGCATCAATTTGGCATGCTGACCCCAACATGCTCTTACCCACAGGCTCCTCTGAATCAAAGGTAGAAACAAAAGGTGCCAGCTAAGTAAGGAACAGAGAGGCGAGGGAGGGCACCTATGGGACCCAAACACAGAAGCCAGATAAGGATTGGAGGCATGTTGACCTCACACAATAATCTGTACATGTTTGCCTTACAGTGCACATGCAGTATGCATGCGGGCGTGTACATACATCAACAATGGAGAAAGGAATACGGTTTCTCACAACCTTCCAGAAACACAGCTGTTTGTATTCACAGGTGCAAACAATAATTCATCGACACACGGTCATGCCATCTGAGTTCTCGGCCACCTTTCTGTCGTAAAATCCTTTTTATGTGCTTCTGCCGGCGACGGACGCGGGCGGATGCATGTGCTTGGGCTGTACGTCCACATTCTCATGAGTGTGATATTGCTTGAACGTCTTGAGGGAACTTTTTTAATGCACCGATTAGAATTTGGTGCTCAAAAGGTCACAGTGACCTGCTTTTAGCCCTGCCTCGAGAATTAAAAGGCTAATTATGACGGCATTTCCCAAAAATGTCCGATTGGGGAAAAAGTAGGAGGCGGCAAAATTTAAAGCCAATAATCAGAGAAACAGAAGGGGACTTTTACTTCATATAGTTCTATTTTTCTTAATGTGGTTTGATACTGAAGAACGAAACTGACCTGGACATGGATACAAGTTCTAGTTTGCAAACTTATTCCAATTTGATTTTTACTACAAAACAAAACAAGCGTGCTGCTCCTCATTAGTCACTAGAATCAGCACAGATTTACCTGTAAGGTAGGTTTTTTTTTAAGGTTACAGTCAAGATGCATTGTTGTTTTATAAAATTTAACCTATATTTTGTTGTGTCTCTTCAGTAAAGCACTTTGTGTCTCCTGACTGTGAAGCCTGAGTCTCTGAGTGCTGTCTAAATAAATATTCCTTGACATGGTGCTAATGCTCGCTTTCTGATGGGGCAGTGGAGGAACAGTCGCACAAATAGAAGATCTGAACACTAAAATGAGTAAAGCTTCAGAAGATTTCTCTGCTTAAGTGAAACAAAGGTTTTAACAATCCCATTAAAGTGGTCACATTGTCCAGTATGAATTTTTTCAAGGTGTACTTGAACACAGCACTTATGCATATGTAAGCAAGTGAGCGTACAACGCTACACCAGCGAACATTTTGACACTGAATAATTCAGGGCTGGTGGTCACAAGTTCACGGGTGGCTCGAGATACTTTCCATCAAGACAAATCTGTGTTCAAGAGCCGTTTTATATTATTTTTGTTAGCAATTTCACAACTTAAAGTGGTCCAACTTCTCACTCTGGGGGTCATTTCTAATCCCACTGTGCTAAATGAATATCTGCTCACATCTCAGCTTCATATTATCGATATCGGGGGGAGACGGGCATCGCTTGTGACAGGCTAGATTTGATTAGCTCGCCATGCAACAGATGAGACAGAACTTTTTTGAAAAATATTGTTTATAAATAAATCAACAGGTTATGTGCACAAGAAGAACATGTTGTGTGACTGTTGACAACTATTTGGTAACCAAATTAGCTGTCAGTCAAATGCATTAAAAACAAAAAAAACACAAAACAAAGGCATGCATTTATTTCTGCTATGCTATAATCTAATCAGTAGTTCTTGCAGTACAACAGTAACACTATTGTATGTGGAAAACACATCAGCATCTGTTCATCTACGCTGTGTTTCTTTTTCAAGCAGTAAAATGTAAGTGAGGCGGGTAAAAGAGAAGGCATCAGCATAGTAAAGGTGCAAAGAGAGCTTCCAAACAAGTGTTACTTTAGGGAGCACGTCCTGGCTGGTGGGAGCACTAGCAGCTGGCACAAAAAATGTTTACCCGTGCATTACATTTATGTATTTTCCTCCAGCACGGTCTGCTAAAATCATTCCAAAATACCAGCATCATTAGCTAGCCACTATTTTTAGAAGTAAGATGAGTAAGCAAAGCAGCCAAAACATTAGAAAACATCAAAAACACGCCATGCATGGATAACATACCAAGAGCAGATTCCCAAGCATGTTTTACCCAAAGATAGCAATGCAGAATGGAGAGTATTGGGGGGGGGGATTTTATGTAGACACTGCTGTTGAAATAATTTGTTCATTTATCAGTTGACCCAGCCGTGACATTAAAGACAAATAAGCTGTTGTGACTGAGAGACAATCAATTAACTACTGGAACTGGCTCACCGGCCACACACAGTGTGTAAGAGCAGATCCAGTGACTAGTGCACAGCCAACAGACGCTTCCACCGCTCCCATTAGTCAAGTGGGACTCAGCCACCAGGGCAGCAATAAAGACTTAAAAACCTGAGATCAAATGTGGCCTCTGTTATAGTGACTCAAATCTCAGGGAATAAAGTTCAAAAGAAGGCTATTATTCTTCACCGTGCTAAAAGAGAAACCAAGTGACATAAATCGTGAATGAGCTAAGCCTAGCACCATTAAGCCCAGTGATGTAACGCAGGGCTAGTAAGATCTACTGTCAAGCTTTGACAGTGGCATTAACATCGTAGACGGAGATGTGACGGGGCTATATGTAGTCATGGGACATCAGGATTACTAAAGCTAACAGTTTGCATTGTGTCTAAAGCCAGATTCAACATTTAGAAAAGTAAACAGGATGTTTAATATCAACTTTTCAGACAATGCTTACATAGTCAGTCCACGTTTTTGGACAATGATGCAATTTTTGTCATTTTGCAACTTTCAGCATTAATTGAAGGCGTTTAACAAAAGTTTTGCATTTACTGTTCTGAAACTACAGCCATTTTTATACACAGCCCCACATTTTCAGAGGCCTAAAACTAACTGGACAACTGACTAACGAGTTTTTATGGCATATTTCACAACTACTTAAGAAGATAAAAGGTCTGGAATTTGCCAAACTTCCATTTCATTGCTTTTCACTGAAAACCTCAATATGAGGTCCAAGGTTATGTTGATGCAAGCGAAAGAGGCCATCGTTAAGCAGTAAATCCCAAAATAAACCTACTAAACAATAGTATAAACTTTAGAAGTGGCCAAATCAACAGTCTGGTACATACTTGAAAAGAAGTCTCAGCAACACCAAAAACGCCTGAAAGATCACGGAAAACAAGACAAGTGGACGAAGGAAAACCTCTTTACGCCATCCAGCCAAGTCAAGATCACTCTCGAGGAGGTAGGCTACAAACAAAAGATGATTTAATGAATCAAAATACAGATTGTTGTATACATGGAAGGCCAGATTAGACTTTGTAGTAAACATCTACAGAAGCCTGAAAAGTTCAGGAAGAATCTTTGGACTGATGAAACCAGAATGACGGAAACAAGAAGGTAAAAAGCTCATGGCTTTCATTTGACTGATCAGCCTGTGCTTCACAGCGCAAACGACCGAAAGCATACTGCAAAAGTACCTCAAGAGTTTTTCAAAGCAAAGAAATAGCCAAGGCCGTCAGTGGCCTGGAGCATGCTTTTAAGTTATTAAATACAAAACTGAAAGAAATAAGCAGCAACTGGAGGCGACTGCAGTAAAGACCGAGCAGAGGATCTCACAGGAGGAAATACAGCATTTGTATGTGGTGTCTAGACTTCTGGAAGTCACTGCCCACAACGGAGTTTTATTCAGTAGTCACAATACAAAAAGTTTCAGAATAAAAGCTGAAAGTCGGCACTTTAATCACATCTTGGTTCATTTAAAATCCACTATAGTGGTGTACAGCAGCAACATTACAAAGTTAATTATGTAATTAATAATAAACAAATTGGGAGCATGCTGCTCGTGCATCAGCTCAGATGGGCATTATAAAAGAGCCCATTATGCTGCAGCCACCACCCTACAACAGCTGCACCCAAAGACAAACATGCTGCTTCGGCAGCCTTATCACAAACAGCAGGCCTACGGGCCCAGCTGCCCGGAGCTCATGTGATCTATCATTAGTCTAATGGGCGGTCAATTAATGTTAACTTGCCAGACATACAGCTCATTCTTATAGTTTTCCTTTGTGATTGTTTCTTAATCACTCGAAGATCAGTCGTTGTTTTGTCATGAGTCCACCACAAATTCAATCCATGAATTAAACAGACGATCCAGGGTAGACGTGTTTTCGTCCTTTTACGGGGAGCATCTCACATTCCTGTTTTATGTTACTGTCACCCCTCCCTGCTGCTGAGAAACAGAAACAAGACACAAACAGAAATGCAGCTGGAGGACAAATCAAAAGTATAATATAATTTTTGAAACAGCCCTTATGTTACTTGATTTCATTTGATCACATCAGGTCTACATCGGGTTACAAAGTGGTGCAATGTACAACAAATTAGATTCAGAGATGTCCCTGCTGTCCTTGGCCGAACAGAAGACTGATACAGTGAGATGTTATTAGGTAATTAACCATGAAGCTTTAATAATCGTGCCACTGAAGCTCTGTGAAGGTGCTTATTCTTGCTGACAAAGCAGATCGTGGTAGAGTGTGCTGCCGATTCTTGCTTCTTAATGGTGCATAAAACATTAAATTAGGGCTCCGTGACAACTTAATTTTAACTTAAGCGTTCTCGACTGAGTCACTGAAATTATAGAGTGCCATCAACTGACAAGGTCAGTTTGTGTGTATAAATGATTCAAAGAAAACTATAATTAAAAAGAAACCAAATGGGTTATTAAGGTGGGAATGAAATTTCTCCGCACATGTTGTTGCCTTGCAATTTCTCCAGCGGAAATCTCTCTGGCATTAGGGCAATCCAGCTGTCATGGGACGAAAGGCGGGTTTTAATCATTTTCTTTAATCACCAAAAGACAGTGAAAATTTAGGAAACTTCCAAATTTGCATTTGTCTCATAAGACATCAAACATATCCTGGTTTATTATCTGAACCAGGATATGTTTGCTTGATTTGTTTGTAATTCCAAAGGCTAAGGGTGAATTTGCATTATAAGCTTTTAGGCTGCTGAATGGAGTCCAAAATAACATTTGGAGCTCTGGATTCAGGAGTTTTTGGAAGGACTCTTTACCACTGTGAGATATGGCAATATTTGAGATTTTGGGTCTTTGTTCATGCAAATCAAATTAAATTCAGATCCGGATACCCTTCTTTATCCAGTGAAACAGTGAAACAGTTCATGCATGTTGCCATGGTGGAGACAGGCAGTGTTAGAATGTTCTTCTTAATAATGCTCAGCTCTTTCATCAAAATTAATGGAATTACCCATCCTCTATTTTCTTCTATCTGCAGGATCAGAGTCAGGAACACAATGGCAAAAGACTAAAGAAAGTAAATTTGTGTTTGTTTTGTAGTTTGTGCTGTCTTGAGCTTAGTGTGTATTGGTGCGTACAGTATTGATGTCATTTGCAAGGTTTTACCCTGATATTTATATTAGGGTTAGGGTGTACCTCTGCCTGCATATGTGAGCATCGCTTTCCCCACTGCTGTGCGCAGGGTGCAGCTTTGTCACGGGAGGGTCGCAGCGGCCGTGCCGACAACGTTGCTGGCCAGTGTCTGTCTGTTTCAGGGCGGTGCTACGAGGGAGGCCGCGGTGGCAGCAATCGAGAGCCCCAAGTGTGGAGTGCGCCTGGGCTGTGCGGCAACGAGCCCCTCAGGGAGAGACAGGGCGGAGGTAGGAGGTTCTCCTTGGCGTTCTGACTGGCGTGGTCTCTATCTCAGAAGAGGAATTCCTCCCCTGGTTTTAAATATAAGGAGCATTTGCCCGGGTGTGGCTGGACAGCGGTATCACGGGACTGAGGGGGGAATTTTAGTGTATGAAAAACATTGTTTATTCCTGTCGGCAGGGATTTTTGCACACAGAAAATGTTTTTTATTACATAAGTGTCTTTTGTGTTTGTTAATTCAGTTTTTTTCTTCCTTCTCTGGAATAAATGGTGTGTTTAAGACCTGCTCAGTCTCTGTGCCCCAAACGCTGATTCATCCTGCTTGTATGCGAAAGAACTTTCTGATGGGACATTTAGACCAACCAGCTTTATTGGCCACGTATGGACAAAAGTACTGGGTCACTTACCTACAGACTGTGTAGGATCTGCACAGCCACTGAAACCCATGCCATCAAAAACCATGCACTGGGAGCTTTGAGTCATCTTTTACACACAATGCACCTCCGCAATGAGAAGCCCCGCTCTGTAACTTTCCAGTGCTGTGGATCCTAAGCGCATCCGCTTTGCAAGCTCATCAAGGATCATGATTGAGGGAAGAAGTTTCACAAACTGACTTGCTGCAATGCTGGCATTAGATTACAGAACCACTCAGAACTGAGATCTTTAGAACAACCCAGTTTTTCACAAACGTTTTCAAAGGCAGACTGCATGGCTAGGTGTTTGATTTTATACTCTTGTTTTCAGGACTGAAAACACGTGAATTCAAGGAATAAGAGGGTTGGACCAATTACATACAATGTAATTCCCGTCTTAAAACGGTCTTAAAATAGCAACTAATCAGAGGCCTGATAAACATCTGCTTTTTCATTCAAGGACAAAAAAAGCAGTGGCTTCACTCTGATTGATTCAATAAGTGAGTTTATGGAAATGCCAACTGGCGATGTCACACTTTTTTGTATCAAGTCTGTACACAACCCCAAAATACTAGAAGTATATTCGTCAGTATCATTTAATCTAAAAGGTTACGAACCCTGAAGGTTTTACCTTGCAGTATCAGCAACTGGACACCATCTCTAAATAACACAGACTTCAAAGCTCTGCTGGAAAGACTTGTTGTGAGGGCCACCACTGACTACCGTATATCATGTTTCCTCAACCTGTACTTGAGAGTCAAAAACTTTATACATCTGACATGTTAGGAGAGCTTCGTGTTAAAGATGAAGTATACAGTACATTTTCAAGGATGCTGAGAGGCAATAGCTACCTACGATGGCAATACCCCTGCTTAAGAGGGTTAGGAATTCAAACCAGGCAGCTTCTGCTGAATAAAATATCACACCTGGAGGGGTCCCAGGCTGTTCGAATGCTGAGCTGGTGGTGGGAGCCCGTACGTGAGACACAGCTAGGAGGCATTACGCTAGCTTTTTGATGTCAGTGAGCGAGGGTGGTTGGTGCAAATGGGACACTGGGAGGGTGAGGTGAAAAACAACAACATTTTTTCCCTCGCATGAGATCCTTATAAACAACAGCAACACCTCAAACAATATATTGATTGGCACAGAGATTCTTAACAAGAGCTACAGCAACAACATTTCAGACATGTCATTTACCACATAAAGGTGCAAAACCACACGGGATTCCTGTTTTGTCTTTTAGTGGTCTCGAGCTGTTTGGGAAAGTGTGAGGTGCGATTACGAGCGATGCTGACACCTGATAACACAACTGAAGGGTGGCAGCTTTATGCAAAGGTTTAACTGTAACTCAGGTGCATGCAACGCACCGAAACTATTCTCACAGCTATCGACTAATTTAGTAGCACAGTGTGTTTAAACAGCAACAATGCACCAGTAGTTTTGAAGCAGCCCAAAAGTCAGCATCACATTAGGAAGATATCATTTTATTGAATAAAACTGGGGTGTGCTGTGTGTGCCATGCCAATAAAAACATGGCAGCAAGCCATTACTGGCCTTTCCCGCTTGCTCGTAGTAACTGCTTCATGGTTTGAGATGATGCGGTGCATTCAGCGTAGCACCCAAAATAAAAATTTAAGGTGGAGTTTGCCTTGGCATGGCTTAAAGCAAATATGTGTAACTCAGGTCTGTTTGAGCAAGTAAATGAGGCAGGCCTTTGTCTCATCGTTGTCTCTATTATGTTTGCACAATTCTTATTTTGCATCCTCAGATTTCTTTTGAAAGAATAAAATATTTTAGCTTCTGTGGATATGCAGCAGTAGCATGAATGAATGATAGAAAAGAAACACGTTAAGGCACAATTATTAAAAAATTGCCAGCAGCAACATGGCATTTTTCGCTTTCTTTCCTCCACAGATGAAAGACTAAAATCCAGTACCTGTATTGGCAGCCAGTTCTTTTCAACAGCTGCATGGGGATAAAGTTATAAACCAATTATGTACCAACATATTTGGATATAGCCTCACTGTTTGGCGTGACGTGTTTTTTAAACATGTGGAAAGATTGACTTGGACAGTTTTTACCTTTCCTGTGTAATTGGGCTGTAAAGCAAACGCATGCTCTTTGATCTCATTGAAGTTTCAGCTGGCGCTTTGAATGTAGCACCCCTATGGGGATGTCTTTTACTGAGTGTTTGAACACGAAATGTATTATTTGTGAAGCTGATATAATGATGCCAGCATCCTCTTGGTGCCTCTACTGGCAAAGCAACGGCGTGCAACCCATTACCTAATGTAGGATTTGAAAATAAAAGTCAAACTGTGACTCTATTCAACTATTTACGAAGAACGTCTCTGCCAAAATCTGCTCTATACACTCTAATCCCTTCAACAAAGAATATTTAGGACATGAGTGGATATACTAAGAGTGCAGCTGCCATGATAAAAATCCTGGCAAGTTACAAATACAAAAAAACCAAAAATAATATTTTAAGTGCAATTCCATGAAAAGCTATAAGGTTCTGTAGATCCATGGTGATCAATGCACGATGCAGTTGTTTGAATTATTTATATCGGCACCATAAAAACCAACAGAAGGCAAAGACTTAAACCCGTGCACTGCGACTCATAATCACAGCCCTTAAGGCTCTTCTGCAACTAAACAAGCAGTCCAAATAGATAACCTAGATAGTGCACTACAATTCCTCATCTGTCGCACTCAAACGCACGCCATGCACACTTGCACGAGTGAGCGCAGGAGACAGACTGGCTACACTGCCTCCCCTGTGCTGCTAACTAACAGAACCAGACATGCATGGCCGACGTCAGATGGGAAACATTAAAATAACATGGGACCTTAGGGGACTGGGAAAGAGGATTGGAGCCATCCTGCTTCTCTTTGCTAACAGTCCCTCTGCAACGGTGAAAGAACACGTGTGTGCGTCCCCTCCCTGACCTCGGTATGCTACAGCTAATTGCATTGAATACAGCTATATAATTACCTTGCTCAATCGTCAGAGAACCCGTGGGTTAGCTTCATTAACTGTCACGCTGCCAGTTTTTTGGTGAATGAGCACATATCATTATTGTGCCTGTGTTTAAGTAATTGCACTCTAAATGAGCGCCGCACAAGGTTGTTCTGTGCTGGTGAACATCCGAGACACCCAATCACCTCACGGACCTGCGGGATAATTAATATGAGCTTGCTTGGTGCACTTGGCTTTGATTGTTTTTAAAAAAATAATAAAAGTCACAGCAACATCTCATATATACTCGTACGCTCAGGTGATGGGCTCTCTGTATGCATACTGACGTCGACTTGGTACTTCTTGTTCTCTTCATCTTCTCAGTTTGCATATTTATGCGAACTATAACAGGATTTTCCAGCAGTAAGTGGAAAGAGCACAAATATGGAAGATTAGATTAGATGTTCTGCTGGTTTTAAGTGCTTCATTATTAAATGTTTCTGTTTACACGCGCAGCTGTGAGTACTTGTGTGCAATGCGTTTGCGAGGCCACCGAGTGGAATATAACAAGCGTATATAAATATGAATGAACTCACGAGAAAGATATCCTGTTGTTGTTGTCCTGCAAAAATTAAAGTAATGGAATTATCTTTTAAGCATATATACCTCACTTCGATGCTTAAAGTATGTAAAATATCAATGATAATGTTTTAACTTAAAGTCAGGGGAATAAGCATTATTTGTAAGAAGCATAAAGAAATATTTTACCCAGTGGTCAATAATTGCTTAGCATATAGATTAATCTTAAAAAAGCAACCAAAAAAAAAATCTATTTTTTATTAATGTGAGTAACAATGGAATAATAATGCCATCAAAAAATTACACGACAGTCCTGGTTTTTGCACATTTTCTTGAATAATCTACTTTTTAGTCTAATTTTAATTACTTACTTAATTACGTTAATAACACTATTTGTAGCATGATTTATAATATTCTTATCACCACCTAATATATGTTCACAGCCATCTCCTAAGGACTTATAAATTCAAATTCAAATTTTATTTGTCACGTACACAGTCATACACATAAGTATATAAGTTCATCCATCCATCCGTTCATCTATTCTCTTCTGGTTATCCTAAGGACTTATTAGCGCCCTATGTCTAAAAGACAGATGTAGCTTCTGTAACTTGCCTTAAACCTACATTCTTCTTAATGACTAGCAAGAGTGACTCCCCTAGTTGCAAAGATATGTATATTTATATGCATAGAAAACTATAGGAGCATTTAAACTCAGGATATTTTGTTGTTTTAAAGCTCCTGACTTGAGTATTGTCAGTTTGACTCCAACTCATACCTATGTGCAGCTGTAAACGCGCTAAGAGCCCAATAAAACTCTGTGCTCAAATACAAATTCCTCACATGCTACAAATCAGGAACAATATGAGGGAGGTCTGGAATGGTGTGAAAACCATCACAGGCCACAACACCAAGAAAAGCACAGTGGGGGGGACTGTGGAGAAGGCAAACGAACTCAACAACTTCTTCAACAGGTTTGACCAGCCCACAACCCCCCCACCCTCACCCTCACCTTCACTACAGAGTCCTCTCCCCACTCTCCTGCCTCCCTCGCTTCCCCCCCTTCCTGACACCATGACACCCCCCTCCTCCAATCCCTCTCTCAGCAGCAAGACATCTCCCCCCCTCCCCTCCTCCCAAACATCTCCCAATGTCACAGTGGATCAGGTCAGGAGGCAACTGAGGAAGCTTCGCCCCAGAAAGGCAGCAGGCCCAGACAAGGTGTGTCCTAGGATGCTAAAGGCGTGTGCTGCTGAACTTGGGGAGCCGCTACAACGAGTCTTCAACCTCAGTCTGCGACTGGGGAGAGTGCCTGCCCTCTGGAAGACATCCTGCATCGTCCCGGTCCCCAAAAAGAACCGGCCCAATGAGCTGAATGACTTCCGACCGGTGGCACTGACATCACATCTTATGAAGACTCTAGAGCGGCTCTTCCTCAACCTCCTCCGACCACAGGTACAACATGCCCAGGACCCACTACAGTTTGCATACAAGGCGGGTGTCGGAGTGGAGGATGCCATCCTGTACCTCCTACACAGAGCCCACTCACACCTGGATGGGGGAAAAGGCACGGTCAGGATCCTGTTTCTTGACTTTTCCAGTGCCTTTAATACCATCCGACCCTGTATGCTTCAGGAAAAACTGAACAGGATGGAGGTGGACCCCTGCCTGGTGGCTTGGATCTCCGACTACCTCACCGACAGACCACAGTACGTCAGGCTGAAGGACATCACGTCTGACACTGTGGTCAGCAGCACAGGAGCACCACAGGGAACTGTGCTGTGCCCTCTTCTCTTCACCCTGTACACCTCTGACTTCTGCTACAACTCTGAATTATGCCATATTCAGAAGTTTGCAGATGACACAGCCATCATGGGGTGTATCTGGGATGATCAGGAAGAGGAGTACAGAAGTCTGGTGAGGAACTTTGTCGCATGGAGTCACACAAACCACCTGCAACTCAACACCTCAAAGACTAAGGAACTGGTTGTGGACTTCGGGAGGTCTAGAGCAGGTCCACTGCTGGTTCAGATAGAGGGGGAGGAGGTGGAGGTGGTCAACAAGTACAAGTACCTCGGGCTGTGGGTGGACAATAAACTGGACTGGTCATGCAACACAGAGCACCTGTATAAAAAAGCCCAAAGCCGACTGTACTTCCTCAGGAGGCTGAGGTCTTTTAACATCTGCAGGAAGCTCCTGAGGATGTTTTACCAGTCGGTGGTTGCTGGAGTACTTTTCTATGCTGTGGTGTGCTGGGGGAGCAGCACAGCAAAGAGGGACTCATGCAGGCTGGAGAAACTGATCAGGAGGGCTAGCTCTGTGGTCGGCATGAAGCTGGACACTCTGGTGACAGTGGCAGAGAAAAGGACATTAAAGAAACTGATGGACATTATGGACAATGCTGGGCATCCTCTGCACACGGCCATAAACAATCAGAAGAGTCTGTTCAGTGACAGGTTGCTTCTCCCCAAGACAAGAACTAACAGACTTAAAAACTCCTTTGTCCCACACGCCATCAGACTGTTTAACTCCTCTCTGGAGGGGAGAGGGAGGGGAGACAGGAGGACAAAGGAGGGGGGAACAACTAAGCTGTAGTGCCTCTGCACCTCACTGTACAATACCTTGTGCAATACTTTTTGTAAATAGTCAACAGTGCAATAGACTCAATACTTGAAATGTGCAATTCACTTGTATTTTTATTTTTTATTCCTATTTATTCTATTTATCCCCTTTGTATATTTTATTTATATTTGTCTCTGTGTGTATATATATATATATATATATATATATATATATATATATATATATATATATATATATATATATATATATATATATATATATATATATAACAATTCTGTAACTGTAACTTCGGTCGTTGCTGTGCTTTTTGGAAGTCGAATTTCCCAGAGGAACCCACCCGAGGGATTAATAAAGTTCTATCTTATCTTATCTTATCTTAAATCAAGAGATCACAATATCTTGTTGTTGTTTGTCTTTTTGTCCGAACCCACCCACAGTCTTTAAGTGTTTACTTTTATAATGCTGCTGCTGTTGCTGTGATAGGCATGAGCAACCATTTGTACAAACTTTTATTCCTTTGTTCATACTAGAGCTGGGCGATATGAGATTTTTTCATATCACGATATGTTTTTTTCATTTCAGGCGATAACGATATCTATCACGATATAAGCCAAATAACTATATTTGTAAGATTTAAATGTGCCGTTGCTCACAAGTAAAATGTGAAATAATCAGCAGCTTGTTTTTATTTAAATATTTATTTCCCATAATAAGTTCAACAGGGTAGATGTACTTAAGGAACATGAGACTTTTTCAGATAAATAAAGGCAAATATTGCAAACTACACAAAAGGCAGCCGCTAAAGCGTTTAAGTTTCAAAATAGGACAAACGAAACAGACTAAATTGTCAATTCCACTTAGAAACAAAATATTAATTCTAAAAATAAATCTTAGTTTGTTTTACAGAAGAACAGACAAAACTGACTAACTTTTGTCAATATCAAATAAACTGAGAACTAAAAGGAAATTCTCAATCTCTCCTTGTTGTATAGCTGAGCTTTTCAAACAGTTTTAACAGTTACTTTAGTCTGACAAAAGCCGAATGACGAATTAGCGCTTCCAGTCAGAGACTGAGGCTACGTCCACACGTACACGGGTATTTTTGAAAACGGAGATTTTCCATTTTCGTTTTAAAAAATAATCCCGTCCACACATAAAGGCAGAAATGAAGGAAAACGCTGCTGTGAACATGCCAAAGCAGCAGGTGGCGCTAGATTCCTAACCGTGCAGAAATGTTGGCCAATCAGAAGTCTAGAAGCCTCGGTGGGAAAAAGTAAACAAAGCTGGGGCATAGAAGCAGAACCGAGTCGTAAGTGTGGAGGGACAGTAACTGTGTGTATATGTAAGCATTTAAACACTGCAGAGAGTAGAATTAACAGTAACAGTATTGTAGAAATTCATTTCACCGAAACAATAACGTGGCGCAGTGTGACGCATGCACCAGTTTATTGTATTTCCAGACTTGCTTTCGGCACAATTTACAGTGCACGCTACTCTATTTTTGTCAGACTTGAAATAGCCGAAATACCTTCACACTACGGAACTTCTTTGGCTCTTCCGTTCAACAATCTCTCCGGCATTGGAACCATCATCTGTTTTCTCTTCGGTCACGCTCGGTTGATTTTTCTAGTCGGCACACTCATTTCCTCCATTACCCGCTGGCTGCTTCCCAAACAAACACACGTGCGGCTTGGCACTTGTGCTGTACGTAACAAGTCACGCGACGTGACGCTGCGGCCGTGACGCTGCGGCCGTGACGCTGCGGCTCTGCGCTACTTAATTTGGATTGGCTGACCTTTTTTTTTTTTTTTTTTTTGAGGACAAGAGCGGCGAGGTCTATCGCGATAGCTTAATTTCTCTATCGAGTAAAAGTTATATCGCGATACATATCGTTATCGTTCTATCGCCCAGCTCTAGTTCATACTAATGATTATTTTCCAAAGCAGAAGGGCCACTCAGTATCAGTGTGGCACTGACACTTTAACACCAAGAAAAGATAAGGATGTGCATCCTGAATGGCCCCTCGGGGACTGCAGCAGACAAGCTGTTTTAACTGGAGCAGGGTCTGTTGGAAAACTACTAGTCTCTTTTAACTGACAGAGGGAGTAGAAGCACAGACACTCAGATTTATTTTTCTTATATAAACTGGTTTAACATCACTGGTTCTTCACTATTTGCTCCTATTACACAACATAGCTGGTGTGCAGAAACAATGCGATTGTGTCTGTATGTACCAGCCCCAGTTAACCGAAACCCCCCTGCTGTGCCCGAGGCTGTAGGTGTTAGTTTACTGCTGGTCCTGATCCAAGGTGTCCGTATATGCAACCAAAGACCATCAGAAGCTGTAAAGTGAGAAATCGACACTTATTTACTAATATTCTTATTAAGTGTGTGATGCAAAGTAGATGCAGAAAATTAGGCACCAACAGCCAGAGAGAGAGAAAAAAAAGCAAATGATAAGGAACAAGTATCCAGACTGGATTCTGTCTTTTGAGCCATTAAACCAAACCAATTTCCTCTAATCTGGACAGGGCCATCCCAGGGCAGGAAATGCCAGCCAGTAAGCTTCTTGAGGGAAAAGCAGCCATTGTGCCTGCAAACAGAGCATAAACTGAAGATCTGATTTAATAAAAAGCCCCTTTTCTCTGCTGGGGAAGGTGCCTGATCTCATGTTTCATTCTTTTGTTCACTTCAGCTCTCTCCATCGCTCTGCTTCTTTAGCCACACTGTCCCTTACAAGAGACAAGCACACCAGACACCACATTACTAACACGTGTGCCTTCCAAATTAATACAACTGTTATGTATATACACAGTTATGCATATGAATCTATAGCCAAGGGACAGGATTACTGGTACCAGGGGTTCTCTAGGTTTCTTTCTGTAGCCTGAATTCTTTTGACCAATTACAGGCTTTGGTTGCATGCAGGTAAACAGAACCTGTGCAGAGGAAAAAGGACAGCATGCAATTTGAAGCTGTCAGCTATCATTTAAAACAATTTAGCTTCTTATGATCTTTAAAAAAAAAGTGTATGTGCATTGTAGCTTATTAATCAGCAGATGTGACCACCTCTATGAAAGCAGGGTTTTGGCCATTTCCCAGTGAGAAACATTGCAGTGTTGATATAACAACAAATTCGTCCTAAGGTCAGACTGTGCAATTCTCAGAGAAATCTTGAACTCAACAGGTCTCAGTCAGCATGCTAAATGTTCAAGTTCATGACAGCAAATGTAAAACAGAGATAAAGTATTGTTTGTTTGGAAGGGTCGGGAAAAAGTTTTAAAAACCAACATGGCAGCAGAGGTTAGGCTTGCAAAGTTGTGTCTGAACAAAGCACAAGACTTCTGCAACAATGTCCTTTGGACAGATGAGACCAAAGTGGAGATGTTGGTTCGAGGACACATCTAAAACCTGCAGGGACACCGGCCCTCGTGGACTGAGATTGCCCACCCTGTTCTACAAGCTACTGAATCATGGGCTGTACTTAGTTTTCCCTACAAGCCCATAGAAACTTTTTTCACATGACGCCACCATCTCACTCATGTGGGTAGCGTTGACATTAGTAGTAAAAAGTCCATGTTAAGAAAACAAAAGTCCTGATATTAACCAGACAATAGTTGAGTCCTGTTGTTTAAAATGCACAGTATGCACAGGCTTGTATACTACTGAAGTTACCAGAGTGTCTAAAGCAAAAGAATGCAATGCAAAACCCAGAAGTACACGGTGTGAAAACCATCGTTATGGTTTCAATTTAAAACCTCCTTTCTTGCCACACGGTGACTGGTGTTATATCTGATAATGCATAAGTTTAAACAAACAGGAAGCAGAAAACCATCAGGAAAGTTTTGCTCCGTTTCAGAAATCCGAAGTCTGTTAGAATCAGTACAATGAGATAATAAACAAACTCAAGGCGTATCATCATTTTGTCACAATGTAGCAGCGGATCTTTAGCAGTAATTAATCCAACCTGGATTTGTTTCCAGATAATCTGGTCCTCCTTTTGTAAACGGCAGTGTTAATGTAATTTCAGAGATGTTGCGCAGTAATGCCTATTTCTCCCCAGGGTAGGAATTTCTCGCAGACTCGTTTTCGAGCTCATGTATCCTCCTGATGTCTACTTTACACTTCCTTTTTTTGGAAAAGAATTCACTCTGGCTTTTGTTACAGTCTGGCTGCACAATGCCTCATTGTGCAGCACCTGCAGTGATAGTATGTGTCTATGGGAGCAGGAAGAATATTGGCTCTAGTCAGTCAACCGTTTCTCAGGATAGGAGCATGTTGGATTGCATGCAGTGTCTTTTGTGTCTTTGCATGTGTGTGTATGTCCGTCGGGGATCTGCCTTTATCTTGGGCTGGTCCATTAGCTGACAACAGAAGTGTGGAGAGAACATTACCAGAGAGACATTTGTTCTGTGTCTGACAAGACCCAGCTGTAAAAGATGAGACTATTTTACACCAGCGGCCTCCTCAGATAAGATTCTGCCTTTTCCTTTTCTTTCTGTTAGCTCACATTTTCCTGGAACAAGCCTTTTAACATTACTAACTGGTGCAAAAGTATCTCTGTCATGTTGTGGAATTGTATCTGCAAATCCAAGAATCACATTAAATGACCTGCAGAGGTTGCACTCTGGCTTCAAATGGCTTGTTTTCTTCCCGTCCCCATCTGCAACCCTTTCAGTTCCCGTGTTGCCACAACAACACGTGTTCCAAGCCACAACTTCCGGGTGAATCCGTGAGCCGATTGGCTGAAAGCAGTACATACCCACGACACGCCTACTCTGAAATTCTTGCTTAGGTTTCTGGCACTGGTTTCTGGCCCTTTCTGCCCAGGCAATTGGAGGTTTGCATCAGTGTTACGTGACTGTGCACACACCCACCCACACACACACACAAATACACTCACAGACACACACACCCAAAAAAACCAAATGAAAAAACAAAAACAAAAACCAGGACACACGAGTGCTAAAGTCAGCACATTAGCAAACGTCAGACCTGGGCTCTGCTCCGGAGGACAGCTGCCAAAAGTGACTGGCTGTGTCAAAACACATTGCTCACACCTACACACTGTTTGTTGTTATTCCGCTGGTGTTTCATTGATAGAGTCTCAGTAGAATACGGCACGAGACGAGGTGCTAAATGAAGTAACACTCCAGGGAGAGGAGAGTCACCATGATTCAAAAATGGGCACAACAACGTGCTATTTCTAGGCATGAAGAGGAGGAAATTAAAAGTCAGAGTTCACACACCGCAGACATATCTCTAAGCCTCAATGTGGCGCATTTTCATCATTTCTGCAGCTTTACCACGAGCCTGCCCTTTAAACCACACTCAGCCCACAGTGAGAACCTCATCGCAGACCACCTATAAGATGTATTTTCTATCTACACACAGCTTAGCCACTGATGTATGACTGTGCACATATGCTTAAATGACAGTAAAACAAAGATTTCCTTACGATCTACTAAAACTGGAAGATTGGTGCGGTTCAGGGACAGATTCTGACCTGTTCCGTTTAACTGTCGTCTATAGAGAACAAATTGAATTACGGAAAAGTAAAAGTGCAGTTTTATAAGATGAGCAAACACAAGGATGTAACAGCATATGGCTCCGATAGGGGAAATTCCAGCTTTGCCCTTCTGCTTGGCTACATTAGAGAACCGCAACTACATAAATCCTGGAGCTGAAGCCAAGAAAAATCAATAAAACTTATATTAAATGACAAAAACCTGACATAAAATATTTATTTTAAATCTTACATTTATTTCTGGGCACATGGCTTTTACTAGGAGTCTGCTTGTGATGCAGAATACAAGAGCTAGACATGCAGCTCAGCTGATTTGTTTCCTGCGTGTTTTAGAGTCAGTTACAGGCTCATAATGCCTTTCCGAGCGTGAGCTGCTCCAGAGCAGTGAGAGAGAGCACACAGGCAGCAGAAAGCAGCCATACGGGCAACACGGTGGCAAGGCAGTCATTGATCATAGTGATTAACAGAGGGGAAATGTGCCTCATTTTTCCTGCAGAAGGAACACGAAGGAGAGAGGAGGGCAGGAAAAAGAAAAAGGAAAAGGGCAGATGTGAGGGGAAAACATAAAAGCCTGAATGAAAAGGAGGAGAAAGTTAGAGGAGAAGCTCGGTAGGTTACACTGGGGAGATGAGGCAAAATGCTGCTGATAATCTTATTACCTCCAGATAATTAGGCATTCAGTTTAAATACTGCTAATGACTCTGCTTCCTTCCACACACAAACTTGACTTTCCAGCCCAGGTATACTGATGCTCGTCTGAATATATTTTACAGTCAAATTTTTGATTTCCAAATATTTGAAATAATGATACACTACTTGACCGTATTTTTAAAGTTAAGATTATTTCTAACCAGCTAACCCCAGTTTTTCCTGTCTGGTCTGGTTCATTACAGTTAAGGTCAGGTTTCTGCTCTTGACAGAACTCAGTGCCATTCAGTTGTTTTGAATCTCGAGTCGCAGGGTTGCGCAGACTCCAACTCTACTGTCATGGACTGCAGCTAGCAAGGGGTGGTCACTGTTTCACGCTATGAGTCGATGGACCAGCAGGTTTCAGTCTGCTGAGATTACCAATCCTTCCAAGAAAGCAAGTACGAGCAAGTCTGAGGCGGTTGAGCTGATGGATGGTAGAATATATCAGATATTGTTATCTATGAACAAAGAAAGCATTTAAAAATCCCCTCTCAAGCCCAGACGAGTATATACAAAAACCCCTGCTTCATGAAAAACACGATACAATCTCATTCTGTGGGAAATACTGAGAATGAAAGTGTGTACAAAAATAACTAAAGCTGCCATACTTTACACCACATCACAAAAAACACCCAAGACTTTCACGGCAGATAACCACTGAGTCACAGCTCAAGGATCAATAGGGAGAACCAGGTTTTATTACTGCAGGAATTAGCAAAATGAACTTTTGCTCATTTTTAAATGCAAAACCTCCCCATCCGAAACTATGAACGTCATACTTCAAGTTTTGTGGCAGCGCAAACCAATAGTTTGAAGCAAAAAGCTCCAGACTGATGAAAGATCCCAAGGCCAAGCGACTTGCTCCTTAAAACCGGTCTCTTGGGTTTTGTGTTTGTGTGTCTGTCTGCGTAATTGAGGTAATTAGCTGATCTAACAGACTGACAGTGGACCGGACTCCTGCTGTGGGTGGGCTCTAATTATCTAAGTTATGAGGTTATGTGATTTAAATGCTTGAATGAATGCGTTACTCTGCAAATGCACAGCAGGACGTGACGGCCAGTGTGCACTAATCCCGGGAATCTAAAATGGAAATGCTGTAATAGCGAAAAATTAATTGAATCCAGCATCCTCTTTAACAAAGTCCTCAAATCATTACATCTTTTCACCGTTGCTGTACCAAGGCACCTGTTTGGAGTTCAGACAAGGATCTTTTTACCTTCCATCCATCTAAGTTTCTGTTTCATTTTAACTTGACAGTTTTACTGTTGAATAAAGGATTTATGCCACACCGTGAGTTATATGATGTCACTGAAAGTTCTATTCAAACCATAAAACACCTTTAATAGAAAACTTTACCAAAAATTCACATTGACAAACTGTTTCCTCGGAAATTCCAGCATAACTTAAAATAAAGTTGTGCCAGAACCAATACTGTGAAGTTGCACAACATGAATTTGTAATGCCTGGCAATAACCAGAAGCAAAAATACAATCTTCTGTGGGAAAATAACAAACGCTATGATGTAATCGCTTTTTAAAACCCTCCCTTGTCTACATGTATGCCCTATTCTCATAAACTCCTGTGTTATTTTCCCAGAAAAATCTAACTGTGACAGTGACACTCGAACTAAAGTGAGAATTTTTTTGAGGTGACATCACAATAGAGACTACATGAGCATGCTGATGGCTATTTTTCTGGCTATTATCTAACAAAGACTGGACATAATCATCACAGTCTATAACTTGGCGTTGAAAGAAGCCACATTTTTTAACCATGGGATCCAAGTTCACACTTGAATATACTCGTCATGTGGGAATTGACCAGATGCAGGCCTGCAGACCAAACCAGGCCCCAACTGCTAGTTAAAGAAACCAGGCTCTAACTTATATAACCGTCCCAGAACAGGAATAAAGTTCTACCTCCCACTGGATCCCAGCCTGCAGGATAAAAGTCCTTCCTCAGCATGTTTCATCTGCCCCGTAGCCGCCACATCCCACATCCTTCTGATGACATTTACGATCTGATTGATGGGACAATGTCCAGGGCTTCCGCTCGCGTTAAGGCGCGGTCGTTTGATCAGCAAAGGCCCACCCTGTACGTGCTCGGAAATCAAAAGCTGTGGGCCAAGGCCAGATAAAATGCTGCATGCGCAGAGGAAAAATACATGTTGACACGTCTGAAAAAAACAGGAGAAAGACCTCTGACACGCTTTGGAAGCGCTGCAAGGATTTCTTTATGCTGTAGCCACAAGTGTGTGTTTTTGAACACATAATATTTGTTCATGGCGATAAAGATGCCGTTTGGGATGAAACACAGTGTGTGAGTGTTTACGTTCTGTCACAGATGAAGCCCTAAGATGTTCGAATAGTAGAGGGAACACACACCAAGCACACGCTAAAACACTTAAACATAAGCACATTTAGCAGGGTGCAAAAATAAACAGACATAATACAAACTAGGGGTGGGGGAAAAATCGATACTGTGTAGTATCGTGATATTTTGTTTGCTAATAATGTATCGATACAGGGACAGCAGAAATCGATATTTTGTTACAAAAAAAGTTTTTGTGGACTGGAACTGTGACTTCAGAGCATGTTGATCCTTTTTCTGAGCAAGAATCCTGACATTCCTTCACTGTCCAAATGTGTTTAACTTTTTTTTGGCAGAAATAAACATGACAGTTTACTTATTTTAATTTAAGAAATGTTTTATTTTAATTAAGTTTAAAACTTTTTTATTTAATGTAAAATTATATTTTGTTTTAATTTACTTTCAAATTCTTCAGTTGCTGAAGGGGCTGCATAGTTTTCATAAATTGCATAGTTCAGAATAGCTATAATTGTACCAGATGGTTGCATTCAGTTAAGTTGGACTAGACTGTAATACAAACCGTTCAAGTTTGTCAACAATACAACTGACTGAAATGAGAGAAAGACTGAGTGCGAGACTTTGATATTAGATAAAATGAATATTGATAAAGTTTACCTTTATGTACAGAATCTGAATATCGCAAAATATTTTAAAAAAATTGCAATAATATCGTATCGTGCATTAATTATTGTGATAATATCGTATCGTGGGATGTATGGTGATTCCCACCTCTAATACAAACGGTCAATTTCTTGGATCTTCAAGTGCGGCGCTCCTAATAAGCAGGCGCTGAACGGCATCAGTGTGTTTCTGTTTTTGAAGCTGGACCGCCGAGGGCCTCGTGATGAGGAGCAAAACGAGCTGGCAGATAAGTGGGGAAAGGATGAGGACGAGTCATTACGCTTGACGCCGCCACAGCAGGAGAGACGGAGGGCGATGGGTGGGGGGGCTTGTTTGTTACAGATCATTATGTGATGTGATTGCGCTCAGAGAGTCAAATTTCTGATGACAGCCTGAGCTGCTGACCTCGGACCGATTTTATGTGGGAAAGCAAGGCAAAACAAACAATAATTACTGCTCAATGAATTATCAGCGAGGATTCTGGGAGGCAATAAAAGCCGCACTGTGGATCCCACAGTCTAAGCAAAACAACACTCAGCAATTAGTGCAGAGAAAATGCTGTCCTATTAGCGGCAGAGGCCGGTGTTCTTCCTTCCTTCAGTAGTGCTGAGGTATGACGCAGTAGCACACTACTCCGCCACCCTCACAAAAATCTGCATTTTCTGATAAATCCCATAAAAAGAAAGGATCCTGCTAACAACAGTAGGGTCGACGCCTGATGTCTTACTGCTCTGTTCCATGGAGCTCCATCATTAAGCCACACGGGATGACATGTTTGTTAATTATCCCGGACACACAGACTGTAATTTATTTTTGAGTCAATCAGCCTCCTGCACCAATCTTGCATATTAATCTGAACGGAAAACTACTCGACCGCTAATTTTGCATGTGAGGAATATCAGACTAGAGATAAATGTGCACAATTGGTTAATTGGGGAGGAAAAACTGATGCAGATTTCATAATGCAAACATTTGGAACTGACCAACAACCCATATGCTATACCTATAGGTGTATCCTCACAAACATAGCAATTATAAATCCATCCATCTTCTGTCCCTTCTTCAGGTCACAGGGAGAGCAGACAGGTCTCAGACTTCCCCGTCAACAGCCACCTGCTCCAGCTCATCTCGGGGGACAGTGAGGTGTTCCCAAGCCAACCAAGAGATGAATGCCCTGACCCTAACCTTCTCCCATAGTACCCCAAATCACCTGACCTAAGAGGTGCTCAGAAGTCATCCTAGTCAGACGCAGAACCACCTCAACCGCCTCCTTCAAGTAGAGGAGTAGTGGTTCTACTCAGAGTCCCTCCTAAATAATCAAACTTCTCACGGTGTGTTCGCCAAGGGAGCCTCAGCACTCTCTTCACCACAACACACCAGTACAGCGTCTGTATCATCGTGGATGTGAGAGTCTATTGGTTAATCTATCCGTAAAGAAGCCTGTAAAGAAGTAGACCTGGTTGCACCTCTGTGTGCATCACTGACGTGCAGGGGCACCAAGAATGAGGGAGTTGCATGAGATCTGTGGATTTAGCTAATTTCTACTTACTATTTTATTGCTGGTCAAGTTGACTGCTCGGCAGGTCAAAGTGACCCTGAAGCCACAGGGCAACGTCCCAGTACTCACAGCAGGAGGTCTGCCACTGATCCACCAATAAATTACTACTGCTTGACAGTTTTCTAAAAGATGGAGGGGTCAGCTATTTTAGGAGATAAATTAACATTTTATTTAAACTTAAATAATATACATTTGTCCTAAATAGTAGGAACTAACAGACAAGACAAGAGCACCACAGACACGGAAGAGAAGTTAGAAAGTATGGAGACAGACTTTACTGACAGCAAAAATTAAAGTAAAAGGCCAACTTTATTCATGCTAATTAGGCTATGCAAACGTCCTGACTGAGGCCATTTATTGTCCAGATTTCAGCACCAGCAGCACAGAAAGCAGCCAACACACACATAAAATGTTTAACCTTGAGCTCAGCTTGATTTATATATACACAGTGTACCGACAGGATGCCAGACCAAAGGTACCACTGCTAGTGGCTAACATAACAGATCATTAATGCCAACTGTGTGTAGAAATAGATGGTAACCCCTCCTCCCAAGTAAAAAAAAAAAAAAGCATCTAAAAGTAGCGGTGCGGCCAGAGAGATGACATCCACAAACACATATCAAAATGCCACAGGGAAAATGAATGAGTCTGGTCTTCGAGCACCACATAATCAGGCCTCGCTTGTGTACGACAACTGCAAATAACCATGTTCACTCGAAAACACGAGCAGCATCGGCAAAGTGCAGCAGTCGCAAATGTGTACCTTCTGCGCTAATGTATTCGATCTCTCATTTAGCAAACGTCTGTCAGGGTATGAAAAAAAAAGAGCTCAGTTTAGCCCGGACGCACTCTGTTTGCCAGGAAACCATTGCCCCCCTGAGCCACTAGCAAATAGCCTCTGAGCAGAGGGGGTTTCAGTAATCAATGAGCTGTGGACAGGGTGGCAGCAGACAGCTAGTTAGTCCAGCTGACAGATACCCACAGACACTTCCAGAGATGTAGCCAATGTCGGTTGTCTGCATGTGGTTTTTGGAGGTTTGAGAATTGATGTTCAAAGACAACAGCAAAAACAGCACAGTGAGAATACTAGCAGTAATCTATCATGCCTGTCTTTAGATGGGTACCTCAGATTTGTGGCTGCCAGCTTCTTGGAGTCCATGTTTAAGTCATAATGTGTAATTAATTGTTCATTTTAAACTGACTTAGTCGTAAGCTTTGTTTCGTAGTAGTTCCCAAACATCCACGTGACTTCAGCTTGATTTCTGTGCATCGGCTCACTGTTCATTCTACCGTTTTAGCCGTACCAGATGTATTTAACACATCTGGATCTAACTGAGAAACTTGGACACCACTAAGTCATGATTTATCCACATATCTTCCCATTATTTAACATCTACATCCCTGTAAATTTTAAGTGAAGTCTTGTCTTGTCTCTGGCTCCTAAACATTAGAGATGTAGATTTAAAAAGTGACCAAGGTTTTTTCCTTCATGGCTGCTCAGCTTTGAAGCAACATGCCCGAGGAGTGAAGGTTCATTGAACACATTTGTAGACACAAGCTTCTACTATTTTTGTTGTCATTTGTGGTACTGTACTGGCATTTATTCATTTTGACATTTTCCATTTTGGAGAGATGACTTTTGAGATAATTTCCCTTCAAGGCCACAAATACGTCACAAATACCCCTTTCTTCTTATCACAACAGAAGAACGAGATAAGCCACAAAAGTTGAGAAGGATTCTTATTTACTCTGTCAATGAATGTGTTTGTGTCTATGCCTCACATACACACACACACAGATCTGCTCAGACATCTACATCTGTGTGGGTGACAGACAGACACAGGACTGGTGGCTTTTAACTGCCATTACTGAGTAAGCCATCAATGTTCCGCACAGCCGTGTGAAAAATAGGCCAGAGAGAAGAGTGGCAGTGACACTATGTGCAGCAATCTCAACACTTCTGCTGTGAGTGAGAGTAACGAGGAAAGAAAGCGAGCACTACAGCACTAAACTATTACTCCGGTCGCTGCTTAAAAACAAATAAAACTTCTATAGGCACCTGTTCAAATACCGGCACATGTATTCTTTCATGTATAAACAGCTCAGACTAAATGGGAATAATGAGAGTCTCTTTCCAGAATCCCTCAGGCAAACAGATTTTACCTCGAGCCAGTCGTAGCTGTCATACTTTCCGAAAACAAATTCCACTGAACCTGCTAATGTGGCCATTAAAGTCAAGTCAAGCCTGTGTGTGTGTGCGTGCATCAGTACATCAGTCATCACTAATTTTCTTCAACTGAAATGGGAAAACAGGTACATCGGAAAATCAGTTTGTTTCTATTCCTGTAAAGAATTCTCGGCAAACAAGTTCCCAAGAACATTTCATCTTTCAATCAGGCATGACCAAGACGAAAGAGCCTTTAACGGCAAGGAAGTCCCCTCTGGAGTTTTTAACAGCAATTAGAGTTTTTAAAAAGTCTATATGTAACATAGAAAGGGCTGTACCTGAAATAGCGCTTCGGTGCCTTTTCATATTCGCTCAACAAGTCTCTGGAGTTTTGCTGGAGTGAGAGAACAAAAAATCTTCATCAAGATATTTACTCATATGAGGGTGGTGTACGAAAGCACTGTCTAACATCATCTAATAGGTTCATTTAGATTTTATCCTCATCAAACTTTCTTTTCATGCTGGAAGTGAGAAACATCCGGGACATAACAAGATGCATTTCATTGTATACAGAAAACACGAGACCTCAGCCATACAGGCCTGGAGGCCGGTTGGCAAGCCAATGTGTACTCCCAACAGATTGGCGAGTGGCTGTTGGAGTTTGCTGAAAGCTGGTAGGTAAAATCAGTCACAAAGAGGGTTCTGCACCAAAAACCTCCTTGTTATTGCTTTGTCCGCTGGTAGGTACAACAGCAGCTTATAGTTTGCATGGACCATGGCAACTTGTCTACAAACACTCAATGTTGGCTTTGAAAGTGAATGTTGGGCCTTCCACTTCAGCAATGTTTCAGAAAGTGCGACAAACAGCGCCAACAAACAGTCCAGTTTGTGTCGCATCTTTCAGTGTCTTGTGAAGAAATCTTGACAAACAAGATGCAGAAAATTGGCAACAACTGTGTGCTTAACCATAAAAATCTGCTGACAACCAAAGCAATCACAAGATTCTCGGTACAGCACGTGGTACCCAGTTGTGACCACACTCTAGGGAAGCAGTGATTGGCAGCACTTTGGCAATCACTGCACCAAAGTGCTGCCAATCAGTGTCACATGTCAATCACTGCGGTCTTCTTGAATGCCATTATGCCAATGGTTCGCTACACTTTTTGACTTGGTAATTTGTTTCATTGCCACCAACTGTATGTTTCTACCTTATCAATGAAGCCGTGCAGAACTCATAAAAAAAAGTACTAGAACACATTTGCCAATAGATAAACAAACATTACAAAGACTACAATTAGTGAGCAGCAAAGATACAGTACTGCTAAAGAAGGCATGAATCACATCTGGGACTCTCCACCATTTGACCTTAGAACTGAAGAAGCTTCTCGGATGAGAGGTGAAACGTCTTCAAGCAACTTAAAGAAGTCCAGACGCTTTTCTTTGCAAGCTCCTTTGACTACGATGACCTGGATGACTGAGAACCTTCACAGACGAATCACATGAATCCACTTAAATACCATGTGGCCAGTGAACTGTTCACTACTCTTGTATATGTATCAGCAGCTGACTCAGTGTGACAAGTACGTGGGCTGACAGACTGTCACAGGAAATCAAGACATGATATTGAAATCTATTGGAAAGCATTCAGAAACATTTTTTTTAGAGGTTATTGTTTTGTCAGCAGCATAATGCTAAGAATTCATGCTGAACCTGGATTATGACTGAACCCTAATACCTAAAAAACATAAATATTAAATCAAACAAACAAACAAAAGAAAACCACTGAATTCTGATGATGAATATGATGAATTCAAAGTAGGATCAGTCTTGGTTGAGTGACTTTGCTCGGATTTTGCAGATTACAATTTATTATGAAAAACCACATCTTATTTTTGCAAAACATGGCACTCGCATCAGATCATGCATAAATTTATACATTCAAGACTCAGTTAAACTTGCAACAGCCAGCAACTGTTGCTGAACGCTTGTTAAAAAAGGCCTGTGCAGATGCATAACAAACAAGCAATTGTTTGAATGAGTATGCAAAGCATCAACTGATAAAACAAACACAGTCTTTGACCGTTGACAACATTCAGAAATTTCCTACACATGATAACATTTAGCTCGTGTTTCCATTCATCCGTTTCTGAAGCACTTAACCAATTCAATTCATGTATGATATTATTGTTATTTAAATATTCACTTTAATTTGACCCAGCACTGTCTCCTATCCAGCGGATATATAACCGACACTTGCACTGCATGCGCACATGCCATCCGTACTCCCAGCGCTGCACATTTTGAAATGATGTTTGGTGTAAGGAGAGGCTACACCGATCGATCGTCACCACTGTGAAGCGAGTTACTGTAAGAGCAAGGAAAGCTTTCTAAAGCTAGCAGAAATGAAAAACACAAGTGGCGCGAGCAGGGAGAAACACTTTGAACTAAACATAGAAAACACACACACACACACACAGGTATCACAATGTGTAAAGGATGTGTATTCCATTTTTTTTTACATGCAAAGTATGTCCTGGAGAGCTAACGTGAGTGCAGTGAGCTGTGTTTACAAGCACAAATTCCGCAAATGCAATAGCTCCAAGGGTACAACACAACTGTGCACGATTTTGCAACGCCGTGCAAGTAGTGGAATCTGTGCTGCAATCGGGTTTAACTTCTGACATCTGTGGTTACCACGATGCACCACAACTGCATTGTAGTAAAAACGTGTTTTCGTGAGTGGGAACGTACTGCAAGGAGAACAGACGAGATATGCAGAGTGTCCACACTGGTTAAGAGTCGTTGATTATAACGTGGTTCAAGACACTGATGCTTGAGCTTAGGCTCAAACTACCAAGTCAAATCTATTTGAAGGGCAAAACTGAAACTGAAAACGAAGCAGCGTTGGTAATCTTTCTCAACTTTTGGCTCCTTTACAAAACCAAAACCTACAATCACGTATCGTCTTGCAGTGTCATTACAGCTAATAAGAGTTATAAGAAAATAAGATCTGACTGGAAATCGCCTTTAAGCTTAGTAAGAACTTTAGTAAGAACCGCTTTCAAAAGGTTGAAAATTTGCAAGCGCATATATATCATTCATCAATGTAACTAAAGAGTAAAGAAAATATAACAGGACTAGATGGAGCACAGCTGGATTTTCTTAATTTTCAGTTCAGCAGCTGTTCCTCTTTGCTCCAACAGAAACCACTTCCAATAAAAGATGCCATTTTCCAACATGGAACGCTAACAGACAGATTATACATCACTTTATTTTCCCAATTTCACTCCTGCTGCTGACATGACCGACTCTGGTGCTGCATGCAACACGCTCTACGAAATGTGCATGTACACCACATGTGTGCACGAATGTTTGTGAGTACAGTACGCACTATAGCAGCTATGTCAGCAGCAGTCTTGTAGCAGCAGGTGAGATTTACGAGGTGCTAAGAACGCTTGCCTGTAGCCAAGTGATGGGAGACGGATTCGCCCTCCTCGCCTCCCTGTACCCCTGCCTAACGCTCCCCGATTGCCTCCACTTGAAGACACACAAGCACTTAAAGATACACATTCACATAAACACATGGCTGCGCTTATACATGGAGTAACCCCACCAGACAAACATGCACACATAACCCCTGAACCTTAAAGTGTAGCTAAAGCCTTCACTGCCCCCACTCCAGTTCTCAAAGACACGCTTCCTGGGGCTAAAAACACCTTCTAAAATGTCCTGCTCACCAATTTTTCTTCCCTGCTGACTAAATCTCTCCTCCTTCACACATATTCTGGAATTACAGCATACACAGAAATGCAGTACAGTGCGGATCATTATGACAGAAAAGGCTGTCCTGACAGGGGAGCATGTTTTACAACCTGAGGCTTCTACCTTCACTGGATGATATAGAGTACAGGGTTTCATTTTCTATTGCAGCTGCTATATATTCTATAGCTTAGGTGAGCAAGTAAACACATACTCCCATATCCAGGATGCAGAATGTATATCAGATGGATGGCTGCTTACTGCAGGTTTGCTTTACGCTATAACAAAAATAACTTTTCTTATGACTGATGAAGGTTCGGTTTGACGAGCAAACATACCTTGTATGTTTTTGGATGCCTTTCAAAGAATCGTTTACCTTAATATTTTATTACACATGCCAAACTAATAAACCAAGTGATCAGTCAAATCTGCAGGATTTTCTGAGTCAAATAGGCTTTCAATCCTGGTAATGAACTGATTTGATTCAGGTGTGTTGACCCAGGGTGATATCTAAAACCTGCAGGACACAGATTCCTGGACACCCCTGGCATACCTGGTTGTTGGACAGTTTAACCAATCTCTCAACCTGAATCACGAACCTTCGAGGATGAGCATCCTGAATGTCAATTATTTACAGCAGTATCATAATCAGTTACAACACAAGTCAATGCTTAAAACAGACTTTTTTTCCCCTTCTACTGGGGTATTGTTTTCGCTCAGTGGTTGAACAGGGGGCCAAATGCAGATGCCTGGTTTTGATTCTAACCCAAGGCCATCTGATGCTCCATCTCCCTGCTCTACTGTCTCCTCTTCACTAAAATTAAGAAATAGAAGTGAGAAAAGCTCAGAGTATAAAAGAATACTTCTCCTGAGGTGTATATTGATCGCAAAAGCTACCAAACAACGAGTCAGTCAAATGTTCAATATTCTTTTGTTGTTACAAATGCTCCGACATTACGTGTCCATCTAACATGCACACTTTCAACCTGTGACTGACAGGAGTCCCCATTTGGCTTGCAAACATCTGTCCAAACAACTCCGATGGCTGTTCTGTCTTCTTCTGTCCATGCCGCTATGCATTGCCTCCCTCCTCTGCAGGGACTTAGAGGATTAAACTGCAATTATATGCTTCCCCTTTCTCCCCAGCTGTGCAGAAAGGGGAGAGGAAAGGACGGGAGAGGAAGGGAGACCTTTGACCCAAAACTAATCTTTGAATGACTCAAACAAATTTAAATACAACTGTCAACGTACACAAATCCACCGTACATATTTGCATATTTATAACCTACCAGAACACTGCAACAACTAAACAGATATATTTTTCAGAAACTGAACAGAGCAGACATCAATGTCAAATGTCACATCAGTGTCAGACATGAAAAAGCAGGAAGTAGCAAGGATAGGCAGCGATCACTTCCTATATGACATTACCCAACTGCGTGTATAGAAGGTATCAGCTGAGCCATCACCCGACGAGCCTGGCAGTAAGATCAGCTGATTTACTTGGATGATCAATTTATTATCTAGTGTTATTCCAGGCAATAAGACCTTAAAAGATGTGTGACAGCTCTGTCAGATATAAATGATCTGCAGCAGATGAATGTACTGCTGCTGATTAATATTTGTAAGACAAAGAATGGAAAATATTTTATAGACATCCCCTCCAGTCAGAAGGAAACTTAAAAGTCCCGAATATTCAGTTCTGTCATTACGACGAGACACGACTCACAGTGAAGGATGATGGCGCAAACGTGATGCAAAACAAGTGTCAAATCATCAGGTGCTTGAGCTTCTTCTTCCTCTGACAGATGAATATGTTTACATAAATCAGTCAGTCTGCACACACTTGTTAATAGTCCAATCCATGACATTAGGTGGCACATTAGTGGGGGGTTTTCCCCTTTGGTCAAGAAGAACTGGATGAAATATTGGGTTTCTCGAGAGCTGCAGACATGGTGTGAGAGAAAAACTCGCCATAAAGCTCTGCGGAGCAGAGGAGAGCTGCAGATTTGGGTGATGGTGCTGTGTCATTATGATAATACTGCATTGTTTTCACACAGTGAATCCGACGTGTCGAACCGTTTCTCTGTGAAAATTACATCTATGTAATCAGACCAGCAAGTGATCAGTGGGACCAAGCAGACAAAGTGGGCATGTGGGCACTGCTACAATTAGATAATGAACGGCTATACAAACAGCACCGGCTACAAGCCAGCGGCTCGCTGAGGCTCTGCTGTGTACACTCGCATAATAAGCATACATTTATTAAATACACAAGAAGACAGGCAGAACACAGCCTACCAGTCATACTGCGCGAGCGTGGAGTTAATGATTTCCCCAGGCCTCTTGCGTTGTGTAGTCCGCCTTGCCTCCGTTCTGGAAGAAATAAAAAGAGGATTGTCAGAGTGGATGAAAAGCTTAGGTGGTGGTTGGAGGATGCAGGGATATAATATATAGAAGACAAACAAAGGTACACGGTACAAAGGCCAGTAACGGCACCTCCTTGCCCTTTGTCCTCATTCCTCAGGCTCAGTGTTCTTGCTGTCCTTTCTGTTTGTTCTCTCCTTTCCTCAATTCTTTCATTCTTTCACATTGAAGAACTAGTTTTTTCACTCCATCCTTCTTTTGACCACCTGACGTTACTCTCCTTCGACACACCTTTTTCCTCCTTTCCTTCTCATTTTCTTCTATTGTCCCATTCTTCCACTCCGTCTCACTTTCTTTTTCCTTCTCTCTCTTTTCTCTCTAACTCTTTAACTCTGGCCTCAGGAGACTTGGCCTGTTTACCTCAGAGACCGACATGAAAGCCAAACATTTATGTATGGGTCTGTGTCACAGTCATGCTGTAACGGACGCAGAAACGTCCTCCTGCAGCTAGCATAACTGGTTTTATGTTAGCTGCAGTCAGACTAGAAGTGAACGTTGAAAGTCTCGCATCAGACAGATGCTGCAGACATCTGCTTCCTGGAGCAGGCTCTGACTCTGATCTTCACCTACATATCATCTCAGGTTAGAAACTTTGTGCTACTATGTGGGCCACTTAAGTGAGATAAAAGGATCGACATCAACCCTGTATGTACACAAGCTAAAGAGCTGAATGTGGACTGGAACAGGGGGGAAAGAACTTTAACCAATTAATTGGTTAAAAAGCAAAAGCCACTATTGCACAGCATATGGCCAGGGTTTTTCATACATAGGGGAATTTTAGCCACTAAAATTCCTAAGAGGTTTTAGTCAGAAAACCTCAGCACTGGCATTAGATATTTTTAACCAGTTTTATAGATTGTGGTTTCATTTATTCAAGCATAACAGACACAGATTTCTGTCACATAAAATGACACAGACCTACTGCCTTTAGTGCACACAGTCCAATCAACATTAGATGCAAAGTCACTCCCCAAAGGCCAATTTTGAGACAGGAAAACCCCTGATGGCTCCGCATGTAGTGTCATCATAAGCCCATCTTTTGTTTTTCCTTCCTTTCTTATCTACATCCTGTCATTTCACACTTATTAATTCTTTCAAACACATTTCTCCCCAAAATATTCAATTTTCCACAGATATGACGCTTTACTTTATGCCTATAAAACCACAGTAACTTAACAAAAGTAAACTCTGTTGCACAAGTTCGACTTTATGCAATGGAGCAGTGACTCAGCATGCAATGTCTCATTTTAATGTCTGAGGTTTGGCTGTGAAAGATGTTTAGTTCAGCTTGTCTATTCTCTGGTGACACCTAAATGAATACTTTAGTAGACAACACTATACTGTTGACAAATACATCCCAGCATCCTTGTAGCATTTCATTACAGTTTGTCTCCCTATAAAGCTCCATGAGGACAGTAATGCCCACAAATGTGAGAATGCATACTGGCTACAACAGCTACTTGGCACACAATGACAGAGGTTAGAGGCAGAAGAGGAAATAGAAAGAGAGGAAGAGAGAAACTGAATGAGAGAGGGGGTTCAAGAACACATGAGAAAATCCCTTCATGGTAAAAAATAAAAATAAAAAATTAGAAAGAGGAAGGAAACAGAAATTTGAAAGTGTTTTAAGACGTTGAAGAAGGAAGGAAGCCCTTAATGTCTCCACGATCCCCTACGATAGGAAATGCCTGAAGTAATGCTTTTGTTTGTATGTCTCCATATGTTGAACTGACTGTACTACAAAACTGGAAAGTGTCAACAAAAAAAGTCAGAGAATGATGTAGACAACTTTGCAGTCAGTTAAAGAAAGTTGAGATTTGGAGAAAAGCGTTTTCAGCTTCTTGAAATGGACACTTTTCCTCCTCCTCTTCTCCTCATTTATTATTTAATGTCAATACTATCTCAATTTGACATATACTTCCTAGCCTGAAGTCCACTCAATACTTTTCTCCAGAGTTTTCCACCGAGGATATTCCATCTGCTGCAGGAGGATCAATCGCTGTTGCCAAGGTCAACAATGGACTTTCACATTCAATTTTCTCAAGTGATGTTTCAGAGTATGTACTATACACTGTGAGTGAATTCTATTCATATCACCCACTACCAATGTACTCTCGATGACGTGTGTCTGCAATGGAAAGTGTGGGTTGCACTTAAAATACCACATACGAGGGAACTCCCCTCTGCTTTAACGTAAAGAATCAATTTTCCCGGAGAAACTGCTGCAGAGAGAACAGGAAGGTTGGATGGATGGATGAGGGTATGGGTGGATAATTTGATAGACTGAAGGCCCTAAAGATGACTAATTTGGCTAACAGATGAGGCCGAAGGTCATTCCCTGAGTTTGCACATGGGATCTCTGACCTTGCAGATACAGCCGAGGGGTGGACTAACAACGTGGCGGTGAAATGGATCGAGTCTATAATGGATTTTTTTTGTGTGCAAAAAAGAAAAATGTAGTATGGGTCAGATACGTTTCACAGGCAACAGATGAACTCATTAAGGACAGCATCTTCAGACTGAAGGTCAGCTACGCAGACCTACTGACACTCAAGTTTAAGCTGCACTCCCCCACTGCAGAGCATCAGATGATAATGGATGTCAAAACAGAAGCAAAGGGAGAGCAGCAATGCACCGAGTCAAGTGCTTGGGTGTCTTCGTAAGAGGACGAGCTTCAAAGTAAAGCCTCTTCATTTTGCTAACGCTGAGCAATGTTATCGCTGCTGCCGGCGCAGCCTTTTCACCGTCCTGCTGACATGAATAGCTCCTTTTGTCACAGCGAAATTCCACTGGCAAGTTTTTAATTAGCTGGAGGGCTCTTCCCTTGTAGGCCTGTGTGGGCAAAAAATAGAGAAAAAAAGAAGATGGGGCACAAGGAAGAAGGTTTCTTAGCATGAAGGAAAATGTGGAAACTGTAAGAGAACTGAATGGAGAAGCTGTGAAATTTTTGGATGATTCACACCAGGGTTTAAAAATTTAGATGTTTCTTTGCTTTGTTTTTTTTAACTTTACTTGCATAATAGTGTAATCCTTAAACTATAATATAATCTTCATATTAGGGCTGCCACGATTAGTCGACTAGTCACGATTACGTCGACTATCAAAATCGTCGACGACTAATTTAATAGTCGACTCGTCGTTTGAAGATTTAGGACGCAGGAATAAGTAGCAGGATTTAAGAGTGTAATAACGGACTGAAACAGAAGATGGCAGCACTGCATGTACAAGGATGCCAGCTGCCGTTAAACCCCGAAGAAGAAGAAGCTGTGTCCCAGGATTCATAGCGTGGCCCAGCTCAGTTTCCAACAATGGCGGCAGCTAGTTAGTTTTAATGTTACTCTTATTATTCTTTCTGGGTCACAAAATAAACATTTAACATATTTTCAGGCGAGACTGTACCTGTGTAAACCTCAAATATCTGCTCAGTTTATTAAGACACTACATATTTTCAAAAGCGCTCCAACGTTTTTGGAGACGTCTGTTACCCACCAGCTCGATAGCTAGCCGGGGGCAAGGCTCACTAGAGCCGGTGAGAACACCGGACTCCCGGCAAATCGTTTTCAAACCCACCGCAGTCTTTTGCTACTCAGGTTAAACATGATAACTTACTTAGATAACTTAAAAATGTTATTGTTTGGCTTTTTTTAGTATTTTATTTGTTCCTGAGTAAATCGGTTTGGCTGAGATTAAAGTTATAGTTTTTACACAGCTGAATAAACATCAAGCAGACAGCTGATTATCAGAAGTGTGAGATGCTTGAGAATATACTCCGGTGTCCTGTTATATTTTAGATAGCAAGGAGCAGACGAGACTGAGTTTATTAAACTTCACCAAAACAATCTGCAAATTTCATTAAAATTTAATAAACTATCATCTTGTCTTTATTTTTAGTTAGCACATACCTTAAACACTTAAAGCTGTAAGCTAATGATAGTTATATAAGAGCAGATGCTGCTGGTGCAATAAGCTGTAGTTTTACGTCCAATGGATGCATGATCTGATTAGTCGACTAATCGCAAAAATATTCGGTGACTAGTCGACTATCAAAATAATCATTTGTGGCAGCCCTACTTCATGGACTAATGGTAAATGGACTAGTTCTTATATAGCGCTTTTCCACTCTTCTGAGCACTCAAAGCGCTTTACACAACTTGTGCATTCACCCATTCACACCCATTCGCACAAGCACAACTGACATTCACACACATTCATACTCCGATGAATGCATCGGAGAGCAATTTCGGGTTAGTATCTTGCCCAAGGATATTTGGCATGCAGACTAGGGGAAGCCGGGAATCGAACCACCAACCTTCCGATCAGTAGATGACCTGCTCTACCACCTGAGCTACAGCCACCTTCATATTCAATAAAGAATACTTCATGGTATGTTCTGCATCTACAATGCATGTCCTTTGTGAATAATAAAATGATCACAGCTGTCTTGTGTTTTGCACAGAGCATGTGAAACTTTGCTGGGCCCGTGTTCACGAGTGTCCTGTGACAAGTCGGGTTTCAATCGTATGCGTGTGCCATTTGATCACATGCTTGTGCTATATTTGCGCTGACTGGACCACCTTCTTATATAGCACTAAGCCAACCTCAGTGCAATGTCACATACTGCTGAGCACTTTAGGATGTGGGTCGAAACCGTATGCGCAGATCTGATTGAACCAAAGCCAAGGACACATCAGGCCATATGTTCAGCAGCTTTCACCATGGACTGCCTTCAATTACCTACTTTCTTCTTTGCTTCAGACGGCACATTCTGAAGAATCACCTCAAACTTAAAGGTGTAGATTCTTTAACTATGAAATAACAACATAGCAAACTTGAAACCGGCAACTTCCTGTTTCCTGTTAAAGGGAACCTATTCGGCTCATTTTCAACTGCATGTTTTTATTCTTAAATAACTAGCTTTGCATGATTCAGAGTTCAAAATAGAAGTATCTGCTTTCATTGGCATCGTACAGACCTAAGAGCAGAAAAATCTGTCAGAGACAGAGTGCTTACAGCAGTCTGTCTCTGACTCTTAACTTTGCCTGTGTTCAATATGAGCATCCTCTACTGTAACAGTATACATATGACAACAAATAAGGAAAACCAAATTAGGTTGCCTTTAACAAAACAAACACAGATGCCATAAGTAAAAACAATACGAGCGCGGTAATTAAATGTAGCGTAGATACCTACGACACTGCAAGAAGATCCAGATGTGGGAAGTGTTTAAGGTTCTAATGTTCCCAAGCTGTATGTGACCTAAAGGCATAATGTCGTAAAGTAGCTTCCTGGCAGGAATATTTAATTATGTGATCTCAATTATCCATCCAAGACTGGAAGGGTGCCAGAACATCCAAATGCGGATACTTCGATAAGATCGCTCATATGCTGACTCTTGTGCTCACCATGACGGATCACTTGATGCTTATCTGACCCACGCCTGCCCTCCATTCCCCTACATCATGTCAATAATAACACAATAATAAGAGCACAATAATAATTTGTGCTTCTTTAATTTAATTTAGTTCTTTGCTGTCCTTTCTCTAGTTCTATTGGATTTTTTGTCCTTTTTTCACAAAGCTGTCTGACTGAAATAAAAAAAACAATTAATATCACTGCCACATCTTTACACTTGCAAATGAAAACTGTAAAACCTGATTCATAAATTCCTTTATGATGTTCTAACAATCTGGCTGCAAACTTTCACTATAGTAAATTGTGGGATTTTATTTTACAACTAGTGGTATTTGCCAATTATTAAAAACAATCATGTGCAAGGATGCAAGAGCACAGGCACTGGAGATGCGAGGCTTGTGGCCAAGAAATTTTCATGCAAGCTGCAAGAAGTGCTGCGTTTTGCAGGATTTGTGCACCCGTTGCTTTTGGCGTGAAAGTGTGAAAAATCACCAATGTGATCTCCCCAAATGAAATGTCCACACTGATCCCAAGGAAGTTTAAAACAGAAGCAGAAAAAGTCCTCCCACTTCAGAGGACATTCAACCGAAAACATCTTGAGGGTAAATTCTGTCAGTGGGCCCCAAGTTCAACGCGGCGCCCCCTCCTCTCTAGTGGCAAATGTAAGGCTTTGAACTGCCGACTGGGAGGGGTGTGGGGAATTCACTGGCCTGTCAGGACTGAGTAATGGTGGATGGGAAAGATCAGATCCTGCCTCGCTGTTCTGCCTTCAGGGAGAATTTTATGACATAGCAGACTGAGCCACGCCAGGCTAAACACTGCATATTATAAAGAGCTCAAACTCTGAGTGTACAAAGTGTCACATTAACATATGGAAAACCAAAATATATCTTCTATAAGATCTTTTATTTAGAAAATTGGAATCAACAATTGGCAATTTTGAATGCACAAGTTGCAGAAATGGTCTTCACATACATGAAGAAGAGATAAGAAGCAAAGAGTAAATTGCAGTACTTAGGATAGAGCTTAAGGAAAGAAAAAAAGTCTAATGAAGACCCTACTAATGCAGTGTATGTGCAGTGTAATATCAATCTGCAACAGACTGATATTAAGCAGACGCCCCTGTTAATAGCTTTGTGGAGTGTGCATGAGCAGGGCTCCTTTAGTTGTCTAATCCCACACTTGACAACAATGCTATCTCCTCCTTCCACTGCACTTAACCTTGACCCATCTCACTTACTCAAAATAAGAAGGAGAGTCAATCTAACATCTGGAAAAAGACATGCCCACACTGTGCACACACTAATGGCATAAAGGCAGAATTCCATCAAACAATTGCAGCAATTTAACAGCATCCATGCCAGCAGCCTAAGGGATCACAAACTTGTCTGGCAAAGGTATCCGGATATCCATTATTACAGAGAGTCGGGGAGTGAAAATGGACTGGCATTCAGATACTACAGTACTCAGGGTGATTCAGACCAAGTTCCATTCACACAGCGTTTTATTATATGCAGTTTAAAGGTTGTATGTACCTCTCACGCACCTTAGGATCATCTATAAACTTGCATGGATGTGACAGTGAGAACATGCAAGCTCCACACTGAAAGCCCACAACCAACGCAGAATCTGCTGTGTGCTCAAAGTGATAACCACTACACCACGATCCCATCCAAATAGTGCAATGCACTGCGAAATGTGTGCAGTTGCAATCTTCTGTAAATTGTCACTTGGTAGACAGTTGGTCACGAAAGAAAAATGAAAAGTGGTTCATTTGAAATTTCATATGAACTGTTTGTCCCCACAGTTATCAATTCCTTTGATCCGTTCTGGCATGCTTTTCTAACAGTTGCACATTTACATCAAATGCATGGCGATGGAGGTTTTGCACACCTGAGTTGAATTCAAGCTGTTTATGTTTAAAAAAAGAAGAAATTCTCATGTGTGTTCAGACTCAGAGATAATTAAAAAGCCCTGTTCAGGCTGGAGACCTGTGCAGGCCTGCTGTTTATGTCCTCTCACAGCAAAATAATCAATAATGAATGAATGAACAGAAACAATGTGGAATGCGAGAACTCATAATCCGCACTGTATCGATACCATCTAAAAGCATGCTGTAGTGTAACTCTTCAATATCCAAGGTTAAGGATGTCACGGTGCGTTCCTACATCTAGCCAGAAGCATTCGTGCCTAAACCAAACAGCAGAACAAAACCTGTGTCAAAAAGTGAACTGAAACAAAGGAAATATAAACTTCCCAAATATGACATAAGGCCCTTTGTCGCAGTTTTATATTGCTGGATGTGTTTGCCTTCAGTGTTTAATACTGCAGCATTTGGTGCTTCATGTCGATCATACCAAAGGACACTGCGTGTATCATTTAGAGGATCCAGCATCTTTGAGAGTGCTTCATGCTGAGTCACAGTTAGTATAAAATGCCTTATCCAGCTAAATTAATTCAAATTTTAAACAAACAAAACTAATAAAACCTAAATGTACACAGCTGTAGTAATCAGTTCACACAAAGTTTACACTTTTGGCTCCTTTCTGGGACTTCAACATTCTCCAATTCTTGTAACGTAAAAGTTAAAAGGAGGAAGAGCAGTGGAAAGAACTGCCCAGAACACAGTGGGCAGGAAAAGATATGACCTCGATTAGGACATATAGATCACAAATAAAGTTGTGATCTACATGCAAAGAGGCTTGCAGCAACTTAAACTTGCAGGTTTTCCTGTTTCTGTTTTAACCAGCTGCAATTTATGTTAATTATGGATAAGGGAAATTGTTCCATTGTGCAGCTTTTACATGCATTTTAAAGCAGAATGTCATTTGGATTTGAATGCACACTTTGCTATGTAGCTGGAGATATTGCCTCTGATGTCAGGAATCAATAATAAGGCCAGCTGTGAAGAAAATAATTTTACATTGATGTGCATGCTAGAAACTATCCTCGCACATTTAAGAAAAAGGAAAACACAGAAAAAGTTCTACCAAATACATCTATGTCGATCTATTAAGATTACGAATAGATTGGGTTGGGGCTCGAGAACGTGTCATTCCAAGGGCAGTCGTTTAGCCTCGGTCTAGAAGACTAGGTTCACTGTACGAGCAGTCGTAAAATTCACAGCTCTCAGGGAGAGGATGACTAACGGGAGATGGGGAGGGGGTGGCAATAAGGAGCGATAGAAGGAAGAGGAGTCAGAGAGTGACACAAGGCTTTGCTGATGAGAGCCTGCAGAGCTGCATGGTTCAAGGAGACAGAAAGAGGGTAGTGCGAAGGTCATGGCAAATAAGGAGAAGACACTGGAACAGGGCTTGACAGAAGGAAAATTTACTGCTGGTCAAGCTGCATATAGCTTTGCTCCAGTGCCCTTGACACTGTATTAGAATGAAGTATGTGCTGGGAAGAGGAGTAAGGGAGAATGGAGGCTACAGAAAGAGCAGCATTTCTGTATATTGTAATGAGATGTAAAAAAAAAACATCACACCCATGACCTAAAACATACACACAAAATGTACTTTTATATCGCTGGTGCAAGTTAACCACATTGGAAATGCCTAATTAAAATGCTGTAACTGTTAATGTTAAGCAGTATTAAACTAAATATAGAAAAAGTGGTTACAGCGATGTACAGTCACTGGCATTTATATTCTCAGGCTGTTTTGATGCTTTGTAAAAAGGGCAGGATGTAGTTAGTCTGGGTAGCTGCACCACTGATCAAACACCGTGATTTTTCTTCTATGAATCTGCAGTTTATTTGCATAAGGATATGGACCAATGCCGCACAACACAGCAGTTATAGTCCAAACTAATTTGCAGAGCTTGTTCGTAGATTGGCTGTTGTGATGTCCACAATGCCCTCATTTAAGCTTCAGCCAGTACAAACAAAGCCTGACAGGCATAAAGAATGGGTCCAAGATATAATTAGGTTATGTTTATGTTATGTTATGTTGACCCATATAGTAACACAATATATCTAAAACACACTGACAGAGACTGCAAGGAGCTGTCAGTGTGTTTTATATGCTGTGTGTAGCTCTTTAGCTGATCTCATGTATGAAATATGTACGTGAAAGAATGTGTTTGTCCTCATCGAAGGGGAACTGATCATTTTAATCTCCAAGAGAGCGTCTTTAGTCGAGTGTCAAATTAAAGCTATATTCAAAATCTCAGTTGAAACTCCTTGTATGTTTACTATTGGCCTTTTTTTCCAAATGAAATCTGCAGTTCCACCTCTCAAGTGTAATTAAGGAGAAGAATTATGACAACTATGGATATTTCGCAAGCACACAGCTAAGAAACAGCCCCCTTACTCTTCCACTCCAAACAGAATAAAACAAAAATCTCAAAGCTTTAGAGAAACTGAAAGGCCATTTTTTTTCTATAGAAAAATTTTTCTGCTAAAAAATGAAAAATAGATATTTGCAAAATTCGGATTAAATATGTATTTTACCTGGTTAATGTGTGTGGCGGGGCGTGGTCTACAGCTCCGCCGCAGGGGAGGCGGACGCACCTGAGCGGCGCCCGCAACCACGCCTCGCCGCCTTTACATCTGTGCTATCTATGCTGTTGTGTTGGTATGTGTCGGGCTGTGAGCTGAAAAGCTACAGCCGTCTGTATGCGTCAGCAACCGTGTGTGAAAAGTGGTCCATAAAGAAATGCTGAAAAGCGTGTTCATGCAAACATCGTCGGGTCTGCCGTGATATGTTTACAATGGGACTTCTGCTCCCGAACAGCGTCTGCAAATCGGGGCTTTCATCTTTACGCAGGACTGTAAGCTGTCATCTGTGAGGCGTGAGCGGTGTTTGTTTTTAACATAGATCACGGTAGAGAATAGCTGCTGACGTAATGTGGATCCGAAGATCCATAATTGGCCTACCTGGGGTTGAAAGTCTCGATAAATGCACGGCGTTTTGGCGGGTACACCGGCTTCCGCGAGTGTGACGCTTATTTTGAGCGATGAAAAAAATAATAGAATATAATATTTTTTTATTTCAATATCACAATAATCTTCCAATTTAGAACTACAAGTTAAAAAAGAACTAACATAAATAAAATACACTTCAGCTAAATACTTCTAATTTATTTTCCCAAACCACGCGGAGCCGCACTATAAGGACTAAAGAGCCGCATGCGGCTCCGGAGACGCAGGTTGCCGACCCCTGGACTAGACGTTAGCTGGAGCCAGAAATATTAGTCGATTGAAAATATAATGTTTAGTTTATCAGCGCACAGCTGCAGGTACCAGTTGAAACTTGTTACACTGGCCACTGCCCGGGGCTGCAGATGGCTCTACTTCCCTCTCTCTGTGAATGAAGGTTGTATGTGCATGTGTCATATCTAACATCTTATTAACATGAAACGAGAATAACAGCTCAAAATATTTGTTTGCGTGTTTAACTTTGTCCATTCAAAGTGTGAGAATTCTTTTTCTATTGTTTTAACAGCTATTAAATTATTAGGCAGGAACATCTCGAGCACAGACATAAAACTGATCTTATTTAACTCTCTCAAAGGAAAAAACACATTTTCTGGGGCTTCCAGTGAAATCATGATATCAGTGTAACCGAGTGCATATGTATTTAGAAATGCATTGATTGAGCTTCAGACACAAATCAGATGATCATGAGCAATATTGGCCCCGACTACTGACTGGCAGGTCAGCTTCCCATATGTCTGTCCCTTTCATTAACACTCAGCACTCGTACATCGGTGCAGGCACACACTTGTTAGCTTACAAACTCCCCAGTGTGAGTGAAGACACAAAGCTCGCTAAGGTAAACCACAGAGGGACCACCATGAAAACGTTTGTAACAGCAAACCTAATCAAACACTTAAAATCACCTCCACCCAGCTGACAAACTGTAACTCACTGCAGGGGGAGTTATACAGTTGAATAAGTTCTTTTATTACATTTATAACAATTTGCATTGAAGAATAGTTGATTTTTGCTTATATGTGCAGTCAGTTCTTAGAAATAAAATGGCAATCACACTTTTACAATCAATGCATCTCTACATAGGGTCTGAAACTTCCTGTTTTGTGAGTTAGTTATTGCTGATACGTGTTAAAAAGCTAACAAACAATAGCCAGTGGTTTTGAAACTGCACTTTGGTGTAACTGTATTTCCTTTTTTGGATCTTCAGGGCGATCATTTGACCAAAGTCTGCTCAGAAATGATTGGTGCACAGAACTCAGCTACAGATCAGCTTTTAGTACGAAAGATCCTGCTGGACCTTCAAACATAGTTGTCTGCACTGTCGCAACAGCAGTTCTATAGGCTTTTGTGCCTATGTAAACCAAACTCACCTCCATCTGTGCAAACCTTGAATTTATAATCCCACAATGACCTCCACAGAATTCAGGAAGAAAAAAGGAAGGAAGACGCACAACAGGTGCATGACAACAGCTGCATCCGAACAAAACTCAAGGCATGCGTCAAATAACACGGGCCTCAGTGCCCAACCCGGAACAGAAGCTATCATCGGGAAGGCTAAATGCGATTAGTGTCTGGTGGTAATCTAGGGCCTATTCATTCCTGCTTAGAGTAGGTGACACATTTGATACAGAGGATTAGCCCACCTCTCCTCACTGTGCAGGGGAGGGGAAAATCAAAGGACAGTGGGAAGCGGTTGAAAAAGGGGAAGGAAGTGCGCGGAAGAAGACGAGGGGAAAAAAGAAACGAGAGCAGAAGCCAGGAGTCCAACACTTCCATAATTAAAGCGGACAGTTCCTTTGTGCAGCCATGTCATTAACATAACCCAGCATGCTGCAGTTCTTCAGTTAGTGCCTTAAGAACATATGTGATGAGAGGCTGGGAGACTTGAAGACTCGTCTGATGCTGCAGATTCCACCACATGATGACTTTAACATTCAAAAGTTTGCTGACTGTAATTTCACAAATCCAACTAACCTTTGAAACGTCGCCACATGTACCCAGCGCACACACCGACTCACTGCATTCACGTGGGCATCTGTATAGGAGCCACTGTTTTTAAGCTTTGATACACATGTGCATAATAAACTCCCTTTTAAATCCGTGACGTTTTATAGCACAATCAGTGACAATTAGGAGTTGACGTTTGAGGTCATTCGCCGCATTCAGCCACACAAAACAGCGAGAAACCGTGTGACTCACCACATGTTGTCACACATTGCAAAGGATACGCTATCTCTGTGTTTATCGCTGCATAATAAGAAAACTCTTCTCCCCATTCTCCATTTTTTTAATAAACTGAAACTGTCCTCCTTTCAGCTGTATCAACAAACACACATGCACAGAGTGACGCACTGTTCACATCAAATTTTCTGTAGAATAGACCCCGGGGACTGTGATGTCACTCAGAAAAGCAGAAGTGGAGTATCTACAGATTTTTAAGAGTAGCCATGCGTACAAGAAATCACACCATGAATGAAGCAGCAAGCTTTAATGCTGGAGTTCTGATAAATACATAATCAGTCTGTATTAAATACATTATTCAAACCTAAAATACGTGCACAAACATAAATACACCCTTAAAATGGCAGCATTAATGTAACCACATGAACCAACCACACTGAACACTGCTTTCATTTTCTTCACGAAGAAGAGCCGAGTCTGACAGACGTTTCTAGAGAGCAAAGATGAAAGAGCTGGAGCAAAACTCTAATCTAAACCACACAAGCATAGCCCACTTCATGTAAATCTGCATCTGCGTTTAAACCTGAAGCAACTAAATGTTTACCTAATGTTGTGATACTGAGCACAATAAGCTTTTAGTGTACTGAATGGTTAATAGTAAAATGGCTTGTATTTGTATAGCGCTTTACTTAGGCTATGTCCACACGTACGCGGGTATTTTTAAAAACGGAGATTTTCCGTTTTCGTTTTAAAAGATAATCCCATCCACACGTAAAGGCAGAAATGAAGGAAAACGCTGCTAGGAACATGCCACAGCAACAGGTGGCGATATATTCCTAACCGTGTAGAAATGTTGGCCAATCAGAAGTCTAGAAGCCTCGGTGGGAAATAGTAAACAAAGGCTACGTTCACACTGCAGGCGAAAGCGCATCAAATCCGATCTTTTTGACCCTATGCGACCCATATCCGATCATGCTATGACAGTGTGAACGGCGCAAATCCGATATTTTCAAATCCGATCTGGGTCACTTTCGTATGTGGTACTGAATCCGATACATATCCGATGTTTTAGAAAGCGACTGCTGTTTGAACGGTCAGGTCGCATTAAATCCGTCTTTTACGTCACCGACACAAGACTGAAGCCAATTATCAGCGCCAGAGAAGCGCCCGAGAAGACATCGCGAGATGTCAGTGAAACTGTTGGGAAGACAACGTAAACATTTTATTTGTACTGTCTAATCTGCAGATTCTGACAGAAATCTGCAGCTATCCTTTGAAGCACCGCTCCTCTCTTAAACAGCAATAAGGATCATTATTAGGTTATTTATATTATTATGTAAATAACAAAATAACTTAAAGCAAAAATTGGGAAACGTGAAGTCCGAAGTCTTTATATTAAGGGCCATCAGTCAAACAATACTGTTTGCTCTTGGTCTAAACAGAGCGCGTTGTGTGTGACATCTTCTTTTGCGCATGCGGGCCGCTTTGAGCGTTCACACTAGAGCGCGTTTGCTGTCGCATTTTATTTGTAGTGTGAACGAGCAGACAAAAAAAATCGGATTTGATCAAAAAATCGGAATTGAGCATCAAGACCTGCAGTGTGAACGTAGCCAAAGATGGGGCATAGAAGCAGAACTGAGTCGTATGTGTGGAGGGACAGTAACTGTGTGTGTATATGTAAGCATTTAAACACTGCAGAGAGTACAAGTAACAGTATTGTAGAAATTCATTTCACCGAAACAATAACGTGGCGCACAGTGTGACGTCAAAAAAGGCGCACACCTTTGACGCTGCGTTTTCTGCGTTTTTCTCGTCCACACGTAAATGCAAAAACTGAGTTTTCAAAAATATCCACCCTGGCCGGAGTTCTTAAAAATCTCCGTTATCAGTGACCGAAAACGCCATTTACGTGTGGACGAAAGGTGCAAACGCATAGAAAAATCTGCGTTTTCAAAAATACCCGGGTACGTGTGGACGTAGTCTTAGTCCCTAGGGACCCCAAAGTGCTTTACACTACATCCAGTCATCCACACATTCACACACTGGTGATGGCAGCTACATTGTAGCCACAACTGCCCTGGGGTGCACTGACAGAGGCGAGGCTGCCGGACACTGGCGCCACCGAGCCCTCTGACCACCACCAGTAGGCAACGGGTGAAGTGTCCCGCCCAAGGACACAACGACCGAGACTGTCGGAGCCGGGGCTCGAACCGGCAACCTTCTGATTACAAGACGAACTGCCAACTCTTGAGCCATGATATGCACGACATATTGAAATACTGGTTATTTTTTTGAACTGCAGTGCAAACTCATACACAAGGTTTGTAACGCATCTCTGTTAAATTGTAAAGGTCAACCCGTTGTTGAGTTTTCATTTGTCTCTGAGCTCTTACGATACTGACGGCATGACGGGGGCCAGGTAAAACGATCAAAACTTCTGCCTGCAGGTCCACAGAGGCAAACTATCTGTGTGGAAATCCTGAAAACAGTTTATTTCTACCTCAACTAAACTTCACTGCATATCCAGAGTTTTAACCCTAATGCAGAATATTTAAAGTCCTGTCAGAAGCTACTGTGACGTTACAATTGCTTCAAAATGCTGTTCTTGGACTCCCGGCTAGTACATCTAAATATGAATGTATTGGTCCTTAGAGTCACTCTATAGAAAATCTGTGATTCTATCCCAATTTATTTCCTCAGAATCACCTGGTTTAAAAATATAAAATAAAACAATACAGTAACTATGGCAAATCCAATAAAATAATGAAGAACTGTACTTTTGTATGATAAAAAATTTCAGTTGTTTGAGTCGTACTCATCCCTCCTTTCTGACACACCGTCACATACGTACATACCACCTTAATTGAGCAGTGCATCGATACTCAACCCAATATCCAACGTTTCTACGGGATCTTTGGAAAAACACAAACAGATGGAGAAAGAATCCGAGTTCATGTTAGCGCATGGGATCGCTGAACCAGCAGACTCCAGCTCTGTTAGCGGGCTGACGAGGCTGATAATTCAGATTCTATACTGACCTGACTGTTACCAAGCGCCATGCATGCAAGGACTGAGCTGATCAGGTAGGAAGAGCAAAATCTGTCACCAAACTAGACCTTTTAATAGGTTATCACACTATTGCAATTGTTGTCCTACTCTACACGTTCAGCGTCTGTCTGCGATATTTGAGACATAAAAAACATTAAAAAAGTAAAAAATGAAGCTCTTGGACTTCAGTTGGGTTTTCGCATGCAAAACATTATCGCTTTAATTACCACCAGTGCAATCCTTTGGTCAGAGTCTGTTGTGTTTAAATGTGTACATGAATAGCATTCTACATTATACACATCAGTTTACAGGGGTCTTGTTTTTTAAGTGGCTGTGACAACATTAACCAGAACCTTTGCTTTTTTAATTAAATGTTGTTGAAAAAGTAATTTATCGCTTTGGCATCAGAACCTTTCAGATAATACTGAGCTCTTAAACTGGAAAGTGCTTCAAGCTATCAATCTTAATCTCAATGGGAGATGTTTACAGGAAGGACATGCAAAGCGGCTGAGATGCTCACTTTACGGAAAACTCCAACATACAAAACCTTAACTTCACAGATCTTTATGTCAGCAAAATTATGTTATCAACAGAAATCCCCACCACACACACACACACAGACTGTGATAAGCACTTTCCTGTTTATAGCTTTGAGCTTGGTTCTTTTCAGATGCGGGGGAGGGGGGGGGCTATTTTGTGGCTCTTTCCATACTTGAAAGTGCAAAGCAGAGAAATACAAGGTTTCACTCTCTTTCAAGTTTTGCATGTGCCAACTTTGGTCTCTGCAGATACGATTACAAAGAGGAAGAAACGGGGCAAAACTGTGGTGCAAAAGTTTTACGAGTGTGATAAACCAACACAGAGAGTGGGTGAAGTTTGCATGAGGCTGCAGTTACACTAGAGAAAACAGCGGTTGGAGACAATGATGAGCACGTGACATCGACTTTTCAATCTTGAAGCTTGTTAATTTCATTAACGACCAGATTTTTAGCAAGAGGCTTTGCAACTGAGGAGCAGCCACAGTCCTGAATGAAAACATCAACCCTGAGCTGAATGTCATTCACGTCACCATTCAAATTAGAACTTGCAGTTCATTATGCTGTAAAACACATGAAAGATTTTTACATATTTATTGACACTGAAGCTCCAAAATCTGTTGGTCTCCATAGATGGAATAAGATGCCTCCTTCCCTGCATAGAAATGCACAACCTACATGATTGCCTTGTGGCCAAAATTGGTCACCACAACAATTTGCAATCAGTCCCAAACAGTAAAGAAATCCAATGCAATCACTCGCCAATCACTGGTTTTTCACAGTCACATCGAGCTTGCCATTTTATTTTTACTCTAGAGTGAGCGAGGCCTAAGAAACAGTGGGTGTGGGCAATAAGTGAAAGGAAGCAAAGGTGAAACATAAAGAGGCGCAGAAAAAGAAAGACAGAACAGACAGTAAGAGTCATAATGGCGATCTCCAACTTTTGTAACGTTTTCTTTTGTCTTTCTTAAAAAAATGTCCAAAAAGACTACGGTTCTTATGTAAACTATGAAGCTGCATGTATGGACAGAAAATGACTTTTTAAACAAATCAGAAAGAACATGTCATTTGTTTAAACAACCTTCATATGAGTTAAAACAGAAACACATGTTCTCGTCAAACCCTTGGCAGCAAGAGTGTGTTAAAAGCTGCGAGAGTAGAAATTTATACTACCAGAGATAAATCATAATTTTTCAAAAAAGAAAAGCTACCGTTAACATCTAGCTGGGTTTTTAGTCATTTGCATTTTTACAAATTTGTATGCTTTTAAATGTGCTTATAGAGGACCATTCATCTTATTTCTCGCAAGAGGAAAACCTCAAAGAGACGCTGCCTTTGGGTCGAAGTTCTGCAATTGCTTTGCCACAGTCGGCTTTGAGCCTACTTTCACATCTACTGTCAGACACACAGAAAATAGCAACAACAGGGCAGTGAAATGATTTTAACCTACTGCAAATGCAAATCATTTTACTTAAGATGGTTAGTGCAGTGTGCTTCAACTCGTTGCATTTAGAATATTGATGTTCATGAGGTTCGACTGAAGCATTTAATTCAGGTTGCACAACTGAAAAAAAAAATAGATATGTAAAAACGGAAATTGGTAGGGTTTTGGCAAGAAAATGATGAAGTGCAAAAGCAAATTAAGACAAATGATTGGCCAATACAGTTAACTGAAAGACACACAAATCAATCACTGTTTGAGTTTGTTTTTTATTATCCAGTAAGTATATCAGCAAAGTGAGTCAGAGGGTGACTGGAAAATCACTGCAAGACAGCTGCACTTCTGCTTCTCACCATATATTCTCCTATGAAGTAAAATTGCATAACCCTCTGGCCACGCGGCAAGGCCCCGCCCCACTCTATAGGGAACATCTTAAAGAGCACACCCACCAACCCCTATGTCAGAATAAAACAAATTGCTTTGCTTCACTTAAAACTTGAACTCTGTAGCAGAACGTAGTGTAAACACAACCTTTGTCTTTGCTTCTCTCCTCCTTTGAACGGCGTCCTGGTGTGTACAGTCCAGGATTATGGACTTCACCATGATATAAGGCAGTTTACCTTGCTGCCTATTCTTCTATGCACACAACTCCATGCCACAATACAGCAAGATCTTCAACAAGTGAAGCCACAGACATCGGCCTGTGTCAGAGCCGGCTGCAGGTCAGATGTAACTGTGGCCTTTTACGTCTAACAGTGTTAAAGAGGGAGCCGCAGGGGGTAATTAAAAGGAAGATCAAAGTAGCTAATAACAGGCTCTCTCTGAACGCACAGATATTTTAAAAGCCTTTCTGCTTTATCACGAAGCAGATTTGCAGAGGCGCTGTGCAGGGGAGCAATGAGGTAAAGGGTTTAGGTGAAATTCATCTTGAGACACTTAAAAGGATGATTTTAGCAGTTCAGCATTCAGCTTCCGAAATGCTGTTATTAATTTATGTATTTTTTAACCCTCAGACAGAGTGAAGCTAGCTGCTTCCAGTAACGAATGAAGTCTGAGGACGTGTAATCCAAAGTGGACGTTTGAAGGGGACGCAGATTGGGATGTCCTGCCTCCTCTCAGCCAATAGTTAGGTCTCTTTCCATCCATAAACCATTCTGAGAAACAAACAAGCTGCTCAAAGTGGGCGACCCTAAGGTCACTCAAATTTTCGACTGATGATTGCGATTACAACAGGAGACAAGACCACAGACAATGAAAGAGATTTCCCTCTGGTATGAGGTATATTTGTGCACCCTGCAGTCAGTCACCTGGTCTAGCACTTCTTCATCTGTGGGTGAGGTCAGGGCAGTGCTCCTCCTAGAACTAACAACATGCTGCATGAGTCAAGCACAACCCAAACCCAGCAAGCCGGCCAAACAGGATCTCTCCAACAAAATGAAAAACAAGCCCAGTTCTCATTAACAGCACAGACGTTCAACCAGGACACTTTAGTACACAAACACATCCACAGCACCAGATATTAAAACCTACCAAGCACCAGCGTTGAGCATCAGACGTCTGGTTGGATTTGTTCATTTCTTCTTTGATCTGATAAATACTTTGTTCCTTCATAACACTGTCCTTTGTAAACTACCAGGGCTGTGCTCGCTGTCAGCCATGAAAGCGTCAGCAAAATTAGATGTCACCTTTGCATGTTCTCAGTAACACTTCATTCATGACTGGTTATCTGTAATGGTTATGAAGTGACAGCATCTTGAAGGACACAGAAGAGTCATAAATTAATGGTTGTCGAGAATTGAAAAGTTGCTCGTTTTAGCAACCGTCCCACTCCTTTGAACTGTGCTTGATCTAATTGGCTGCATCTCACAATTAGAAAGTATGAATGACGGGTGGACGGGGCATAAGAGATGACCATGGGGTTATCTGCTCTTAGTGACATCATAAAGAGCCTAAAGTAGAAAAAAAAAACCCCCGAAAGTTTAGAGAAGTCTGAAACCTTTTGTCTCAAGGATTACTTCTAGATATGCTGATTTCATCATTTTAAACTATGACTATCTTAAAAAGTAACATAAACCATAATAACAGTACATACAGTAAATGACAGTAGATAAGGTAAAGCAGGCAGCACAGTGGTCAGCAACACAGCAACAATGTTCTGGGGTTGAATCCACCGACTGGCTGGGGTCCTTCCCTTGCCTCTGTGGGTTCTCTCCAGCTTCCTCCCACAGTCTAAAGGGTATTTAGTGATTCTAGATTGACCACAGGTGGCTGTTACCCTGCCATAACTAGCAACCTGTCTTCCCTGTATGTGTGTTTGTATAGAAGGGAATGGGCTCCAAGGAGTGGAGCAAAGAAGAGACAGGTGAAGTGAGGATAATGTTACCACCCCTCCCAGGGGCAGTCAACACAAGAAAACACCACAAGCTGTAGCCAGCTCTGCTCATTACAACTTGCCCTGGTCCTTCCACTGACTCCTGTTAAAGAACCATGTTGGCAACTGAAAATACCTTCACTGAGCATTTTCAACAGCAGGATTTAAATAAACACGCTAAATGCACTCTGTAAAATTCACCATATTATTTCCCAGCTACACAGCTGCACAGGGCCTTACAGTACTTGCTTACTGTAGCTTCATAAGTGTCGAGCAGAAAAAGATTTCCAGGCTGATCTGATCTAACTTTGACTTTGTCACACTGCTACCTCCCTCCGCCTGCCTCAGACAACAGCAGAGTAGAGACGCCTCGGGGAAACCAGACAGGCATCTGACAAGCGGCACCAAAAAGCGAGAGCGTTTGCCACCTCATGGTCTGACTGATCACGCTATCAAACTCTGCGGTTGATACACATGTAGTGCTGTTGCGTTAAAAAAAACATAGCAACAACAAAGCTGCCAACCGCAACGTAGATACTGTAGGGTGTCATGCATTTAGTAGAAGGTAGAACACCGGACAGCCAACCACATCCTGTAGAGATGCAGTGCTCACTACTGTACAAGTGCACTCTCTAAGGCTTTATGTAATACCTTAAGCAATTGTAGCACTGAAGTAAAAGTTTGCATGAGCTTGTAAATCAGCACTGTGACCCAATTATCTTGGTGTTCAAGTTGTGGGAAATCTACCTAAAAGGTCTGTTGTTAAGAAGCGCCAGACGGCTGTTTAGGTTTTATACCAGTGTACTGGAAAAACAAACAAACAAACAAACAAAACAGTGGATCACATGACCCTTGAAGTCTGACTTTTTTCTGCTTGATAAGCAAAGATCACAATCGCACTGTCTAATATGAAATGTAATTATAACCAAAGAACATTAAAACTTATTTGGACGATGCTAAAACCTAAACGGATGTGTTGTGTTTTTGTTTTTTGACATTTTTGTTGTTTGTTTGTTTTACAGAAAACTTGATTCCACTGATTTTGTACATACTGTAATGATGGCTCAACGCATCAACTGCCACGTTTTACCTGGCTCGGGTATCTCTGCCAGAGACTCAATCCGCGTAGAGTAACTGTACGCTTTCCTTTTGTACACGGAGAACTGTAGATGTGACAGACACTTGATCTGTGATCAAATCTATGGAAACTCTAAGAGATCTGCTCAGAAGACCTGCTGCTTTTGCTCTGTTGGCTAACAAACCAACAGAGCAACATATCAAATGTGAGACATTTCTGGAGAAGATACCCAGAGACAGAATACCTACTGTACAGTCAATGGAGAATATTAAAAGATAATTCAATATAAGCAATAAAAGATAAAGATATGCAGGTGCGGGATAAAGAAGGTCAGGCCAGGAATGTCAACATTTTGATATAAGGTCACGGAACAGATGAAAGAGCTCCCTCTGCACTGTAAAAGGCCTTTTTGTCTCAACTGGTTCACTCAGTCTGACATACTGTTCAAGTTTGCCAATTTACTTTTGCCAGAAGGTTTATGCTCTTTTTCTTTTTGCCTTAGCTAATCACTAACAAGTGATGTTTCCACTCAACCAGGGACAGTACAACAGCACAGAGGACTCAATTTACCGATTATATTTGAAACCAAAAACATATGCCAGTTAGAGACTGATTTCTGTAACGAAACCTACAACAAACTGTACTAGCTCATGGCCAAGACTGTAGTTTAGCCTCGGGGTATGCCCATTCACACCACACAGTCATTTACTGTAAGAAAAAAAGCCTAAATAGCCTATTGGGGACTATTTTTGTTTTAAACCAGACAAAACTAGTGAGCCGACGGATCTACATGAAGCAATCAGATGAAGAACGCCGTATGAATGAACAAAAAAGTAAACAGCATCAGTGCGCCCAGTGTGGTGGTGAGTGAGAAGAGCTAGCAATACTAGATTATCTAGCATCGCTTGGAGACTTCCAGAGGAGTCAACTGCGTTGTCCTTATTCAGCAATTTTGCACTTTTTTATTTTTTAAGTTTAGTTTATTTTTTACATAGTGCTACGACTGTTGTCGTAATGCTGTCTCATATGTAAATCTGAGTCTGCAGGTGCCTCTCCGTGATTGGTGGATCCAGGGGACGGACCATACAGATTGGCTAATGATCTGGATGACACCACCATGGATGGCCAGTCATTCATCCTCGGCCCTTCCCAACCGGCAGACTTTGTGTTCCCTGTCTAGCCATGTTTGTTTGATACAGGAGCATATAGGAGTGGACTGCCCTTTTGTTTGATTACAGGTTTCTCATGTTTTTGTTAGTTAGGGGGCTAAGTTGCAGTCGTTTGGTTTAATTCTTTTTGAGTAGGTAAGTTTGATTTATCCTTGTGATAGGCTCCTTCTGTTTGTTATTTTGGCATTAGGTCCACCCCACAGTTATAATTCGCTCCTTTTCTTTGTTTTTTTTAATCCACTCATTGGAAATAAATCACCATCAAACAGTAGTAATTGTGTGATGTGCTGCTGGGGTCGGACGGGGATGGATCACCCTTATGTTATGGTCTGGCCACACCTAGACGGACCATAACACAGAGAGATAAATACGTTAGGCAACACGCCACTGCATTTACAGAAAAAGCTAGTTTTCAATGCCCATCCCTGCTTTACAAGTAAATAATTTACAGAGCAGAGCTTAGTCATTTTCACTCATCAGCTGATAAATGAAAAAAACTAAAGAAGAGATGGAAGAAGTAGAAGAAGAAGTAGGAAGATGACGTCCCCATTCCTGATGCCACCGCTGTGGGCATTGAGCTGACAAACAGAGTTGCTGATTAGACTAGAAATGCTGGCTGCTGTTTAGAGATGTGGAAAGAGGCAAGCCTTGCATACACTGCAAAAAAAAAAAAAAAAAAAAAAAAAATCAGGTCACGCAGGACAACTTCCAATTTAATAATAACTAGGAAAAAAATATGATTCCTGAACCAATCAAGAAAGGTCTGTTACTCATGTTTGGTTTCCAAGAGAGACCACAATAGGCTTGGACTGTTGTAAATGATGACTGTACACTGAATGGCAACAGAAGAGGATGATGAATAGATCAGGACAGCCTCACCAATTGAGAACAGAAACCAGCATAACTTCACTGTAACAAAGAAAGTGTCTTGACAGACAACTTGATGTCCAAAGCCTTTCAAGCCACACACTCTGTTCAAAAAAACAAAAAGAAACACGCCAGTCCGTTACAGCCTACATTAGTTTGATGCCTTTGTGTAAGACTAAATGAATGCATGGCCATTAAAAGCCATGAACGCCACAAGGACAGAGTCCCCATTGAAAATATGGTAATCATAAGCTCAGAGCCGTCTGTCTGTTCCGACTTCATCTTGGCACCTTGGGATTATTTCTGATGTTATTTTTAAATGTTGATGGGAATGCAGTGCCATTCCATGTAGCGCATAAAAGGCATGAAAAATATTAGGTTCTAGTTTTCAATGTGACAACGACAGCTGCCGAGATGTGAGGGAGTTGGCTGTGAAAACGCGAGGCAACACATCCGCTTCGCACATGTGTTCTCTCTCCAGCAGTGAAGCCATCAAACTGAGAATCTAAACCAGACCAAATACAATGGACAACCAAAGACGGATGAACCAGCGAGAGAGTCGAAGCAGGAGGGGGTGAGGTTGGCGCCACAGCCAAACTCTGTAAATCACCGGACTAATGTGCAGCAGGCTTGTCATATGAGCATCTCGCATATGAAGGAAAAAAAACTTGGATAGTGTCTCGAGTAGCTCTATACACGTCCAGTCTCATGTACACAAAACCACATGAAAGAACAAAAAGAGGGCCTCCTTTGTCCACACAGCTTAGCAGATCTTAGTGTTACACCAGTGCAAAAAAATTAAAGGCAGTTAGTTAATCAGCATATAAAAACCAGACAGATGTCCCGTATGGAAGAGAAAAACAAAGTGTAGATGAGTAAATGATTCAAGAGGGTCACGAAGAGGTAAAGGGAAGGAAGAAGGAGAAAGTAACTTTGGGCTCCAGCAGACAACATCTGTAGAATTACTTTCTTCCCACTTGACTTTTGGGGGGAAGCTGTTGCTTTTCCCCCCCCCCCACAAATAAGAAAAGCAGAGCGGGAATGAGCCCTGGAGAAAAGACACAAAAGTAGAGAGAATCGTTAGATTGCCAATTGCACTTTTTTACTCTTTCTTTAAACACTGAAACAGGTTTTGATGCATGTGATCTCTCCTCGGGTTCATTCTGCAAATTACTGCAGATGAATGGAAGCGACTGCAGGTCAAATGACACCGTTTTAATCCATTAAACTAAAATAAAATACGAGGTTTTAGCAATTTGATTTAAACAAATTAAGTTTTTATTAATGTGATTAAATTCATAAAACTCAATGTGAGCAGTTTCACGTAGGAACTGGGTTTTTTTGCTTTAGCAGTGACTGCAGATAATCAGGTGATGAATTCTGAAAAAATCTTTCATAAGTCTTTCAAATATAAAAGCTGTGTGCTGTCTTTGTGTGTTATATCTATAAACGAAGGCAGATATTTCAACAGACATTCGAGGTCTGGAAATCTCACCCCAAAACAATCCAGATGCATAAACTGCCAAAGGAAAGGTTTGAAAATCTGACTTTGTAGGGACGCTGTCTACCTAAAACAGTCTCTTGATTTCATCGAGCCAGACTGGTGAAATATGTACCCGGCTACCGCTTTAAGATATTCAAACAAATGCACTGGTTTATAAGAAATGTTTCTGCAACAATACAAAACGAAATTCCAAGTAGATCAAGATTAAAGTTTAAAAACCCCACAAACACTAACTACAGACACTAACAAAAAATAATAAAAAAAAAAATCTGATTGCTCAATTTGATACACTTTGTGCTTGGGCGTCACTGATACACAGACGCATATAAAATGTTAATCTCTCTGAAATTTTAACTTGGGACTACAAAATCAGCCATCCTTGTAGGAGACTGAGATAGTGTTAGTTAAATGTTAATCTATCCAATAGTGACAAAACAAACTGAAGGGAAAAGAGTGGGAAAATGATGGACAGGGAGGAGTTAAAAGACGGGGGGAAAGGGATGTGACAGGCGGCAAAGTCTTCTTGGGACAGGTTGTCAGTGGCCTGATTATCAGCCCCCTTTCTGCACACAAATACTCCCTGGGGTCAACATGTGGGGTGGAAGACGAGGAGCGAAGGGGCCCGAGCTGCTGTGGCAGCCTGTACTTAATTTAAGATGTTTGAATCTGCGCCAAAATTCCTGAAGGAACACAGTAAGAGGGGAGCTGGCCAGAAAAACAGGCCCAGAACTGAGGCTTTAAAGAAGAGAAAGAGAGAGGGCGAAGTGTGGTGAATATGAAATGTGTGTTTGAGCTCAGACATGCTAGTGTTGCTATGGTAAAACAGGACTCTGGAAATGAGGGGATGGGAGAATTCCAAATGGGAACACTGGGGGTGCAGTGTGTGCAGGGAGCCAAATGGATATGGTTTGAATGTGCATGCGCGTGCATGTATCGCATGTGTTAACACAAAGGCATAAAGAAAATCTGAAGGAGTGTTATGGAGGCACAGCAGAAGGTAGAAGCAAAGGGGGGGACTAGGGAAGATCAAGGCCAAGGATTCGTGGAAAAGCAAGGCAGGTGAAAGTGAGACTGAACAGATCTGGGATCAATTTTTCAGTGATTGATTGATTGATTGATTGGTAATTTATTTCAACATGTGAACAATATACAAGTACATTTAGAAAAGAAATAAGAGAAAAAAATACTATACAAATTACATACAAAAAACCATTCTGATTAATTTACATGTTGAAAGGGAGTGGGAAGAAGTATACACTTATTTAATCCCACCCCTGTCCCATAAATTATCAGTGAATATTTAGTCAGCTTCCTTACTGATATAATTTGTAATAAAAATAGTGAACAGATTTCTGATATACTATATACTATAATATCACATCATGAATTTTTTGTTTGTTTGTTTGTTTTTAAATAGAGACATTCACTTAATTTAAATATTTTCCTTTTCTTTATAGATCGAGAAGATCATATTTTTATAACTCTTTTTGAACAGTTTTATGTTTGGACATTGCTTTAATTCCATATTCAGTTTGTTCCATAGTTTCACTCCGTGAACAGAAACACAAAAGCCTTTTCTTGTAGTACGTACCTTCATTGTTTTGAAGTTACAAAAACCCCTTAAATTATAACTTCCTTCTTTCAAAAAAAACATACTCTGAATATTACCTGGCAGTTCTTTATTTTTTGCTTTGAATAGAATTTGTGCTGTTTGGAATTTCACTATATCGTCAATTTTCAATATTTCAGACTGCAAAAATAGTGAGTTTGTATGTTCCCTATAACCTGCATTGTGGATGATTCGAATTGCTTTCTTTTGAAGAGTAAAAAGTGAATGTAATGTGGTTTTATAGTTATTGCCCCAGACCTCTGCACAATAGCTTAAGTATGGTGAAACCAGTGAACAGTAGAGAATATGAAGTGATGTTCTGTCGAATACCTGTTTTGCCTTGTTTAGTACTGCAATGCTTCGTGATACTTTGGAATGAATATATCTTACGTGAGCTCTCCAGTTAAGTTTTTCATCTATTATTACCCCCAGAAATTTATTTTCACTGACTCTTTCAATATCAACACCATTTATTTGAATCTTTGCATTTGTATTTAAACTACTATTTCCAAATAACATCAGTTTAGATTTATTCAAATTTAATGATAATTTGTTTTTATCAAGCCAGAACTTCACTTTACTTATTTCATTAGTCATATCCTCCAATAAATTCTGCAGATCATCACCAGAGCAAAAAATGTTTGTATCGTCTTTTGCAAAACTCGAGAGCAAAAACCTCAATTTGTCTTTGCAACATATTGTTCTGAAAGCATAAAATCCCAACATGATAAGACAACAAAAGAAGGGCCGCGGGTGTGCAAGCCCACAGTTCTCTTTGCATTTCATCTTTTTCTAAGGCTAGGGGAGCCCATCCATGTAAACCATTGTAACCTTTTGGATCAGAGGACAAACAATTGAAAACACCTCCTCCTCTGAGTATGTCGCTCATGGCAGGGATAGGATACCCCTCATCTCTCTTGCTCAGCGACCGGAAACCTTTGCTGTTGTAAAACGCATTTCCTGCCAGTTTCAATGTGTTTAAACTAATTGTAGTCATGACAAATCATCAACTATGACTTGCTCTTTAAAATCATGACGCTTCTATAGATAGAAGGTGTGATATATTACCGACTAGTCCTGTTTCGAGGTGACCACACTGCACTGCAGGGAAATTCCCTCATAACTGTCCTGAAAATGTTTTCGCACATGCACTCCATCCCTGAACTTTTGCAGACATTTCCCGGCAGAGGTGCATGTGAGTTGCTTACCAGTTCCATAGCACACAATCTGTTTGATGCTGGATTGTGCTCATATCAGAGCAGCAGAGTTAATTGCCTGGAGAATTAGGAGCGAGCGAGAGGGCATCATCTTGCCACCCAGGCAGCGCGCCTCCACTAAACCAACTGATGCTAATTAGATGCTCATCAGATGCTCATCAGTCTGGGTGAGGTTTGTTAATCCCCCTCTCAGTTTTGGACAGGACATAATCATCCTTAAATCAAATTACAAATATATATATAAATAAATAAGAAAATTATTTATGTCATTGTTTTGGGTTTCTCCGGGTTTTCCAAGGGTCTGTTTCAGAGCGGGACCACACCAGATTCTTGGGTCAAAGTTAAGGTTTGGCTAAAGATGTTTTACTATCCTCCAATCACCAAATTTTTTTTAAAAAGTTGAAAATGTATTGTCTTAAAAATAAATACTTTCCCATGTTCTTCCTGGCATCTGTGAGTTTAAAACACACCACCAGTTCAAGTAAATGGTGGTTCAGGAAACAGAAACACACTACTTTTAAGATCAGCCTTAATACTTTCATTTTGATTAAACTTACAGTTAGGGGCTGGGTCGAGTGAGCCTGGACTATCCCTGATTTATGCTGCTATAGGCTCAGGATGCTCGGGGGACTTCCCATGCTGCATGGAGCGTTCCTTTTCCACTCACATGCCACTTCAGCGTGTTATTAACTTCTCTCTGTGCCGTCTCTCTGTCTGTTTCTGATGGAGATGTCTTCCTGTTGGAAGTGAGAACTTTCTCTCCGCCGCAGCTCTTTCGTTGAGATTCTTAACTTCTAATATAAACTGTCTTGAGATGACTGTTTGTGGATTGGTAATGCATGGGCGGTGCAGTGTGATGACTGCAGCTACTGTACAAACAACAGAAGCATACAAAGTCAAAGACGAAAAAGGTCCTCCTTTGAAAACAACACATGAAAATGAGGTCCGGTGCAAATGCCAGGTAAGGCTGGCCAACTGTGCTGGTGAAGAATAGTTGAATTGTTCCCCCAGTGAACCTATCTGGCAGACCTCAATGTGGTTTCAGCCTTCACAGTTAACATATATGACTCTGCGTTCCTTCACTAATGAAAATCATAAATACGTCAGGTAATGAAAGCCAAACCCCTACTATAAATATAGACACATCAATTCAAAGTCAATACTGAGAATACTTGTGCTTTTAATATTGTTCACGGTTATATAATCTACCGTAGTGTTGGTTTAAGCCCAGTCTGGTGTTCCTTAAGCTCCTGTCTGAGTGTTTAAACAGTAACCGGCTTGGTGAGTCTATTTCACACCGTGCCCCCTTTTTTCTTACTCTTTATCAGCACCTTCTATTTATAGCCCCTTTACTGCAGCAGAGCAGCTCAGTACAGTATGTTCCATAAAACATAGGCTTCTGACCACATAAGTATGCATAGTGTATGCCTCTGCAGTTGTCTCTCCGCGTATGGACAACACTGGCGTTATCTAAACAGGAGGAGACACGCACAATGAACTCACACAGCCTTGGGAGTCCACACATGGGCAGTGATGAACACAATGAGACGCATTCAGAGACACGGCGCAAGAAGACGCAAACACAAATAGGGTTACGAACAGACAGGGAGGCATATATAAAGAGTCAACTACAGCAATTGATACAAATGTGGGCACACACACTGGGAGGTACAGTCACACAGATCAGACACAGATTAAAATCCCTGACAGGTGAAGTTAGTAACAGTGATCACTTAGTCACAGTTAAGTGTTCTGCACTTAGGGGGTCTTTCATCCATGTTATGAAACAACCCACCACCCATCTTATGGTAAAGGCACTCCCTAAGCAGCACAGTGTGTCCCACCATCCTGCAAGAAGTGCCCAGTAATGGCTCAAGAGCCATGTTAACGAGTCTAAGACACTTTAGCCTAACCCCACCAGGCTTTGTGTGTAATAACTAAGACTGATCAGTATATACTCAGGCTCACATTAGGGCTACATTTATTCACACTAAGAAGCACTGCTATAGCTGCTACTGTGCACTTTGTTGGGTAAACTTCTTACAAATGAATTTAATAACTTTGAGAAATGGACAGCTGGATGAAAACAGGGAGCAGACTCTTTCTGGTGCACCCCACAGAGCTGATCATTTCTTCGGATTTCACCGTAGACTCCACAGACAACCCATGCTGCAAAGTGAGCTGCTTACTGCGTTTGTACAATCCCATAATCCAGCATCCTCACAACAAATCCGAGGAAAATCTCAATCAGCTAATAGTTCAAAAGTTGACTCACTGTGAGATTTGTCTCCAGTCGCTTCTCTTTTCTGTTCTGCTTGAGAGTAAAACTTCTTTTATCCCAAATCTTTTACCCCCAAATTATCAGTCGCCTATTCTACTTGTAGCAATATCCAAATGGAAACTCATACACACAGATTATCATCTAGGGTGAGGTGGGGTCACACGAATATAATCAACTTAATTAATCTCAATAGCCTAGCAACGAAAAAAAACAATGAAATATGAGCCATACTGATTTTTTTATACAACATTCTGCATTTAAACTTTAGTTATTATTAATCTGTAGCGCTCTCGTCTTTTACCCCGTCTTTCTCCCCTCACATCGCAGCAGATAACTGCCCCTCCCTAAACCTGATTCTGCTTGAGGTTTTCTTCCTGCTAAAAGGGAGTTTTTCCTTCCCCCTTTTGCCAAGTGCTTGCTCACAGGAGGTCATCTGATTGTTCGAGTTTCCTCTGTATTATTGTAGCGTCTGTTGGCTGTGGCTGTTGTTGTGATTTGGTGCATTATAAATAAAAAAAAGCTTAAAGATTCTCAAATATTTGGTGGAAAAAGAAGCATGTGCACTGCAGGCCTATCTGACTAACGGACAAGTGCTGAACAAAGTTTCTCACAGCACCTGCACACACAAACACATCCACACAGAAGAAGTTTGTCAAACCACATTGGCAGAATTACAGCTAAACTAACCCTGACAGACTTGGATTAGGTACTTTGCCAAACGGCACATGGGCAATTGATATAATGGAGATAACTCATCAGCTGCCAGCTTAGCGAGACATCAAACAATAAAAAAAATGGCAACCGTTATAACAGCTAGCTTTAAGACAAAGCAAAGCAGAGGCTTTAAAGTGAGAGAAAATAAGACTTGTAATATAATCTGAAACCATACGTTTGGGCTTATACCTTCTCTGTTGCTGTCATCAAGTTGCCAAAAAATTTAAGCATATATCCAGTTAATGTTCAACCAAGCAATAAGTTAAAAAAATTGTGTCAATATTATTCACTTTACTTCACAATCTGCTCTCCTATAGGTCTCCTTCCAGTGGTGGAGGGAAAATGTCCCAATATGGCTTTTAGTAGTGATGGCATGTTGAGCTGAGTCTGCTCAGATTCTAGAATTGTATCTTTAATGAGAAAGTGGAGGACTCGGGTCAATGACCTGGAACTCATCCAAATACAGTACAAAAGGTGCACCAGTACCTTCCTGCGTCCATCTCCTCACTATGTGCTTGAAAGCTTAACCTCCTAGGACCTGGCGTCCACATATGTGGAGATCACATTTTGGGTTACTTAGACCAAAATACTCAATTTTGCTCTACAAGGGCCTGATATCCACTTACGAGGACAGCATACTGCTACTGTTCTATCAAAATTTTAAATGAATATCCTCATATGTGGCTCTCATTTTTCTTAGAAACTAAAATTAGGTAAAAAAAATAAATCTGCTAATTCTTTGTTTTTACATTTATCAGGCCCCAATCAGCCCAAATATCAAAGAGAAATTAAAAATGCATGCCGTGGAAGAGTTCGGGTCTTAGGAGGTTAAGAAATACATTTGAATATACTCGACGTATTTGAGCGCACATTCGCCTGTGTGCGCGGGGGAGGTGGTGTTTGTGCGTGCATTCATATCTGCAAACAAAGTTCTGAAGCTGGACTCAATTTCCTCCTTAGTCTGTCTTTAATAAACTCTCATACACATGTATGGCTGAAACTCAAGCCAAACAAAGTGTAGAGCTAACAGATGGGACACAATGATGTCCACTGTACGTGAGACCTTTAAATGTCTTCTCTCTTCTCCGCCTTTGCCGGAGTTCACTTTGTTTGTGTGGCAAAGGAGTAGGAAGGGAAGACTGGAATATTTGTGGCCCGACAACAAAAGCGCTGGAATGCCTTTTTCTCAACTGGTTAACGCTGCCCACCGGTCACAGGCCACTTCTTTCCTCTTCCCCTTCCTCAAGTCTCTTTCCAACGTCTCTGTCAGTTTTTTTTAATCGTTCCTTCTTCTCTCTGTCTCTTTACATCATTACAAATATATAAAGTTTCTGGGCAGATGGCACAAACTGCATTTAACATCAACACTGTGCACTAACGCTCCACCACCACTACCACATGCTGTGATAAACACTCAGTATAGAAAAATATAAGCCAGCATGTTCTTGCATGTACTCCCTCAGAGCTTATGCAACAAAATGACCTACTTTCTATCCAATCAACATTTAATGTACAGTGCTTCTTATCCATGCTGAAGGCGTATTCATTAAACTTGTAAAGCAGCAGTAGCTCAGATGTTTTGGTCCTTAGCTTGAGGTGAAAGACATCACAAGGTATATGTTATCTTTATCTATAGTCCCATATAGCTGAACCGTGACAGCGAGACCAAACACAGGCAGGGCAACGTTAGCCAGAGAAGCAAAATGATCTGTCTGGTGTGGCTGAGCGTGTTTTCTGGCACCACAGGGACAGGCTGGACTGTATACTACATATATAACATGACGGGGGGGCCAAAATGTTTGGGCAGGATCTTGTGCCTGCTGCACCTGTTACGTGACTCAACTGACACCACTTTCGGAAACATTAACAAGTGGGGAGGGGGCACTGATTTTTTTAAGGGAAAAGAACTAAATCCACCCATTTAATAAACATGAGGGAAATGTGAACTGGGGTTTGGTGCTTAATGGAGTATAAAGTATTCATAAAACAGCCATTAAATCAAATGTGTGCAATTACTTGAAACTATTAATTTCATTTTACCTTCATTTAAACAAGCGGTGACAACTTGTTTTAGTTCTTTCATAGGGAAACAGATGCAGCAATTTCAACAAGCTTAAAAGTCAACATTTGGCATGACTACATTTAATCTTCATCAAAGCTTAAACTCTCTTAAGCAAGATTTCTTGTCATTTGTTTAAATAGTCTTCAGGTATAGTTTTCCAGGCTTCTCGAAGGGCTTTCAAAGTTCTTCTTTGGAACTTTGGGTCTTCGTTAGCAGCTTTTGATCCCTCTAAATACAAACTGCTTCAAATATTGCACAATGACAGTTTATAATTCAATTGATTTTGACAAGATCTCCAACAAAACTTGCTGAAATTCTGCCCCAAACCAAGACAAAGCCTCCATCGTGTTTTACAGACGGCTGTAGACGTTGTATTTCTTTCCTGGACTTTCTCTGTGCATATTATTGATGATTTGATCCAAAAAATTTCAGATTTGATTTAATCACCCTATAAGACCTGTTTTCACCTGTTTCAGTTCAGTTATTAAGTAATTTTGTTCCAAATTTCCTTCCAATTCAGAGATGTGACTTTCGATGAGGTTTCGTTCAACAGCAGGTGGATCAACTGAAGGACTAGATGCATCTTTCCTGTTTCTTAGGGACATGCCTTTTAGCTACTGTTCATCTGCTGTAGATATTTTGAGGCCTTTTACACCTTCTGTTATCTTCCACATATCCAGGTTTGTCAAAAAAACAAAAACATCCCAGCCAATGTCCAAAAGAAATCTTTGAAAGACTTTCAAAAATCCTAGAAAACTATTGTTCAAGACCACTTAAAAAATTACAAGAGGGTCTGGCTCCTTGGAAACAAAACATAAAGAAAAGGGGGGTGGCTCAAGATTTTTACAAAGTAGACAAATTAGAGTAATTAATGACTTTTATTAGTGGAGTAGTTCTGGCCCCCTCGGCTGGTTTTTGACACGTGACAGACTGTTTACACATAATGCTATTTTGGAAAAAGCTGCACGACCATGTTCGTTATTTTGAGTGTGCAAAACCTCAGGACTCCACTAACCTGTCTGTTATATGGATGCATTAAAATGTCAACATTTAAAGAAACTTGTATTCCTGTCAGATTTGCTGCCGCTGCGGTGTATGGAAACACAAGCTCCCCGTGAATCCTGTGAACTTAGAAAAATGTTTCCAGCTTGGGTTGCTAAAAGAACTGCCTCATTGTTACTTTGAAACTAGATAGCAGTCGATACAATCAGATCTGTTTCACACCAGGAAGTACAGTTGGCTGTCTGACAGGAGCTGTTGCAGTGACAAGCAATTCAAAGAGCCTGGTGAAGACTTAGTGTTGCAGTATGTGATCTGAATGGAACAACGGCATGTGGCTGCAATCATGGCTTACAAAGTGGGAGGAATATAAAAGAGAAGTCAGTTCTGTAGCCGATTAAAGTGCACTGTCTGTGCAGTGAGCTGCTGCCTATTTTACATGAATCTAACGTCATTTTTTTCAATGACAGTGTGACACGATAGCAAAACAAGTCAATGTAAACATGTTTGAGGAGTCCCTCAAAAGCATTTGCAAATGAAGTTTTGGTTCATTTATTGTTAAAATGTTGAGATTGTGCAGGACTTAAAGCTACAGAATTGAATCTATTTTTGGCTTTCTTCTTCTGATGCAGCTTTTATTCCCCCCGAAGAAAATGTTAAAACAATTATGATATGAGATCCAGATTTTCATTTTGCGATAGCTGGTCGATTAAAACAAGCTATCAGAACTGTGGATTGTGTTTAGCTCTGCTTTGTTTCGTACCGTGCAACCTCAGGCTAGCACCTCTGCACTTTTACATTTCTATTGTTTTGAATTTTAAATCAGAGGTTAAAGCAACTGTGTGATTACAGACACATTTGGATATCAGAAACCGCTGCTCTGCTGGGATTTTCCCACACAACCATCCCTACCCAGTACGCAGCGGTTCTATGGGCAAAAACGCCTCGTTAATGCCAGAGTTCAGAGGACTGCTTCAAGGTGATAAGCAACAGCACCATAATTAGGCAATAATCAGATGCTCGTCTGCATACCTCAGTTGCAGAAGAGCGTCTGCTCATTTGAGTTACTGCTGCATCTCTAAAGACACCTCAAGGTGACAGCAAGGCAACAGTAACTCAAATAGCCACTCATTACAGCCAAGATATGCAGGATACGCCCAAAATGTTGAAACAGATGGGCTACAGCACCAGTAGACCACACCGACTGCCACGCCTGTCAGCTGAGGAAACTGAGTCACTAAATCTCAATCATACAGAGCACCTTTAGGATGTAGTCAAACAGGAGATTTACATTACAGACCTGCAGGAAATGTGACATGCTGTCATGTCGATACGGCCCAAAATCTCTCAGGACTGTTGAATCTATGCCATGAGGAATTAAGGGCAAAACGGGCTCACACTCAATACTAAGTATAGTATACCTAATGAAATGGCTAGTGAGTGTATGTGAACAAGGCTCTCCCTCTCTCGTCACTTCTTTCTCCCCGTGCTGCTCGAAGTGGGAAATATACTCCCGGTGTGTCTTTCGTCTGGTCTGTTTATTTTGCGTTTGGGCCACACAGCAAGTATTTCAGAGGGTGAGCGAGTGCATCTCGGTGAGTGCAGGCTTCTCTGGACTTTTAACTAGAGCACCTTCATATATGAAGATTAAAAGTCTAGCACTGAAGTGGGGCCAACAAACAAAGGACAGGATGGTGCTGAGTACTATTTCCTTCCCTGTTGTGCCATTGTGCCAGTTATCTTCAATGTCTACAACAAAGCAGTACAAATCATGTAATGAAAAGAATGCAGTTGAAAGACAATCTAAACAGGCTGTGTTGGTAAAATATATTTAATATATATTTCACGTTATCTTTTTTTCTGTGCAGCACCAATAAACTACAGTTCAAATACAAACGCGGCCCTCAGGGGTAGCTACGTTACACCACAAAACCTTTCTAATCTTTACCAATTGCGGTTTGCACTTTTCCGCTTTGACCCCAAGCAGAGCTCGCCTTTAATACAGATGTTGGCGTGATCACAAAGAAATGAATGAAATAAGTATCAGGAGACCTGCAAAAGAGGAACATTTTGTGCTTTGCAGAAAAGAGGCAAAAACCACTTCCTGTGAGTGAATGAGAGAGCCGTCCTAAAAACCACACAGTTTCATAAAAATACCACACACGCTACCTCGATAATGCTGCAGCCTAACATTATAGCTGCCCCTTGTTTACAACACAATAAACCCATATGCTGGAAAGCAAAGAGCACTTGCGCTGCACAAAAAGAAAGAAAGAAAAAAAACCACAATAAGATAACAGTGTCATGTCTCTACTGCTTCACTGACACCCAGCCATGTTTCCAGCCAAAACGCAGGTAAACCCGCACCTGGTATTAGTCAGTGTCATTATTCAGTTATTGTTTCCATTGTTTCTGGAAATATCAAATGAATCCCTTGCTTCCTTGCAGAATAAAACTGCACTAAATTGACGCTACTCTATTCTGTCCAATCGTCCTAGAGTCTCGAGGCAGGTTATTAAGTTACTTTATTGATCACCAATGTGGAGGGGGAAAAAAGCTCATTCAAATGTCACAGAAAAGGAGACAGCATTAATACAGAGACAGCCTGAACGCTCATCTGTCTGACTGAAATGGTTTCAGTTTAAATGTCACTGTGTCTCTCTTCTACGCAGCTTTGACTGTCATACAGTTTATGTCTTCCCGTTAGTGGCAGCAAAGGCCTGAATGGCCATCTGACGAATTCAATTCAATCAAAGTGAAACTGCTGCTTGGTACGCGAGTTGTCCAAAAGCGAACGCTGGGATTACCCAGGGAGGTGGTGAGTCAAACTGTCAAAGAAAAAAAGCAATTCAGCCACTGGCTTTCAGCCCACTCACACTTTGCCTATCCTGCTTTACACATCCCCAGGTACATCCTGTCTGCAGATAAGCAAAGCTCACAGATTATCTTTGCGTGAATCGGAATGCGTCCCATTTGTTTTATCAGCGACTGTGAGCTTGTGGATGCTCATTTGATTATGCTTGCTCTTGTTTATGATTGTAGCTGTGAATGCATTCCCAGGTGGATGTGTGTGTGCGTCTGTTTGCAAGTGTGTGCCAGAGCGAGAAGGTGATTCCCCTGACGGTCACGACAGATGGGGAGGGAGTGGATCTGCTCGTTCTCTCTGCCACCTGAGAGCCACGAGGGTATACAGAGGCGATGCCCGACGCTCAATCCGCTGACAGAGATTGCTTTGTTTTGATTTAGTCGCTCGGCGCAGCACAACAGAAAAGTCAACTGACTATAATTAGAAAAGGATTATATTGTGGTTTCTGGTTTAATAGCAATTAGCAAACTACAAAACACTCAGACGCCAAGCGTTTCATTTTTAGTCAGTACTACAATTCATAAACTGCGGTAGGCTCTGTCAACTACAGATATTTATCTTGCTGTTACAGAGTTTATCTGTGTGTTATGGGTAATCTGTGTTCTCACACAGCCAGCAAACCTGACCATTTGAGTCAAGAACTTTTATTCAAGTTTATGTCAGAAGGCAGGCCCATTTTAGAAAGGGTTTTTTTATGTATCTAAAATGCACTTGATATGTTTGCACTGATACCTACTATAATGTGCGTCACGTCATCATTCTGTTTCTAATCAAAATGCAATTGAAATACATAATCTCAGTACCACACCTAAATATCAGTTCCACCCTTTTTAGTCAGAAGTAATGACGCAGAAGTAATAACGCCCTATATTTGACACATTTTAAGCTATTAGAAAGATTTCTAACCATTTCTTCCAAGTAGAGGAGTTTGAGCATCTCTGGATCTTGCTCACAAGTGAGGCAAGACTTGAGCAGTAGATTGACACGACACAACAATAACGCAGACTGTGTATCAGTCTGTTGCGGTGAAGAGCAGGAAGGCAAAGCTGCAGATTTACCAGATGATCTGCGTTCCTATCCTCACCTACTCTTGAGAAAGCTCATTTCTGCTGTGATCTCATTCTATCAGTCTGTACCTAAAGGGTGTCTAGGCTCTGCCTGAGAGACAGAGGAAAGAGCTTAGTCATTCAAGAGGGCCTCAGAGAGCCACTATTTGAAGGTGGTTCAGGCACCTAACCAGGTGTCTTCTAGGTGAGGTATTTTAGGCGTTTCTGCTACTGGGTATCTCTGCCTGGACTATTGCCCCTTATAAAACAGATGACGGCAGATCATGGATAGTTGGATGAATGGATGGATGGATTGATTGTTACAAAAACTACTATTTCTGTCACTAAAACAAATTTTAAAGTGTGATGCAGGCTAATGGACTCAGCTTTGAGTACAATAAAATCCAACCGAAAATGACCATTTTATGTCCTATTCACTATGTAACTATACCTTTAAAAACTAGTAGGAGGTGGGGTAACTTTCCCACTGTATGTAGTAAATTCAAACAATGTGATATCAAAAAGAGGAAGAACTTCAAAGCAACTAACAATACACACAGAATTAGAGAACTATAGAAATGGGGAAGCAGCAGTTGACAACTTTCTAATAATTATGATGCTAGTTAGCTCTTTGACGTAGCCAGATGCTATCACACAACTTTTACATTTTTTTGGGTACAAAGGAAACAAAAGTGTTCAGATCAATGTAAGTGTGTAGGAGTGCTCCCACACTAAACAATCAACAACGTGGCATCGTAGCAATGTGCAGTTAGGTTTCAAAAGAGAAGCACATCCATCTGTGGCACCCACCATCATACAGTCAAACCTGGATGATTCAGCTATATAGATAGTACAATCTCCAAAAATATTCAAACTTCTCCTACTTTTCCCTACCTTATTTAAAATTTCATTCAGCATTTTTTAACAATTTTAATTCAATGCGTTCAGCTGCTGTAGATGATTGGACCCTGAATTTCTCTGCTTCATATCTACCCTTTATCTACAGTATGAATGCTTTTATACAGTGCAGAGGAGCATGTTCCTGCCATTATCCCAAATGTCAAAATGAAATTTGGCTCTGCAAAGTGATGACAGTAATCAGCCAAAGTAAGTAAAGATATAGATCCATGCGTCAGTGCCCAAAGCCGCCCTCCGATTGTGACCGACTGAGTTATAAATCCTCAGAAAAACAATGGACCTAATAACACCATATCGGTTCCACATGTCAGAGTCTCTATGTTAATCTCTGATTTATATCAAATCTGTAATTCAAGCTTGTCAACTTCAAGTTCTGACCTGGGACCACCTGCATTTGGAGAATTAGCTAAAGAAATAAAAGCTTGGAAATGTCAGCAGCCTCCAGCTCTCATTCTAATGCATTTATTTAATCAACGTTAGATATGCGGTTACTCTCACTTTCCGATTGTAGACACAGGCTGTTAACATTTATTAGGTTGCAGCTCAAAGCTTGATTGTTTCCTACTCCTCAGCCAACAGAAGTCATTACATATGAATCTTTCACTTTTACTTCTTCTGTATCAGACTCAAAACCTGATTAGGATTCAGCAGACTTCTTCCAATTACTCCATCAACCAGGGTGGTGTTAGACAGTGAGAACATGCATAAAGCAAGAAAGAGATCATCAGTCATCAGGAACGCCGCTTTGAATCAAAGACACGACTCGTCAATGAGGCACAGCATGTTAACATGTAGCAGTTATGATAAAAGGCAAAAATCCAACACGGTGCAAGACACCACTCTTGGAGAAAATCGTTGACTGTTGCAATTTCAGGAATGTAAACTGTCAGACGATACGCTGACCCGCTGCCAGCAGACAAAAAAGAAAAGCTGGCCCAGAAAATGTGTTGCAGAACAAGGTTAATTCCACCATGTCCACATTTACTGTCTTGTCAAGACTGAGTGATTCCTCAACCCTCCACAACCCTACAGGGATGTTGCACCAGTTGAGAATGTGTTTGCATAGCACGCATAATGCACTGCCCAAACACACTGTTATTGTTCTCAAAGTGTAGTTTCCTTCATTTGCCACACTGAAAAAGCTGCATACACAGGAAACAGCATATGTAAGAATCATTAAGCACATGCAAAATGCAAAACTATCTAGCATGCGATTTCCTTTGTAAATGAAGTCTGGAGCTTGTTCATACAACACATGTGACCCTTGAGGTGCTTAGGTGGCAAAGAGAATCAGGTTTGCTAACATAGCTCGTCTGGAAAGATGAGGAAACGCTCTGGATAGATTATTTTTGATCGTTTTCCAATGTTCTGGACATTCTTGACAGGTGGAAACCATGGGAACCTGACAAACATGTCAGTGCCAGTCAATAAGTGTACAGTTCATATGTACTATATATACAGAAGTCTCCCGAAAAACAACCATAAAAAAAACCCCATCAACTCTGTACCTGTGGAAATGAGACACTGTGTTCCAGTGGAAAAGTAACACCAACCACCAACCAGGCTTTTCACTGTCAATATATCACAGTACCATCACACTAACAGATCCCATTGACGAAGTCTGACAGTTAATACAAGCCGCCAGCGTTGTACACAAAGCCATGCAAACTTTTTCTTACCTTGGTTGTCAGCTGCCTTCACTTCAGTGCCCTTTCTTTAGATTTGAATACAGCTTTTATCCCAACACAGGTCTTCGCAGACTCTGCAATCAGAAGAGACAATCTGTGATTCTTCGTGTCTTTGCCAACAAAAGCAAAACATTCACCAGGCCAAAAGTTCCAGGGAGTGAAAAGGCTTTCAGAGGAATCCTGTGAGCCAAATCCTACAGATAGCCACAACTCAAGCACAAGCAAATCCACATGGCCACTGAAGCATGCATGTACTGCTAAGTCAGGGATGACATGGGAGGAGTCTGGGAGTTCAAGAGAGGAAAATCCCCAAAGGAGGCGCAAGGTTTTCTTGTCTATCAAAACCAATTTTAGATCTTCATGTGACCAGCTTACCACTAAAAAGCTTAGCAATCTAATCCTTCAACCAAATGAATTGTCTAATTCGAGGCTTTGGTCAAAGGCATCAAAGCGCCGTTATAGCATGAATGTTGCCGAACTTTCAAAGGGGCAGGTATATGGAGTATACAGCTCTCCAGTACACTATGCAGATATTCGCTTTACTGTCTGCTTGGCTTCATTACACTTTGTACAAAAAGACCTTTCAATATTAACACCTATTACTGTACATAAACGAAAGACCCCAGGCAATATTAACAGACATCTCGGCCAAGTTAAATATTTTAATCAGTTGCATTAGAAAAACTGAATAATTACCACTCATGCTTCAACACATACTATCAAGGTACTTGCACACTCATGGCGATGCTGATGAACGCCAAGTAAAAAGCAAGCTGAGAGAGAGCATTCACGCTAGGCATACCTGCACTTTTTCTAAAGGCTATAAGCATAATAGAGCTGGTCTTTATATATGACCACTAAAGTAAATTATATTTAACATTGAGTTGTTTTATTCTGAACAGGCCCTTTATATCAGATCAACTGAAGTGATCTGGTAGAAGCAAATTAAATAATGTTTTGTGTGTGTTTGTGTTTCGGACAACACTAACTCAGTCTGATAAAAATGCCAACTCAAAATGGCTCGATTTTATTTAGCTTATTTTTTGATCGTGAAAAAGGGGGATTGAAATGATTAATTAATACATACAGGCAGTGAATGCAAGAGTATGGGACGAACAACCACAGATAATTGAGCCTCGCAATAGCTCAGCTAGGCATGCCAGTAAATTTATGCTCACAATAGTTTCACGCACGCTCTAATCATGTATAGCCATGGCCTACCTCTCCCCATAGGCGATGCGTACAACTGTGCTGACCTCTGTATCCTCGCTCTGCATGACTTCATGCTTTCAGCTATTTAACTCCCTCCAACTCTCCAGCCTCCCACTCTATTAGCATTTAATTGTATATAAACTGCAAAAATGTTTAACACATGCCCATGTTCATAAGATGCTGTATCTCACACCCTGTGGGAGGTGGGGGGTGCAGAGGTTGGTGCCCACATTAATGTGTACTGTGTGAAAATAGAAACAAGCACAAAAAAAGTCTGTTTTACAGCATCACATGAGCGGGGCTACAGGCTAAGATGAATGCATGTGAGTTTCTGAAATTGAAGACAATAGTTCAACCAGAATGTAGTCAGAAAATATGCCAATGACATGGCAAGTTTCACAACTCCTACAAGAAGGCAAAAGGTTGGGCCTTCCTGGGGATTTATGCACAACTACATGTAGGGACGACACAGCCCGCTACTATTGTCAATGAGCTGTCCGGTACTGTCAGTTCCTCTTGTTTGATTTCCAGCCAGAAAATATCAGTCATCCTCTTTTTACAAGGATGCAGGATATGTTATAGGCTCTGCAAAGATTCACCTCAGAAATCTAAATCTGGTGGATTGTACAGCAACATTGATCCTGTGTGAGTTTGAAGTCTTCTTGTCATTGTTTTAATGGCGCCGAACCAACGCATTGCCTTTTTCCTACTGTTCTTCCAATAACGATGTCCTTTTTTAATGACTATTCTGTTCTGATGACATGTTCAAAGTTGGCGTGTCATATCTTTTGTCTTTCCAGTGACGTTGATGGCTTGATTTCTTCCAAGATTGATTTGTTGGTCCTTCTGGTGGCTGTCTATGGTTTTAATAAAATCCTTCTACAGCACCACGTACAATTTGTCGACTGTCCTGTTTTCCCCAGGAAAACTTTCCCCAACTATAGGTCCCCATGGAGAAAAAAAAAAGTGAAAATCAATGTTTTCATCGGCTAAGAAATGTCCTTAGATTTGAAGACCTTATCCAATGAGTTCGTCGTTGCCTTGCCCACTGCGATTCTCCTTTGACTTCCAAGGTAAATGAGGCCTCAGAATCATCATTGATCACAGCAAAAAGTTAAAAATAAGTAAGTATAATAGTAGTAACAATAATCTGAATACAGCTAATGTCAACAGTGCAAAACATCAGGATCCTTTTTAAGGACGCTACTGTTACGTACACACAAATACGTTCACATGCTTATATGTCAAGAGAATAACAAAGTCCGGAAAACAGATGCCTCCCGAGCGTAGTTAACAATGTGACATGTAAAGAAATACGTTCAAAGCTCTGACTGAGATATCCACACACAACTGAACACACTTGGTATCTTTACATCATAATCTTCTGTTTGGCATACTAGATATATTTCCATAGCTTGTATCATTATCTGATGACTTTCAGTCGCAGACGCACATCACCGCTGACACTTTTCCTCTTGACCTGACAGGCAGCACACATAAAATCATATCTTGCACTGAAAAGATAATGATGAAGTTATTCATTAAAAGACAGCTTGTTGGCGGCACAATCAACGGGAATGAGAAACAGAAATGGTGGCCTTTGGGTGTTAGATGTTGTCTCACAGCTGTTGCTGCTTCACAAATTAAAATATAAAGATATGCAGAGGCTACGTGGATTGATTATTCTCATTTTCATTTTATGCTGGAAACACACAAAAAACCACGGTGACAGCTAATAACTTAAAAGGTACTTTTGGCTACACTTTTTTCCCCAAAGGGTCGCTACAGCAGATGGATCTGGGTGTTTTCCTTATTGTCCAGGTTTGTGATGCAACCCACCCCCAATCTATCAGGGTTTGGGAACAGCATTAGTGTCTCCTTCCAGTGGTAGCCAATAAAATAATGGACCTAAAAACTTACACAAGACCTCACCACACCTAATCTCAGTGAACTAATTTCAGAAGCAGTTTGTTAGTGCTACCTAATGCTTGTAAAGCAGGGAGGTCTATTAAAAGGCCTTTAATTTTTAACAGAATGAACCAGAGAGGCCAAGCCTTACTACTCATGGACTGATCAAACGAAAAAAAAAAAAGGATTGTACCATCATCCAATCACGCACAACTTCACACCGGATCTCTTCGATAAATTAGCTCTAAGTTGAAGAAATGTACGTTTCTGCAACCAATACTCTTCATTTGATAAGAGTGATCGAGTTTGGCAGCCATGCATTTGATTGTTCAGTTAACCCATATGCTAACCCAGCTCTTAGGACTTGGGGAGGGATAAATATGCATCCTCACAGGTGGCAGAGAGAAGAGGTAAACCTGACAGGAAACCTACATTATAAAATCTATTTAAAAGAGAAATAAGTTGGTGTTTGTAGTTAATGATACTTTATTTTGTGCCGTACACTAGTGCTGGTATGCAAGAAGGGTCCAGACGTACCAAGCTTTAACTTATTAACAACGCTAGCAGTCATTGCAGCAAACTCTTCAGCGGCGCTTTCCTCCCCATGCGACATTTTCCATAATGCACCGTGCTGAGCTCACCAAAAATCATAAAGGATCAATCAGACTCCAAAACAGACTTAAAGCAATGAGCTGCGTTCAGGATCAACATGTTAAACATATTAGAGAATTAACAGCTATTTTTAGAGTTTTTATTAGAGTGTAGACTGGAAATCAGGGAGAGGGTAGGGGGCACACACACTGTACCCTTTACCATATAGTCAAACTGCTGAACCAGGTGAGCTACACCAGCACCCTGCTAAGCTATAGCTTGATGTAAATCAAAATGTAAACGTTATTCACACACTTGTAGGCTCATCCAACCAAGATCTCACTCTGTGAGTCTCGTTCCCTTACAAGTTCTCTTGCTACATGTAAGGAGACAGCACCTCTCCAGATTTTTGTTTTGCTATATGAAAACCCGGTGCTTTATTCTGAAAGAGTTGGAACACAAAAAGAAGATGCTATTCGGAAAGAAAATCCACAGAGCTTGAAGCTCATTGGATAACGCCTAAGTGCTAAACAAAACAAAGGACTTACATGGAGTAACGCATACTAGGAAGGCTTTATTGCACTGGAGTATTAGACAGCTCATTTCTTTATCAGCATTGATTAATCTATTTTGATAGCCAACAACCGGCTTTAGCAGTTGCACCTTTATTGCACTACTATTGTTGTGGTGTTTAAACACGGGCATAAAAATATCACCCGAGCCAAACATCATTACTTGAGTAATTTGTCTGAGCAAATAAAAGATAAGCAGGGAGCAGAGATTACAAATGGCAGTATATGAGCTTCTCATTAATATTCCTGCCTCCGATCGTGATGCACAAAAAGAACAGGTGATACAAAGAGGAGTAAAAATGCTCTTTTTCTAACTTGTCAGCCTGAGAGAGACTGACTTTCCTCAACAGCATAACATGTCTTCACATGAGCTTCATTCTTGTGACATGCTTTGGTGCACAGCGACACACAGCCACACCGAGAGGTCAATGTCTGATTTAAAGGTTCAGCAGATGTTCACAACAGATTACGTATGCGGCAGTTTTAAAAGCATTAAATAATATCAGCTGTTCCTTGAGGCTTTTTCCCTTCTTTCTTTTTTTTTTTTTTTTTTTTTTTCTCCCTTCTTTCTTGAGTCTCACCACATAATGAATACAACACAAGCCCCCTTCATCCCAGATGCTTGTTTGGAAGATGTTTGGAAGATGATATAGCAAATATAACTGGATTTGGGGCAGAGTTTCCATATTTTAGCAGAGACTACAACTGATGCTTTTAGGATGAGTAAACCCAGTGATACTATGCTAGGATGTTTTTGTTGAATCTGCAAATGTGAGAGATTTGGTGGCATTTCTGTCTACACTTAGCCACTTTATTAGGTGCACCTTGAGTCACATAATGATATAATATTTTCAGCATAATATCTCCTGTAGCCTCAGTCTCTTACTCTTAGCTGTTAGAAGTAGCACCTGGTGTGGACAACATGTCGGGTATTCAGGATGCTCGGTTCGCTTCGGTTGCAGAAGAGCATATTTGAGCTGCTGTTGCCTGTCAGCATGAAGCAGTCTGACCATTTTCCACTAACCGCTGATATCAACAAGGCAGTTTCATCCAGAAAACTTCAATTTACTGCATATTTTCTCTTTTGAAACTGCAGTAAATCAGCAGTTTCAGAAATACTAAGATCAGTCCATCTGGCAACCATGCAACATTCAAAGTCACATAATTAATTTTTACTCCCAATTCTAAGAACTTCTGTTTAAGATTCAGCAGGTCATCTTGACCATGTCTACATGCCTGAATGCGTTGAGTTGCTGCCAAGTGACTGGCTCATAAGAAATTTGTGTTAACAAGGAGATGAACAGATGTCACTAATGAAGTTCCCAATGAGTGTATGCAAAGGTAAGTACTCAGAACAGTAATGGGGATTGTAGGAATTCCTCTCCCAGTTCTATGACAATGTATGCTGGCTGTGTCCAGATGATGGCTCCACCCACCCAGGTAATAAGCTGTTTGTCCCTCTGCCTTCTCGAAGACAGTCTAGGACCAAAAAAACAAGAATCAGACTGAGGGCCATCTTCTTCCCCAGAGCTCACACCTCATGCCTAAAAAGACAGGGACATGCACTTTACAACATGTAACTGCAATGCTACCTACTGTTTATGTTTCCCTATTGGGTTTATTTATTTAATGGGTTTCTGTCTGTGTGTTCAATATCAGCTGTTTAAAGATGATAACTACCTCACAGAATTTCATTATGTGACTGAATAATGACAAAGAATCTTTAAAACCTTGGATAAACCCAGTGATATATACAGTAACAACTAGGAAGCTCTGACCCTGATTATTGTTAGAATTTTTATTTTATTTTATTTTCCAGAAGAAAAGCAAAATGGCTCATGTTAAAAAAAAAATTTAAAAAAAAAAAAGTGTCACACAACATCAAGAAAACTCGATTCACTTTTGCCCTGACCGAAAAATAAAATGCCATTACTTTCTGCTCTTCAATCAGAAGTCCATCAGAAAAGCAGGTGATGGAAAAGGGAGCGAGTACGAGTCTGTTTGTTTGCTCTGCAATCATTCTGAGACCGCATAAAAGGATATTTACTAACAGGCTGTTACGTTTTCTTGCAAAGCTGTTTCAGCTTTAAGTATCGTTCCATTTTCTCGTCATGAGCTTTTCAGTCTTCGAGTTTAAAAAAAAAAAAAAAAAAAAATCAGTATGCCGGTCCTGCAAACCAATATTTTGCAAGCACAGTGTGATGCTTATCTTCACAATAATAAAAGAAGATGACAGCTTCTGTGAGGACTGTTAATCCTTTTAGATAAATCTCAGCTTTAGTACCAAGCCATTTATCCAAAGCTTGACATTTTAAAATGCATCAAGTTCTTCCACATGAAAATAGAACAGGACGGCGCACTGAAGGGAAGACTACTGTTCCCAATGATCAATTTGTAACCATGGAAACAGTAAATGGCCAGTCAAAATCAACCACACTCACACATTGCATGTCAATGTAAATGCACAATATGGAGGCCGCTTTGCCTACAAGCCGGTAGCCCTTTTTTTTTTTAAGTAAAAAAACAAAAACAAACAGCTATAATAAAGACATTTAATGCAAATGCATGAAGTGCTGCACACTGCTGTATGCTGAGTATGAAGAAAGCAAGCAAACAGCAGTGAAGGTAATACAAAGTACAGTCTATAAACAGTGTAACCTGTATATTGTGGCCAAACTGAGCAGGTTGTTTGGCTTTTTTGCTCCACAATTGTGACGTCACGTAAGTGCTTTGGAATTACAACATTATCCGTGTTGTTTCCTGTGGGAGCAGGCCTCATTGTGAGGTGCTGGTAATGATAAGCGGCTATTGGTCACTTTTTGCTGTTTTAACAAACAGTTATTTTCAGTTTTTTAAAAAAAACCCGCAAACATTTTATTGCATTTTATTGGCAAAATAATTAACTAGAATAAAGAGAAAATAACTGACCCTGTGCTCCTTACAGCACACATATGAATAAACGTTATTGTTTCCTTTCGGGGATTTCCTGTTAAAATGAATTCTGAGGGGACCCAGGCTGCTGTTTTGGAAAGCTGCTGTCATGCATTTATAACTAATGCTTCCTAAAAGAAGTCGGCTAAATGCTGTCAATGCCAGAGAATAGCCTCAAAAGGAAATGTTGCAGGCTCTCCCTCTTTGCCAAACCACCCGCTGAATCACGTCCATATGTTTGCACAGTATGCAAATCACGCAGAGTTACTTAAATGTAAATTAGAGTGAATGCATGCCTCCATCTGTGTGTGTGTGCATTCAAGAGCCCCTCTTTCCAAACCCGTTGACCCGGTCTAACATCAGCATCTATAGAACTCCACACATGCATCTGATGGTCCTTTATTTTGACTTTGTTGCAATATTTATTCCGCTAACGCTCATTCCAGCTCTAATCCGATTCATTGTTCCTCCGCGGCTCTGTCTACAGAGTTAAGTCAATTCCACATGGAATTAATCCAGTGTGCTTTACTTTTGGAACACTCTGTTGGTTTGCGTAGTTTAAAAGCTTAGCTGTTACGTATGGGCTTGAACACGCACTCTCACTCACAAACACACAGTGCTGTAACAGAGCCAATGAGGAGATTGATCAGCTGGGTTGCGTCCAAATTAAAGGCAGTCCTCTGCAGCCATGCCAGGCATAATAACTTTCTCCTCCCTTTGCACTTTTCTTTGGCTGGAATAGTGGGAGAGTTGGGGGGGGTGCATGCGAGACAAAGTAAGATAAAGAAGGAAAGAGAAGCAATTGGATAAAGTCTTGACACCCATCTTAGAAAAAGAAATGCCTGGCTCTTAGATGTCTGACCCATTTTCAGCTTTCGCTCTCTCTTTCTCTCTAATTTCCTTCCTTTCTCTAATCTAGAGTAAAGAAGCTCTGGGACTCTGATTCACTGAAGCAGCAGTGTGCCGCAGGACCAAAGCCAGCACAGACAAACACGTATACGTGATCTAGAGTATAGCACCAGACCATGCTCTGCTTCAACTGCTGACAGTTTTATATCCTTTGAGTGGCCTTTTATGGGGATGTGTGTACCCTATGCACGGCAGGCGCATGTACTGTATGAGCTCATCAGTATGCATGGCGAGAGGCCTTTGTTCCCAAAGAAACGGTTCAATAATCAATTATTCACTCGCTGGAAATACACTGGTGCTCATTTCTAATAATAAAATCTGTTGGCACAACAGTTGGATGCAAAAACAAAATACATATTTATTGCATTTCTGAAGCACACAATCGACTCACATTAGGCCAAAACGATGAACATACAGTATGGCATTAAATAGAGTGATAAGACATAATGGCGCCCTCCCACCAGTTGTTTTAATGCATATTACTTTCACATTATATAGTGTTTTCTGTATTTCAGTTTTTCGAGTGCACTACGCTTACTACATAACTTTTTCTGCATATTTCGCAGTTGCTTCGAGTTAGTTTTAAAGGTACAGTTTCCCCAAATTAGTAAAAAATAAAAGGATAGGTGGGAGAGATGTTATTTTTTTTAAAAGTAACATTTATCTAGAGCTGGGCGATATGAGATTTTTTCATATTACGATATGTTTTTTTCATTTCAGGCGATAACGATATCTATCACGATATAAGCCAAATAACTATATTTGTAAGATTTAAATGTGCCGTTGCTCACAAGTAAAATGTGAAATAATCAGCAGCTTGTTTTTAAATATTTATTTCCCATAATAAGTTCAACAGGGTAGATGTACTTAAGGAACATGAGACTTTTTCAGATAAATAAAGGCAAATATTGCAAACTACACAAAAGGCAGCCGCTAAAGCGTTTAAGTTTCAAAATAGAACAAATGAAACAGACTAAATTGTCAATTCCACTTAGAAACAAAATATTAATTCTAAAAATAAATCTTAGTTTGTTTTACAGAAGAACAGACAAAACTGACTAACTTTTGTCAATATCAAATAAACTGAGAACTAAAAGGAAATTCTCAATCTCTCCTTGTTGTATAGCTGAGCTTTTCAAACAGTTTTAACAGTTACTTTAGTCTGACAAAAGCCGAATGACGAATTAGCGCTTCCAGTCAGAGACTGAGGCTACGTCCACACGTACACGGGTATCTTTGAAAACGGAGATTTTCCGTTTTCGTTTTAAAAAATAATCCCGTCCACACATAAAGGCAGAAATGAAGGAAAACGCTGCTATGAACATGCCAAAGCAGCAGGTGGCGCTAGATTCCTAACCGTGCAGAAATGTTGGCCAATCAGAAGTCTAGAAGCCTCGGTGGGAAAAAGTAAACAAAGCTGGGGCATAGAAGCAGAACCGAGTCGTATGTGTGGAGGGACAGTAACTGTGTGTATATGTAAGCATTTAAACACTGCAGAGAGTAGAATTAACAGTATTGTAGAAATTCATTTCACCGAAACAATAACGTGGCGCAGTGTGACGCATGCACCAGTTTATTGTATTTCCAGACTTGCTTTCGGCACAATTTACAGTGCACGCTACTCTGTTTTTTGTCAGACTTGAAATAGCCGAAATACCTTCACACTACGGAACTTCTATGGCTCTTCCCTTCGAGAATCTCTCCGGCGTTGGAACCATCATCTGTTTTCTCTTCGGTCACGCTCGGTTGATTTTTCTAGTCGACACACACATTTCCTCCATTATGCGCTGGCTCCATTACCCGCTGGCTGCTTCCCAAACAAACACACGTGCGGCTTGGCACTTGTGCTGTACGTAACAAGTCACGCGACGTGACGCTGCGGCTGTGATTGGTTCGGCTCTGCGCTACTGAATTTGGATCGGCTGACCTTTTTTTTTTTTTTTTCTTTTTTTTTTTTTTTTTTTTTTTTTTTTTTTTTAAGAGAACAAGAGCGGCGAGGTCTATCGCGATAGCTTAATTTCTCTATCGAGTAAAAGTTATATCGCGATACATATCGTTATCGTTCTATCGCCCAGCTCTACATTTATCAGAGGTTACAGTTACTACATTTCATTAACCATCCATTGTTTGTGGCTGAAGTCTGATAGACGGTAAGAGCAGAGTGAGACTGTCTTGATCAAGATAAGATCGCAAACACTAACAAAGGATGGGCTGCATGCTGCATCATTTCCTGTGAACCCCTTGTTTACGTGAAGTTAATCTGAATCCTGTGCAGGCAAAACAGATTCTTCCGCTAATGACAAAAGAGGCTAAATAAAATAAAAGTGCGTAGCCTGATCTTTTTGTTTAGGAATTTGGCTGCTATTTAAAAACTGCACATTTAAAATGATGCTTGCAAATCATTGTAAAAACGCCCGGTGAGAAGGAGAAATGCACAACCACACAACAGGTGCTAGCAGTAACTTTGGTAGTCAGTATCCTGTCTAATAACCTTCTCTGCAGGGCTCTTTGACAGCAAACCTGCCTTGAGGATCATCACCGGTGATGAAAACAGGATGCAAAGTTTGCAGTAGAAGAGGCTGCAGTCTAAAGGACTGAAGAAGACTATCAGGGGCACGAGCCCAAAAAATACACAACATTTTCTTTGACATTAACAGGGTGGTGCAGCTTAAATCCACCCTCCAGGGTCAGACTGCAACAGCAAGACTTTCATTCAGATGCTGACGTTCTTCAGCATCTGAAGGAGAACGCTCAAAATTATAATTATAGCACAAAGGCAGCTGGATGCACGTAAATGTTGGCCGCCCTACACGCCAAATTTGGCTCCCTTTGACTTTGTCCTTAATTCCATAACAAAATTCAAGTTTATAGTTACTGATACAGTGGGGGATATCATGTCTCAGATGCTGATTACTTCAAAAGGAATACCAGACAATCGTGTCGTTTTTGGTAATAAACCCAAAACAGCAAGGCAACAAGAATCAGATGGACCTCTGCAGGCAGGGAGGGTAAAGAACACCAGAGGCTGGCTTCAGTCTGCTAATCCCTCGTGTCAGATAAGGTCTGACACACTCATACACACACACGCGCACACAACCAATAACAAGGGGAAGCAATAGACTGTTAACCATGTTTTTTCACGTGACACCTGATATGAACACGGAGAGAATAAACAAACTCATAATACAAACACGGTCTTGGCACCATTTCTCCCTTTATGCCAGTTCCTCACTGTAATGTCATCTGTTTATAGTTCTCGCTCCCTCTCACACACAAACCCGAATGGAAGGTCAGAGGGGTTAGCGCTGCCTGCCTTGGCACAAAAACAGGGCTACAGATGTGAAAGCACGGAGAGCTCGCTCGCTCTGAGGACCAGCTGGAGCCCGTCCAACCTGGACAAGGGTCAGGGACACGAGTGAGAGAACACAAGCAGCAATCGGAGCTTCTTCTCAGGGGCCTGCCGGCTTGTCACCTTCTTCAGTCACCCTGGACCACCTTAAAAACAAATCTATAAATCATCGGTGGACTCATTTGATTATTTTCACAGTTCACTTTCACACCTCATCCGTTGTTTCAATCATCAGTTTAGTCCTGAAAACAGCTTTACTTAAAATCCATGTGCTGCATGGGGCTACAAGTGTACTTTCAGTTTGCTCTTGTTGATGTTTCTCTGGTGCGTTTTATGTGTTTTATGCATGCTCAGGACTGGACAGTATTCACAGCTTGAGAATTTTGCAGTGGTACAGTGTACCCATGTCAAAGTAATCCTAAACAAGAAACTGTTTCTGTCATACAGGGCTATTGGCAGCTGCTTTTGCCATCCAGTGTCATCTTGCAATAAACAAAGCCAAACAGTTGTTGTTGGGCACAGAAGTAGCCGCTCACTGGAGACAGTTTGGACAGAGCTGTACAAACAGGCAGCTGGTCGGCCAGCGGAAAAATGAAAAGGATGCACCTTTGTGTATATACACAAATCTGTGCAAACTAGCGACGCGCCGATTATGAAATGCAAGTGTTTAAAACACGAACTGATCAATGAGGTGAATTGCTAACCCATAATAAAAAAAAAATGAGACATAAAAAAGGGCCAGCGTCAGTAGTAAAGGCAAATGAATGTGAACATGTGTTCATTAAAGGGCAGTGATTTATAAAATTTGAAGCTGACGACGTCGTAACTAAGAACAGCTGTCTGCATGTTTGTGAACATGCATGTGCGGGTTTTACATGCTGGTTTGAAAGCATGCACGTACATGCATGCGTATCGTTTGTCTGAGAAGCTGTGCAAGTGTGCAATGCTTGCGTGCAGCTTGCCAGAATTTCTGTGTCCAGCGCTGCCAGGCAAAGGCTACTTCAAAGCGGTAGTGCAAACTAATCACAGAGTGGTTGCCTCACACTTTGCCTATTAAGTTTCCTTCTAGCAAGGCCAGTTATGTTGAGGGAAACATGAGCCTGTCGTCGGCATCAAACACATGGAGACGGTGCAGAAACACCGTGCTCTAAGAATCAGAATTACACAAGCACACACATATTCCCACGCATACTATTAGCACCATCTGAGTACACGCATTAACATATAACACAGCTCTCACTACATGCCCACACATAAATTCTGTTACTTTCAGTACAAGTGAGAAACTGAATGAACTTGGACTACACAGATCTCTGCTATGTGCCAGCGTTTGTTGATTGGCTGCAGTTGAAACAATTCAGATGAGGAATGCACGAGGCTGCCAGATCCAAAAGTCTCTTGGTTCTTGTACAAACGCATACACACATGCACATGCACTGCCTCAGGGTGCTTGGCATTAACTTTGCACTCTGGACCTCCCAGTGTGTAGCTCTCCATCCCTGCTTGGCTAGCAAAATTAACAGGTAGAGATGAAAAGCACTCCTTGACTCTCGTGCGAATCCTGTCATGCAGAGACAGACCACTAGCCAATACTGGCCTACATATACCGATATAGACGTATACGTTGACCAAAATGCAAATGATTTTGTGAAATTGTTTATTCGGCAACATTCAGACTCCACTGTTTACAGTCCTTCATTTTCTGCAGCACCTGTAGCAAAATAGCATCATGGATGACCAGACTGTACAACATACACAAAAGTTTTGTGCACAATAAGCTCAGAAGGAGTGCACATCTAAAACAACCCAAAAAACTAACAAAGGCTGGCTTCCCACGTGTGGGACTAATAAAGGTTATCTTATCTTATCTTATCTTATCTTTGAAAACAGGTAAAATGATCGCCTCAAGGCGCTTAATGCTGTAAGATAAAGAACCTACCATGATACAGGGAAACCCCAACAATCAGACGACGCCTTATGACCAAGCACTTAGATGACAGTGGGAAGGAAAAACTCCCTTTTAACAGGAAGCTCCCTCCAGCAGAACCAGGCTGAGAAAGGGGCAGCCATCTGCCACGACTGCCGTGGGTGAGAGGAGTGAGTTTCATTCACACTATCTGCCACTGCTCTCTGTGACTTTCTCAAGTCTCACTGTTCGCACACCCAGTGAAGCACAGCAGAGAGAGAGTGCTGTCAGCAAAAACACCACTGCAGCAATCAATGAGTAATGACATCCACCCCAGAAAGCCAGTATCAGCTGGGCTCTTTTGTCATCTATATTTTAGTGGATTAAACCATCCTTGGAGGTATTTAAAAAACCTGAAGCATAGACTTAGTTAAAATGCTGCGCGGATCCCTGGATTAATCACAAATTCCAACTGAGCAAAGCTAGCAAGGCTGTGTGTAGACTGAGGGACCTCGGTGGGTTTTTCAAATCTAAAACTGCTTCCAAATTTCTGTAATTCTTGAAGAAATTTTCCCGAATTTAATTACAGAATACTCCTAATCGGCCGAAAGACCTTGCAGTGCAGCCTTCTCGAAAACAACCATTCCTATACGCTGGATTGATTTTTAGTTTTGAGGAAAGACTGGAAGCACAAGACCGGCTCTTCTATCTTTCACTTTATTATTTGCAATTTTCACACGTGGAGTAGAACAAATTTCCCTTTGAGCATTTCAGTTTACACCTTTGACTCATTCAAAACATAGACTGATGGGCAAACCTGATTCCTGATATAAAAACAAATTAATTATATTCTTTTTTTAATTACATGCTCTAAAAATCATCTCATTTCACAGTGTCTGACAGGAAAGATAGGCCTGTAACTAATTACTAGATTTTCTTTGCTGATTAAAATGCCGTTATTAGCTTTATTTATTGGTTATCTGTAAAACGTTACCTTCGGATATCGAGTTTACAATCCTGCGTTATAAAGAAGAGCATCAAAGTCGGCATGTGGGGTTTTTTGCTCAGCTTGGCTGCACAGCGTGAGTTTTCTATAACAGCTTTAAAAGGTTAAATCCATACAGACAGCGAGCATCAGCAAATGAAGCCTGTAGGGTTGCTTTGGATGAAGGAAAAAAAAAAAAAAAAAAAGGTCACAAAGGTCACATCGCCTCGTTCTAGAAATATTCCGAGCATGAAGCAAGCCTCTAAAGTGCTCATCTGAAAAATACTTTAAGCCTTCAGGACCGAGTGGCAGATCTCACACTGTTTTTCACAACCATTGCCTTCATATGAATATGTATTTATAACAAATTCAAATGTTTTGAAACACATTCTTAAAATGTGCAAGCTAATTACAATAATCCTCCCTCATTATTATTATTGTTCCTTGAAAAAGCAGAAAACGCAAGCGTGAAAAACAACTGTGCTAATGTGCCAACGTGCAGGAGAGATATTAATCAACAGGAGATGACTAATAACCCCGCTCCCGATATAGCACCCACCAACAAATTTCTGTAAAGGTGATTGACATTTCCTGTTAACAGTAAGCCTCTCCACAAGCCACAGTGTGCCTACCTGCAGCTGTGTTTAATGACAGACCATTTCCACAATCATCATTCGATCACAGGCCAGCTGACAAACCGATGTTCACAGAAACACTCGGGCTCGAGCTGACCTCGCTCAGCCGGTGGCCGGCTTCACTTTCTGTCAAACGCGGTGCCTTCGCCGTGACGGGAGGAGGGAAAAAGGCCATCGGGGGGAGGGGGGGGGGACAAATGACGTCTTCAGAAATGTTTGGAAATGTGATGTCAGAAAAAAAAAAAAGTTTCCTCAAACAGAAAAGTGCACGGCACGCAATAACAGAGAGCCTAGTGTGGGTAACTGTCGGTCACACTTCAAAGGAGCTCAACTAAACTCTGAAGTGATCTTTTAACCTCACAGACAGTCATAACATAAACCAACGTCTAGTTCCTTAGCCCGGGGGAATATCTTGCATGCACATTCATATTTGCATCAGTCAGACAGGAGTTGGGACTGCTACTGTGAAAACCCCACATATGGACAAACTAGAGGTCACTCTCTGGCTTAAGAAGCAGTTGCTTTAAAAAGTAGTGAAACGAGAGCAACCTGCCATAACTAAGCTGATTCAAATCTTGATAAGTCTTAAAAACAGAGTCCTAAACCTTTTTTAAATACGTAATAATATCTCACAAATACTTAGCAGATGTTACTTCGAAGTGTTTGCACAACACTGATTCCCAACCAGGGATACCAGAGTGTATACAGAATCAGTGGTTCATTCAGAAAAATAGAAATAACAATTTCAACAACTGATTGGACTTTTAGTTAACAGTAACTAACAGTAGTAGATGGATTAGTGGTACAAAGTGGTACTTGTGCCGTGGGCCACAAAGTTTCTTCATCTTTAAGCACCTAGTCATAAAGTCTGCCTTATTTCATTCTATAGAGTTCACCGAATGCGAGTATGGCACCGTAATAGGATGTCACTATTGCAACACGTGAATTGGTGAATTTTTGACCCTCCTAGATATTTCTTGATCAACTACCAGTGGTATCATTGCAAAGTGGAAGTATTTAGGGACCACAGCAACTCAGACACAAAGAGGCAGAGCATATAAACTAGTTAGCAGGTACCAAAGATGTTACAGCTACCCAAAACAGTGACGTAAAGCTGAAACAGTTTGACAGAAGTAGCAGATAAGCAGCTACCACAGAAGCATTATGAGACAAACTGAAGTCCACACAGGAGAGGATTAGCAGCGATGTGGTGGCCAGATACCAAGAAGTGACAATAAAAGTCAGCGAAATAACTTTTAGCAGCACAAAGTGGGCAAGTCATCTCAACCTTGAAGTGGCTGCTAGTGGCAGATAATGTATAGGTACCACTGAATTATATATGACAAAAATATATATAAAAGGGTTAACTAACTAGAGCTTGAAAGGTCTTGGGTCAACCAACCTTCAACTTTAAAGCAACGTGCAAGGAGGATGTGTGCATAGAGCTAAACAGTTGAACTTTCAGCATTGTTAAATTAATATTCAAATTTGCAGAAATTAACGACGATTGTTTATAGCTTCCACTTCCAAATTTCGCCTTATACCCATACAATGACAGATAAGGGTATTCTATTCTATTTCTGCAAGTGCTGCAGTACAGCTGCAAATGTAAGCACTGAAAATGCAATTGTAACATCCTCTGTGCAAGCACAATTTACACTCTTATTGTTGAGTGATATCCCACTAAAATAAAATCAGTTGAAAACATCTAGAAGATGGCTAGTGGTCACACTGAAATGGGTACTTTAGTAGAGACTGTACGAGCACCCGACGAGCAAGGCTGGTGCTGTAGAGCAAGCAAAGCACGGCCTCATTACTACACTTCTATTTCCACACCATCTAAAGTGAAAAGCCTTGGCCCTAATGAAAAGCTGCATGCTATTCTCCCGAAGGCCAACTGTAAGTGCAGCTACTTTGCAGCACTGCATGGAATAAGTAATGGCCTTATCCTCACTTCCAAAACAAAATAAATAAATAAAATTACAAAGATTAAGAGGTGGCGTTTCAGATCTTGCCAAACCATCAGGCGTTGGAACGAGTCCATCTAAATTTCCTCAAGCGTGACAGATTAGGAAAAAGAGGGAGCAATAAAACTCCTGCTTCTACGGCCGACCATTCATTCAGCTCCTAAATCCGGGGGTTTTAGCGGAATTCGAGCTGCACTGGCTTCATAGAGAAATTAAATCCTGGTTTCCCAAAAGAAGTAATCCTGGTTAAGTTCTATTCAACAATACAGCGCAGCAGCAGCAAGGCAAACACGTTAAACACACACTGATAGGATAAAGGAGGTCAAACTGTCCTGTACTCATGGCTTTTTCTTTTCTGCGCTAATGAAATGCTGAGTGATGTACAGTAAATGCTGGCAGGACAGAGTATCCATATCAAGGCTTGGGTCTGAGCCAAAATTGTAATTGTGGATTTTTGTTATAAGCATCTCTTTGCTCAGAGTTATTCATTACTCCAGCAGATTTTGTTCGTTTGGCTCCACTGCTTTGTAGCCCTGTCAGCTGCGCTCTGCTCCCATATGCTGCGAGGTATTTAGCTGTGATTGTGATCTTCATTCTTTTTACACAACAGCTTTTTCAAAGGTGCAATGTTTCATTTTTGACAGGCATTTTGAACTATTTTCTGATATTTTACACGTGTCATATGCACAGTTTAGGGATTAACCGATACACTGGCCTAATATTGATATTGGTCACGATGGTGCGGCTGCTGTTTGCCTGATGGTAAATAAATACATTGACTGATGCCTGTGACTAATTTGTTGTGTCATATCAATTATGCACTAGCAAATCATGCAAAAATAGTGTGACGAAGAGCCAAAGGACTTTTTTTTTTTTTTTTCCTAAGGAAGCTTTCTCTGGTTCACTGGCAAAAACAGAAACCAAAGTAAAAATAAATATTTACATTTAAAAAACAAAAAACATCAGTTTTGATGCTGCCTATCAGTAAATCGACATTTTGAAAATTAGTATTTATAAAGAAACTGACAACTGGCACATCCTTAGTACAGGGATACATCCAGGACATTAGAAATAATCTAAGACAGCATTTAAAACAGCTATCAGCAGGGTTTTTCCGGGGTTAAAATGAGCAGTTGGGGTTTTTTCCTACACATGTAAGAGACTGATGCACAGCACACTGGTAACAGGTCACAGCTTGATGAAGTTTGCATGCTGTCGCTTGGTAAAATTTGTCACCGAAAGGCATGCTCTGCACAGAAAACCTCTGTGCAACTGCTTTGGTTGCCTGCAACCACTCACCAACCAACCAGCTACGGAGTACACATTTTTATCCCAGCGACCAGAGGTTGCCAGGGGGTTTGCCAACTGGTCTCCAGGCTTGTGTGCCTGAGGTCTGAGGTACCAGCTGCTCCTCTCACACTAAAAGCAACAAATCTGTGTTACTTAATCAAAGCAGATCATAATTACAGTGCTGATGATGTTCTTGAAGCTCTGGCTAAAAGCTCTTTAGTAGCTACCACAAATATTTCTGTGCAGGAAAAAGTTTAATCAAGAGTATTATTAGAGTAAACTTACAGTTATCTTTGATTACTTTTATTTTCAGCGTCCTCCGCTGTTGTACTCACATACAAACTTATAATCACACAAGGAGTTCTCAAAGGACCTCTGATTATGAGCCGATTCGCTTCTGCCCCAGGGGCGAAGATAATGAAAGCATTATTGCCCATTTAATCCTGGATGCCCATGTAGGGAATCTGTCTGGATTAAGCTCTGAATCTTTATAACTTTTTTTTTGTAAGTAGCCACTTTAGCGTCACGGGAACTGCTTGTTCAACATGTCAACAAATCTGCATAAACTTAGGTGGCTCTCACAGAGAGACAAGAGAGAGAGGAAGCAGTGCCAGCAAACGTCGGATGGACTCCACCTCGTAAAGTGCTACGCTTCACCCTGGCAGAAATAAACCTCACAGCCCTTGGTGCCAAGTATTCCCGTTGATGAAAAGCTAGTTGTGAGTGGCCCCAGTCGTACCCCGGCAGAGCCAAGCTGACTGGCGTTAATAAGAAAGAAGGGCGGCTGTGTAAAACACTCTTGCAGCTCTTTCTGGCCAATAAAGGCCATTTTACAAGTTATTATTTTCCCCGGTGATTTGGAAGGTGGTGAAGCAAAAGCTGGCAAAGAGGAGCGGCAGCAGAGAGCAGCGACGGTTCAATGGGAATGAGAAATACAAAAGATAAAGCAGGGGAGCCTCTGGTAACCATCTGCATTGAAACCACTGCTTAACAGAAACAACTGAAAAAAAAAACCCAACTACGCATTAAAACGAAACCTAACCTACAAAGAGAAGACAAAAAGGAGGGGCCCAAACATACTACACTATGAAAAAGGGGAAAAAAAAAAAAGAAAACCACAAACTCGGTACCCGCTGCTGGCTGACATCTGATGTAATACATCTATTTTTTTTTTTTTTTTTTGCCTGTCCCGTTTGGCTCTTTTGCCATCAGAATTGTTGTCTAAAGGCAAAGAAAGATGCCCAACGGATTTACTTTACCAAACTGACCATCCCAGCCTTGCCGTAATGGTCCATTTGATTCACCTTTTATTGTTTATTTTATTTTCACTTACTGAATACGGGACAGACTTGACTGGGGGAAAGAAGGGGAGAAAGAAAGAGGGAAAGAGAAACAGCTGAGAAGAGGGACGGGGGAGAAGGGCAAAAGACAAAAACCAACAGAACGGGCAGAGAAAAAAAAAATGCATATATCAATCACCTGGATCACCTGCTGAGAAAGAAAAAAGAAAGCAAGCAGAAGAGAACAAGAGTAATAGAATAAACAACATCACAATGATATATGGGAATATGACAGTAAATACTAAATGTTAAACATTATTGTGCAGCACATAAGATCAACAGAACACAGTGTGCTTTGAGGTAGGAGCCAAAAAGGGTGTAGTTTGTGGGTGTGATCACCCGTGTGTACACCTGTGAGCATGGACGCGCTTGTTTTTTGTTTTTTTAAAAGGTTCCTTCATGTAATAATCTGCTAGAGGGTGTGGGGGGGCCACAGCCCCGTCCTCCAGGGCGTGAAGCAGGTGTGGAGGAGATCAAAACTCCAGACATCCAGAGGCCCCCAGAACACAAGAGACCAAGGAAGACCAACAGAGGGGCAGCCGCGCCACTGTCCCAGAAAGAGCTGAGGAGAGTCCCAGATGAGGGCTCACTCAGCAGCCGCGGAGCAGAAGCCAGGGGGAGTTGCAGTGACGCGCCCGTGAGCTCCGCCGGCAGCCAGCCGTGGCTGAGTGACCGAGCCCCAGGCCGAGAGGCCGGGGGCACCCCACCTCCGAAGTGGCCCGAGCGAGCCCCAGGCTCCAGGCCCCGATAAGCGGCCGCCAAGGAGTGAGCCGGTGTGTACCTGGACGCCCATCCCCGGACACAATGAACCACCAACGCACCGATGTCTGAGGGGGTCCGCCACTGGCAGGGGAAGTGGTGGTAGGGGGAGATAGGCCTCCAAACCTTGGAGGGCCTGAGATGTCCCCACCTCTCTGGGGACATCTCAGGACAAAAATGATGTAATACATCTACTAGTGTGTTTGTGTGCTAGAGGGATGAGACGCTGCAGTATCTAAAAGACAGCAGGACCCCCAGAGGTTTGTGTGAAGACTGGTGCAGAGCAGAGTGATAATCTCTTGTCCTGCTCACCAACACAGCATGCTTATCAGCGGTGGAGCGTCACGGGCCTCTGAATGCAACACGCAAACCAGCTACGACATCACACTGGAGGGTTAGACTCATTCTTCTCTGCTAATGAGGTCTGAATTGCCACTTTCCATTAGAACCATTACTGTGTGCCCAAAACATTACAGCAGGATGGCCTGCTATTAAACTGCAGCCGAACCAACAGTCTGGTAATTGAAATAAATAATATGAATACATTTTTGATAAACATCAGGACAAAAATGTCAAAACTAATATATTTGCACTTTTCTGCGTTGTACAGCAAGAACTTAACCACATGACACGAAGATATTGGGGCTTAGAAACTGGTAAACTGAACTAAACTGGTTTGTCTGGCGTTATTCAAGCAATTTAAAAATAATCAATTATTCAGTAATTAAAATATCCAGGTCTTTACTGATTTCTGGAACACAAACTCTGTGCGTTACTCTTCTTCACAGTGGATTATTCGATTTTTCAACACATTTTGTTATTTGGGGGTTTAAGTCTAATGAAATTACCAAACTATAAGGACATGCGTGTAATTAATAGTAAGGATGTTACCACTGTTCTGGCAATTTCATATTTGATACTAACATCATATGCATTTTTGTATTTGGTGCATAACTTTCACCTATCACTAATATTAGTATTAGCGTTGCCATTTCTCACTAATGTGTTGGGCTGTGAGCTAGATGTGCACACAGTGTAACTGAGGAGGACACCAATCCTACACTGATAGTTCTGTGTATCAAAATTGTGTCACATGTTGAGTCAGTAAAAGGGAGGGAAACTGTGGTTTCTGTGTCCCTAAACAAAATGAGACCAAATCTACACTCATTTGAGGGCTTAGGAGCCAACAGCCTTTGGGAGTGACTACGAATGTAAGAACAATTGGTTCGCTTATATTAAAGGCAGCGAGTCTGGGTGTGTTCAGTAAATAAGTGAATTTACTGTATTTCTAACAATCTGATAAATAAATATGTCCATTCAGCTTTAGCAAATCAAGCCCTAAAAAACAAAGGTTTTAACAATGACGCTACTTTTTGGGGTGCAGAGACTGCCTTTATACAGAAATAAATGGGAGATAGTGCTCGTAAAAGGGTAACAGGTTCACAGCATTTATTGTAAATGCACAGGTTTTGTTTAGGTATCTAATTAATCTAATTCATTATAAGTGACAGAAATAAGTAGAATTCTGTATTTTGGTGCCATAATAGAATTTTTGCAGCACTGTCACAAAGAAAGAGCAATCCCTAGTTTTCTGTATGTTATTCCAAGCTACCGTCAACCCTGTACATTTGCAAGCATTATACAGGGCCGGCAAACTCTCCAATAGCCCTAAAGTCCATCTAAATATGCAGGTTAACATCATTTCTTGTTTGCTTGCATGCTTGGACTCATTAATTAGTATGCATAATCATGTATAGGCACACTCAGTCAAAGATGCTGGATGTTTGGTTAGTCATCTGAGCACTCTCTTTGTGCATAAAGAGGCCAATTTCTTCGCTTGAATAAATACAAACTGAATCAAACATCATGAGCACTTGTACAGGATGTTTTTACTGATAAAACCCATCAGAATAAAGCTCAAAACATCTATGAAATCCATTCACGATTTAGATTCATGGTTTAATTAGTGGAAGGCAAAAACTCTGTGGGTCAACTCACAGATGTTGGGCAACTAAAGTCAAAGAGACAGTGAAGACCAGTGAATAACTGACATGTCCTATGGTAATCAAGAATGTACATTTATGGGGAAAAGAGTGCATGAGTACTGTGACAACCTGTGCTAATAAAATCCATGATCCAATAAAATCTATGACCCTTTACCAAGACTGTCAATTCTATATTCAGTACCTGGAATTTAGGTCCAAATGGACTCTAGGAGGTTAAAAAGGAAGGAAAACTTGGACTGAACCCATTCACCATACTAGGTTCAGGAATAGCTCTTGACACATTGGCCTACCCAGCATGCCCTCTGCCTCTCTAGACAGCTCTGACATCATTATACAGCAGATACAGACCAGGACATCAGCTGCACAGTCGAGGTTATATAAGTGAATTCTCTACGTTTCTTAGCATTCAGCTCTGCTGCCCCACCATGGGGAAAAGGGAGGGGATGGGAGTAGATGATGGGGGGGAGGAATAAGGAAAAGGAAAAAGAGCAAGGAGGCCAGGAAGAAAGACGAAAAGAAAGAGCGTCTGAAAAAGAGAGGCCCGCTGGGGTGCTTGCTGCCGGGAGAAACTGAAGGTCACCCTTGGCCCCCTTAAGGAGCCCCAGAGAAGAGAAGAGAAGATCAGATCCACCATCCTTGTGATCTTTCAGGCAACCCTGTTACATCACACACTCAGTCAACAAGCAGAGCCAGGATTTCTTATTTGCTTTTCTTCTTTGCATAGAAAAAATAAACTTTTATTAGTGTAAATGTATTTGAGTGTAAAAAACATCACTTAAATTTGTCTCACACCTCATTTTCAGTCCATTTACAGTCACAGCCTCTAAACGGACCTCTAAAGAACACAGCTGCACTCGAATGGTGGATTTGTCCAAGGCTAATAATCAACCCAGGGACAGAACCCTGAGATTTAAACTGATAGCTAATGATTAATGAATCGCAGCCATCTGGGGTCATATCACCTCATCTGACATAAAGTAACACTTTTAGACTGCTTTTGTATTAAACCCCAAGACTGTACGGTCATTTAGAGCCTCGTCCAAAAATATGACTAATACACTTTTAGGTTTCAGGTCCTTTTGATGTGCAAATTGCTCTCTATCTCTGAAGCGCTTCCAAATGTAAAAACTCTCCATGTTAAGATTTGCAGCTGGTTAGCATGTTTAAAACCTTATAGCCTGCTAACTGATAAATGCTTCACTGAGCCAGAGAAAGTGTTTCTGTTGCAAGCTTGATGGATTCGACTGCAAGAGCCTACAGCTTTTAGACTGTCACCTTCTATCAGCACAGCACAAGCCGCTAAGAATCCAGACCCAGGAAAGGCATTAAGCAGAGTGGTTACATTAAGTGATTTCATTATTATAGTGCTGTAATGTGGTGATGACTGCTTTTGCACGCAAACAGCTGCGAGTGCGCACAGGGAACAATCCCAGTTGCATTTACTAACGATCTGCAATTGTGCACAGTGGTTGTTTTCAGCAGGGATTCTCACATGCCTCGTGGGGATGATGAAGGTGTCAGTGTTGCTTGTCGTCTGTCAGTCAAAGCTGCTGCATATTAACAAGCATTATTAAGGTTTTTCTTGGCATCATTAAGCAGTTCAGTTGGCAACACTTTGCATTTGGTTTGGCATTCATGCCAAAGCTGGCTTTAACCACCCTGCTGTATTGAACTGTACTCTATTCTGCAGCTGTTTATCTAAAACAAACTGTATTAGTGGATGCACAGCATAACAGTGCATTTAACAGCTGCAATTGCTTTAATGTGCTGATCAACTGGAACAATGCTCTGATATGTGCAATATAAAGTGATCAGATCCGACAGCGATCACCAGAGCTGTACTGGTGTACTTGTGCATAGACAGAAGCAGGAAGAGAAAAGGTCCTAAATGCTAGCCTGTAAGGATTACAGGGACTATTATGTAACCAGCTATATTTACACAAATGCACAAAATACATGCAAACATAGGATCTTGCAAACTTAAAAGTGCATACTCGTTTTGATCTATAGGACTGTTTGCAATGCAAGATCATTTCCAGTGCTTTAAAATCTTACTTCTGCATCACCTGAGCAGGGCTGTGGTGTCCATGAGAGGGAAACAGAGTGACACAACCCCCCATCAGTGACACATTACTGGCCTCCCACCAATGAATGAGAGCATGGATAAAACCAGCGGTTGCATATAGTCAGTAGATTTGCTCAACCACCATATACATTATAGCTTTGCACAGTCAGTTGCTATTTTTGCAGATTGATATTGATAAAGCAGAATTGAAAGTGGAATCATATGCCTCAGCACGATTGCAGTGAATCACATTAATGACTCAATAAGTGCAATCTGTATAATAACTATTTTCACTGTAGACACTTGTGTTGATGATAAGCTTTAGTACTATTACTAAATTATGGCCATAGCTTTTACTTCAAGAGTCTAAATCCCACCCTCTACAAAATGATGCTTAAACTCTTGTGCAACACTACTTTTCATTTAATATTGCTTGCATTAGTGCACAGGGCTGCACAGGAGCCTGAAAATACAATAAAGTTTTTTCCCCTCTTTCTGATCAAATATTCTGACTTCCTGTGGACCTCCCCTTCACCACCCCACTGTAAAAAAAGAAAAAGAAAATCCTGGAAACGCCCCTGACATAAAAGTTAATTTATTAGAGCCGTAAGTCATAGTAATAATAAGTATTGATCTGCAGTGCTCTTACTGATACTAGATTACAGACAGCACTGTAACTTCTGCAACATCCGAGGGAAGAAAAAGTTGGAAACCAAATTAGGGTCAGGTAACCGCCGCTTGAGGTTCCCTTTAGGACTGTAGGTGTAGCCCACGGGTGGGCAATCTCAGTCCACGAGGGCCGGTGTCCCTGCAGGTTTTAGATGTGTCCTCGAACCAACACAGCTGATTTAAATGGCTAAATTAGCTCCTCAACATGTCCTGAAGTTCTCCAGAGGCCTGGTAACGAACTAATCATGTGATTCAGGTGTGTTGACCCAAGGTGAGATCTAAAACCTGCAGGGACACCGGCCCTCGTGGACTGAGATTGCCCACCCCTGGTGTAGCCTGTCATAGCTACTGATCTTTATCAGTTAGGCTATCAGCCCCTATGCGTGTGTGCACGTGTGCATGCGTGATTTGACCGTGCGCGTCAGTGTGCAGCAGGCGTAAATGCCAAGCTGCACACACCACAATTAACCGCAACAAAAGCAAACAAAAAAAAAGGCTGTCAGTACCCTGACGATCACTTTGGGTATGCTGACAACTGCTAGCCGGAGTGACGAGCAGGATTACCCAGCCCCTGCTGGACTCCACTCCGTGCGTTACCCTTCGCTGCTGATCCGATCTGTCAAACCAGCCCGGGCTACTGAGGCTAGCGCCGCCAAACAACTGCCTGCCCACCACGCTGTGAACGTCGTGTTTCGGCATGATCGCGACACTCACCTTCACCTTCAGTTACTCCCCACGCGGTTTGGACACAACTTCCCGCTGGGATACGAGGCGGAAATAAAGCGTGAGAAAGTCCCCGGGTTCATGCACAAGTGTAGCAGTAGAGAAGCGCTGGATGGCTCCCCCGTCCCCTCACTCCGAGCCCATTCCTCGGCCAAGCTGCTGCTCCTCGTACCGTCAAATTATCTCCCCGCTCGGACAACAACCCCCAGTGCTCCTTCCTGCAAAGCTTCAGCGCGGATTGAAGCCGTTTGTTTCCTCTTTTTGCTGCCTTCCAGTAGCGTTTGGATGGGCTGCAACGACATCGGGGGAAAGAAGCGAAAAAGAAATACTACACGCTCGCTCCTCCCTCCGCTTATGCCCGGTACAGTAAGGGCAGCGCTCGGCGGTGTAAGCACTTATTAAAACTATCTACTGCTCTCTACAGGAATTCCACTGTAAAGCACGCAGTGTACACACGGACACATGTCGGGACGTTCGTGTCGCGTGAAATGCGGCGCAATCCTCTTCTTTGACTCGCCTCACTTGCCCTTATTTATTGACTTCATCATCACCCCCTCGGAGGCCCCCTCCATCCCCGTTTCCTCCTCATCCTTCCCTCCCTCCCCCTGAGAATCTGGGAGTCATTCACCTCAATGAACATTCAGATGTCATGAATGGACGTAACAGAGGCGTGAAACACTGTAATAGGAAACAATGTAAGAGCCGGGGAAATATAATAATATATATTAATAATAAAATAACTAATATAGATATATACAGATACATTTTATTAATAGGATTCCACAAATAGCTATATTTTGATTGGAATCGGTTTGGACGTGCATTTTTTTAATATAATTGATTAGGTCTATTGAAGAATCAATAAAATTGAGCAATTTATTGAATAATTCTTTAGAAAAAATCAAACGTAAGCTGACTATATGGGAGTATGCCCATGCTTTTCAGACATTTTACACATGAAGTGATTAGAAATAATCACCAAAATAATTAATAATCCTTCCGAGTTTATTGTCTTGTTTGATTAATATCCCTTTACAGTTGATTTTTAAAGAAAGGTGGATAGTGAAATATTTTTATTCAATAAAGCACTCGATTTTATTGATTCATCTGTTAGCCTAATCAATTATATCTTTTAAACATATATGTCCAAACCTACTCCAATAAAATCTTTTTCTAAATAAAATAAAATTATCTACAATTCTAAGAAAATATTGTCTTGTTTTTAATTTGATAGCACCAGCAAAAAATGTGGAAATTAGGGACAGGGGCAAAAAGGGTCTCGAAAAATGGTCCTAAAAAATGCTGGAGAAACATTTTGCAACTATTTAGGTGAGCATAAAATGTGCATCTTAAGTAGGCGAAGTTTTTCATGAGTAAAGCTAGGAATTAGTTCATCAATATGCAAAAATGCGCATTACAACAATCTCAGAATAATTTTCTTTAATGTAAAATTGCAAAGACTTTGAATGTCTCATCATCTACAGTACGTAACACCATGAAATGATTCCAAGAATCTGGAGAAATCTCTGTACACAAGGGACAAAGCTGAAAATCAATACTGGATGCATGTGATGTTTAGGTCCTCAGGCGGCACTGCATTAAAGACAGGCATCATTCTGTCATGGAAATCACAGTATGGGCTCAGGAACACTTCAGAAGTCATTGTGTGTGAAAGTTCACCGTGCCATTAACAAATTCAGGTTAAAGCTCCATCATGCAAAGAAGAAGCCATATGTCAACATAATTCTAAAACGCCACCGTCTTCTCTGGATCAAAGCTCATTTTGACCTCTCTGCATTCAGTCATACTTGTTATTAATCTCTGTCTCTCTTCCACAGCATGTCTTTTGTCCAGTCTTCCTTCTCTCACCCCAACCAATCACAGCAGAAGGCCGCCCCTCCCTGAGCCTGGTTCTGCAGGAGGTTTCTTCCTGTTAAAGGGGAGTTTTTCCTTCCCACTGTCGCCAAAGTGCTTGCTCATAGGGGGTTGTTGGGTTTTTCTCTGTTGTATTATTGTAGGCAACTGTTGTGATTTGACGCTATATAAGTAAAATTGAATTAAATTGAATTTAAGGAGGGCGACTGTCTGGCTAATCAGAGTTAAGTTCAGAAACCTGCTGTCTCTGATGGTATGGGGATGCGTTAGTGCCTATGGAATTGTCAGCTTTCACATATGGAAAGGGACCATCAGTGCTATAAAGGTATTAAAGGTTTTAGAAGAACACATGCTTCCATCCAGATGATGTCCTGTTCACGGAAGCTTATATATTTCAGTAGGATGATGATGATGCTAAACAGCTTACTGTGGCTATTAGAGCAGCATGGCTTCATAGCAGAGGAGTCGGGATGCTGAAGCGACCTGCATGCAGTTCAGGCCTTTGCCCCGCTGGAAGTGAAAAATATAACAAAGGAGACGCAGCACTGCGGCGCAGATAGAAACCTACATCAGACAAAGAGCAGGCTTCAGACCGCTCTAAATGCTGGTTTTTTTTTTAACATTTGGCTCTAATATATGGTGCATCTTATATATTCCTTATTTTTAACTCACTGGATGTTAGAAAGGCAACCAGCAAGACTGCACCCCTTGCCGTGCCATTTCTGGTCTGCGAGCCGTATGTTTGTCACCCCTAGATTACGCATCATATTTAATAAAACGTGTTTTCTTCTCACTACAATCTCATTCTCGCTTTCTTGTGCATCATTCCACTTATTTAATAGCTAACAACAACTGTGGATACAGAGCGGATAATATTCTTTGTTATCATCAAATATAATATTAAACTTGAGAGATAATAGACACCACTTATTTTGATCAAAATAACAGCTGGAAAAACATAATCTTCTTTCTTGCAGCAAAATTAACACAATTGCTTCAAATAAGCCGTCCCGCTGAGATCCCGAAGGCATCAAGGATTCTATCATCAAATGGTAAAGTGCAAAAGCTTTCTTTTTTCAAAAAAAAATATATAAATAATACCATCACATCTTTTTTAGAATAAAGTCCAACTTTTTTTTTCTTAAAAAGAGCATGGCGCCGGAAGATCTTATGAAGTGAAGCTTCAGGGATTCAAAAGCTTTCTCCTTCCTCTCTCCAGTCTTGAGAGACATCCTGTGTTTGGTGAATGCACAGCCCCTGAAAGCCATACGGATATTTCTGTCCAGCTAATCTTGCTCGCAAATATGCAGGCAGTCGTCAGCTCCGAGAGTGACACACTCTGTTGACACTGAACACCCAGAATGTGTGGCATTTACATTTCATGGGTTTGCAGAAGTGGAAATGTGTAAAGAATAAAGGTTTATTTCAAGTTCAAATGCCACTGCAGCACACACATGAACGATTTTTGTGTGTCTGCATTCCCACACAGGGCTTTAAAATGTGAACCCTAATATGAGACTTTCTGTTTGGCGTCGCGCTAGTGTCATTTGCCGCTTTGTTTCATTTCCTCTTCTATTTTCAGGAAGAGCCTGTTCTGTAAAATAAAGCGCCAACAACCAAATAACCACCGGCTGCTCACAGAAAGACACTAGTTAATAATAATGATGATGTATTCCTCTCTGTTCTGCTTTAAAGAGGGTGTCGAATAGGCGCGTGATTTACAGGCTTGCATCTGGAGTTTTTAGTTCAGATGTCATCAGTTTCAGCTGCTGCTGTGATAACGCCGAAGGACGCCAATTACTGAGGGACAGCAACCGTGTGCCAAATTGCATGACGCTCCAGCCAGTTGATGCAGGACACGTTCACTCTGGATCAAAAATCAACCTGCTGGTGGAAATGAAGCTGGGGGATCAGCATGGTGGAGAAATGCATCAACTGTGAACTTTAGAGCAGTTTTAGTTTTTGCCAATCCATCCAGTAGTACAACCACCTACTGACACACAAATGCAGTGCTGGGTTTATTCATGAGCAACTACTTTACAACAAGATCAATTTCAAGGATGAATATTAAATTCTCCAAGTGTCCAATCAAGCACTTTAATTACACACTGCACTACCTAAACTTAACCTTTGGCGACATGCTTTTCAAATGTCAGCCCTTCTTCCTGCACTGGCATAAAACCACTACAGAATCCACTAGGAGCGCATTACATGCACTATGCAGAGATTTGGCTGTAAAGGAGCTGGGGGAAGATGCCATGAGGACATCTGGTCTGGAGAATGGATGGATGAATACGTGAATGAGGGTGAAGATGGACAGCTGGATGGATAATAGCCTTTCTATATGAATCTATTCCCACCACAGACTGTGGAGAAATGCATAGAGAGCATCTGGGAAATTCGAGACTTGGATTTGGATTCACCATTTATCAACATTACCGAAGCCACGAAACCAAAAAAATGCCAAATGGCACAGTCAAATATGTCTGCAAAGAGTCTTTTTTTCTTTCTAGAAATTGATGGAAAGCTCAGGATTGTATTTGAGACACTTATTGCGGTTAAAAAGACAAATAACTTGCAGTGCTTCACTTGGGCTTTGTGCAATTTGTCACTGTGATTTTGCATTTAGCAATCTATACAGCATACACATATGTGGAAAATTATATGTTTTCCCCCTACGCTTTCCTCCCTCTCAGTAAAATTAAAAACCAAACAAAACAGAACCTTTTATTTAGAAAAGAAAAGGTTTTTATGTTTCCTTTACAGAAATAAAGTCCAGCTTTATTTGATGCAGAAAGGACACATGTTGATGCTTAAAAATTCACCACAATCCACGGAGGAAATTCATTTTCTGACACTAAAAAAATTCTAATTGGAAACCGCCAGGCTGCACACTTAATATGTCCTCTTTCCCACCAGTGTGCGAGTGAAACCTGTGCCCATGCATATGCATATTCTTCTAATGATCGTTGGCTTTCTGTGAAACACACTGTATTCCCCATGCAATGAAATGTGTTATTTAAATAAAGATTTGCTTTACTGCTTGAGCTGTTAATGATCTCACCTGGCTGTACATATAATAAGTAAAATTATGCCAAAATGACAGAGCACACGAGCGACAGCCTTCAACTTTTTCAGTTCAAGCCCATATCTAAATGTTGCCAAAGCAGCCTTGGCGTATTTCCATACAGTAAGGGCAAAAATGGCATTTAGAGCTTTAACACTAAACCCAGTATTTTATTGTCTCTCTGCACTTGACGCTACAACGCTGAAGAGATTTTGGAGATTTAAAAAAGCAATAAAAACTGTCTGCGTAGGTCACAGACTGAATTAAATCCCCATTTTCTTCCAGTGTTAATCCTATGGAAGCACTGATTGCCCGCCCTGCTCATAAATTAATTTTTACATATTGTTATTGGTACAATGTGTAGGATTTAAAAAGCTTGTTATAAAAAAAAAAATGCTTATCAGTCAAAATGAGAAGAATAATGTAAATATGACTCTGATGCCAAATGTCAGAACCAGCTGTATAAATGATTTTTCAATTATTAAGCAATCTAACTGGGAGTGCTTCTCTTTGGTAATCTTTGTTTTTGAGCACCAGAAAGTCGATGCATAAAATGCAATTTCCACATGAGGAACTCATCTGAAGATACAATAAATATATTTATGCCGGCTAGACCACTGAAATCAAATGAACGAAAGGTAGCTGCATCTTGAATCCCTTATTCAGACCACAATATTTCACACTTGAGAGGACAAAGGAATAAAAACAAGTGGTTTAGAGTGAGCATTAGTCATGCCCATGCCCTCGATTTAACCTCATTTCCTTCTTGCCTTTTGCACTTGTATTTTTGACCCTATCGCTGATTGTGTGTTCCTTTGTTGGTATAACAACAAAACCCCACTTTAATGGAAAGCTGCACCTGTGACATTTGCAAGGTGATCCTCTGCAACTGCAAATGAGCAGTCAAATCCTTTTTGAATATGACTACAGAACCCCAGCAGCATCCACCATTCTGTCAAACTCTTTAAACAAGCTTAGTGTGTTTAGGTAAAGGAGCAACACTTTCCAATTAAAGTATACATTTTTCAACATGAACTGTCCGGTGCACGGGAGTGAGAGTTAATCTAACAAATGGCTGTCAGAGCCCGATACTAGAGATGCTCTGCTCTGAATAATGGATCGCTCCATGCAGCTTGTATTCTGCCTTAATTGCACAAGTACCTAATCTAGCCCGTAAAGATAGCAATCTCTGTTGACTGAAGTTAACATATTGTTCTTTGCTTAATACAGGCCCTGCTGTGCTCAAGGTTATGTGCCAGTACAATACAATCAACTGCTGGGTTTTAAAACGTTTCACTTCTTGTGTTGGGGAAACAATTGAAGAGGGTCCTTTATTATTTCAATACATTCTCAGACATTCGTCTTAATTTTTTAAGAATATGTGAGATCAAGCAACCATGGTTACTTATACTTTTATTCATAAATAAATGATTAAAGCAAATAAAAATAAATACATTTATAAATAAGATGATTATAAAAGCAACTTTTTTCATCTAGTATAATTTGTGTGTGATCTACTTCAAATGTTCATTTCTAAGGCTTGAGTCACACAGGCCTACAGACCAATTGGGGACCCCTGGCAACCACTGACCAAGGGAAAAATTAGTACACCCTGATTGGTTGCTGCATGCTGCTGATAGTTGTTGTGAAATTTATTGTTAAACATATGCTTGGAAATCAGTGAGTGTTCCTCTGGTATCCACCGGTCGCTAGGGAAAAATGTGTATTTGCTGATTGGAGAGTGGTTGCAGGAGGTTGCTGGCTGTAATTAGTCACAAATAACATGTCTTTGTTTCATTATTGTTACACAGTAAGGAACACAGGTTGTGTTTTATTTACTATTTTGTTAAATTAATGAAGCTGTGACACTATGGATGCAGCGAATTCCTGACATTTCATAATCAAAGAGCAAATGCAAATGGATGGCCTTCAGTTTTTGCAATGTGTACTATGACGCAGCAACTATGCATTTGTCCTTGAGGCGGAATCCAAGTGGACTAGAAAAAAAGGATAATAGGAATAACTACTCAACTGTGATGTTTGCAGCTGTCCTTGTCCACATCTGCAAGCGAGCATAATTTTGGCTTCAGGGTGACCAGATCCCAACAGACTAAATGTGGTGTAAAGAGTGTGTTTTGCAAGCAATAATATGGGACAGAAGGTTGTCTGAAATTTTAATTAGTCTTTAATCTGTCTGGCAAAATCACACAAACTACTGAGGTTAAAAGTATCGATTATGTAAAGGGCAAAATGACGGAGGTTAAATAGAAGCTGAAATCAGCGAGGATTCATAGATCAGCACATATTATTTTGAGTTGGGAATTCAAAGTGGGGGAAAGATGATGGCTTCTCACACTTATGTTAAAACAGAGTCAACTGAAGAATTCGATTTTTGTTGTGTGGTGCTCCTAAGCACTACGATTAATTTATTAGTTAAGGTAAAAATGCAGAATAATTGACTAAATGCACTTTAATTCAACACATGCTACATACATGTAAAGATACTTTTAACTTTGTCACATTTGCAACCATGTCTCTGCTCGGCAAAAGACCACAGACTCACTGTGGAACAGTGGCAGAAAAGCAGGTTAATGCTGACGTTTTTCATCCAATGTGCATCTCAGTTTCAAATACTGCAGGGAGTAATGGGATAAGAGGGAGCAGGCGAGCTGACAGGCTTTACGTCTTTAACTCTGCAGCAAGATTACCAACTCCTATCGCTGTGGGAAGAAAACTACCTGAGGCGTGTGCAGAATCAACTGCTGATATGTGTTTTGCACCACATGCAGTTAATCACCGGACTGACAACCATTCACATTCACACCTATGGAAGCAACAGATCTGAGGCCAGAGCATTCTTGCTGTGAGGTGATGATGTTAACTGCAATGCTTTCACTGTGCAAGAGCCACAACCAGGAAAAACAGCCTCAACATATCTCACTGATAATGCTTCAGTCACTCAGGCCTAAAGAGCGGTCAGCCAAACTTGTGTATTCCCCAAAAACACTTTTTTTGGTTGCTTGCCATTCCTGCCTCAAGTCAGATGCAAAGCAGGTGCTGCACCAAAACCTCCAGAAAACAGAAAATAAACCAATGTTCTCGCTGTAAAGAAAAAAATAATGCAAAAAAAGTGGAAGGAGTATGTGCAAGCCACAAACTGGGGACTTCCCTTCATAAACAAATGAGGTAAACCAACAATTAAAGCTACGAAAAACCAGATTAAGAGGGCTTACATCCCAAAAGGAAAGAAACGAAATCCCCACAAAGAAGCAGGGATCTAAGGACCCTGGAGCTGAAAAAAACAAATCAGCAAAACTAAAGCAATAACATTTATACATATTAAAGCCATCCGCATGAATATTACTACATCACACTCCTTAGTAAAAGCAGTGATTGAAGATTCTAGGATACTTCTTTTGTATTTAAGTGAACATGACAAACTGTAATGTTTTTCCCCGCCTTTGACAAAACTCACTTGTTTCATTTGTTAACTTCATTGTCATCCCTGCAGTTATCCTTGCTGTGTGGCGATGAAATAAGCAAAAGGGAAATTCATTTAGCTGTGCTGTATTACTGTTTGTTATTACCATTGCTTTTACTAGCCCCTCGAGACTTTCATTACAAAAAATTCCTACCAGCATTTCTTCACAAAAGGATGATCTTCCAGAGAAAAGAAAAGAAGTCCAGACGCCCAGTAGGCCAAGGATGCCAGATGATTTAACCCTGATCATTTCTCTATATCCACCTGGAGCCTCCAGGCATTATTTCCTCGCTCTCTATGATGCTCTCTAAACATTCATCTTATGTCTTTTTCTCTACTATACTTTCATATTAATTTATGTGACAATTCCTAATGGAGCGTAAATCGAAATATATGAATAAAAAAAGCATAAGGCTGCATTTAAACTGTCCATTTCCAGCAGCACTTACGGCCCAAATGCTCTCGTAATGCTCCTCTAAATGCTCCATTTGTAATAAAAAGCAAAAACAATCAAGCGTCATCCAAATCACTATGGGAAAAATGTCCCATTACCCACACACAGGGACGCAAACTTCCACACTGTTATTTGCATTACTGAAATGTAAATGTGTGCAGAGGCGAAACATATTAAGTGAGAGCAATAAAGCAAACAGCAGCAGAAATAAGATGATAATGTAACTTTAATACAAACTGAGATCTGGTTAAATTTAGTAGAAAATTTGTAAAAAACGCAGTTTTTTTGCAAGTGGTTTGCATGATACTATTTACACAAATCTAATGACAGCACCAAAAAATTATGATGATGAACGCTGGTTGCCAGAAGATGAGAACTGAGAATAATTAAACAGGCTCACTGCATAATACTCCAGTATGTGGTGAATCCTTATTTGGCACCTAATTTCTGTGCTGCCTTTGAACAAACAGAGCCAATTTCACCAAGTACTGATGCAGAAACGTTACAAATTGGTCCATAAAAACTCATCTGAATACTGAAACTGAAATCTCTCTGCTGTAAAGTTGGGTATTTTTTACTGTGGAGTCCAGGAATTGTTTGACAGTGATGGTATCTGATGCTTGGGTTTTTGAGAAAGACTAACGCTGCAACAAGCTACATCATGTCCAAAAGCCCAGAGACAGATGAGAGTGGCATTTAATTTATTAGTTAAGGTAACAAGGATAACTGACTAAAACAAAAACCAATACCACAAATGTGTGCAATGGTTGTGTGTGCAGACTAGACTAGACTAGAAAAGAAAAGAATACCTTCATTGTCCACATCAGTGGAAAGTTATTTTCAGTTCGCCAAGTCAACAAATCAATTCATAATTATAGACTTGCACTTCTTCTTTACAAGTTGAAATGAAACTTGCGCACATCTCCTGCAACACTCAAGCTTTCATAAAAAAGAAGAATTCTACACACGTGACATCGCTGTGCATACACAAATCCACGCATTTGTTTAAATTCGCAGGGCCCTAATGTTTACAGGAAACTATGACTCAACCAACCCCTGACAGTATCTGTAGCTGTAGGGAGGGGATCAATGCCGAATCGAGCTTCCACTTGGTTGCATTGTCAATAAATAGTTAAAGGCAAACAAACAAAGCACAGAGACAGGAAACGCAGGCTGATATGAAACTGTGTTATCTTGAAAACTCTTGTTTTTCATATGCTTGCTACACTACCGCGCTCTTATTACGGTGTCAGGTAATTAAATAGCACGGAGACAGAGCTTAGATCTAACTTGTCAATGAGACGGAAAAGTCGGCCCTAACCTCAAAGTTTGTGCACGCAAACAGCCTCTAATCCTGCTTCACGTTGCAGCGAGGTCAGTGATCAGTATTCAAAGCACGAGCCAACTCCATTCACGCTCCTCAAAAGAAGGAATGACACTTCTTGAGATGCCATTGTGCCTCCCTTGTTGACTCACTTTAGTGTATTTGCTTTTGTGTGCATTCATCTCTGTCTTGTTTTTCAACAGCTTCACATCATTACCTCCGAGTGTCAATTTTCCAACTGCAGCCTTTCATCACAACATGATTCATATCTTGTTTTAAACACAAACAGCTTTTCTTTGAAATGTATCCATGAACTCATTTTCCAAAACTTCTGAACTGTCCAAGCTTGTCTTCGTGTCTTTGTGCAGCACTCCTGAGGAAGCTGACTCATGTTCATCAGCGCAGTGGGACATTTGCATTTCAGGCCTATTTTTCATCCGATCTATTTTTCCTCCTCAAAGGAGAGGCACTTTGATGTCCCTCAAATCTTATTACGTCTGGGCCTCAGCAAAGGCGAAGACTGACTTCCTCTGGTTCTGCAGTAGCATGGAGAAAATGAGGGAGGCAAAAGCCGTGTGGAGTAAAATCCAAATGGATATGGTCAGTCACGAGGGAAACTCTTTGAAACGCACAGCAGCGAGCGTGTCATTCCATCGTGGAGGTGTTAGCGGTGATTAGAAAAACGCCCAGTGTGGCACGTGAATGTAGACGTTATAATCAGTAGGACGAAACGTGCAGTCAGACACATGAAAACAGGCTACAGCTTCATAAGAAGTTCACCATAACAACGGGTGGTAATCTTTCAGCATTATGTTTCTGCTGCACCGTGTTGACAGGGAAAATGTGTTGATGTGATCTAGAAATGTGAACATTAATTTAATAAAGAGGATATTTTTTATACATAATTCAAAATTGAAACAAACTATCCAAAGTCACACTAGCTCTAAAACCAGCTTCTTTACAGGATGTTAGGAGTATTTTCGACTTTTCTGAGCCAGTGAGAGACACAGAAATCATTCAGGTGTTGTTAGTAAAGATCAAAACTGATGATTTAAAAACAAAAAAACCTGCATTGGAACATTTGTGAGATGACGGCAGTGGATAGATAGTGTACTATATATGACAGGACAATCTAGTTTTTATGAATGAACTATGTTTCTGAGGGCACAGATATTAAGAGTTACTATTAAAGGTGAGTTTTGTTGATGCTTCTTTAATGTAATAGTTTTTTTTTCTGACAATGAGGTCACACTAGTTCCCTTTTCATACCAACTTAAAGTCCCCATGTTAATCTCATTTTCAGTTTTGTTGTGAGGTTTAGAATTATGGCATCATTTGAATGTTAAAAAATACTTAATTTTCTCACGCAATGCACTGCAATTATTAGAACTTGTAGATACACCATAAAGTAAATCTCCAGTAAATGTTAACCTGGAAAAAAGGGCTGTTATTTAACCCAAATGATCAACTTTTTCTAACTTTGGATGGATAGAAAGGTGATGCTGATAGCCTGCAATCACTCTGAGTAAGCACAACTCATCTAAAACATGTCTTTGCAATAGGGGACTCCACTCAGCTGGTTGCCAACTGGTTATTTTCTAATATAAAAGCAAGGTCATGACTGTCCATGTCATTTTTCTGTTAAATTGCTAATTTTTCTAAATTTGCGTGTCAAATCTGTGGGTTTCTGGCTGGACATTAAAGTAGTTAATGCAAATTTCTGTGCATGCACAAAGCAACAGGTTGGTAATTTTCACTATTATATAACAGTTAATCACCATCTATTGCAAACAAATTGCAGGTAATTGCCAACTTGACTCCATGCAATTGCAATGTGATTGAGTAATTCCATCTTTTTGAAGTGTTAGCATTGTCTTGACGCACTAAAGGCATTCTGAAGACCAGGTCTGTCAGTGGTTGATCCAAATCTTCAAAGCAACCATTTCAAAGCCAACAAGCCCGCAAGGTCATTACTTTGTAATCCTGCCGTGCCCAGACACTTCCCTTTTGTGAGAGTAGCATTAAGCTGCTTTTTTTAGGCAGCAAAATAGATAATGGGTGATTTGAAAGCACAGTAACCCTTTAAGGGTTTCACTTCAGTTGTTTTGGATTTTTGACTGAGAGCCAAGAACCACACACACTGAACATGACATAAGGAGCACTGAGGGGCTTGGAACAATTCAAAGTACAAGGTTAATACAAGAAATCAAAAACAAGTCCAACTCTACTGAAATTCAAACATATCAGGACTCTGGAATAACCACAGATATAACTTTTTTCCTGGCTGAGACATTTTAGTTACCATAAGCCGCTCTAGTGAGGAAGCTGCAGACTGAGAGGCAGCTCTTTGTTATTCGTTTAAGGAGGAGCCACACTAGATGTGAGGTGTTATTTATGCAAATATGATAGAAATAAGAAACAGGTGAAAAGCTTGGACTGGCAACAGGGAATTCAGCTCGATTGTGGTAAGTACTTTCCGTGAGTAACTTCCTTCAGTGTGCACTCTGAACACTAAAGCTACTCCATAAACTGGAGGAAAGGGAAAACCCCCAATAAGCATATTACTGGATTTAAATGTTGATTTTGGCAGCTTTGTGAACAGGTTTTTCATTATAGCTTCAAAGGTTTCATTATGAAATTTATGCGTAAGTTCAGTGATGAAGATCTGTTGTCACTCACCTGTCTGCTTTCCAGGTTTTGGCTAATCTAAGTTTTACATCGCTTCCACTTTCCCACGCTGTCCAGCTGATTGTGACATCATGGGTCTAGTCTGATCAGCTTTCTGCCGGCCTTTTTCTGGCCATGTAGCTTTCAGTCCGCATGCTTTAAATCTCACTGTGCACCTGTCATTTTTCCTTGCAGTCGCCTTTGTGAAACCCACCTCCTCCCAAGCCTCCACCTTCATCTCCACCACCAGCATCTAGACTTCGGGGAGTCCTGTCCTAATCGCTGTCACCGCTGGGATTCAGTTTTGCTCCCCTGGGCTGTCGGGGTCTAACCGCTAAATACCTGAAATTGAGGTCAATTAAACTTGGAGCCATAAACTTTTATGCAAATTGGAGATGACCTGAATGATATACAGGAAAATCAAAAGAATTGGGATTTATATTAAAAGCTTTTTAAAAACATATATATTTGAATAACTGCTGTGTGTGGGGCAATGTTTGTGCAAGGTTTCATTCTGATTGGCCTGCTCGTTAAGGAGGAGAGGGTGCATATATACATACACATCATTATAGTAAGAGATATCCTTAGAATAACTGGTATATTTATTCTATTTATATCGATTATAGTGAAATAAAGTTACACAGAATGTGTCAAATTTAAAACAATGAACGAGTGTGGAGACACACTGTAATTTTACAGATACACACTGGGTTTATTGTCCTGTTACCAAGTATATCCACCATGCATGAACATCAGGCAGTGTAAGGATGCGTAAACATGGAGAGTGCGCCTCAGCTGCAAGATATGGTGATGCAGTCACGCAGCTTGTCCCGAGATCTAAAATAGGGACAACAAACATTTATTCAGAGCTGCCGTTTTAATGATGAGGACTCCGCGGAGGTCAGGGTTGATGTTTAAAAAAAAAAGAAAAAGAGTGCAGCTCTAATGGCTGCAAAATAATAGAATTCTTATACACATTTCCCCGCTGCTCTCTGAAACCTCTCCTGTCAGAATATCAATTCCTGTGTTCTCACTCTGTGTGCATTTTCCACAAACATGGAAAATAAGTGTGTGTTTGCGTCACACATCCCTTTTCTGTCTGTGGCACAGTAAACAAATACACAGTCAGTAGTTCCTGGTCTCAGTACAACCACAGGGAAATTGATCTTCCTTGTTTTGACAGGATTATTTGCAAGAAGGCTCTGCGGTGGTTTTCAGCAAGCATACGTACCGAGGTTGTATAATTACGCTGACTTTGAAAACACCGACAAGAAAACTTTTTTTTTTTTTCTTTTTGGCCTGTCCCGTTTGGCTCTTTTGCCATCAGAATTGTTGTCTGAAGGCAAAGAAAGGTGCCCAACGGATTTACTTTACCAAATTGACCATCCCAGCCTTGCCGTAATGGTCCATTTGATTCACCTTTTATTGTTTATTTTATTTTCACTTACTGAATACGGGACAGACTTGACTGGGGGAAAGAAGGGGAGAAAGAAAGAGGGAAAGAGAAACAGCTGAGAAGAGGGACGGGGGAGAAGGGCAAAAGACAAAAACCAACAGAACGGGCAGAGAAAAAAAATGCATATATCGATCACCTGGATCACCTGCTGAGAAAGAAAAAAGAAAGCAAGCAGAAGAGAACAAGAGTAATAGAATAAACAACATCACAATGATATATGGGAATATGACAGTAAATACTAAATGTTAAACATTATTGTGCAGCACATAAGATCAACAGAACACAGTGTGCTTTGAGGTAGGAGCCAAAAAGGGTGTAGTTTGTGGGTGTGATCACCCGTGTGTACACCTGTGAGCATGGACGCGCTTGTTTTTTGTTTTTTAAAAGGTTCCTTCATGTAATAATCTGCTAGAGGGTGTGGGGGGGCCACAGCCCCGTCCTCCAGGGCATGAAGCAGGTATGGAGGAGATCAAAACTCCAGACATCCAGAGGCCCCCAGAACACAAGAGACCAAGGAAGACCAACAGAGGGGCAGCCGCGCCACTGTCCCAGAAAGAGCTGAGGAGAGTCCCAGATGAGGGCTCACTCAGCAGCCGCGGAGCAGAAGCCAGGGGGAGTTGCAGTGACGCGCCCGTGAGCTCCGCCGGCAGCCAGCTGCGCCTGAGTGACCGAGCCCCAGGCCGAGAGGCTGGGGGCACCCCACCTCCGAAGTGGCCCGAGCGAGCCCCAGGCTCCAGGCCCCGATAAGCGGCCGCCAAGGAGTGAGCCGGTGTGTACCTGGACGCCCATCCCCGGACACAAAGAACCACCAACGCACCGATGTCTGAGGGAGTCCGCCACTGGCAGGGGAAGTGGTGGTAGGGGGAGATAGGCCTCCAAACCTTGGAGGGCCTAAGATGTCCCCAGAGAGGTGGCGCCTGACACCCAACCTGACATATAGACACAGACATACAGGCACACACAGATACAAACATCCATTCCCACCCTCATGCTCTCATATGCACTTACTCCACACTCAACCAACGTGGAGACAGACATAAAGAGACGTTGTACACACGATCACACTCCCCAAGCGTACTCTACAAACCGGGTCTAGGTGCCCCCGCCCCTGGAGGGGGGAACTGCACCCAGACCCAGTTGGTGTTTCCCTTTTCCCTGCGGTGGGGGGAGGCAGACCGCCCCGACTCCGCAGCAGCAGGAAGGCTCCACACTCCAGACCGCAGTCGGACGGCCAACTCCTCCTCCTAGTCCTAGCCCCCCTGCTCCAGCAGGTCGCAGAGAATGGGGGTGAGAGAAGACTCCAAACCTCCCTCCACCCGCTCATTGTAGTGTTGATGCATGTGTGTTCTAAGGTGCAATTAAAACCCAGGAGGGCTTGGAGCTACCTGCCAGAGAGCAGCAGGTAAACACATGGTCCCTCCTGCTAGCCCTCAATGTCTACGTGTATTTAAAATTGAGAGGTGGGCAACGATGCCAGGGGTGGGGTGTACACCCCGATGGTACTTTGGACTCCGTGTATCGTGCCCACCCCCAAGATCCTATATGTATGTGTAATGAGAGTGTGAGTAATGTGAATGTCTAAGTTGTGGGATAAAATTGAGGCAGAGGCAGCCAGAAGGGGACAGAGGGGGGGGGGGGGGGTAGCCTCCTCTGCACCCTGGTGACATACCCCTACTCCAAGGCCCTGCATGTGTGGGTGGTTGTGGTGGAGCGGGAAGAGGGAGGCAGCTGGAGATGGGGAGGGAAGGAAGGGAGGGGCAAGTGACCCCTCCCTGGGGCCAGCTCCCCCGCTGACCCCAGTAGGCACCCCCATACTCCGCGACCCGCCAGGGAAAGGGGGCCCAGGCCCATCCAGACCGGGCCCAGTGCAGCAGCGCCGCCCGGCCCCACAGAGCCCGGGACAGTCCACCCAACCCCACCACAGAGAAAACTGCACCCACCCCACCATCCACTCATCTTCCAGACTACATAAGACAATAAACACCCAGGCTGAGATCTTCCTCCACCTCTCCTGTATCTCCCCCTCCTGCAGAGGCAGCTCCTGAGGAGAGGAAAGCTCCTGCAAGATGTGACAATCTCCCCCACCAGTTGAAGAGCCCCCCAGGTGGCTCGACGCACCGGCGGCACCCTGCTCCAGGGCTGGGCCCCCATGCACCCACCCGCCCACAACCCCGGCAACACACCAACCAGGACCCAAGCCCCCGAGGCCCGGTCCGGGTCCCAGCCCAGAGACGGAGCGCCCCCAGAACCTCACGCCCATCCCGGACCCACCCAGGGGCAGCCAGGCTACCAGGTCAGTAACCCACGTCCGTCAGCACAGACCCTCCCCTAGCCCCGCTGCACGCAGCCGCGAGGAAACAGTCACCTGAGAGCCAACAGAGCCCCTAACCGGACATGACCGCTACCCCGGGTTGAGCCCCCCAAGGAAGATGCCTCCGGGGAACCCCCCGACGCCCTAAGCCTGTCCCTACCCCCACACCAATCACAACAGTGAAGGCGGGACCAAACTATGACCCCCCACCCCCACTAGGTGATGGAGCTGATCAAAGGAGCCCAGAGCAATTGATCTGATGTGGTGGCAGAGGCTGTATCAAGACTAATGTAATCTAATAGATAATTTCTATATTGGTTAGAATTAAGATTATTTTTATTTTTCCAGTTCATGAGGACTGTTTTCTTGGCTATGCATAGGGCAGTGAAAACCATATGGGCGATATTCTTTTCTGAAGTGACATTATCTAAGCTGCCCAACAAACACACTAAGGGGGAAGTTGGAATGTTACATTTCAGACACTTCGATAAGTCTTCACATATCTCGCGCACAAGAAAACAACTTTAAATGCAGAGGAGGATGTAAAAGAAGATACAGGGGAGAAACAAAAGAGACAAAAGGAAACGTGTCTAAACAGAGTCGAGAAGGCTTTTGGGAAAACAATCGAGAGCGAAAGAATGAAAAGACGGAAAGCATGCTGAGAAGATTCTCTGCTAGACTTTCAAAAACAATCTTTTTCTTTTTTTAAGCACTAAAGGAGTGTGTGTCTGTGCAGTCAGTTGATATTCCTAAACAGTGACGAGCTTTGCTTGTGTTGACAATAAGAGATCCTTTGAGGGAAGGATACATTTGTTTGCATGGTTTTTCATTCAGTGTGCTGCTGTGTGTACAGACCCCAAACCAGCTGATTATTAACCCCACAATGGCATTTAGTTACAAAGCAAAATATTGTTACGCACTACAACAGCTTTAGCTTTTGAAATGAAATGTTTGAATGATGTCATTTTCCTGCTTTTACAATGTTTACATGTTTTTTTGCAGCTTTTAAATGTTTTTTTAGGAAAATTCTGTAAAAACTGAAAATTCCTGATTTTTAAAAATGAGTTTAAATGAGAGTTACAGACATGCACCATCACTTCAGTCTAATCACTTCTGGCAGCACAAACCTGTAATGATTATATATAAACTACAGAAACATGAAACCAATAAAGTATCTGCTGTGATGATAAGAAAACGTGGTTTTAAACCAGCTGCAAGATAATTAATTTTTCATGTATTGAGTAAGTCGGGTTGTATGGACTTGTACAGGAACACAAAATCTGCTTACGTCTTGATTTATGACCTCAGTAAACACTTTTCTAATGAGCTCATGGTCTCAGTTACCGGTTCCAAATTTCATACAAGCAATATGACCATTTTGTAAAGCATGGTCCCATTCAAGGTTAACGTAACAAACCAAAACTAAACTAAAAACTCAAACTAGGCCGTAAAAGATCACTGAAAAAAGGCACATGATATTGTATGATCAAAAGATAAAGCTAAAATTAAAAAAAATTGCAGCAAGTGTTTTTAATCTTTGTCAATCTGGTCAAATTTAGGATCAAACCAGTTTCTCAAAGCTTTCGTGGATTTGGGATGTCTTCATCGCTGTTTTGTTTTTATGCTGTAATAAATATTTTACCTTCTTAGATGTGTCCATGGAAAATATGACTTTTGCAATATGGTAATTAAAAAACAAAGCACAACAAAACAGAAGAACAATGAAAACAAAAACTAACAAGATTAAAAAGTTCAAAGTTTTTAATCTTAACCTTAATCTTCAATCCAAACTAGTAAGACACAGGAAAAAGGGGAAAACCCGAGAACAGTCCAAACGTCACACACAGTTTAATCAATAACTCAAGGAAAAAAACCAAGAGGAACACCAGGAAATCAAGAAATGCTGAAATGATTGACTATTAAAAACAAGACAATCTGACAAAGAACTGGAGAATGAAACATGCTAGTTGGTGATTAACTGACTGAACACAGGAGCATAACCACGACTAGGAAACAGATGTGAAAGACGATTCTATTGATCAGGAAGGTGACAATTAGTGAAAATTACCAAAGTAAAACTAGAACCAGTGATTACAACAAAACAAAAGAAAAACATGACACAAAATGTGAGTTCACAAACACAGGGGTGCCAAAACAGTGTCTACAACTACGTTTTAAGTACAGTTTTCTGTTTGTATTCATTAAAGGGACTGATGTCTGTGACGCACATTTGAACTAACAGCTCTTTCATGAGTTTCACAGCACATTTTAAAACAAAAGTGCATTAACTGGGCTTCATAATCAGAAACCTGACCTCTAATGCAAGACGAGCAAGTACGTTGAGTACAGGGACATGTATGTTTCACATTTCTTTTAGCATGGCGCTATGACGTCTTGGAGTGCAATTACAGTCATTCATGTGTTGGCACAGAACTGCAAAGCAGTAAAGAACTGCAGCTCCGGAGATAATATTTCAGTCAGCATCTGTCTATAATCAAGATCGCCATCTGAGAGAAAAATTGATACTTTGAATCGACAGCAGGAACAAACATTTCAGAGACTGACAATAGAGAAGCCAGCAGTACAGTTTGTTTGTGATTTTCATATTGTACAGCACAGCTTGTGATGCACACACGTGAAGCTACACAAACAAATAAAGACATTCATGGCTACTCAGTAATGATCCCGATCCTGCTGAAGAGCGAGTCAGAACGCACAAACAACACTTTAAAGCACAAATTTTCTTGGAAAATCAATCACTTGATAATACCTGCAACTCAGCAAGATGTAAACATGACGGCACGCTTCAGGGAAAAGGTCTAAAGCACCAGCTGGAGCTCTGGAGAGTACAGTAAACACTTCAGATCAATCACTTTTTTCTTTTAGCATTTTCTTTATAAAGTTTTTAAGGAAGTTGAGGCATAACCTATGAAAAGGTCTGAATCCCTCTTGGCAAAAAAACAAAACAACAACAAAAAAAACTTGGAAATCAGCAGCAGAAGCAAGGAGATATTTACAGATTTGTAGAACAGAGAGATCACTTTGGTAAATGTTTTTGAAAGTTGATGGATGAGTTCACACCGTCTGTGACAGCTGGGTTATTTTGATATATTGTCACCGTTGAAGCCAACATGATTTCTTCCTTTTTCTAAGCAAATCAAAGGAATGTTTGATCCAAGCGCAACAATTCATCCAAAAATAAATGTTCTAATATTTCCATTAAACTAAACATTTTTAGCAAAGCTTTAAACAGTTTAAAATTCTTGGGGTCTTGCACCGCCGTGCAGCGTGGGGTTTTTAATCATAAGACCAAGTGATCCAACAGCGCTCGGTGCTGTTCGATGCCCCGTGTTGCACATTTCAGCCCTGCTGTAATCAGACACTCTGTATGTAACTGGGAGTTATGGCCTACAGGGGGTGGCATCCATAGAGTATGTCAGTAAATGTGTGCTTATGTCTCCATGGCGACACAGTTCATGGCAAACAGAGCAAGAGACAATCAAACGCTGCGGGCTGTGTTATTGTGCTGAGGGTATGAGGGCACAAAATTGCACTGAATTTAAATTGAGCCATTTTTTTATCAGACTTCTGAAGCATCAACAAATTGCCTCTTCGCTATGACTCACTGCACCAGTGTGAATTCATGTGCACCTATTACAGCAGTAATGTTTAGCCTTGGCTTTACGCAATAGTTATCAGCTGTATTAGCACTGCAATTCAAAAGGAGGAAGAACATTTATCCATAGCAATAATAGAAGACATGAGGACAGATCCCCGCTAGTTCAGTGGAGATGAATGTATTTGATTTGCACTGCTGTTAATACTGTTAATACATTTTTATACGTTGTCTTGGTTACACTGGATTGTCCACAGTAGGGCTGAGAATCAAAGAGTAACTCAATGCAGTACAGTCCCATTATGATGCTATTACAATATCCTGCAAGCCAATCATCTCTGATGTACAATTGCACAACTGCACAGTTGCACAATATCTGTGCGACTGTAAAATAGGCAAAAAGAAGGAATTATGTATTAACAGCTCTGCAGTATTGGTGTCTGTGTGTAATATTACTCATTACTGATTTCAGTAAAGTAGTAGTTTTTGTTCCCCGCCGATCCAGTATTTCTCATTGTCAATTCCTTCTTTTTCACAACAACTTCAATTTAATCTTCCTAAGCATTTACTTGATTACTACAACCATGAGGAGTCATAAAGGAGTCACTCTGCTAGGATAAAATGCCCGGGAATCAGATTAGGGCACCTGCCTGCTTTAAGAAAATATCAATATTTGGCGCCCGGGTATTGATGCTGTTATTGCAAGAGGAAATGATGCAATATTGATATTTGGTCCAATATTGCCCTTGGGGGCGATCGTGGCTCAAGAGTTGGGAGTTCGCCTTGTAATCGGAAGGTTGCCGGTTCGAGCCCCGGCTTGGACAGTCTCGGTCGTTGTGTCCTTGGGCAAGACACTTCACCCGTTGCCTACTGGTGGTGGTCAGAGGGCCCGGTGGCGCCAGTGTCCGGCAGCCTCGCCTCTGTCAGTGCGCCCCAGGGTGGCTGTGGCTACAATGTAGCTTGCCATCACCAGTGTGTGAATGTGTGCGTGAATGGGTGGATGACAGGTTGTGTAAAGCGCTTTGGGGTCCTTAGGGACTAGAAAAGCGCTATACAAATACAGGCCATTTACCATTTGTTTCCATTAGGATTGTTGGTTTAACAGTAAGTAGCAACAGCTTTGGAGACGATATTTCAGTCAGCATCTCTCTGTAATCAAAACCCCAGACAGACAAAAAGCGATGCTGTGAATCAGAAGCAGGAACAAAGATTTCAAAGCCTGATGTCGACGCCAGCAGCACTGTTTGTTTGGGATGTTTATATTATACGCGGCACAGTTTGCTTTTTCCTTTTGTGATGCAGCCATGTGAAGCTACACATACAAATAACTTTAGCAGCTTGTCCTTATTTCACCGTGTCGTTTCAGGTAATTTAACTTCCTCATTTTCTTCTTGCGCGTTTCTTTTTTTTTTCACCCCACCTTTGCACTTTACCTTGATTATTTGCCAAGTGCCGTCATGGCACGTCATGAAGTGGTCACCATGGTCAGAGAAACATTTGGGGAATCTATTTAGTGTATCTCTGTGATTGAAAGAATATAAACTTTCTTTGTTGTAACATTACTTCTTAGCAATAAATCTCATACCATCGTAAAGCTTTATATATCATATACCTTTAATTGATCACCTCATTCCTTTATTGTGAGTAACAAGGGAAAGTCTTAATATACACATTTTAATGTAAACAAGAATGTAATTATTGCAGTACCACTCCAGTCAAAAGGCAATTTACAATAATAGTAATACAAATACTGTATTAGAAATGCATTTTATTCTTCATCAAACCCTAAGTACTAATTTAGCCATCTGTTGATTTAGTATTGATTATGGCATTTCCATTTCCTTTTACCTTATGTTTTCTATTCTACCCTTAATATGAGATTTTATTGTTTTTAGCCTCATTTTGAGAAATAAAACTGTCTCCACCTCTATTGTCAGATGCAGACATCTCTGATCATCAAAAACAATAAATACATAGAAAATAATTTAAAACATAAGCGTGCGACAGTGAAATCAACAAATATCACATCAACCAAACAGTCCTTGAAACCCAGAGAACATTTTGGGTTGCATCCTACCACTTTTAACTTCACATTTTTTCAAGCTGCTATAGAAGCTTTTGTTCTTGCAGTCTTCTGCATTCTAATGTTCCTACTTGAAGAAACATAAAGCCTCAGCAATTCCTCTATCATCACCTTCCTTCTTCTGCCAACCCGAGTGTCGTATAATGCATGGTCTCAGTGCATGAGCATGTGACTGACAAGTGGGAAGAAAGTATGATAACACACAATCATGAGTATGGATGTTTGTGTAATTTCTGTATATCTACACCATGTGTGTGTCTGTGTGTATGTTTGTGTGTGAGCACAGAGACATGTTCAATACTTGTTTGCCTCTGCAATGCGTCAGGAACCCACATGCAAGCCCGGCTCCTGGCAGCACTTACAAGGCTTGTATGTTCTGCAAAACTGTGCCTCAAACACATGGCAGCCCTGTGCCTGGGAGCTGGCAACAATCTAATTCCCAATACTTTTGCCCATGCAAGCGCGTGTGTGTTTGTGTTAAAGAGAGACAGAGAGGGTTATTGTGTACTATTGGCAAATCCCTTTACTTTGTAGCTGTGATGAGTATATATGTATATACAGATCTGTGCCGTGGAACACAAACAGATGTCTTCTCTGCTAGAAGGTGGTGCGGTAGCCTCAGCATTAAAACCACTGGCAGGTCATTATATTGCGCAGCGCATTGTTCAGCTGGGAAACCTTGTTTGTTGGTATTTACTCAAGTGTAATTATGACAATTATGAAAATACATTTGGAGTTTTGTGCACTATTGCTTTGTATTATACTTATACACTTAGAACAAGCCTAAACATTATTTTTCAACAAAGCTCCCCCAATGGCAGCAGTTTCCCATAGTAGAACAACCTGCTCACGGCATCAGATCCCAAAGCACTGAGCCAGCCTTCAAACTAGCAAGTCTAAATCCAATCCAGCATGTGTTTGTTGTGCCAGGGACAATCCAATACAGGGAAATCCCAGCCCAAAGCACGCACCCAAAGGATCCTCTGCCAACATCACACTGCCCTGGACACTGCCAGAGAGCTCCTCTCCATGTCCCAGCTACTAAGAGCTGTTTTGGCATCACAACGAGACATAAAAACAATATTAGGGATTTTGGCTTTAATGTTAAGTACTGGTTTATGCATTTGTTCTATAAAAAAAATCATATCAACATGTGCAGCCATGCTAAAATAGTGATATTTAAAAGTTATGTTTAGATGTTCACCAGTGAATAACAACCCAGCGTTCAATGATTAGAGTTAATGGAAACCACAATAATTCTGGTGGGAACAGTAGATTTGCTCAAACACTTCTGAGAGGGGATGGGGTGACCACTTCTGAGGACCAAAAATGTTTGCCCAAACTCTACGGCAATCTAATTTTTGTTGAGATACTTCAGTCCAGACTAAAGATGGTGACCAACCTACAGGCTGAGACACTGTGTCAGCAATGCTACAGTCACACTGGAGAAAGCTGTGGGTGGAGGCCGGAGCACAACCAAAATTACAGTGGCCATGTGCAATGAATTGTGATCTTGTTGCTTTTTCAATGGTTGCTGAAATTGAATAGTGTAAATGACCCACGGCAAACCCGATGATATTTACATGCTTTGCAGCATAATCTTTCTTAACACTCACGGTTGCTGTGCACAATCACACAGCTGCAGCTTTTCAGCTCAGCCAAACACTCCAACAACAACCGACAGGACCTAGGGCAGACTCTTTATGCCGTTGAGGTATGATTGCGGATGCCGCTCAGGTGCGTCCGCCTCCCCTGCAGCAGCACCGCAGACCACGCCCTTCAAGCTGGCAATTAGATGCAATCTGTTTGTGAGAATGTGATGACTGAATGTAGTAACTTGGCACAAATCTCAGATTTGTTGCCTTCTACATTTACAGTGCTCAGCCAAAGCACTCACAGATCTTACACAGAAAATCCCCCCACAAATAGTGACGTAGCTTCAGCACGATGACGATCTAGCTGCAAAATGGCACAGGTGCTCAGCAGCTTTGGTTTTATATAGAAATATTACCAACAAGCTCACAAGTCCAATCATGTTGGACATGAGATTTTATAATCGGAATAACTGCAATCGTAGCACAAGCTAAACAAAATGCCATGACTTCACAGCATAACACAACATTTTGTGACTTCCTGATAATACAGAAACAAATGGCTGTGTAAAGGCGATTGTCATGGTCCGCGGCCCGGCGTCTGAGGTGCTGATGGGATGCCCACTCCCGTGGGCGTGGCCGCTGCATCCCATCCCAGGCGATCACCAGGTGGACCATTTAATCCTGCCCAGCCTGCTGCTCCACGCCAGTCCGTAATCGTCCTTCAGCGATCACTGCTCGGCGTGTTTTGAGTCACCAGCCTGTCCACCTGCCTGTCCAGAATTTGGATCACGATCAACCCCAGCCGCCTCGACCTTTCTGGAGCTTCTCCCCACGGACCCTCACCCCTCCCTCCGGTTCCCTTGGCCCCGCTATCATCCCTCCCACGGTCCCGCTCTCGGCGTTTCCTGCGCGATTCTTCTCCCGGTCCCTCGGTTTCTCTGGTTCCGTGCGTTTTCTCCCTTCTACTCTCCCGGGACACTCTCAGTTATAATAAAGTTTATTTTTTCTCTCGTACCGCTGTGTGTGTGTTCTGCTCCTGGGTCCAGCTTGTGTGTTGAACTTCGGTTCTTGACAGGCGATGTCTATGGCAGCTAGAACAGAATAATAAGTGCACGTCTTAAACTCCCTGTGGTGCATTTATGTATTCATAGCACACACGGTAGCACAGACATACACACAGTCTACGTCACTCGTTATTCACACTAACACTCCCTTACACAGGGTTGCCGGCTGCTCGGATTTGACAGCAGAGGATCAAAGTGCTGCTCCATCAGCGTCTCTTTGAGGAAGGCACTGCAGGTGCAGAGGATTTACCACAGAGACAAGACCGATAAGTCCTCCCTGATATTCATAGTGCAAAATGAACAAAATGAGTACATGTCCTCCAAAGAAGACTTCCTGCATCCATGTTCACAGCAGCCTGGAAATTAATCATAAAAAATCCTCCCATTTTAGTCCTAAGCTGGCCTGGTGCTCATGTTTATGCACTACAGGTCAGTCCGCTCACCTCACAAACACAAATCTCATTATGCAAAGTACTTTTTTTTTTCTGAGGATAGCCAAGAACTTGACGAACCAATACGAAAAACAAAAAACCCCAAAACATGCTAAATAATGGTTACAAGCTTAGCATAATGAATTTTAAATGACCTTAAAAAGGAATGCAGTAAAACTGTGCTTGTGGTAAGAAATGTGGTAACTAAAGTGAATATAAAAGCCTTTGGATATTCCTGAAATATAACAGACTATTTTGAAAAATATGTTAAATTCCTATAACTTTCCTTTAAAAAAAACAAATGTCAAATTTCACTACAGCCAATGTCTATTTGCAGACAAATCAGTGGTTTCCATGCAAACTATGGATGACAACATCCCCCTGCAGGGGACCAAAGAAATCACAAAGAAGTTTTTGATGGGACACCTCTCCGATTTCATCCAGCAGCACCCAGAAACCAGCTGGGGAAGACACATTTTTCCCAGTGACCGGAAGTTCACTGTTCATATACCACACAGGAATATGCTCATCACACATCGCATTGAAGCTGACTGTTAGCAGTCGTTTCAGTAGAGAAAAGTTCCCTTGCTCACTCTGGGAGGGTTAGTGGAAAAGTACGAGCAGTCATCGAGCAAAAACAGGAGCTGGAAGCATGTAAATATAATAATAACCACTGCAGCCAAGAAGAGTGCCTGACGAGCCCAGTTGTAAGTAAGCTATTAAGACTCGACTGTACACTGTGTTCGTGTTTTCCTCCGAAAACATTAAGTTCTGTTGGAGCAGCCTTTTGACGCCTCTCTCTGTCTCTCGCAAGCAAAGTTGACCCGCACAACAAAGTAAAGCTATTTTTCTGACACGGACCCCGCCGTATTAGTCAGAGGTCCCTTTACTACTGTTCGGAGCTGCGGACCTTCAGTAATAGTAATAAATCACACAGCAATAGTACATTCACGTTGTTGTAAAAAGCATGATAATATATTAAGTAATCCAAAGTATTCAGAATACGTTACTGTCATTGAGTAACGTAACGAAATACGTTACAGAATACATTTTGGGGCATGTATTCTGTAATCTGTAATGGAATACATTTTAAAAGTAACCTTCCCAACACTGTTCATCACCAAACCAATTTTCATTTGTGCTAGCATGACAAAACCCTCTAGTGTTTTCCTTACCATCATTTTAAATACTTCAACCTTTGAGAAGTGGAAGGAGATTTTGCAAAAACATCTGTTGTGTCGTCTCAGCATCAAATTAAACTTCTTTTAAAACTCTCTCTTCACAAGAACACAAGTAACCAGCACAGCAAGAATGCTGCAACATAAGTGGATTTCTGTAAGTAACAATGAAGCTGTTACTATCTCACAGCGAGCCCCCAGGCTGAGGGCTGCTACTGGCTCGATGAGTGTCTAAGGCCTAGGACTTCAACATATGAGCCCTGAGTGAGACGAGCTTATGTTAAAGTGGACTTTATTGGATCTAAAAGTATCTTTCTGGTGCTGAAAGTTCTGTTCCTCATTAGGTAAAAAAGTATAATGCATGTATCAGTCCTTCAATCTGTGAATCACTGAAGAGGATCAAATCAGAACCTGGCCCGTGCTGAATTTTTTGGGCCAATACATTTTCTTTCCAGGAATAAAAATACAGATACAGCCAAAATTTGGAGCCAGTGAGATAAAATTTTGCACACATGTTTTAAGAATCTGTCACACAAATGTAAACAACTTTCTGGCATCAGTGAGGGATTAGATGTAGAGATATAAAACAATAAAACTGATTTAAACCTCAGAACAACTTTGGGAAGAGCCCCAAGATAATAAAATCATGCCAAAAAAATTGAAATGGCAGAGGGATGCCAGACCAAACACAGACTTGATTTAATGTTGTTCTTTTAACTCGACTTTATATTAAGTTAACGTATAATTAAAAACTACTCAACAAAAGCAGTCTCAGTTTAGGTTTTGTGCCTCAGAGTTTTTCCAGCTACTCTCTGGTTTCAGATTTTTGAGACCCAATCAAACAGCACTGATTTCCACATAAAATCCATTTATTTCACAAAAAACACGAGCGCTTTAGAATAAAACGCTTCCATCTTTTATGTAAAGGAGAGTTGAAACATTTTGCCATTCATTTTACTAGCATGCTAATTTATTTTAAACAAAACAGTATATAAGTTATAAAATATATGGGAATGGATGGAGATGTTTTGATGTTGCTGGATCTGACCTCTGCTTTTGACACTGTTGATCATCTTATTTTGTTAGATAGATTAAACCACTGGGTGGGTGTATCGGGTACCGCATTGGAATGGTTTAAATCCTATTTGTCAAATCGATCTTTCTCTGTGGCTACCTCTAAGTTTAGATCCTCCGTTAGCTCTCTTGCCTATGGGGTGCCTCAGGGCTCTGTCTTGGGACCATTACTGTTTTTGTTGTATTTACTCCCTCTTCTGCAACTTCTTAGCTCTTACTCTGATATTTCATATCGTTGTTATGCAGATGATATTCAGCTATATATCTCTTTTAGGCCACCTGATGTTTCTAAGCTCCAAATCTTGCAGTCCTGCTTAGATTCCGTTAGAGATTGGCTGGCTGGTAATTACCTTCAACTAAATAAGATAAGAGATAAGAGATAAGATAGAACTTTATTAATCCCTCGGGTGGGTTCCTCTGGGAAATTCGATTTCCAAAAAAGCACAGCACCGACAGAAGTTACAGAGTTACAGAATATTATATATACACACACACACACACACACACACACACACACACACACACATATATAAATACAGAGACAATATAAATAAAATATACGAAGGGGATAAATAGAATAAATAGGAATAAAAAATAAAAATACAAGTGAATTGCACATTTCAAGTATTGAGGTCTATTGCACTGTTGACTATTTACAAAAGTATTGCACAAAAGGTATTGTACAGTGAGGTGAAGAGGCACTACAGCTTAGTTGTTCCCCCCTCCTTTGTCCTCCTGTTTCCCCTCCCTCTCCCCTCCAGAGAGGAGTTAAACAGTCTGATGGCGTGTGGGACAAAGGAGTTTTTAAGTCTGTTAGTTCTTGTCTTGGGGAGAAGCAACCTGTCACTGAACAGACTCTTCTGATTGTTTATGGCCGTGTGCAGAGGATGCCCAGCATTGTTCATAATGTCCATCAGTTTCTTTAATGTCCTTTTCTCTGCCACTGTCACCAGAGTGTCCAGCTTCATGCCGACCACAGAGCTAGCCCTCCTGATCAGTTTCTCCAGCCTGCATGAGTCCTTCTTTGCTGTGCTGCTCCCCCAGCACACCACAGCATAGAAAAGTACTCCAGCAACCACCGACTGGTAAAACATCCTCAGGAGCTTCCTGCAGATGTTAAAAGACCTCAGCCTCCTGAGGAAGTACAGTCGGCTTTGGGCTTTTTTATACAGGTGCTCTGTGTTGCATGACCAGTCCAGTTTATTGTCCACCCACAGCCCGAGGTACTTGTACTTGTTGACCACCTCCACCTCCTCCCCCTCTATCTGAACCGGCAGTGGACCTGCTCTAGACCTCCCGAAGTCCACAACCAGTTCCTTAGTCTTTGAGGTGTTGAGTTGCAGGTGGTTTGTGTGACTCCATGCGACAAAGTTCCTCACCAGACTTCTGTACTCCTCTTCCTGATCATCCCAGATACACCCCATGATGGCTGTGTCGTCTGCAAACTTCTGAATGTGGCATAATTCAGAGTTGTAGCAGAAGTCAGAGGTGTACAGGGTGAAGAGAAGAGGGGACAGCACAGTTCCCTGTGGTGCTCCTGTGCTGCTGACCACTGTGTCAGACGTGATGTCCTTCAGCCTGACGTACTGTGGTCTGTCGATGAGGTAGTCGGAGATCCAAGCCACCAGGCAGGGGTCCACCTCTATCCTGTTCAGTTTTTCCTGAAGCATACAGGGTCGGATGGTATTAAAGGCACTGGAAAAGTCAAGAAACAGGATCCTGACCGTGCCTTTTCCCCCATCCAGGTGTGAGTGGGCTCTGTGTAGGAGGTACAGGATGGCATCCTCCACTCCGACACCCACCTTGTATGCAAACTGTAGTGGGTCCTGGGCATGTTGTACCTGTGGTCGGAGGAGGTTGAGGAAGAGCCGCTCTAGAGTCTTCATAAGATGTGACGTCAGTGCCACCGGTCGGAAGTCATTCAGCTCATTGGGCCGGTTCTTTTTGGGGACCGGGACGATGCAGGATGTCTTCCATAGGGCGGGCACTCTTAGCAGGGGCGACTGTGTCCACACAAAAGTTGAGGTAGTCTGTAAGACAGTGTGTCGCCCCCTCTATGTCCTCACCATGTGGGCTCAGGAGCACATCCCAGTCTGTGGTGTCATAACAGTCCCTCAGAGCATCCTCCTTTTCTGGGGTCCATCTCCGGATGGAGCGCGTTGTGACCGGCTGCCTTTGGACGAGGGGTGTGTAAATGCTGATAAAACGGAAGTCATTGTCTTTGCTCCTGAGAAATGTGTTCCCCTCGTGGTTAAAAATCTAGGCCCTCTTGCTTCTTATATTAAATCCTCCATTAGGAACCTTGGTGTTACATTTGATCCAGCTCTGACGCTGGACACACACGTTAAATCTTTGGTTCACTCTTGTTTTTACCATTTAAGAAATATTGCTAAGCTGAGTCCCATTGTGTCACGTTCTGAATTGGAAATGATTATTCATGCTTTTGTTTCATCTCACTTAGACTATTGTAATTCCTTGTGGGGCGATCGTGGCTCAAGAGTTGGGAGTTCGCCTTGTAATCGGAAGGTTGCCGGTTTGAGCCCTGGCTGGGACAGTCTCGGTCGTTGTGTCCTTGGGCAAGACACTTCACCCGTTGCCTACTGGTGGTGGTCAGAGGTGACGCCAGTGTCCGGCAGCCTCGCCTCTGTCAGTGCGCCCCAGGGTGGCTGTGGCTACAATGTAGCTGCCATCACCAATGTGTGTGAATGTGTGTGTGAATGGGTGGATGACTGGATATGTAAAGCGCTTTGGGGTCCTTAGGGACTAGTAAAGTGCTATATAAATACAGGCCATTTACCATTTGTTTACTTGCTTAAGTAATCCCTCCCTGGAACAACTGCAGGGCGTTGAGAATGCTGCTGCTAGGCTTCTGACAAAGCATCACAAATACTCTCATGCCACTCCCCTGCTGATTCAGCTGCATGTAGCTCCAACTTACTTAAGTGATCTTCTTCTTTCTTATCACCCCAGCAGGTCCCTGAGGTCTTGTGACCAGGGGTTGCTGGTTGTCCCGCATACAAGGTTAAAAACAAAAGGTGACAGAGCATTTGTATCAGTGGCTCCCAGAGTCTGGAACTCGCTCCCTTTGAGTTTGAGATCTGTGGACTCAGTCATGTCTTTTAAAAAGCAGTTAAAAACCTCTGTTTAAACTCACTTTTGGTTGATTTTGTTTCGTTTTAGATTTTAATGTCTGTTTTCTGCCTCTGTAAAGCACTTTGTGATTTTATCTTGAAAGGTGCTATATAAATACAATTTTACTTACTTTACTTACTATTGGGATTTTTACGCATTTTAAGATTATTATTATTATTATTATTATTATTATTATTATTATTATTATTATTATTATTATTATTATTATTATTATTAAATTATTATGTTATTATAGAAAGACACAAACCATGTACTATGTTACAAATTCAAACTTAAAGCTATTAGATTTCTTGTCATGCTGCGTACTTTGAATCACAGATGCCATGCAGCCCATCTATGACCTGAAGCCAAAACAAACACAGGCTGTTCTGCTCCATCATTAAGTTTACTGTGCACCCATTTCTCTACAGATGCCTCTGATTGCACTCAAGCTTGAGAAAACAAGACTCGAAAAGCAGTGGTGGAAACACTGTAGAGGTAAAATGTGAGCTTTAATTTCTGAGGCGTGTTGCTGCCAAATCAAAATTTCTTTTTTGTTGGGATATGTTCCTTTGTTTAGGTCTCAGTGGTTCCAGCTGAGACCTAATTTATTACCATCAGATACACCATTCACACTTTGGGGTAGGGGGAACATACAGCAGGGCGAATGCCAAATAAAAGAATTCTACAGCACAGTCGGAGGGCGATCAGCTTCTAATCTGATTGTGTCCATATTTTTACACGATTCTCATTTGCATCGGTTATTAACAAACCAGAGTGACTGGACTAATCAAAGTGCTGCACCCATGAAATCCTTGTTTGCTTGCATGCCTGTGCAGGCCGTAATTCACATTCAAAACCACAAGAAAATAAAAGCAGCGTAGAGAACATACAGGCTTTACTGACATGACAATTTGGCCTCCGCAGACTGCCAGGAAAATAAAAAAGATCAGAGAGTCAAAGCAGACAGGGAGCCCAGAGTGCCAGCAGGTCATGCCTGTGCACAGTATGATGCAGTCAGGCCCGTTGTGCACATCTAATCTTCTTTTGCTCGCTCATGCGTTTGCCTTTTTTTTTCTTTTCTTACTCCATGCCGTCGTCTTTTTCACCTTTTCTTGGACTAAAAAGTTTTTTTTTTCCAAAAAGATAAATTGTGTTCTACTGTAAATCGATATAGAATAAAATACAATATTTCTGATTGAATTATAGTAGAATGACAACAAAAAACTTCAGAAATACTAAAATATGGTTGGGAAAATAGACTGAATTTTAAGAATGCGAACACTAAGGATATAGTGTAATTGAAACTTTAAATGAATAATGAAAAACAAAAGCATTTGTCCATTTTGCCACAAAATCTGGTGGCAGCGGATGAGCTATATAATCTCCCCAGTGAACTGAGATTCTACTCTGCGTTTTCCTCCAACTGGTTGTGCCAGGATGACCTCAATGGAGAAATCCAGGAGGCATCCTAATCCAATGCTCAAACCACACCATGAACCCCCAAAAGGTTGATTCTGTTCATCTGGACGCAGCTTTTTTAGTGGGAGAAACGTTTCGTCACTCATCCAAGGGACTTCTTCAGTCTCACCTGACTGCAGGTTTCCCCAGCCTTATAAAATGCTGAAGAAGACCCTTGGATGAGTGACAAAACGTTTCTCCCACTGATAACGCTGCGTCCATATGAACAGAATCAACCTTTTGGGATTTACTTACCTGGATGATTGAGCATGCATCAAGACACATCATGAACCTTTAGCCATGAAGCAGCTACTATACTCAAGCTCCTTCCAAAGTTTGGCCAAGCCACCTTCTGCTAAGTGACGGGCTATCTCTGTGACCTCATTCTTTTGGTCACTGCCCATTTCATGATCATAGGTGAGGGCTGGAATGGAAAATGACAGGTAAGTCAAAGGTTTTGCCTTTCAGTTCAGCTTTCCCTTCAACAGCAAAGTCAGTACAACGCTCTGAGGTCAAATCAATCTCACGATCACTCCCATTCCTTGTGGACAAAGATGGTTACATTTTCCTGTAAACCCAGTGTCAGCAATCCGGTAGAAAACAAAGGCCTCAGACTTTGAGGTGCTGACTCTTTACAGTCTCACACTGCAAACTGCCCCTGTGTGAATTAAAGGTCATGTCATTTAATGAAGCCAACAGAACCACATTATCTGCACAAATTAGACGCAACTCTGAGAGTGCCAAAACCAACACCTTCCTCCCCTGGCTATGCCTTGAGATTTGGGGGGCATAAAACAAGCCACATACTAGAACTCTGCAACACAGAAGCATACTCACTGGGATGATACTCTGTATTATGATGTATGCCAAAATATACATGGCTGGAGGGTAATATAGCAGTGTTCAGTGGTTATTCTTTTAGAAGAACACTTTTGGGGGACGCTATGAGGTTCACCAAAGTAGACACCTTGAGATCCTGTGTAATGTCTATCAAAGACAGGCTGGGCAAACCCTGGGTTTGTCTGTTTTTTGGTAATCCAGTAAGTCTAATGACTGAAAAACATGCACTGATTTAAAATACAATAAAAAGGAAAGTGTAAATAATTTAAGTAATCCTAAACAAGATTTTCCAACTCTGTGTTTCCATTATAGATAAACCTGCACATACAGTGTGACGTAAACGCTTCTGATATCTCAGACACCGGCGCCTGGCACAGCTTCTATTCTAAGACGTAACCCTACAGCATCCCACTGCATCTACACCTCCAATGAAAAGTCAGTCAGCCAAAGGCAAAAACAAGCCTTATTCTCCCCTAGCACATACTGTAAATTAACCTCCCTCACATCTTTCCATTCCTCTCTGTCAGCAGCTCTCCCCTGCAATGCAGACAATTTTGAAGGCTAGCACTGATGCACTGGAGCAGGTCCAGTAAGTGATTAGGGGAGTGAGTGAGAGTACTAGGATGGCTAATGTCCAACTGTAAATTATCTTGAAGAGACAGATAGTGAGAGAGAGAAACAAACAAGGAGGAGAGAGGGTCAAACAAAGACAAAAGGATAAAAGCGTGTGGTTATGGTAGAAGCAGTCACAAAGAGTTATCTACTGTAGATTAGTGTGGAAAAAGTATCAAGTATTGAAGTAGGGTTCAGAGACTTGTGGCGCCGCAGTTTTCATTCAGCAAGAACAATGCTACTGATAAATAAAATGCTAAATAGCAAATGATAAGCTTGTAACAATCAAATGGTGATCCATTAGACTTCAAATACGTCTTATCTGTAGGACTAAAGCTTAAAGAATTGCAGATATTGACTAAATGAAATTAATTTATTGCACCAAAACTGGAGGATGGGGTGTTAGTAGAAATGTGAGATAATTCATTTTATTACATCATAGTTAACTGGATATTTTTGTCAGTTTTGGACTGCTAATCAGATAAAACATGTTTTGGTCTACAGGAGATCTATGTTGGCAATTTTTCACAGTATTTGTATGTTTTATAGAACAAATGACTAATTAGTTAATGTCAAAAAAGGTAGTTACTGACAGCCCAAAGGATAAAAGCGTTGTGTCTCTGTCACACCAGAGTAAAAAACAAAGGATGGAAACCCCCTTGCAAAAAAAAAAAAAAAAAAAAAAAAAAATCAATGGTTGCCTGGTAATTCTATTGAATTAATGGTCGGGCATTGTACAGCTACAAGCATTTCACCCCCATGTCATACTGTGTATGGTTGTGTGTGTGTGACAAATAAAATTTGAATTTGAATTTGAATTTATTGCTGGTCGAAATCAATTGCAAGCAGTAGCAGTAACCAGCTGCTCATCCAGAGGTTGTGAGTGTTGCACCCTCAACCTCTGGGCAGCTGGGTTGCATAGTGGGAAGCAACCAGCTCCCAAACAACTGCAATAGAACTGACTGGGATCACAGTTAATAATTACAATCTAATTTATGAATGCATAAAGATTGCCAACACTCAGCAGTCAGTCTGCACCAAGAACTGTAAATCATCTCTAATCCACCTCTACTCACCTTTTTTTGCTAAATGTATATTCTGATCTGCTATGTCGTACAGTAACTAACTATGTCACTATTATGAGTATCAATATATCAATGAGGTTCTGCCTGGATTCTGTAAGTGAGTAGTGTTTACTATGAATTTCTGTGTGTAGAAACAGATTAGCAATTTTCACAAAAGTAACAATCACCATATTATCGCAATTAGATTTCATGTAATTGCCAAGTGGACCCCAGTCAATCACAAACCGATAGCAGACTGATTCTTGAAGACTTTGAAGATGGTTGGTCCCTATTTTTAAAGCAGCAATTTCAAAGGCAACAAGACTGCAGGTTCATTGCAAATGGTCACAGTAATTTTTGTTGTGCTGAGGTCTCCAACCACTATTTTCCTAGTGTAAGGATATCATAATAAAATGTTGACGTTATGAGTTTTCTTTCTTTTTTTTTTTAGTTTTTGTTGTTTATCAAAACTGAGACAGACAAAGCTAATATCAGCTGGTCCAAAATTATATTTCTATGGTGCTGGTGCTCCCCATTAATTAAAAACAGCATCACACTCTTCATCCTTCACCTTCAATAACTGTTGTTTCTTGAACAAAACCCACACTGGTATTTGCAGCTGGCTTATATTAGTTTTCTTGGCACTATGAGGTTTATGGATGATTCTTCAAAGCTTCACTGACCTGCAGTCCCACACAGAAACCTTGTGTTTTTATTGCATATCACAAAGTGAGACGTGTCAGACATCATTGTCTGCTTTTGACTACTAATGTTCCTCCATTGCACACACTTTTATGTGAATAAAAGCAGAGAGGAGGAATCACAGAAAAACTGGAAGACAGTTTAGGAAAAAAGGGGAAAAAAATGGGCATATTTTACATGGCAACAAAGACGAGATCAGTTGACATCATAACCAAACTTCTCCAGTTGACACCATATATTCAAGGAATTATTTTTTGTTGATGTTTTCTGGACATTTCATGTTTTGTGCAGTATCTATCAAAACCCCATACATTTTTACTAAAAATGAATAGTTCAGGTTATAAATTTAAAGTAAGAGCAGGTAATGTCCCTACACACATCCCTAACATAAAAATGAGGTGATAATGTGCAATAATCCCCCCAGTGTGATAAAAGGGGACAGAGATAGCTCAGTAGGTAGAGTGGTGGCCCCATAATTGGAGGTCAGGTGTTCGAATCCACTGAACAGCCTCTCTGAGCAAGGTACTGTCCCTACACACTGCTCCCCGGGTGCCCAATGGCTGCCCACTGCTTCACTGAGTGAATGGGTTAAATGCAGAGAAGAATTTCCCCACAGGGATCAATAAAGTATACATTATTATTATTAAAATACAATTGTAAATGGGTTTCTTGGACATTTTCATATGACTAATCTGAAAGAAGGCATGCTATGAAAGTATATCCTGATATGAAACTGCTTCTTTGCATGTAAAAAAAAGAAAGAAAGAAAGAAAAGCAACCTAACTTTTAATCATATTAGAATAAAATTTGAAGTGAGAAAATATTTTATAAGACCCAAACTCCAGCCAGTTTACTTTGGCTCAAGAGCAGATGCTACATGCAAACGTTGTCAGAGGACAAAGGACAGAAAAGCAGCAACCAGCTGGTCAACCTGTGGACGACTTGTTGGTTTCCTCTACTGCTTGCAATTGATTTCTACCAGCGAAAAAAAAATTCAATGCAATTACCAGGCAACCATTGATTTTTTTGGCTTTGTATTCAAAGTCAGATATCATCATGGTCTTTGAATACTTAAAACATATGCAAGCATTCTCTTATAATATAAACCTTTTCCTTTGCTTTTTACATTTGAAGTGAAGCTTTGTAAAATAGCTCTACAGTATATCTCAGAGTGGACCAGTGTATAAAAAATATATGCCTGCAGGCTGGCTTTCAGCTCTGATTGTGAAAAATCTGGTTTTGTCTGTCAGTCTTTTATGGCAGACAGCTCTACATGCGACCTGTGAACCATGCTGTGGTGAATGAGTACAATCAGAGACCAAAGTACGTTAAAATGGGACACAAAGAAAGCTAATTGATATAAGGCATTATATGGTGCCTGCATTGTATTCTTAAGCTGTCACTCTTCAGCAACAAAATGGACTTTAAAAACTAACATTTTTAAAAATGCAGCACACACCTGCAGAGTCTGATGAATGTGAAATCACCCACAATCATTTTTTTTCCTTTCTAAGCCTGAACACTTGTGGCTCCTGAGGTCGTATCATGGAGGTGCTATAATGTCTGCTATAAATGTCACCTTACATGATGTCCGGCTCTGGAAAACGACGAGGTCATTGCAAAGATTCTCTCATCTTATTTTCCTATAATTCAGCAAAGCATCTTCATATGTGTCCAGGCTTTAAGTGGCAACAACTCCCATGTACTTTGCATTGGTGACCATCGGCCCATTAACTGTTCTCACCATAAAAGGCCGATTTGGATTTATGTCACTTAAGAGCAAACATCTGGTGTAAGCTCAAGAAACTACAAGCGTCTTTATTCCCATCTGTCCATTTTGTACCAGTGGCATGTAAGTAATGTATGTGAACTTCACCACTGTGCTGGTGCGTGTCCTTTTGGGGGGGGGGGGGGGAAGGATCTCAGTAGCTGTTTAGTGTTTAGTGGTAATTGAGAGGCTAAGTGGCTGAGTACATCCTGCCAAATCAGCAAAAGTACAGGAAGGAGGTCTGGCTCCAGGGGCCAGTGGCTATAATTCCCCCTTCTACTTATTAAATATTAAACATCCATCTATATTATTGTCAACTGAAGGCAAAAAATGTGGCCAAATTACAGGAACAGACGAAAGCTCAGTTCCAGTTTTACACTGATAGAGTCCATCAATCCACTATGAAAGATCTAAAAGCTCTCCACCCCTGGTATCTAAACCTATTTTTAAAAAAACAAACAAAAAAGGTAAGCTGTAAATTTCTGGGCCAAAAGCCATAACTATTATTAAATTAGCCAGTGCACCGCTCATTGCTATGTTCTTGCACAGCTCTGGAGCACTTTCGGTGCTGCTTCTATTTTTAGCTCATCATGGTCCTCAAATGTGCTCAAAGAGAAATGCCAACAGTCTTAAAGTTACCCAACTTTAGTGTTATCACAGCTGATAAGTCCATATTCTCAGAGTGTGCATATACTGTAAGCTGGATCCTGTATAGTGAAATCTAACAGATGATCTGGGAGAATTTCTGGGAATGTTGGCCCATTTCCAGACAGAGAAGTCTGCTCTAAAGTCCAGCCATGATGTGCTTTACGCACCTTTGACACTTTGCAGTCCACATGAAGTTCTAAGGTCTGTGGTGACTGGCACTGGAGGAAGTTGGACATTATACATAATTTTAATGTGGGCTACTATTTCATGACTGAGTTGCTATCATTCCCAATTACTTCCACTTTGTTATAATACCACTAACTATTGACTGTGGAACAGTTGGTAGTAATTTCACGACTGAACTTGTTGCATAGGTGGCGTCCTATCACAATACCTTGCTGGAGTTCACCGAGCTCCAGAGAGAGACGCATTCATGTCTGTAGAAGCAGTCTCCATGCCCAGTGCTGAGTTTTATACATAACCTGTGATTATGGAAGTGACTGGAACTCTTGAGCTCAATGGTCCGGATGGGTGAATATTGCTGGGAACACAGTGTACCTAGGTCTTTCCTAAAAAAGAAATAAAAAAGGGAATAAGTAAAGGAGAAGTAAACCACTGAGACATGGCTTAGTGACTCATTTACATGAATTAACATCTTGTGAAGAAAAAAAAAAAAAATAAACATCAAAAAGATTTTATCTATAACAGCTTACTGAGGTAGAAACAAAAGTCGCATCTTCTATGCGATATGGAAGGATTATATCACAGTTATAACATTAACTGCTTATTTTATATTACATGTAAACTGTATCTACTCATGACACCAGGAGCATGTATCCTTTCTGTTCCCTTATAGTTTGTAGACATAGTTTTTTAAATTTAATTTGTTTGTTTCTTATGAATATCACATGAAAATTAATGAAATCCAGTCGCTTAGTGTGCTCATGTGTGCATTGATTAGACTGCTGATCTATACTCATGTAGTGCATCATTTATGTCCACCTACTGACTCTGAAATTCTGCATGTAAAGGTCACTTGGATAATTCCTTAGATTCCTGAAAACAAGAGATTAAATACCAAAAAATATTGATTCTATTGAAAATATTTAACATTAAATATTGTAAAATCATCTTTAAAAGAGCATATCTTCAATTATTTAATTTTATAATCGCCTCTGTCAGTGCGCCCCAGGGTGGCTGTGGCTACAATGTAGCTTGCCATCACCAGTGTGTGAATGTGTGTGTGAATGGGTGGATGACTGGATATGTAAAGCGCTTTGGGGTCCTTAGGGACTAGTAAAGCGCTATATAAATACAGGCCATTTACCATTTACCATTTAATTTAATAATAATAAAAAGAAAAACAGACATATTTGCATGAGGGAAAATGTCAGTAGATCAGAAATGAAATGCCAGGCCATTTTCATTAACTTTTGTCCCCATTTTGCTGCTCAGGTTGACCTTCAGCAGGTCCTCTTGACATGTCTGCACGCCTAAATGCACTGAGTTGCTGGCTGATTAGATATTTGTGTTAATGTGTAGTTGAATCTGATTATAGTGTCCAGCAAATTCAAGTTTTTTTTAGATGATTTCTTATGTCTAACTTATGTAAATGATGCATTAAATGTAAATGAGTTGAAGGTAGAGCCAGAATGATTTATTAACAGACTGATATTATTATATGGGTGATTATTAGCTACATGGAGATGGAGCCATAACTGCATCTATAACAACAAAACAATAAAAAAGAGACAGTAGAAACACCCTTCAACCAGTCGGCATAAATGAGTAAACAAATAACTGAACAAATTTCAGGGAAATCTGTTTAAGTTTCATGTGTCTGAAAGAAAAAAATATCAGCAGATAAAGAAAATGATGGATTTTGAAATGACCAAACATCGCTACGTGTATCAGTCTTAAGCAATCTTAATCAGTTGGGCTTTGCTTAGAGGATAATTGTGGATTACAACGGAGAGCAGTGCATGTTGGCTTACATCTGTTTCCAATAAAGTGCTGCCTTTATTCAGCACCAATGCTGAAATTGGATGGAGAAACAAACAAAGCGCTGTGCTGATTCACTTTTCATTATTCAATCTTATCATTAAGACTTTTGTTTTTTTGGAAGATTTACAAGATTTCTACAACTTTAAGGCTCTAAAAATGTTTTAAAAACTTTATTTTTCATGTTATTATTCAATAGCTATACCCTTTTCCACTATCATGTAATTATTTCCACTTTCTTTCTTGTATTAACTCTTTTTCGACCTTGAGGACTTTTAGGTGGGTCAGTCTGTTCGATTGAACCGCCTGTCTATATAAGTACTTTCTTTTGGATGCTATACTATCTGCTTTCACAGGACAGACTGTCTTTATCTAGGCCCCTTCCAAGGGCCTCAGCTAATCTGAGCATCTTAAAAATCTTATGTGACATCTCCTACACTTTGTCTCCTTGCATGATCACAAAATTAAACAGCTTCACTGCCATTACAGACAATTTTGCTAATGCTCTCCAGATGAGCAGCAAAACATTAGAGAGCGAGAGAGAGAAAGCTACAAGGAAGAAAGCAGCTGTAAAAAGAAAACTGGAGACACAATCTTCCATTTATGTCCAACACTAACATTGTCTAACTGCTCCTCACTATCGTTATTACACGGTACAGTAAAGAGTCTCAGTAAATCTAATGCCAGCTGCATTCTCACAGAGGCAAAGTAACTATCACGAAATAATTGCACCATTTATTTGCCATGTCAACAAACAAAGGGCAACACGTTGCATTGTGGGAACCTGGCAACTGTTCTCTTTGCTCTGGGCTTGTTGTGTGACTGAATAAATATGATAAGAAAAGGTACAAACGAGAAGCGACAATTTTTTTTTTTTTTTTTTGTGAGGCAATATTTAAAAGGTTGAACAGATATGATATAAAAATATACAAATTAATACATGCTCTGTATTCATTATCATTATCATGTGGAGAAATGTCTGTACATTTACACAGTAGTGGCTGAATCATTATTTACTGTTCCAAGGCTACAACATGGGAGGTATACAGTTAAGCCTTATACTGATATTTGGGTTTTTTCAGCTCATTGTTTAGTTTTAAATACTTGTCATCTGTGTTCAGCTCCTCCCCAAATAGGCGTGGCTTCTTCAGGCTCAGGTTAGCACACCTGTGTCTCATTATCATTTATCCTCAGCATTTAACTCCGGCTCACCAGTCTCATTAGAGTTGCTCAGACTGTTTTGTATCTTGTTACCTTTTCTAAAGATATAAACATAGCTAAACCTCCCTTGTTCTGCCTCACCAGCATGTATGTGCCATTTGTTGTTCACCTACTGGATGAAACACAGCTCCAAAAATAAAGAATAACTGGTTAATCTAAGCCTTGAAGCCTCTGGGGACCTTAGTTCATTGTATTCAAGACTGGAAAAAATGAAGATTGCAAACTTTTACGAACCTCTGTAATTATGAGCCACAGCCGGTCTACCTCCTGTAGAGTGCGCGGTAGACTAATTGGGAGGTCCATGGCTCAATCCCTGGCTCCTCCAACTTGCATGTTGAAAGCCAATATACTGAACACTGGGGTGCATCTGTTTGAGTGTGTGAACGTTGGGTTAAAAGTGCTCCGGCATAGAAAAAAGCATGTATGAATTGGTGAACAAGTGTGTGTAGATGAGGCTTGTAGTGAGAAAGCAGTCGGAGTAGAAAAACGCTCTGTAAGTACTAATCCATGCAATACTCACCTTGTGTTTCAATAAACCTGTTGAACCTTTAGCTCCGGGGTCCCCAATCCCAATCCACGAGGGCCGGTGTCCCTGCAGGTTTTAGATGTGTCCTTGATCCATCACAGCTGATTTAAATGGATAAATTACCTTCTCAACATGTCTTGAAGTTCTCCAGAGGCCTGGTAATGAACTAATCATGTGATTCAGGTGTGTTGACCCAGGGTGAGATTTAAAACCTGCAGGACACCGGCCCTCGTGGACTGAGATTGGGTACCCCGCTTTAGCTTAACCTTTTTGCTAACAAAAAATGTTGGACCCACACTGTACCATAAAAGCAGATGGGTCCAAAGTTAATGCCACTTCGACAGCCACGCTGTCAGTGGCTACCGAAGGGATTGCCACAAGAAATGTACCACTGATTAGTAGTCAGTGGATTTACCGCTATTTTCTTCCCACAGAAATTACTTCAACTTCTAATAATCAGTTTTGAAATCTGCTGACGTTTTGCAAAAGCAAATAACTATTCTCTCAATGAGTTGAGTTTATGAGTTGGCAAAATGAGTGCCAAAAGTAAACGATGGTCTGATTATGTCAATATTGTGTTTAGAGCATGCCCCATTGCACCCAAGTTACAAAAAACTCCCCAAGGTTAAGCACATACTGCTGGTTTCACCAGAGGTTTTTATTTGGCTATAAAGTTTTTGGCCTGTAACTTCTTATTATAGCTCAACCTCTGCCTGTCACATATACTGTATGTCTAAGTAACTAAGATGATTAAAAATTAATCATTTCCAGCAGTATGGAGAGGTTAAACCTCAGTATGATCTCAGTAAAAAACTGTTGTAGAACATGCTGGCAAAGAAATGCAGCTTAATCGTAGCCAAATGAAAAATTAACATCTTTATTGAAATGCTGATGAATGTTGGGTCGTCTTATAATAAATGAATTAATATAGTTATTTGCATAATTGCATGTTTTTTTTCTCTACTGCTTCTTCATGCGATAATTATACAACATTTTACAACTTGTCCCTCTTTGACACATACACATGAAACTGTGTATGTGTGAAGCTCCATGCCAGGAGCTGGTGTACCCGGTGATGAATATACTGGATGTTTGCGCTCAAAGACAATTCAAAATGTGGACAAGAGGAGCCATAAAATTAAGTTTAAATCACCCACTCTCATTCTCTTATTCTCATTCTGTCACATTTTAGTTAATGGACTCAGGCGCAGACCGGGAATCCTTACAGAGTTAACAATCAGTTTATTCACACAACGACACCAGGTGATACTATTTACAACGTGCTGGAGGGAGGGGAGGGGGGGTCCGGGGTTTGTGAGGGGAAAGACGGGAATCAGACGCACTCCAAAGGCTCTCTCTTCACTCCCCACAATGGGGACACACAAATCCACTCACTAATGGTTGAGAGACTGACGCTGATAGCTCAACGATCCAGCGACGAGTGACACAGCGCTGCCGTCTTAAATCGGCCTTGCGATCATCCTGATAGGCACCAGGTGTGTGGGCCAGGGGCGGGAGTTATTTGTTTACTCATTTATGCCGACTGGTTGAAGGGTGTTTCTACTGTCTCTTTTTTATTGTTTTGTTGTTATAGATGCAGTTATGGCTCCATCTCCATGTAGCTAATAATCACCCATATAATAATATCAGTCTGTTAATAAATCATTCTGGCTCTACCTTCAACTCATTTACATTTAATGCATCATTTACATAAGTTAGACATAAGAAATCATCTAAAAAAACTTGAATTTGCTGGACACTATAATCAGATTCAACTACACATTAACACAAATATCTAATCAGCCAGCAACTCAGTGCATTTAGGCGTGCAGACATGTCAAGAGGACCTGCTGAAGGTCAACCTGAGCAGCAAAATGGGGACAAAAGTTAATGAAAATGGCCTGGCATTTCATTTCTGATCTACTGACATTTTCCCTCATGCAAATATGTCTGTTTTTCTTTTTATTATTATTAAATTAAATGGTAAATGGTAAATGGCCTGTATTTATATAGCGCTTTACTAGTCCCTAAGGACCCCAAAGCGCTTTACATATCCAGTCATCCACCCATTCACACACTGGTGATGGCAAGCTACATTGTAGCCACAGCCACCCTGGGGCGCACTGACCATGCGCAATGACCATGACACATTCCCCACGCTCAGAGTTAACTTTTTTCCTTTTGACATTTACATTTGACACGTCAGTAATAACATTATAAAATAAAACATTTACTTTCCAGAAGTATTCTATAATAATTCAAAGCAGTTTGCACTAATGAAGCTTTTGCATGTCAGTAACGGATCAGAAAACTGTGTGATTGCCTTTGAGGGTCTTTCATTGTAAGGAATTTTGTATATATAGGATGTTATTGTTCATAAATAGTCACACTGAAATGTTCCACACACCCAACTGTGTGGAGCATTGCAGTGTGACTATTTATGAATGCGCAAAAGAAGACACACACAACGCGCTCTGTTTAGACCCAGACCAAACAGTATTGTTTGACTGTTTTGGACTTTATGTTTCCCAATTTTGCTTGAAGTTATAAAGTTATTTTGTTATTTACATATGGCCTAATAATGATCCTTATTGCTGTTTTAGAGAGGAGCGGTGCTTCAAAGGATAGTTGCAGATTTCTGTAGGAATCTGCAGATTATACAGTACAAATAAAATGTTTGCGTTTCTCCAACGTTGTCTTCCCAACAGTTTCACTAACATCTTCACTGGATGGCCAGGAAGATTTCACGATGTCTTCTAGGACGCTTCTCCTGCGCTGATAATTAGCGTCTGTCTTGTGTCAGTGACGTAAAAGACTGATTTAATGTGACGTGACCATTCAAACAGCAGTCGCTTTCTAAAACATCAGATATGTATCGGATTCAGCACCACATTACCTGCAGTGTGAACCATCCAATAGCAATGAAATCCAAACAGGAGCCAAAAACCCCCCAAACAAACACAAAAATACAAGAAGAACTGAATTAAAACAAGAATTCAGATCTCACAAGAATAAACAAGAATGCAGGAATCAAAAGCAATACTGAACCCTGACAATGCCAGCAGTGGTCTTTTCAGCCAGAATGACTGCAAACACCTGAGCAGACATGCACAGCCTGCGATAACAAAATTACTGGCTGCGACCGAGTGGCCTGCGCTGTTTTCAGCATTTGTCTGTACATGTGTTTGTGGATGTGAATGTGTAGAAACAATGCCAGAAGATCATGTCTGCCTAAACATCCGTGGACAGATTTTATCAACTTGATAATGCCACAAACAGACGCAGTAATGACAGGCTGAGTTGGAGCAAGAGCATTATCTGCAGCCATGACTACTGAGGAGCAGTGGCGCTGTCACATCTTCTTTTGCATTTTTAATGCTTTTGTAACCCTCCATGTGATACATCTTTATGTAATATGTACTAGCTTCAATAGCGTGCACAACTCATCGGCTGAGTTGTGGTTTTTCCCAGAAAAAGAACGCCTCTTAAACACCTGCTGTTTCTGATTGCTCTGAAATGTCTCCAGTGTGCAATTTCTTGTGCTAAATGATTATAAAAGTTTAGTATTTTTTGCATTACGACCACTTGTGTTTACAAGAGGTGCTGCTGCTAGTGGGGTCGACTCATTCTAGCTGAATGAATGAGTGGTTAGAGCTCAGTATGTCATGGGTGACTGCACTCTGCACAAGACCTCTCAGTCTCCAGACAGCCACTATTAGTGCACTGCCTAAGCCCTTAAGGGATGTTCCAACCCTCATCAGGCAGTAATGAAAAGGGGTGGAATGGGAGGTATACAGGTCATGTCTTTGCTCCGGGTCTGTTCACTATTAATAAATATAGCCAGAGATCTGCCTCAAATCACAGGTATGCAAAAGCATCTGATTACACAGGCAAGTGATGTGAAAAATATTTGCGCCCTTCCTGATTTCCTAGTGTTTTGCATATTTATCACACCTATATGCTTCAGATCATCAAACACATTTTAATATTAGACGAAGATAACATGAGTAAATACACAATGCAGTTTTTAAATTATGATTTCATTGATTAAGCGAGGGTTTAAGTCATAAATTAACTGAATAGCTGCATTTTTTTTTGGAAAGCTGAGTTCAGTTTCACTAAATACATTCAGGCCTGATTACTGGCAGACATGTTGAATTAAGAAATCACTTAAATGGAACCTGTCTGACAAAGTAAAGCAGGCTAAAAGATCTCTAAAAGCAGCACATCATGCCACGATCTGAAGAAACACCTGAAAACCAAAGTCACTTAACTCAATCAGCCTGGAAAGGGTTACACAGCCATTTTTAAGGATTTGGGACTCCAGTGAACCACGGTAAGAGCCATTACACACAAACAGAGAAAACCTGGGACATTGGTGAAGCTTCCCATGTCTCAATTAAGGTCAGAGCTCATGATTCAACAATAAGAAAGAAACTTGGCAAAAATGGCATCCATCTTCGTTCCAAGGATAAAACCACTGATGACCAAAAAGAACGAAGGTTTGTCTCACATTTGCCAAAAAACCCCCATATTGATAACCTCTGTACTGACGAGACAGAAGCTGAACTTGTTGGAAGATTTGAATCCCGTTACATCTGGCATAAAACTAACACATTGATGTAGTAAATGAAACCATGAATTCTGCATTTAACAAAAACAATCATATGACCCCAATGAGCAAGCACTTTAGCGACAGTGGGAAGGAAAAACTCCCTTTTAACAGGAAGAAACCTCCAGCAGAACCAGGCTCAGGGAGGGGCGGGGCCATCTGCTGCGACCGGTTGGGGTGAGAGAAGGAAAACATGAAGAAATGCTGTAGAAGAGAGCCAGAGATTAATAACAAGTATGATTCAATGCAGAGAGGTCTATTAACACATGAGTTAGAAAGGTGACTGAAGAAGAAATACTCAGTGTATCATGGGAATCCCCCAGCAGCCTACACCTATTGCAGCATAACTAAGGGAGGATTCAGAGTCACCCGATCCAGCCCTAACTATATGCTTTAGCAAAAAGAAAAGTTTGAAGCCTAAAAGTAGACATAGTGTCTGTCTCCTGAATCCAAACTGGAAGCTGGTTCAACAGAAGAGGGGCCTGAAAACTGAAGGCAGGCAAGTCAGCCTGCAGTGTGAGAGCGAATTGCTCTAATTTGGTGATATGGTACTATAAGGTCATTAAGATAAGATGGGGCCGGATTATTTAAGACCTCGTATGCAGTGTTGGTCAAGTTACTTGAAAAAAGTAATCAGTAACTAATTACTGATTACTTCCCCCAAAAAGTAATCCCATTACTTTACTGATTACTTATTTTCAAAAGTAATTAATTACTTAGTTACTTTTTAAAAACACAATTTACAACCTGAATAGGTGATAAAGCGATAGATCTTTCAACCCAGTTCTACTTTTTCTGCACAATCCATCATACAAAATGTAATCAAATGGAAAAGTCTCTTTTTAAAACTTGTTTTATTAGTTTTAATATTTTAACTTTATGCATCAAGTTGAAAATATATGTAGTGTGTATATATTGTTTTTTGTTTTATATGTCTGAAACAAATAAAGATACAATACAATACAATACAATAATTTAATTATATGCAACATTCACTGACTGGAAGAAATTTGTTTAACATTTGAACCTATTTTCTGCACATTCCAGCACATAATTATTTTATTTTTTTTGTGTGTTTACACTCACTCTTTCAAATAGATGCAAGTAAAACACAGCAGAAAATAAATAACATCAAAGACTAGCGGTCCTGTTGCTCTATTTTCACCTGTAAAGCAGGAGTGGGGTAGGCGGAGGTTTACCCTGGTGCAGGTGTGCCGCAGCGGTCAGTGGAAGAATCCGCGAGTTTCTCTGTGAGTTTCCCATTACGCCGTAGCGCACTCGGTGCTTGCTTGGAAGTTTAGGGGTTTTTTTTCGCTGTAAAAAGAAGTTTTCTTCCCACGCACAACGGACGCTAATGTTTTTGTCACTTTTTATGGAATCAAACTCAAAGTAAGGTCAGTACTTCCACGCTTTAAACGCTGCACGCTCATACTCTCTCCTGCACTCGATATATTATCCATTGTTGATCTGCACACAGCTGTTGTCACAAACGTCGCACTCGCTTACGTCATTGTCATGAGACATTCTCGCAAAAAAATCACGGTTTTAGTAATGCAGTAACGCAGCGTGCTTACGGGAAAGTAAGAGTAATCTAATTACCTTTTTTGCAATAGTAATCCCTTACTTTACTCGTTACTTGAAAAAACTAATCGGATTACAGTAACGCGTCTGCCCATCTCTGATTGCTTGTGAGGAGCAGGATTTTGAATTCAATTCTATATTGGGAAGCCAATATAGTTGATTTTTGGATTCTGCAGCAGGACAATGATCCAAAACACCCCAAACACACCAACTCCACCTCTGCATGGCTTAAGAAAAACAATATGAAGACTTGAGTAGACTAGAGTGGCTTAGTAAGTCCTGAACGGATCCGATTGATTGCTGTGGCATGACCTTAAAAACATGGTTCATGCTTCAATGTGGCAGAATAAAAATAATTCTGCAAAGAAGAGTGGATCAAAATTCCTCCACAATGCTGTAAAAGACTAATTGTCAGTTAACAAAGGCTTGATAGCAACTGTTACTGGTGACCTAACCAGTTATCAGAGTTAGAAAACTGGAAATAAACAAAAATAAGATCCATATATATAACAGATAAGCAGTGTTGGGGAGTAACGGAATACATGTACCGCCGTTACGTATTTAAAATACAAAATATGAGTAACTGTATTCCGTTACAGTTACCGTTTAAAAAGGTGGTATTTAGAATACAGTTACTTTGTTGGAATAAATGGATTACACGGCGGTACTTTCCTGTTTCATATTGTCGCGGGTCAGGACTGTTTGGGTTTTGTTTGACAGCTACGTTCTGTTGTTGCAGGCGGCAGCGTTACGGTTGCCATGGTTACAGGGTAACGCTCTCTCTGCGACTGTGTGTTTCCTGGGTGAGCGAGCGCCTTTTTGTTGTTGTGCTAAGCTAATAGGCAGAATGCTACAGGTATAGCTCTAAAGAATGTAGCATCATGGGCAGTGTAGTCCGTGCTGCAGGGAGAATGGACTGCCATACCCGTTATGTGTCTGTGAGCGAGGGAGGGAGAAAAAGGAAAAGTATGAGTTGTCATCGAGCAGAAACGGGAGCTGGAAGCATGTAAATATAATAATAACCACTGCAGCCAAGAAGAGTGCCTGACGAGCCCAGTTGTAATAAGCTATTAAGACTCGACTGTACACCGTGTTCGTGTTTTCCTCCGAAACAATAAGTTCCGTTGGAGCAGTCTTTCAACGCCTCTCTCTGTCTCTCGCTAGCAAACTTGACCCAGACAACAAAGTAAAGCTATTTTTCGGCTACGAGCCGACAGGGACCCCGCCGTATTAGTCAGAGGTCCCTTTACTACGGTTCAGAGCCGCGGTGAGTAACAGTAATAAATCACAGCAATAGTACATTCACGTAGTTGTAAACAGCATGATAATATATTAAGTAATCCAAAGTATTCAGAATACGTTACTCTCATCGAGTAACGTAACGTAACAGTGAAGGGAATTTTGGTTCCCTATTACCTCAGGTTAATTAATATCATTATAATTTAATAATGTTAAGTGACGCTTATAGCTGAAGCTTTTATTTTGTCATGTGCTGCTTTGTTTTTAAACATACATGAGTCTTAATAAGATAAAAGATGTCATTTTATGCTAAAGCCTTTTTTATTAGATATACAGTCGAGCAAAAAAGAATTTTTCCTTCCTTTATGTAAAACTAAGTGCTCCTCCCATAGGAATTAAATATAATTAAATATAATAATAAAAAGAAAAGAATTAAGGTGTTGCAAAAGTACAGACAAAGTTTAGACCTCTTGAAATGCTGTGGTAGGACATTACGAGAGCTCTGCAAAACAAAATCCTGCAAACCTCAATAAACTCAAGCAATGTTTTTAAGGAAGAGTTTGCTAAAATTCCTCCTCAGTGATGTGTGAAACTGTTAAAGTCATACAGAAAACCGTTATTTCAAGTTATTGCTGATAAAGGTGGTTTTACAAGCTCCTGAAACATGTGGTATAGTTAGTTTTTTACAGGACTGCAAAGAGTCTGTCATGGTACTGCGTTTGTGACCCAGTATTTGTGTTTCAGACCCTGGAATTATATCTTTTAATTATTGTTGTTCATGGTTTTGTTTTTCTTTAGTTCTCAGTGATCTTCGTTCTCTCTTCGTGTTTATTTCGGCCTGTTTCAATCTCTGTCTCCGTGTGTTCTCTGGGTCATCCTGTGCTCGTCCTTTCTTGTCGAGTCAGCCTTGTCTCTGTGTTCGTTCATCTCCTGTCTCCCCCCAGTCTGTCGTGTCTCCTTGTCAAGTCCACGTCTCCATACCTGTCTCCTGTTTCCCGTTTTATTTTGATAGTTCCTTGTCCTGTGTTCAGTGGATTCAGTTTTGCTTCCTCCCAGTCTTGTTATGTCAGATTATTTCCAGCTGTGTTTCCCATTCCCTCGTTACTCCTTGTGTATTTAAGCCCTGTGTTTTCCTCTGTCAATTGTCTCGTCGTACACCCTCTTTGCTATGTGTTTCTTCCGAACTCTTAGTAGTATCCTAGTCCTCCGTTTCCCAGCTTAGTTCCTTAGTTTCCTAGTTGCTTACTTTTTATTTCTAGTTCTTTGTTTTCTGTATAAATGCAGAATTATGTCCAGTAATAAAGCTTCCGTTTTCAGTTAACTTCCCATGTTTGAGTCCTGCGTTTGTATCCTACAGCCATGACAGAGTCTGGTAGAAACCCTCTTTCACAGCTGTACTTATATAAACTAGGTTTTAAAATTTACCAGACAATTGTATTATCGTGCCACTGGTATTCTGTCTTCTTTAAAAATTTGCTGTAATTTATACATGTTCTTCATTCTGTGTCCTTCAGTGTAGTGGGAACCTTGGACATGTAGGAGAGCTTGGCGTCACATCACAGTGCAGCATATGGCAGCAGGAAAAGGTCAACTCTGCTTCAGTATCAGGTGCCAGATAATACAGAGCACACGAGGACACATTTCAGGCAGTGTTTGATATGTTTTAATGAGACAGGTGGGTGCATGATCAGGTGTCAGCCAAGAGCTAGAGAGCATCAAAACTAAAAGGTGTAGCTACACCTAATTAACACATGAATAATCGATTACGTCTTTTATCTTAGTAACTGACGAGTTGCTACAGAGGGTTAAGTCCTGAGTAATTGACACTAGCTGCATCTGAATGGTAAATCAGCTAATTATAAGTATTTTGCTGAGATATAGGTGTAAATGAGCTTTTCATTAGATTGCTAGCATAAAAAGCAACATACAGAACTGTAGTGCTGCATCAGACAGTGCAAGAGCAAAAAAAAAAAAAAAAAAAAAAAAAAAAAATGAGCCACATTTTTTTTTAAATTCACATCCCAACATACTGTATACCAAATCCCCATTAAATGGTATCTATCAAGTTTTATTTCTCAGTGTTTATCCAACCAGAATGAAGATGTCTAGAAACAACTTCAGTGCTGCTGTTGATGATGACGACACAGGGCTCGCTGAACATTTATGTAAAGCGTTGTGTCAGCAAAAATAGTGCCATACATCCACCTGACTAATACACAATCTCTAGAGGCGTCCAAAGACAGTTGTAGACTCTGGGCCTGAAAGGAGAAGCCAGTATGGTAGTGCCTTAAACCTGGATTGTTTCAAAAACCCAGCAGGGCATCAATCTTTTAGCTGCAAAGGAAATGTTAAAAAACAAACAAACAAACAAAAAACCCACAACAACAACTTTGGGGTCTTTATTTAGGATCTCAGTGAGCAGATTCCTAATTAATTTACTGTGGAAATTAAATGGCAAATGGACTGGTGGATACATAATGCTTTTATACTCTATTTGAGCACTTAAAACACTTTATATTTGCCTTATCTACACCGATTTCTCCCATTTTTTGTAGAGTGCTTTCTTCACACAAATTCATGCTCCAGTGAATGCCTTGCCCATTCTTGCCCAAGGATACTTAGGTATGCAGACTGGAAACTGGAGCAGCCAAATATCAAACCAACAACCTCACCCATCAATTGAAAAGCCAGACGCATCATGTATCAGGTCTGCAACCAAATCTGAGGCTTATTGAAAACGTTCAAAAGGTCTGGAGAAATACCGCTCATTTTCAGACTTTAGCAAAGTACTGTACAGTCTATAAACACAACTGTTTTTATAATTCAGATAAATGAAACATGCTGTGTGAAGGAAAACGTGACAAGTGACACTAATCGTGTCGCACTATTTCACTGATGAGCAAATGGTGGTGGTGAGACAATCACATAAACACAATTCCAAGAGTAAATTATTTACACTTTAAAGCCTTTCATATTCTATTTCACTTATATTATACACACTGTCCATTTGTGGCCATCAGTAAGTCTAAACAGACAGTAACACTACAGTCAAAATGAGCACATAAAAAGTAACATCTGATTTATAACAGTTTATACTACAGTTTGACCTGTTAATACCTCGAGGAATGTCTCGTCCTGCTCTGACCTACCTGTAAACCTCTTTATGTTTACATTGCTTTATACTTTGTTTACTGAATTACTAAATACATGTAAAAACTGCCCATGTTTCTAACACCTACTTTAGCAGAAAGTAAATCTAATCTTAAAAGTTGAGGTGTTTGTTTCCCCGAATCCAAACTGCGAGAGTGGCCTGATGGCTGAAGGCGCTGCCTCTCATTCCACTTTTAAAAACTCCATGAAGCACGAGTACGCCTGAAGTCTGAGAGAAAAGTGATCTTCAGCCATTGATTATAACGGATGTGCTTTATGTCATTTTTACCATTACAAGCTCCTCAAACAAGAGTGCTGTAACTACTGAATGGTTGTATTATATAACTGAATCATTCTAGCATTCATCAGCATCATCTAGTTCCTTTTTCTTATTATATTTATCTTTATAATTACTTCAATAAAACACTGATGTTAAGAATTGGCCTGATAGATCGTCTAGCTTTCAAGGTGCTGTACTATCATTTTGCTGGACTTGTTGCAGTACAGCATACAGACTCACTGAGTATATTAGAAGGAAAATAACTCATCTCTCTTGACTGATGAGGTCTTTGGCTCTGATCACTGAGCATGCAATTCGTTTTAATGAGAAATCTTTGAATCTTGGGCAACATTTGTATGTACTGTCTGTAAGGTGGGTTCCCAAGCAACAAATGGTCTTTTCAAGCCTTTAACTTAAGTGTGTGTAGAGTCACAGAGTCTCAGAGAGCTTTAATTTCAACTAAGTCATTGTCTAAGAAGCAAATAGAAAATCTGGAGATACTCCTCATAAATATAATTAGATTTATAAAATCAATAAAAATATGTGATCTATTGCCTTGTGTTCATGAGGGGCAATCAATTGTATGCATTAAGAAGACCAATCATCCGTAGTCCAAAAAACCTCCTACAGTACATGCTCCATCTGCTCCACTGTATTAAATAAAGCCTGCCTGGGTTTCACTTCATTGTGTCTACTTCAGCAGGGGAAAATAGACTCCAAACCTGGGCTCAATAACCAAATAAGGTCTGAGGCATCCTATTCATTGTCCAATCTAGTGCTCAAAATTGAAAGAAACCAATCAAAGACATCAGTTTTCAATTTTGGCACAGCTGAGAAAAATATTGATCAGGCAGGAGTTTCTTATCTAAACACTGGAAAAAAGGATGCGCTAATACCAGATTTATTATGTTTACTACTAAATCAATACCGTGGCTCCAAACATGATTTGCTTGAATTAAGATTAAAGTAATCAAGACATGTAATATAGTTAAAGACAACATGCTTGACTCAGTCACACAAACCTCCAAAATAAATCTACATTGAATTTTTCTATTTACTGAAATACCAAGAAATTTTTATAGAAAAAAAAAAACTGGACACTTTACTGGCCAACAATTACATTTTCACTCTGTTTTTTTGTTTGTGCATAATTCATCAGTACTTATTGTGTTAGTAATTTTTTCTAATTAAGAAGACTAAAATCCCAGCCACATAAGCCTTCAGACTGGTTGGTGACCACCTGAGAAACATCAGTCTCTAGGGGAAAATATGAGTAGCAATGCACAGGACGCCATTGGGTGCTCAAAGCTGTTGTATAGTTGATAAAGCCCCAGTCAGTGATCCCCTGATAACCAGTGGTCACTAGAGAAAAATGCATATTCTTTGTTTATTGCTATGATCGCTAACAGGTTGCCACAGTTGCTACTACTCACTAAGCAGTACTGCAACTGTGAAGAATGCAATGCAAACCAGGATAACTAACCATTCACCTACTAGGTATGTAGCTACTTTGATAGTGTGTGACTACTGATAGTGCCATCTCAAATCATTTAAATCATTCATGTATTCAAAATGGCGAGTTTAAGTAGTGAAATACATGATTTGACACATCTGCATCAGTTAAAGTGCAAAAATACTATTAATAAATATTTGGGTGATCAATCGGTGTAAAATGTTTAACTGTACCAACATATCAGATAGCAGTACAGAAATATAGGTGTCCTAAGACAATATTACCTTTATTTTTTCTAAAACAAAAGCTTATTTTAAAAATTAACATACAAAATTAAATGCTGGTTGAAGCCAATCAAGAACTTTAAAAGCTTTTCCATGACCGAGTTGTCTAAAAAGAAACGGAAAATCCATTCAGACATTCAATGTTCAAAATATTCACCAATTTCCCCAGCCCATCTAATTATTAATGTCAAAATGAAAAATGTATACAACTATGTAATATACAAGAAAAGGCTGGCATTAAAATTAATAGAAAGAAGAGTATTAACCATTAGAGAACCAGTGTCCTCAGGCTAAGCAGAGTAATTGCTGTAGTTAAAATGACGTTTTTATCATCACTCATTTGTTGCTGCTCAATTTTGCATTTCTTTTCCATGACACACTCATTGTATTGATTCCTTATAATATAATGCCTCATCTGACTGTAACAAAAATGGATGAGTAGAGGACTAATCAATGAACCTCACTCCCAGGACACCTGGAGGAAACCTTAGCAAAGCCGCACAGTCAGGAGTCTGCATACAGTGATGGAAAACACTCGATCCTTTCATCCAACTTGCTTTATGTTATTAAAAAAAAAGGGAGAGAAGAAATAAAAGAGCGACAACTGACAGCCCTTGTATTGTGTTGACGGTGGGAGGATTAAAGACTGAGAAAACTCGAGAAGATGAGAAGAGACTGAGCGACCATCTGAATGAGGCAGATTAGCTGCGTTTGTGGTGTTCACACAGATTTCATGAAGCTAATATCAAAGCAGCAGCTGGAGGAAAAGGCCAGGCAGAGACACATGAGGACAGCGACAGAAAAGGGAATGAGAAATGCAATCTCCTTAAAAGAGGAGGAGCCTGCCATCAACTGGTGTGTGTGTATATTTTCATATACTGCTCTGCACTGTCCTGCCCTCTCCCTCTTTAACTTGAGAGGAAATTTTCTTGTGAAACTCAGCTGGCTAACTCTTCTGGGATAATATTTTATACAGCTGCAAACTAAAACCTTGTGATGGGTTCAGAAGCCTTGTGATTGAGAACATCTTTAAAAATGCAAACCCCTTCAAAGAGCTTCACTCTGAATCCATCTGAAGACACAGCTGGCTTTCTCCCAGACTTTTTTTTAAATTTTCTTGTGGAAAAATTCTTTTCTTATGACCTTGATGTAAGCTCTGGGGTTTGATTATTAGAGGCTCTTCCTATTCGTGCAAAAATTGTTGAAATGCATCGTTCTCTGAGAGGGGATTAGCATGTTTTGGTTTCATGTTCTCATTATGTTTGCTGTTCTAATGTAGTATATTATCTAAGAGTAAATTGTTGGATCATTTTCGGTGATATCTCTGTGCTGCAATTCATCACAGTGGCAGATTTAATTTCCTGTATAGATGATAATCTTCCCCAATCAGATACAAAACTTGTAATAACAAGAATACAAACAGTTCAGGTGTTTTGTTTTGTTTTTTTAAAATGTTATCTATTTTGAGGCTGTACCTTAGTGGAACAGAGCTTTAACTCCAAATTATATACAGGAGGTGTGGAAAGTCTTGAGCCACTCCTGATTTCTTTATATTTTGTTTCCAAGGAGCCAGACGTTCTTGCATTTTTTAAGTGGTCTTGAGCAACACTTCTCCAGGTTTTCTGGAGGTCTTTCAGTTTTTTCCTCAGGCATTACGTCTTTTATGGTCCTTGTACCAGATCATTTTCAGAGGAGCGTTTTTGTGTTTGTTCGTTAAGCCACTTAACACTGACTTATGAATCATTCAAACATAAAAGAGACCTAGCTCAAGAGATGAGCCAGTGTTGTCTCTACACATAAAAGACAACTTAGCAACAGACCAGTGTTTCTTTAGGTGCTTTGTTAGTAGCAGCAGATGAATAGCATCTGAAAGTAATGCGTTTAAGAAATAGGAAAAAAAAAATCCAGCAAAGGGCGGCTCAAGACAGCCAAAACCCGACACAGGACCTGAGAGATGCGTCTCACCCTTCAGCTGATCCATCTACTGTTCACTGAAGCCTCATTAGAAATGATCTCAGTGGAAAGGTGGCTGTTAAGAAGCCATTCTCGTGGATGGGAAATGGGGAGAAAAGGCTGAGGTTTGCCAAAGTGTACATGAAATGAACTGAAAATCAGTGGATGACCCAAATGTGAAATGTGTGGCTCAGTGAGTTTCTACAGCAATCGAAAACGCAGTAGAGGCTCTATTATGGTTTAAGGCTGTATTTCAGCCAGCGTTGTTCGAGATCTTGTCAAAATTCCCTTCCCTCTCTTCTTCTTAAGGAAGCTTTGCCCACTATTGGTCCCTGTATCCAACTTTTACTGAATGCATCACAGCATTACTTAGAAGATTATTAAAAACCCTAACTGTTGACTTGGGCCTCCCATATTCTTCTCTTCACCAGCTCGGGTTAGTTCAGAACGCAGCTGTGTGTCTCTTAACTGGTACTAGAAATTATGATCACATCACACCAGTTTTAACCAACCTACATTGGCTCCCTGTCGAATATCGTTATCAATTTCAAAATTCTCTTCCTTACCTTTAAAATTCGAAACAATTTGGCTCCCAGCTATCTATCTGAACTCCTCTATTTGTATAATCCTAATAGAGCACTAAGATCTTCCAATCAGATGCTCCTGATCACGTCTGAAGTCCAGAGGTGATCCGGCTCTTGACCGGCTTTTGAATCAAACTAGTTGATAACTTCGTGGCTAGTTATGCTGTTTACCCATATTGTTCATTGCCCTCCTTTTAACTGTTTTATTCTAACCGTCTTGTGCTATTGCTCTGACCAACTGTGAAGCACGTTGGTCAACTTTGTTGTATTATGTGCTATAGAAATAAATTGTGATTTGAAAATTGATGGAATTATGAACACAGATTTTAATCCACTATGCACCACCTTTTCAAAAAGCACCATTTTTCCAGCAGGACATTGGTTATACACATACATACACACACACACACACACACACACTTAAAATGTTTATTAACAACAACAATGAGGCGTCCTTTAAGCTTTTTTTTTCTGGTTTTTATTGTTTCTACCAATATCCAAAAATGTAAACCTGTTTCTTTAAATTTGAAGATCATTAAGTCACTGAATCATTAGACAAATAAGTTAATGATAAAGGGAAAATTTAGAAAGGTTAAAAACAAAAGGCAGCCAACATCCAAAGAAGAGCTTTGAATGTCCTTCAAGGAGCCTGGAGGACTGTTCCTGAAGACCACTTAAAAATAAATAAATAAATTTACATTAAAGCTTGGAGAAGAAAGTTCAGTATAAAGGACGTCATGCTAAATGCAGATTTTCAAGCTCACTAGAATTATACAAACTATGTTTTTGCTTCCCTGTTTCAATCCAAGAAATGAGTGGTGGCTAAAGTCTTTTGCAATGTACTGTAGTCTAGTAAGGACTGTTATTACCATGTCTGAAAGTAATCTGCGAGCACAAACAGTTCGTCCCATCATAAACGATTTGGAAAACACAGAGAAGTGTGTTCTCTGGAGCTGCTTCAATTAGAACAAATGGAACAGTAACAAAGTGTTTGTGCTGAAATTTGACATTCAAATGAGCTTCATAAATTCTCATTAGGGCAGCAGTTATTTAAATTCTGAATGCATGTGTCAGCTATTATAATTAATTAGTTCGTTAATGTATACAGCAGGGTGACTGCAAGCCATATACCACTCTTAATACATTTCTAACCATATCTGAGCACATTTAACATTGACCACAAGTACTGCAGCCTGGGCATTGTTATTGTTGCGACCAAAAGTAGTTATAAAACTTACATTTTCTGACTCGTTGGCAAACTCTCTAAAGATTATACTTAATGGCGTTTTATTTTTGGACTTATTTCCAGTTGATTATTGTAGTTTCAGTTAATTTTTGTAGTTCATTAGTTCCAGGAGGTCAGAGTACAGACGTGTGATGTCATCAGTAAGCGCAGAAAAAAGAAAAACAGTGTGTGAGACGTGAGAACATTATTTGCTGATGATATGCTGCCTGTAAACTCCGAACCTGAACTGAGGAGAATAAAGTTGCCACAAGGAGAATGGAGTCATGTCTTTCTGAGGGTGCAATATTATTAGAAGTAATAATCCTATTTTCAGTTAAAAGTGACAAACAATTATGTAAATCAACTAAAATGGCATTTATGTAACTTTAATATTTTTTAATTTTATTTTTTGTGTTGCAGCTCTCAGTTCACATGCACTGCTTTGGCTTGTTGTGCCACTCAGTCAACAAACAGATCTGGGATACAGAGTTGATTTTTTTTTTCTTACACAATTATTTATAAACTTAAAAAAAAAAAAAAAAAAAAAAACCTGAACTATTAAAACATTTATTACAGCCCCATCCCCTTGGCCATCAGGTTACATCTAGCCAGTGTTTTTGACCATAAACCTTGTCTTTCGAATCACTGGTGATGGAGAAGAGAGCTAACAAAAAGGTCCAGACAGCAGGGGACTTGTCCACCCTGGGAGACTTGCAAAGTCGCCATGGAGACAGCCTAGGCCAACAAACTAACATTTCATGGTCACGTATTTCTGAAAGCAGACCAAGTGTTACAGAGTTAAAAAAAAAAAAAAAAAAAAAAAAACAAAAAACTCAGCAATTCCAGGTAAAAATTAACGATCTTTCCACAGGTTCCCTTTCAAGGTTTATTGATTTACACACAACACAAAACTGGAGCCTTATAGTAAAAAAAGTCATTATTATTTATTTATTTATTTTTAATCTTCTTTATTACTGAAAGATAATAGACAAGGTGAAAGAAGCTGGCAGAATTATTGGAACAAGTCTGCCAGAGATCAGTAATATCTTCCCCACTCGCTGTCTGAGGAGGGTGCACAGTATCCTGCGGGACCAACATCACCCTGCGCGCCACCTTTTCCATCTGCTGCCCTCAGGGAGAAGGTACAGGTCTATACAGGCCAGAACATCCAGACTGGCCAACAGCCTGTATCCACAGGCTGTGAGGCTCCTGAACTCTCTGCCCCCCTCTCACGGACAATAACCATATCCAACTTCTTAATAGCAATGAACTGGTCTGCATTGGTGCATCATATCTTTATTCTCTTCCCCCTCCTGCCCCCCCCCCCTCTTTCTTAAATAGATAACTATCATATCTGATATCATATCTCACAGTACAATAATATTGAATGGGTTGCATTGTTGTATTTTGTCATGTTTCTCAGGTCTTTGTCTGAATTTCTACGAACATTATTGCTAAGGATTGTCTTATTGCATTGGAGTCACACTGGGTTAAATATGTACACTTGGGTTTTAAGGGGTATTTATTATTTTCTTCTTTTTTGGGGGGTTGTATGGAAGCCCCAAACGCAATTTCATTGTTCTTGACAATGACAATAAATAAATAAATACTAAAATACTAAATACAAATATATGAAAAGATAATAATTGGATATTTGACAATTACTGGAATGTAGATAAGCTACATAATGTCAGACAGCAAAATGACTCAATAATACAGGAGACAAGTTAAAATTATAAGTGAATTCTAAACTACCAGCTTACATTGATACACATGAACGCAGTCAGCGGGGCAAATAAAACAGGCAGACAAATATCAGACAAGACAATATCAGTGCAAGGTCCAAAACCAGCACAGCCACTGTCAATTCACTGACAAACATAAACCACAGGAAAAAAGAGGAAAAAAAACAAGAAACTCACATGCAAAGGTCTGTGGCTCTCATTCATTGTATTAATTGAACTGACCTCACAGCCCATTGCTCATTCAGTCAGCTGGGTTCAGTTAATGTGCAAATGTATTGTTTATAAGGTTGGGGAAACCTGCAGTCAGCTGAGACTGAAGATGTCACTTGGACAAGTGACAGAACGTTTCTCCCACTGAAAACATTACATCCAAGAGGTCCAATCTCACCTCTTTTAAGAGGTCATACATTATAAAAAGCTAAATAAGAAATGGCTGGATAGCTTGACTACAAGGAAAATCAAAAAATATGGCACCTGAGGATTACCTGATCAAGAAGAGGTAGTCCAGAACACAGGCAGGAAAAAACTGGCACAACTAAAACTTGAACCAAAAGATGGACCAGATTCAAGAAATACAACATAAAAGAGAAAATGGTGGACAGCAATCAAAACAAAAAGCCACAAAGTAAATCAGTTTGGGTGACCACTTATACTTTACGCAAATACAGTTTCCTCTTCCAGGAACCAATTAATATTACGTCAAAGAAGAGCACACAGCATCATATTGAATTCACTGTACTTCCAGTATTCGGCCAAACATCTGTAAAAGTCCACTTGGGAAAGAAAGGCTGGATGGCTGCATACAAATTTCAACTTCTAAAAGCCAGAACTGTCTATTTGCACAATTCTGTCAAGGTTTAGGACAACAGTGCCAGGTTTCAAGAGGTTTCTTTGTAAGTACTACTTTTGTAGTTTTATGTTACCTTGGACAAGGTTTTATGTTCCCTTGCAAATTTTATTGCTTATTACACCTTTCAAAGAGCCAAGCTGCAGCAGTATACAGCCACCCAGGGGGTTAAAACAGTGCATCTACATCTGTGGTTGAAGCTATGATACGTTTACAGCAGCTGTGCTTTAAACACTGTAGTCATCAAAGCACTGCCAGCACAATCATGTCAAATCACTGCACATACAATGGCTGCAATAGCACCAGATCGATTGAAATGTGTCACAGCCATAATCATCATAACCAAAGCACAGCCAAGGTTACAGCCACAGCAATAATCATAATCAGAGCAGTCTGTTATCGTTTAATAGGACAAGTCCTTGGACGAATAATTGAAAGAAATGAGGTGTTCAAGACTTTTGCACAATTCTACATGGATGCAGCTCTTTGTCAAAGAGGCAAGGTCCAAAAACATCAAAAAAAAATCTAAAGCACAGGTAAGAACTGGCCCAATAAAATAAGGAACAGATGAGAGAAAAAAAAAGCCATGAACAGGTGAAAAGGTCAGACACAATGAAACAGGAAACTGCTGGAGAGGAAACACAAATGGAAAGTATCAAAATGGGGATTTACAAAAGCACCGTTTTGGGGGAGGAAAAAAAAAAAGTAGCCATGAGTTGTGATGAAACCAAGGTAATGGACTGCTTGGCAGGTGGTCTAAAATAACCTTACATCTAACTTCAGTCAGAAATACTCACTGTGAAGCCAGTGCCATTATTATCCAAACTGTTACAGTTAAATTTAGTGGCACAGGTGCCACTAAATCTATGGTGCTGTGAGCTGCATGTGAAGTAGAGTGAAAATTCAGCAGGGAGCAGAACAAAGCAGGCAGTTAAAATATACTGAATTAGAGAGAAATCACCACAGGTACTGTAGACTAGGCAGAAAGGAGGATGCTGGCGAAGGGAGAAACACTTAGCTAATGTTTACGGCAATGTTGCAGGCTGCAAATACAGCTTAAAGACATCTTTAGTTTGAACCTTCCCAGTCTTAAAATACCCATTAAAATAACATTATGACATCCCAGCACAAACAGAGATAATTTCCCTATATTTCATAACTCACCACGTAGGATTTGGCAAAGCTTACAACAGGGGTATGACTGGTTTAATTCACAGGTGTGCTGACACAAAGCTTTACTAGGTAGCGGTCATTTCTGCTTATTTGGATCACTAAGCTTCTTTAATGTGTCTGTAGTTCTGGATGGCTTTGTCTCAAAAATATTATGGCCTGCTGTTGGTACAGCCAACATCCAACATCCATATTACTCTGCTTCCAATGAAAAGACATCTGTCTGTGTGCATTACACCCATATGGTTTGTGGATGCATCTTGCTAACCGGGTTTGCTGGTTAAACATAAGGTCTCAGTCATGTAGGTCTACAGGCCTGTCAGCAACAATCTGGCCACCACCAGTCACCAGGGAAAACCGTATGCCCAGACTGGTTGGCAAGTGCACCTTAGAGGTTGCTGGCCATTGCCAGGTGATATCAGTGTATCACAAAATGGTGATACACTGAAAAACCTACTTGTCATTGCTTTGGTTGCTAGCAGATTACCAGGGCCGCTCGAAGTTTGCATGGGCTCATTCAAAAAAAAAAAAAGAAAAAATTTGAAAAAGAAAACCCCCAGCCTGAAAAGTATTTGATATATAAAGCTACAATTTGACAGTAATAAATAATAATAATCAAATTTTCCACCATATTTTTATGCTCTGAGATGATCCAGCAGAAGGCTTGGCTGATTTGACCCTCTAATATGCTAACTTGATTGTTAACACCTCTGAATTATAGTGAATCCTGAAAAAATGTGATGCTAATCAGGAAATTTGCCTTCAAAATAAAAAGGTTGCCACTGCAGCCAACATGTTTCAAAACATGCAACTTTTGCAAAGGTAAAATGTTTTTTGATTTGTGTTTGCACTTTTTACAGTTTCACACCAGATCTGAGATTTTAAAACGCAAAGCTGCTGCGGGGTGGATTTTTGGTGTAGCACTATGCTTGTGACTCCCAGCAACCTCAAGCAACCATTTACAACCAGTTGGGGAATACTCTTTTCTCCCTTTTGATTGCAGATGGCTTTCCAGGCCATATGACTGAAGCCCAACTAAGCAGTCTCTTCTAATGGAAATGTCACTTCTGGCTCAAATAAACCCAACATGCTGGCAATCTAAGCACAAAGATTAAGCTAAAAAAAAAAGTGAAGGATGATGCCCATGGGTGGCGCAGTTACAACTCCACACCTATAAACATTTCAGATGTATTGGTGCATGCTGAAGGCTATGCTCACGGACCCGTTTTAAAGAACAATGTCATGCTTTTGAACACGAGCATGACTTATGTCGTTTGATGTTTTCTGTGTACACAGGTTATGTCATAGTGTAGGTTTTCCAATGTAGCACACATTTACCCCATCCAGACACGCTGCCTGCCTGACATAAAAGCACACCCATGCAGACTTTCAGATATTTGTACAAAAGCATAGTTTCCTTAACACATGGTCAACCATTTGGAACACACACGCGCAGCTTAAGGCGTGTCAGCTTGGCTCCACTAAGCTGCCAGAGTCTATATCTGTTAGTCTGGGTGCTTTAGGTTAAAAGCTTTTAATATGAACAATGAAAAATACAGTGGCACATAAAAAAAAAAAAAAAATAACAGCACAGGAGTAAAATAGCAGGATGACAGAAAAAGAACTGTATGGAGAACGACCGAAATAGATAAAAGGTGCTGCACAGAGCACAAGGGGAATGGGACGTAAAGAGAAAATTGCAACTAATGATTAGTTTCATTAACATTTAATATCCTGGTGATTACCATTTGATTTAAAGGATATTCCAGCAATTAAGTCCTGCACTTCCATTATGTTTTGGGACTATCACAAGACAAATGAAAAAAGGGGCAAAAGCTCACATTTCCTGACTTTAGTGTCTTGCAAGTTTTGCGCAGAACTTCCCATAAAGCCTGTAATGCTAATTACACCCATTGTTTCAGGTTGTCACAGCTTCTTCAAAGCAGCACAGGGTATTCACAAAATTGTCTCTGTGTCTTTTAGAATCCTCTATGAAAAGTAAACTATTGCATGTGGAGCTGTCAATTAAATAACTGACTACAGTACACTTAATGCATGTCGTTTGGGTTATATGACTGAATTCTGCCAACAGACATCTCGGTACCATTAAGCTGCAGGATGTATTTGCCGTACAACCACAGTCACCGTCACCTCAGTCAGATTACATTGCTCAACATGTTGTATATGTTCCTCGGGGAAACTGCACATTAAGCAATGTGTACAGAACATACTGAAGGCAAAGGTCCAGAGGAAGTGGAGCATTAAAAAGAGCACACGACTGAACATTACACACTCCGTGGCAGCCTTACTGGCAGCTAAACTACAATTTCTGGACATTTATAGTTAGGTGAAAATGTTGCATTTTCTTTGGGTCACATTTTCAAATTGCTGGTTTGGTTTGAGCAGCTGTTTCAAATAGAAGAAAAAAGCTACACAGTAGAAGCAGCAAATCGTTACTATTTTACCTCGATAAAGGACTCCAAAGAATTGACAAATCACTTCAGGGTTACAATAATCTTGCCAGCCATTTCAAAAAGAGACAAGAGGGTCACCAGTGTTTGGACCCGTTGCTGACACTGTCACACATCATGTACCACTGCTGACTTTGTCTGCAACTCACATACGTGACACGCAATCAGTATTTCTTTTCCCTCTTTCTCCCTCACTCATGCACACTTCTTAGTCTTTTATGAACTAATGTTGGAAATGTGGTTTTTCTTGAAAAAAAATCAGCCAAATATTGCATCAGATTGAATAGAATCAGCTATCATTTATGATTTTTAATGGAACATCTCCACGGGTCATCTATTATTTATTCTTTTGCTCAACTTAATATTTTCCTTCTTATTTGCCAGTCTCTTAAAGACCTTTTCTTTGAAACTCTGCCTCGCAGGCTTGCATTCAAGAGTTGCTCTGCTGATGCCGAGACTGATCTTCTGCAGTTATCTGTTAATTAAGCTGGCTGATGTGCTCCCTTCTTGCCTAATCACACACCAGAGTTTTCCGTTTTGGGCAAAGCCAGGTTGTACTTCTCTGTAGGGTAGTAGAGAAGACCATTATATTTAGTCTTCAGTGTTTTGGCAGTGTTGTTGCTTACAACTGTATTAAAAGTTTCAGAAGTACAATCATTTTTTTCAGACTATTATCAAACCCAGCAAGGCTGGTGCAACTGATTTTCAAAGAAGCTAAATATATTGTGTCTTTAACCAACCACCAACTGGCCAAGGAATACACATTTTCCCCAGGAAACCAAAGGAACCAGGGTTTAGTTTTTAATTTCACTTGCTAAAACTATTTGTGAAGCTAGCTTAAGATTCTAGTTTCTTAGCTTTAAACTATTACTGTAATAAACCTGACATTCAGATTTCTCTGAGAGCCCTTTCATAACCAATTACAACTTTTCAAAGCTTCTAGCATAGCTGTAGACATTCTCACTGTGTCTCAGTTTGAATTGGTTAAAGTATGCAGTGCTGCTCTGAAAACCTTGCAATTGCACTGGCCATTAATAAATCGCTGTGGTCACCTGTAGTGTGTAAAAAAGACACTGATTTTTGTGCAAACACTTACCAACTACTCCCTAAGTCAGGGGCGTCCAAATCTAGGCCTCAAGGGCCCAGCATCCTGCAGGTTCTAGATGCGTCCTTCTTGTTCTTCTTTGTGTTTAACGGCGGTTGGCAACCAACGTAAAGGAGCATTACCGCCTCCTACTGTTCCGGAGTATGGGTCAGACAGTGAGCTTACAGTCTGTATCCAAAAAACAATACAAAACCGAAAAAAAAGACCCTACACTCTTTCATAAACACCTATATCCTTCAGAAACCCCACCAGTTCCCTCACCTGTACCGTACTACCCTCCAACACACTCTTCAGATTAAATTCCCCAATTCTCTGCTCCTTCAATCTATTCTGCAGAACTTTCCTTTCCACATCATAACCCTTGCACCGCAGTATTACATGCTCTACTGTCTCCACCTCCTCCTGGCACACTCCACAAAGCCCTGTCTCATGTTCTCCTATCATCTATAGTATTTTATTTAATGCACAATGTCCCAGTCTAAGCCTGGTAATGACCACCTCTTCTCTCCTATTACCCCTATACAACCTACACCCTGCCACCCCCTTCTTAAGATGATACAATTGCCTGCACTTACTCCCTGAATCCCACCGCGTCTGCCACTCCTGAACAACCTGCCTCCAAACAATACCTTTTGCTTCAGATTCGCTGCTTTTAATTTCCATCTCAGTCCTATTTTTAGTCAACGCTCCTTTTGCCAACCTAGCCACCTTTTCATTTCCACTGATTCCTACATGAGCTGGCACCCAAAGAAAGTGAATATTGCCACCACAACACCTTATTCTGCTTATAGTCTACAGCATACTATACAGCATGCCCTGCCTTGTCTTCGAACAAAATGACTAGACTTGGAAGAACAGCTGCAGAGTCAGAACACACTACCACCTGCCTGATTTTTGAACACTCTACCCATTTCAATGCTACCAAAATTGCTACCATTTCAACCGTGTACACTGCCAGTCCATCTTTATTTCAATATTTTTTTGATGGAATTGCTATTCCTAAACACTGTACTTCCAGTATCTGGACTTTTAGCACCATCCGTGAACACATGAATACACTCAGAGTATTCATTCAAGCTGTGAAAATGAAATGCTGAAACAAGATCGACGACTCCTTTCAATTTTCTCTTCAGATCCAGCAAGTACCAGTCCACAGGAGGGGTCTCCAATAACCATGGAGGAACCACAGGGAACACTACTGCAGGACATATTTTAAGTTCATACACTTGACACTCCTTAGCCCACTGATTCCCCACCTTTCCAAAATGATCCTTCTGACTTCTTCCATACTCCCAGCATTCCAAAAGTACCTCCTTTGTGGGATGTGTGTCACCATGACCACCAAGATGAACCCAGTAATTCACCGATATTTGCTTCCTCCTAAGATCTAGGGGCATTTCTCCCATCTCCACTTGTAGGGAGACGTTTTAAAAGCTCCACAGCACACTCCAAGGGCTTCCGATTGCAGAACATCCAAACGTCTCAGCACAGAAGGAGCTGCTGAACCATATGCCACACACCCATAATCGAAGACCGATCTAATTAATGCCTGGTAAAGACTTTTCAAAGCAGAAGAGCTCGCTCCCCAACCCCTCCCAGCTACACACCTCATAACATTAATAACTTTTTTGCATTCGGTTTCTAGATGTGTCCTTGATCCAACACAGCTGATTTAAATGGCTAAATTACCTCATCAACTGTCTTGGTAATGATCACCTGAATCATTTGATTCAGGTGTGTTGACCCAGGGTGAGAGCTAAAACCTGGGGACACTGGGCCTTGAGGCCTGGAGTTGGACAACCCTTCCCTAAGTAGTAGTGAAACAGAAAAGTGAGATGCAAACCAGAAACTTAGAAGTTCACAAAACTTTTACTTTAAAGTTAAATGTTCTCTGTTTGTTTGTAGTTTATGGGGCGATCGTGGCTCAAGAGTTGCGCGTTCGTCTTGTGATCGCAAGGTTGCCGGTTCGAGCCCCGGCTTGGACAGTCTCGGATGTTGTGTCCTTGGGCAAAACACTTCACCCGTTGCCTACTGGTGGTGGTCAGACGGCCCGGTGGCGCCAGTGCCCGGCAGCCTCGCCTCTGTCAGTGCGCCCCAGGGCGGCTGTGGCTACAATGTAGCTGCCATCACCAGTGTGTGAATGGGTGGATGATTGTGTATAGTGTAAAGCGCTTTGGGGTCCTTAGGACCAAGTAAAGCGCTATACAAATATAGACCATTTAACATTTTACCATTTTTTTATTGTTGCAGACAAGTCGACGTCTTACCTGAATAAAAAGGTCTTAAAAAAGCAGCAGGGTTGATCCTCCCTTAGCTCCGCCTAGCAACTGGAGATTACGAAGGAATCAGTCTGTAGACATGTGTGCCTGAGGTCTTAATCAGCAGATAAAATTTTTGTCCCTCTTTTGGCCTTATTTCTTTTACCTGCTGCCTTTTGGTGTTAAAACTGATTTCATCTGGCTGGAACTTTATAGTGTGTATGATGTAAGCTTTATGGCCCTTATGGTGCATTACACTAAAATGAATCACAGAAAGCAATTCGAGTAATAACTCTGCTAATCAGCATGAGTGCATTATGTGTATGTATCAGCCTCAGCTAGAAAACATAACACTATATTTCTAAGCTTTCATTCCTTCCTAGAAATACTATGTTCCCACCAACACTATATGGCCAATAAAACATTTAATACTGTGGTAAAGATAATAACACTTGGCAAAGCAGAAATGTTTTGGCCGCCTATACTGTAATACATCAACCGATTCTATTCTTGTCACTCGATTTCTCCTCGGATGCCAATAAATGACAATAAAAATGGTTCTGAATTCAACTAAAAGAGTGTTTAAGTTGAAGTATAGACTTTTACAGCACACTGCAGGTAGACAGCTTTCTATTTACATTTTAATATTCATGTCACTTCTGGACAATGTGAGCTACAACAGCCTTTGCTGTATTCATGTAGGAAAACATGACTCTTATGTCATGTGACTTATGTCTGCATTATGCCAGTAGGGATCCCAGTGTCATTAGGCTGCAGGACACATTCACTGTCAAGCCACAGTCACCTCAGTCACATTGGATAGCTCGGCACGTTGTACATGTTCCTCTGGGAAAACTCACATTAAGCAAAGTCTACAGAAGTGACTGAAGGCAAAGATCAGCAGGAACCGAAGCACTGAAATGAGGTCATGTGTTGAGATGTTCCACCCCGATGCCGATGACTGAAGACTACAAATTTCAGTGATATAGATGGAAGGCACTGACTCATGTCTTGGGGATGGGCTTGTCAGCGAGTGCGTGGTGACTGTTCCTTTACCTGCCGGACTGAGGCAGCTCAGAGGAAAGGAGCCAAATGGATCCATCCTCTTTGGGATCCCACCACCTGCAGAAGGTGCTCTAGGGGTCCACTTTGTTATAGATGCCTGGGTGCCAACTGGCTTCAGGGAAAAAGCCCTGCCTGGGGAGAGGGAAGTCTTGGCAGCTCTGGTTAGACTGCTGCCCCTGAATCTGGATAAGCAAGTGAAAAGGGATATGAATCAGACAGAGGGATGGATGAATTAAAGCACAGGAGAGCTAAAGACTAGTCAGAATGAAGTTAGCCATTCTTCATTCCTTTGGTGTTATTTGGTTTGCAAAGATAGCCTTTCAATTTTCTATGACTTTGCAAACTCTCCTTTAAAAATTAGCTTTTTTAAAACAAATGGCTAAATCACAAAGGAAGTGTGTAAATGTCACAAAGTACAATTGAGCGGACTGTGATTATGGTGCAGTGTGTGACCGTTCATGTGGAATTTTAATAGGCAGCCCAAAAACTCTCTGTGCTCTGCCTGCAATGAATTCACTTTCCCACATCAGCCAGAGGGAAAAAATGTTATCTCCTGCAAACCAAAACCAATTTGGTAGAGAATAAACGATGCACCTGCCCAATTGCCAGACACTAAAACCTCTGATCCCTTGTTATCTGCTTCATTTCTTTCATTTTGACACGGCAGTAACTGATTGTAGAGCAGGAATACTCCATCACTCTCAGAGATCATCATTTCCATGCAAATAAGAAAAGTGGACGAGCAGACAGCACACTTAAGAAGCACTGAGGTATAATATCCCACGGCGGATCAATAAACAACATATGGAAGTGACTCATCACCAGCGCATTCACCCGCCTCATCCTTCTGGCAAAGTGCTGAGGCAAGGCTCTCCCGACGTCTGCTCCAGATCCGATAAGGAGAGATGTTCCCACTCAGACACAAGGGGCCTGCTGGCAACAAGTCCATCTCGTTTTATTGATCTGCTCCACCAGGATCTAAGAAATATGACTGAGAGCTGATTCCCTAATGGGAGTGCAAATAGGAGCAGCTTGACCATGGCCTGTCTGCATGATACATGCCAGGTGGATGGACAGGCCACTCATCTTCTCATTGTCAGCTAATCGGCTGCCTGCCATGCCTTGTTTCTAAGTCAGGGCTAATAGTCGGCAGACGGTGTCTTCTGCTCTCCTAACCATCACCCATCACTCTTAGACATATACACATATAATTCCTCCTCACCCCTCTCTACTCTGTCCCCCTCAATCTAAACTCCCACAGGGGAAGAGGCGAGAGCTGTGGTTAGGGTTAAGTGTTGCAGTTATGGTGATGCACGTACATTTTTAATCACACTTATGTCCCTCTTGTAAGGCAGCAGGCTTTTTGGTCTCAGGCTCCACCATTTATATTCAAGCCCACTTCCTACAACTATAGATCATCTGCATTTGGGCAGGCTTTTGAAATTTACTGACTTTAATAGTCAAAGCAATATTCGACTCTGTTAAAGTAAAACATGAAAAGTAATCACAGAGAAAAGTTCCAGTCCATCAGTCTAATGATGATATCTTTTAGCAATATTGAAAAGGTAAGTGATAGGATCAGCCCAATCAATCATTTTGGCAGGTAATATTTTTTTACAGTATACAAATGCAATATTGGTTCATCTAGGGAGCAAATCAGGGAAACTATATTAATGTCTTAAACTTTATTAAATCAAATGAATGTAATAAAATGGGATTTAACTAACTGAAAAAAAATTACCATTAAGCAGCTCAAATTTATTTCCCTTGTAGATCACAATTTACAGTCAGTTTTTCAGTGCAGCATCAAAAGGGATTTGAGATTAAGCAATAAAAAACACTGATGGAAGTGAAGACTTTCCACTATAATTCAAAGGGTTTAACAAAAATATTACATCAACCATTTAGCAAGAACCCCCATTTTCACGAAAGTACTGTAAATTGATTATTACAGTTACAACAGGGATTATTTTTAATACTTGGATGCAAACCCGTTTCAGTCAGTGATTATCTGAGGCCTGAAACCAGAGGAGTCATTTACTGTGAAGCACCAACCCTTTAATTTTTATGCTGTGCCCCCCTTTTGTTGCTGGATCCCTTTCATTGTTTTAAATCATCTGCATCCTCCTGTGTTACACCAACCGTCTGTATATCCGCCTTCATTTCACCCATCCTTCTCTGTCACCTTCATCTTTTACTCCTGTCTAGAAGCTCTATCTTTAATAATCTTTGTCCAATATATCCACTGTCCCTCCTCTGTCCCTCTCCACCAGTGTGTGAATGTGAGAGTGAATGAATAGTGGTATTGTAAAGCGCTTTGGGTGCCTTGAAAAGCGCTATATAAATCCAATCCATTATTATTATTATCATTACTGTCCCTCCTCTGGACATGTCCAAACCATTTCAGCCTTGCCTCTCTAACTTTGTCTCTGTGTCTCTGGTATATTTTTTTCCACTCCTGTCCATCCCGGTCACTTCCAATTTAAATCGTAGCATCTTCAACCCTGCCACCTCCAGCTCCACCTCCTGTCTCCAACCTGGATGTACCAGCACACTTTAATTTACGGCTCAGCTGATACTTTTCCAAGATTCCATGTGGAAATTCTCATATACTCTGTACACAGTTTTTAAATTACTTCACCTTTCCTACATGTGCTACTGCAAGCTGCTTTGCAACCCACTTCCCCATTTTTGAACATAAATAATTGTACAAAGAAAAAGAAAGTTCTTTGATTATAGTGGTCCTGAACTTTAGTTTTGTGGTTTATTGTTAACTTTAATGATTATTCCAGTAATTGTTTGGACTTTTCTTTCATTAAAAATTCTGAGCACCTCTCCAGCCTGCAAATATCTTCTCAAACATTGTATTAAAATTTTAGGAGTCTATACTGGAATGTGGTAATGTTAGGAGTTAGGGTTAGAATTTTAAAAAGATTTAATTATATTTTAAAGAAAATTAAAACACATTTTGTTTTGCTTTGACATTGCTTTATCTAATTATCCCATAATATTTTCACAGAGGAGTGAGGACTAAAGTTACTAACTAGTAGAGGCTTCGAAGTCTGATTCATGTGTAACACTTTTGCTTTCTCCAGGCAAAGCAGCAGGATATTTCTATTCACTGATGTATATGGGAGTTACAGCAGCAGCAGCTTGGCTGACCTTGGTGCTCCTCATGTATCAGCCAAGAACCCAATGTAAGCCCAGGCAGAGGGAAATAATCACTGTGAATAATTTCGTAATGCTTTCACAGAGGAAACTGGTCAGGCAGACAAAAAAAAAGCTTGACGATGTGAAGCATAGAAAAAACATAGAAGGTTTACTGGATGGCAGCGAGACAAAGAGAGGGGATAATCAAAGAGTAATGTAATAATACATAAAACTGTAGTAAAAAGGAGGGATGAATGAAAGAAGGGCCATGCATGATAAAGGGGTGGGGTGATATGGAGGCAGTGCTGTGTCCAGAGTCCTGGGATCCTGCTGCAGTCTGCATTATTCATGGGAAAGCTAGATTCATCCAGGGTGACTTACATAGCTCATCATTTACATGCTATCACTACTGAATTATTTAAATAATGAGTTGTGAGTTTGATGATCCATAAAGCATGGGGTGGGCTCCCTAAGGGGAAACAATGACTAAGAGGTTGGTCACAAGCAGCTATGGCTAAACTAGATTCAGAATAACAGCAATTTACAGTGTAAAGACAAGAGCAGAGAGACGTCTTGAGTAATGCACTGACATTAATAAAGTTGATGTTACACTAGTGACCAGCTGGAGACCATGGCAGGACCAAAATGTATGCGACCGTGTGCAATGAACTTTGAAGTGGATGCTTGGCAGTGAGTTGCTGGCTTCAAAATGACAATAAAATGGCAAGATGAAGTCAGTCTGCTATCACCCTGCGATTAAACAGGCTCAAGTTGTCAAATACATGTGTTTGTGATAATGACTGTGACAAATCAGAGAAAACTGCAAATCTGTGGCCAGATGAACTTAAATTACTTACATTCAGTTTAACCAGAAATTCATATAACTGCAAAGGAAATTCCCCTAAAGTGACATAGTTGCTGCAAGATGGCAATTTAACTGCACAATGACATTGTCAGAATATGACCAGAATACAACGAGCTGGCATCCAGTTGAGTCAAGTCCCTTATTGCAAAGTGACACATTGCAGATGAGTTAGTTTCACTGACTCACTCAGATTGATTGTGACAATCTGTGTTTATAAATTAGACGGAAGTTACTGGCAAACTTTTCCCAATCTGTCTGAGAGCAATTGCAGTCTCCCGCCAGGCGACTTATGCAATTGCCTTCCAACAAAAAATGCCCAACCTTGCTTAATGGTTGAGTCTGCAAAACCGTCATCCTTCAAGAACTTGCAATCAGCCACCCAGTGTGGAAAAATTCAGTGCAATCACCCACCGCTTAACAACCTTCCTAGTCGCAAGGAAGTTTCAATCCCATATTTACTCTAGTGTGACTGAGCCACTGCACATCAGACATGAAAGGTAGCTGAACCAAAATCATGTGTCAATCAAGTGTCACACTGAAAATGGCTCAAACATGGTCCAGTATTCATGCCATACAGAGCTCTGCAGAGGCACGTCTACACGCTGTAGCTGTCTGCTGCAGCTGAGCTGTTCTCTTTTCTGCTCAAACAAGCTTTACAGCAAAACAGCATTAAATCTCTGCATAGCATATCATGCACAAGCAACACACTTGTTATAGACTGAAGCCCATCTGCAAAAACTATGTGCTGATTGAATTCCCAAAGTCCTTCTCACACTGGAGCGCTATATATCCAGCATAAGGAAGAGAACTTAAAACACCTAAAGTGCTAAATGTATCTAATCTGGAAGCAACTTTTGGCTTCTCTGGTGCTGAATATCTGCAGCAATCATCTTGTTGGTTTAGGTTGAACAATGAAGATTAACCCATGCTATACCATCTGTGGTATAGCAGATGAAATGTCTGTATCTTGCACTGCATACCTGGATCTTTTCATAATGGAAAATATTCACTCATATTCCAAATCTCATCATTCCAAATAAAAACAAATAAACAGTCACAGCGTCACATAAAACTCACGTTGTTTCTACAAATCTGCCACAGAAAATACATTAATTTAAAGAACCCACATAAGCAACAGACTGAATCTGTGAACCACATTACTAAACCACAGCAGTTCATCATTCATGTGACATATAATCATAACATCTACCTAAACCTAGGGGGGCATCCAGAAATGGTAACAGTTTCATACCCCACATATATGTGATGAAAGAATCTTTTATACTGGAGTTTTTGGGCTGCACACACACTTGTGGTCCCTGAGGCATTTTAGAGCTTCAAGCGTTGGCAGTAATAGCTTATAGACTGTACACTTTAATGTATGATTATACTGTAGCTCCTTATTGTAAATTATATCCAGGTGTAAAACATAAAAGTGTGTTATAAAGCATGATGGTTTGGCAGAGTAAAGGGAGTAATTCTAAGCTCATTTTATTCATTGTAATATTATGGTCACAGATCTAATGCGTTCTCTGCATCTTCCAGTTTCCCTCTTGACACAAGTCTTCTTACTGTGGCTGCTCTATAAATAAAAATGCACACGTGTAAAGTGAAAGTTTATTCTTTTCAGAAGACCCCATCTTTCAGTAACTACACCTGCGCTCAACATGATTTATCCCTCATGTTGTTGAAGCTAAAGAGAGTAGAGAGCCAGGGAGCAGCAGCGGGAATCCATGCTGAGAAAGAGTACTACGGATGTGATGTTTGCTTTGAGAGTTTGATGGAGAAGCTTGGAGAAGGCCAGAAGGAGTTGCTCTGTGTCTTTGTTGATCAAGAAAAGCATATGATGGGGAGAGAGAGGAACTGCAGAACTGCATGAGAAAGTCAGGAGTGGCAGAGAAGTATGGGAGGTCGGTGCATGAAGACAGTGAGACAGTGGTGAGCTGTGTGGTAGGGGTGACACTGGATTCAAGGTGGGGGTTTGATTACCTCAGGCACAGGCTCTGGGCACTTTCTTGCTTGTGATGGGGATGGACAGGCTGACACATGAGTCTCTATGATGTTTGCAGATGATACTGTCATCTATAGTGAGAGCAGGATGCAGGTGGAAGAGAGTCTGGACAGGCACAGGTATGTGCTGGAAAGAAGAGGAATGAAAGTCAGTATAACGAAAAGAATACGTATGGAAATGAGAAGGAGACAAGAGAAAAGGTGAACATACAAAGACTGGAAGTGAAGGTATATGAGTTTAAATACCTGAGGTCAACCTCGTAAAGCAGCAGACAATCAACAAGAGAGGTGGAGGAGAGAGTACAGGCAGAGTGGAGCTGGTGCAGACGAGTGTCCTGAGTGATTTACAACAGGATAGCAGTAAAAGTCAAAGGAAAGGTTTGCAAGACGATTGTGAGACCTGCTATGATGTATGGTTTGGAAATTGTGGCCCTGACAAAAAGACAGGAGGTGGCGTAGCTAAAGATGCTAAGATTTGGGTTGGGAGTCATCAGGATGGACTAGATTAGAAGTATATCAGAGGAACAGCACAGGCTGAGTGCTTTAGAGATGATTTGTACATGTGCAGAGGAGGAATAGTAGATATACTGGACAAAGGATGTTGTAGATGAAGCTGCCACACTCAAAAGAGAAAAAAATGAAGGCAGGAGGAAAAAAGAAAGACCTTAGAAGAGGTTCATGCAGTGAAGGATGACACTTCAAAATAGATTGCATTGAATTATAATGTATTCTGGACCTTTGATGGAGGAAATGTTCTATAACTGGATGTCCTTAAATTTTAATTGAATATCCCTGATATAGCAAAACATATTTTACAAAATAATATGCATTTCAAATTTCGGTAACATTTTAAAATGTGTATTTTTAGGAAAGCCAACTATCCAAAGTTCATACAGAACCATCCCATCTAATGCCCTCTGGCAGCAGCTAACAATGGGACTTGATAATGATGCACAAAACGTACTCTATAGATAAAGCTGCTGATTTGTCCGGATCCATTTATTCGAGGAATGGACAGAAAGCTCGTGTGGCTCAGCACAGATTAAATTATTAATATTCAGCATAACCCTTAAATGAAGAGGGTGAAGCTTTAAACTTTTGTCATCACTAAAAGCAAAAGAGAGATGATGCTTCCACACCAAATGACTGCTCGGATTAATAGCAAATTATCAACAACGATTTAAGTTAAGTGACTTACAGTCATGTCTTGTCTAGTCTTCAAAAACATTAATTCCACCCATCTGATTATGCACTGAAATTCAGTGCAGGGATAAGATATGATAAAGCTGTGAGGGGATAGCTGCAGTAAAAACCTTTCAAGTATAAATCATCCAGTGCAGAGTGGTGATCAAAGGCAGGCAACACGATTCTATATAATAAAAATGCTAGTCGTTCATTAATGCTAACCGTCAAAGTGGGCCGAGTTCAAGATGCTGCTTTTATCTTTGCATTCCCCTTTGAACTACACATACATTCATATTTAGGCAGGTGCATGTTGACATGGCTGAATGCCATTAGCTGGGGAACAGCTTTGTGATCTGATCTGAAAATACAGCAACAACCTGACGATAAATAAGACTACAGTTCTATAATAATATGTGTACATGCAGAGGGGCAGCAGAGTAATCCGAAAGCTGCACAACAAGTTTTCTCTTTCTCTTGTTCTGATCCTACAGGGACACAACCTGGACCACTTAGGAAGATTAAAAAGAATCTATAGACAAGTGGAAACAGGTCCCTGAAAGAGACAGTACGTTCGAACTAAGTGTAATTTGTCTTACTAATACATTCGAAATGCTTTCAGCCTGAACATAGGCCTTCAGAGGCAGCTTTCAGCTTTTTGCATGCTCAGTAATGCAATTGTGGTATAGCAGATGAAATTATCCTTCAGAAGGTACTCGTGATGAGAGCGCAGGGTGTGGGCTCAAGTGCTTTTATGACACACGTTCCAGTTTGTAGTCCTTGAGTCAGAAATGAAATGAAATGAAATTCTAGGGGGAGAATTTCTATAGTCCTGCTGCTACTTTAATCTAAATTTGTCTGAAAAGATGTTTGAAGATATTTAGTTGGAGATGCAATAATCAGGCTTGGATATGGTTAGATTTACAAGTATTTGGACAATAGCACTGTGGTAGCCTTCAAAGAGAGCACTTCTGTATAAAACATGTACATTTGAATAGTGTATTTTTAGATTTGGTTGTATTGTTTGCTATTTCTTTGCTTTTTATTGTTATTTATTCTACATGCTGCTAACAGGAATCTGTCGTTTATTTTACTACAGGCAGAGTAAGGTTTGGTGCCTCCTAAAAACACCATACAGTGCAAGTGTAAGGACATTTTTTCTATTAAACAATACCGCAAATGCATCTAGTTTTCTCATTATGTTAACACGGTAGCTGGTAATCTGCCGGTGCAGACATCAACCTTATTGTAGCTTTCACAGCTTGGTTGTATTAACTTAAATTGCTCAACCGGGCTTGTGTGTTTGTGTAGCAGTTATCCACAATAACACAGCTGAGGAGGGATTCCTGCAATCTGTATTTTTATTTTATAGAGTTATGTTCTTTATGTCCACTATTAAAAAAGACTGTTTTGTTGCTTTTTCTATTTTTGTTGGTCTTAATGAATTCTGCTCAGACCTGAAAATGCCTTCAGTCACGTGGTTTTGAGTGACCCACAAACACTGTTCCCCTCCTGTCTCCTCCTCTGTTAGCTCACCCTTCCATGTTTTCTCTTTACTCCACAAAATGTGAGAATAACAACACGACAGAAGCGAACACAGCTGCAGACAAAGACTGAGGGAGAACAATACAGCTGACTGTCCTTGAAAAGGCAAAATAAAACGAAACAAAACAAAAATACAAAGCAAGCACAAGATGCTCAGTAAGCCCTAGGTAATCAATTTGGGGTGTTCAGATTTAGTCATGGCTTAATACCCAGCAGTCCAGTGCTAAATTGCAGTGAAGTTAAATCTAATTAGAGCAGTCTCTTAAGCCGTGATGTGTTTTATTTATTGCAGCATTTCTGGAGCATTTTCTTAATTTATGTGGCATTACCATGGTGACCAGCAAATTTTCCACTGCTGGTTTTAAACTCTGAGTGTCACAAAGCCATCATAAATCTTATTATTGGGTGGAATGAGTATGTTAATAATGTAAAACAAGAACAGTTTATGAATATTCATAGTACATGTGATAGATCTGGGTAAGGCTTTATGAGTTGCCACATAAGCCAGACAGCTCATGCTCAAAAACTATTCGTCATCTGAAGGCGTCACTGCGGACGTCCTCGTCTATAAAGGCACAAAAGTGGGTTTCAGACTTTAGTTAAACACTTTTGTTTCGAAGTTCTTTATTACAAGTTTATTCATTTTCATTTTTTTGTTATGAGCGGGAAGACAGACAAGAGGAATTTATAACCAGCCAAGAGTCAGATTTAGATCAGTGAGTGTGTTAACGTGGATAGAAATATCCTGTTTATGGGGCTCATCCAGGCTCATCTGATTAAGCATATCCCCCAGTGTTCCTGCACCTAATTACATTTAAGACTTTTTAAGGGCTTTTTGTTAAAATATGCAATAGTTGTTTGGGTTTTTTTTTTAATTATTGTACTTTAAAAATGATGATCTAGTTACATAAAAATTAAATAGTTGGACATCTTAGTTGTTTATTGACATTTATATCATAGTTATACACAGATTTGTGCTTTTCCAGCATATTCTTTTTGGGGGGCTTCACATAATGCTGTGTTTTCAGATGCATCTCACTATTATGGACATTGCATCATTGCCTTCACGCACAAGAAATAATTATCAGCCAGGGGACAATAGCACTCAGTTTCACTTTTTTCCCAGTGATTTTTTGGGGGGTTTTGCTTTTAATTGTTGGATACATTTAGTTACCCAAAGGTGATTGGTCATCTTAAAGATCGATGACTTGGGAGTGAAAGCAGAAGGACGTCTTGACATACCAGCAGCTTTAACAATATGGGATTATAGGAGTAAGAACCACCTGGTTATTCAATCAGAAAAGTAATAATTGACAAATTAATACATCATTCATTGACTTTTTATTTAACTTTCATGTACTCGTATCCAAATAAGTGTCGAGCAGCTTTAATGCTACAGAGGCTTCCAGTAACAACTCGCTTCAAAACTGGATGGTGCTGAAACTCGAACAACAAAGCTTCCTGCAGCAAAATCAAATGTCACAACAATCCCACTTTTAGTGTAGAGATGTAGAATGTCTCCTGACAGCCCACAGCCACATCATGACTAGACTCTGACTCATGCTGGAATGCCTCCACCGCTGAAGTTGCAGTTTTTTATCCTCTTGCGTGAAAGAATGAGATACAGGTGGTGAAACTGAGCTTCCACTGAAGGGTGGCGGGCCTCTCCCATAGCAATAGGTTGAGAATTTTTTTTCTGTTGGTAAACTGGAAAGACTGGATTGTGAACACCTTCAGATCCCCCCCTGAAGAGCTGGGAAAATGACCTGAAAGAGTCTGGGTCACTACTTAAACTGCTGTACCCACAATCTGAACCTAGATAAGCACCAGAAGATGGATGCATGCATAGATATTTTAAGAAGGATGGGGTCTCTCTAAATGTTGTTAACAACTTTGGAAAGCAGAATGTGTTAATTATATCATCCATCCATTTTTGCTCAAGTGTCTATCATACTAGGTTCCCATGGAGCTTATTCCAGCTGACACAGGCAGAGTGGTGTGGTACACCATGGACTGCCAGTCCATCCTAGTACTAACATAGGTTAACACAGGTTATAATTAACCTACCATGCATTTCTTTGGACTGAGTGAACAAGCTGGAGTACCTGCAGAAAACCCACAGAGGTGCAGGAAGAACGTCCAAACTCCTGTTTTTGTCATATGATACAATGGCGACTAACCCCACCAGCTCATTTCTGGACTTCATATTCAAATCGCTTTTTTCAGGTATGAGAAAATAAACATAAATAGTTTTTGTTCACTATGAATGTGACGTTTTATAGAGTTTGACAGAGCAGTCAGAGAGACTGTAGAGAGAGCTTAAGAAAGTCTAGGGGCAAACTCTTTAAACCCCACGGTGCATTTCAATGGCAGGAGGGCAGTGTTTACAGGGACGTCATCTCCTGTTGTCCGTCCCGTCCTTGGCTTTCTCAAAGACCCTGCGAGGAATCCAGAGCTCATAATTAATTGATCCAGTTCTTGTTTGATTCTATTTATAGTTAACCACTTCCACACATCAAGACATCCTTCTTCCCTATGACATGAAACTCTCAACACCCTTGATCAACGCATTATTATCTGGTGGAAGCTTGTCAAGGTCACAGCAGGGCAGCTGAGAAATGAATCTCGAGTGCATTGTGTTTTATGAGACCCAGCACTGTCACATCCACAGGAAAACCAAGCGTATGCAGTGGGAGCCTCACAACATGGAGCATGCATATTTCAAAATGTTCAATTTGAGGAGACACGTGCCCCCTCGGTTGCAGAGGGCTTGATGGGCGCACTGCATTTCTGGTCGGGAGGTCATCCATACTTAATGAGGTTGTTGGTTGTTTGGCAGTCATGTGACTTTGTTTTCCTCCAAAGAAAAAGGCAGACATGCTGCCTCTTTGGGATGAGCAAAAACTTATTTTTGAAGTTGTGAGTTAACATAAAATAGGGGAAATTAAACATGCATACAAGATCAGAGGGTCATTGGGTTTCATAGATGTTTCAGACATATTCATTTACATTTCTGCAGCAGTGCGAGAAAACAGGCATGAGACACATAAGTAATCATAAGGTAATCACTGCCCACCACCTGACATCCACAGATCACATTTTCTCGGTTAAATCTGGTCAGCCAATCACGATTTTTAAAAATATGTCTCCTTCAACCTGCTTGAAAAGTGAATGTTTAATTTTCTGATGATAGCAGGTTTAAAAGATCTCTAAATAGTAAATACTGTCAAATCTAAAATCAGGTTACAGTAAATTTCAAAAGGAAAACTTTATCATACGTCTAGATCAGACCTAGCTACTGTTTAAAAATTAAACAAACATATTTAAGTTTAGTTTTGATACAAAATTGATACGAATTGTTTTGAGGTTGTGAAAATGTTAAATACAACACAAATATTAGCTCGTGTCTTATGCAACGAGACATAAAAACTGTTTTGTGTGTGTTTCATTCTGTGTATAAAAGGCTGTAAAAACACAAAATATTTCAGAATATATTACAGAAAATTTCAAATCTGTTGGTTCTAGGAGTCAGAGGTGCTAAGGAGGATGAGTGCACTTTCATAAGAGATGTGTTTTTCTACACATTTTTCACAACTGAAAATACTTTTTTTTACTTTACATCAAATCTTAACATTATATCTTTGAGTCTTGCATCCTCTAAATATATTCAGTTATTAAAAATCTTAATTCACGTTAATTAGCGGTACTTCTAAAATAATAAAAACAAATAAAATGTTCAAAATAACAATAAAATATGTTAAAAGTAAGATTTCTCATTCTGCAGAAATGTGGTTTCTGTCATAAAAAAAAAAACATACATTAAAGGTAACAACATTCATTAACTAAATAAGCTTCAAATGAGTGTTATTCTAAATTGTTACATTTACATGTGAGCAGCACTTTTCTGTTGTAGTTGGTTGAGGCGGAAGTAGTTTTAATTTACTGCCCTCGGTAAATCTCAGTGGCCAGTTTTGAGATGGTAGGGGAAGAAATGGAATTTATGTAAATAAATATTACAAATAAAAATATTGCAAAGTTAAATGATTGTTTTTAATTCAATTAAACAATCTTAAAAGGGTTAGAGTGGTTAAATAACTATAACAAACTAACTTGGACAAGTAACTAATATCAATATAGTAATTTTATGACTTGGTTGAACAATAAAGGTTCAAACTGTAAGAATATATCTTTATCAGATTTAATCAGTGATTCAGTATGATAACTTTCACCCTGTGAGACATGACTCCTCTGACTTTATGAGCATATACAGTGCAGTACAGTGTAGTAAATCCCAAAATAAGACAAACCCTGATATTCATTGACTGGAACTACAAGGTATTGAATTCCCAACATGAAACAAAAGGATCAAATAAATGTTGACACTATAAATAAACAGCTCCGATATTTTTACTTCACACTGCGTATGTTTAACATGGCAGATATCTACATCCTTTACTTCCTCTGCTAACAAATATTTTTTATAATTTGCGTTCACGCGTCCATACAAAGTGACAAATGTTAGCTTGGATTAAGTGTTAACTGTCAGACAAATTTAACACCTTTTCAAGGAGAGCGATGAGAAGAAAGAAGTCGCTACATTTCTATGACACTGTAAATCAGCGTAAATAAGGGAATGAACAGAGAAGAGAAAACCTCTTGACAAAAAGAGAGAAAGACCAATAATCTCCGCCTTGAGGTTTTTCTATTTATAGAGGCAGAACGTCTCTTCATATTAAGGTCAATGGCAGCTATTTGCTGCCCTCTACTGTAGAAATACAGACTGGCTTTTTTCAGGTGTACTTACTGTAGCATATTTGTTTTTGCTTTGTGTTTTTTAACTGCAGAATTCTTTATACGTATTTTGTTATTTGGTACACTGTGCACATAATATATGGCCCAGATTTTAACTGCATAGCCCAGAACATAATAACATTTTTTTTTTTGCATAAACTCTGGGTCACACATTCACATTTGCCCTATGCACTGGTCTCTTTGGCCTCAAATGGAGTGTAAAAAGAATATGAAAATAGCAAGATGAGCCAAAGCATCCTGAGACAAACATTTTAGAATAGATTCATTATTATCATCAAGCCCTTAAAAGTAAAGCAATACTTGAGAGCCACAGCTTTCAGACTGGGAAGCATGGTGGTGTGCTGTCCCATTCCCTATGACAGCTGGGACAGGCTCCCTGCAATACAGAACTGGATAAGTGGAAAGTTTTTCAGACTTCAGGAAAAGTTATTATAGTTAACTAAAACTAAAACTAAACACTAAAAATAGGTCAAAAAAGATTTTAGTTAACTAAAAGAAAAACTAGACCTAGAAACTAGAAAACTAACTGCAATAAAAAATGTAGAGGAATTACCCTCACTGTAGTTTTAGGCTTATAAAAATACTTTTTAAAAAAGAAAGCACTGTTTTTATTGTAACACTTGCACTGATTTTCCTAAACCTCTGCCTGTTGCCTGACATTTGTCCTCCTTACAATAATTAAAAAGCCATTTACTGCGTCTGTCATCTTAAACGAGTTAGTCCCGATACGGCTTTGTTTTTGCTTTAAGGTAACTGACCTTTTAAAATAATGCTAATTTTCATATAGTTTTGTTCATCTTAAGTTCCTCTTATTTTTTGTAGCATAACAACACAGAAGGCCTTTATGCAAATTTATGCTAAAACACATACAGGTAATTGTGATAAATGTCACGACTGGGGGGGGCACGTCTGCATGAACATCGGGTAGTAGTCATCATTAAAAAGAAGCACGTGATCAACATACTGGATTTTACTGATGTAGTACTAGGATATGAGCAACAAAGAACAAGTCGTTCAACTATTTCTATCAAAAAAATACAATGTTTGGACGAAACATTTACCTCCCAGGTATAACTTTAATCATGATTTCAACTCATGTTTAAAGAAGACTTTAAATCTATTCAACATAAATGGGTGGGATGCCATTGCATATCTGCTTAACACCAAATAAAAAGCTTATTTTGCCCCTAAAATGAGGATTTATATTGTTATGACTTAAATCATTTGATTGCTTTCATATAATGTGTGACACCCTGCTAATTTACTGCCTCGTAATACCTCACTGTTACTTTCGCTTACTGAATGTTTAAACAGCCCCCGGTGTTGTTTAACAGGGTGAGCACTGTACAGCGTCAGTATCAGCTTGCAATGGGGGAAATGAAGACCATAGATTTAATTTTTGATTTGATGCATAGGTTTACTATCAGGTAGAGTTGACAGAAAGTACAAAGAAGTACTGTTTCAAGCTGCAGAGTTTAGGACAATCATTCAGATTGAATAACCTGATGCACTGCACAGCTTTCAGGAGGTGCATTGCAAGAGTTACTACTCTCAGGCATTTTCTACAAACCCTTGTACCTGCAAAGACAAAGTACAGAACATAGCACAAAATATCACATCTATGCACAATTCTGAAAGTGTTTCCTGCTTTTATTAAGTACAATTTTCAAAAAAAAAAAAAAAAAAAAAAAAAGTACAATTTTCATTTTTCCTTTTGTGCAAACTCTATTGTACTGTAAGGACTAACTAGTCATGATGTTAAGCAACCTAAAAGTCTGAACTAAACTCCTGCAAACACGTCATGGAGGAGGCATGTCAGTACATTGTAGTCACTGAAAAAGGTGTCCTAAATACAGCCTTTCTCTTTTTGATGAGCAGTAATCCATCTGATGCTTACATCTGTGTTTAGAGTCAACACTCAACCTTCTTGAGAGCCCTGGATGTGCAAACAAAAGTTAAGCACAGCCACAACAAGACAGGAGAGGCTGCCTCACACCATGTTGTGCCTGTTGTACATACTGAAAAGCACACAAAAAATGATGAGCACAATGCTTCGTCTTACCAATTCCTTTACAGATCCAACACATTTTCTGCATTTTAATTAAACGCCAGAAAACGAGGACACGGCGGCACAAATACGCAGTACAACAATGAAGGATTTTGAGATGATGCTTGAAAAACATTGTATTTAGAGTCAAGCGCTCTTACAGAAAATGGCTTTGCAATGTCCTTCAAAAACAAAGCAAGTACACTTTTTTAAAAAAGAAAATCAAACCAGGAGCTACAAGCGCAACTTTTCACATTTAATCAACATTCAGTTTATCCGATGTTCTCAAACAGTCTGATAAAAAAAAAGTAAATGCATTGTCATCTTGTGCTGTAGCAAGTCTTACAATGAAGCCCTTTAGAGTAAGAATACATCTGAAAACATGATGAAGGCTCGGGCAGATCAACTATTATGTACACATACGTGAACTCTTTGGTTCTATGATCCATGTTTGATTCATTTATTACTTTTTTCCAATTTAACACACTTAATAAAATGAATGTTTTCATGTTTTGCAGTGACAGCGTGAACCACAAATCTAAGGAAAATGTGATTCTGCTACATTTACTACCGCTGCCACTCTAAGTCATTTTAAATATTAGATCTATACTTGCTCTTGCTTCTACTACTGCTAAAGGGCACAATAGTGGTTTAACTATTAATCTATACATTTTTATTTTTTCAATTCATAACAGATTTGAATGGATCCTCGTATCCCAGCACAGAATAGACGTTCCCCTCTGATTGAACATCTGGTATCGTAAAATTGAGTTCAAAAGAAGAAATGTAAAACATAATTTTACCTCGAATGAGAATTAAGATGAACTATTATACAGTTTAGTCACCTTTAAACGAAATCCATGTTTGAGCTCATGTTTCATTCCCTCTCTGCCTGTCCCCAACTAATCAGTACCATTTATCAATTTCAGAGGTCAAATATGAAATGATGCTTCTTCAAACCATAGTCTGTATTCATTTTCCAGCTCTGGCCATCTGCGGTTTTTGCTCCAGGAAAAATTTAACCTGGCAATAATTTTGACAAACATATATGAATTGTGTCTTCTTAAAGACAAATCAGGTCAAGACAACTGTTTGTGTAACTGAATCAAAGCACTGTTGTGCACGTGATACACAGCCCACAGTAACTCAAAGACCCTGAATGCTTACGATGAGGCCTGCTTTGGCCTTTCACTGACAAACGCAATGAAAACGAAGAAACACGGCGGATTTGAAAAGATGCACTTTCACTGTATTTCTCCGAAAATTGCAACCAGTGTTTTTACTGTAATGCAATGACCTCTTTTAGCACATAGGACTAGTAGAAGTGGAGATTTCAATCAGATGACGAGGAAGTACTTGATATTCTTAAAAGATCTGGATCGTACCTACTTTAAAAATCTTATGCAGCTATTTTCTTTAGTGTCTCCTTTTTCTATCCTTTTTCTTTCAGTCCACAAACTGTTCTCATTAGCCTCGTTTCCAGCACCAGCTAATTTCAGAAAACAATCAAACGGGAGACGGAGTAAGCTAAAAACATGATAAAAAAAGTGTAATCTAAAGCAGTTCATGAGACAGGTAGTTACAGAAGAGCAACACAAAGAAAAATCAAGAGTGAAAACTAGACTTCAAGTAGCCAGAAGCATCCTCCATTAAAAACTACCTAAGGTGATATTGAATGTAAGCCCTAGGCCACTGTTTGACTACTGCTTGGCTATTTTTTCCCCGAATTCAGGATCAAAACTAGGCTTAACGTAAACGAATACCAGCTCTCTGAGGAGAATTTTGAAATACATTCCAGAGGGTGATTTGGACATTTCTATCCCATATTAACAAGTTTACTTCTACCTAATCAAAATCTTACACTGGAGAATAAAGCACAGCCATAAAAAAGTCAGTAAAATTTATGTTATGGAACCTGCTAACAATCCTCACCTGCAACTCCACCCAATGTAATGCAAGAGAAATGAAGCACACCACATCCTAAATTCATTTTTCAAACCTTTGAAAAGTCCTTTTTGTACCAAATATCTGGCCTAGATCCAGATCAGGATGCTTTATGAAGAAAGCATTAAAGAAAAATGGCAGCTACAGCTGGCAGACAAAGTGATTAATCCCGCTTTGCAAGGGTTTATTTTTCTATCTTTGTCCTGAGTGCTTTATTGTTGCATTGTTTTCATCATTCTGGAGGATTTTTAATTCTTAGGTAAATGAAAGCATCCGTGCTACAGTGCATCAGACTGCACAAAGCGTACCTAATAAACATAGAACTCAGTATGCAATCTGCTGACTGGTCTGAGCTGCAGACACAGCTGACTCATGCTCAACATACCAGATCCTGAGTACTTTTACAGAGCAGGAACAAACATGTGTGAACATATTTTGCCCATCTCCAGAGCCAGACTGCAGGACCTTTGGATAAGTCAGATCAGTCGAGTGCTTTTGCACACAGACTGGAGGTTTGCAGCGCACAAACCAGGACAAGAGGTGTCCAAATAAGGAAATGGTCAGATAAAAATAAAGGCTGCTTAACTTTCCAATCTTGGCCCTGAGCAGAACAGCGAGGGCTAAATATAAAATCTCGTGGTTTCTTGTGTCTCGCTTCCGCTGCACTTCACAGGTCCCCTACCATTTCATTAAACTATTGTTGCTCTCCTCTAAGCTCAGAAACCTCAAGGAAGACGAAGCTACACGCGAGAGTGAAGCTGAATAAATACAGCAGCGTATCATTACATACAAAATAACTTTGATTACTGCCTCAGTGTGCCAGTAGTGTAAAATGGCACACCACATTTGTACAACTACATTGTCCTGTTCCCCCGGCACTTGTCACATTTGAGAACGTCTACAGAAATGTACACAATACTTTGAGAAATCCTTTTAAAATGTCTCTGGAAAAATCACGAGGCTCAAAGAAGATTTTCCACAAATAATCACAACTGAACACTTTCCCTTTGTGCTCTCTAGTGTTTTGTGTCTCCGTCCTGGGGTTTGGTACCATGGCAGTATGCTCAATAGGCTTTATTTAGAGTGCTGCTCTGCAGAGTGAGGCGCCAAACGACCACAGATCCCAATGTTTCTGCAGCCAAATCAGAAGCTTGATACTCTGTGTGCTCTCAGCAGTCCACAGGGACACAGGAAGGAGGAGTCCTCTTCTGCTGTGTCAGTACTTATTAATCCCAAAGATCCTCACACCGTGCAGCTGGGGCAGCTTGGGAATGAGTACCGTGAGCAAGGAGACAGTGTTGACAACAAAATGGGCCCGATCGTATTTGGTGTAGAAGCTGGTTAATATATACCTGAATCAAGAATAGGCACAAAAAAGGAGAAGATTACAATGAGCAAAGGACATAAAGCTTATGTCTAGATATCTCTCTGCTGGTGTGAAAGCAAGGCAGTCTGTTAAAAGCCTGAAGAAAACCACAATGTCTTTATAAAATGTCACTCTATGTATAAAAAAACCTTTCACTTAGTTTTATTCTGCCAATCACACCCAGATGTTTCCTAACTCCCAAAAGCTGTGCCAGCAGTTGTCCTGTGAGACCATTTTAATGTGCCAAACAACAGAATTACAACACTGGTAATGAGCAAATGAGTTGATATGAGAATCTGTAAGCCTAAATCTACATTAGGCTTCCAAGCACCAACAAGCTAAAAAGTCCATCTAATTTAATCCCAGCATGCATGTTAGGCTAACTGATGATTCCAATTTTGACGAGGATGAGAAGCAGATAAAACACTTAAAGTGGTTTATGAATATGAGATGATTTATCTGAAGTTCGCGAGCAGGACCACATAAACATTCCCTTTTGAGGCTTATCTACAGATGCCCACTTGTCCCACACAGCAGTTGTTCTCCTTGCTCTCCCTCCCCTCTTCCTCTGTCTGTCATCCTCTCTCAGAGGTTTCAGGGGACTTAACTGGCTCAGGAGCCACTGCCCATCCTCAAGAGGCCTCAAGAGGCCTTCCACACACTGCAGTCTCTGGTCAAGCTCTGTCTCGTTATCAATAAACGGTTTTTTCATTTGCATTTGGGGTGGTTAGAATGGTCTAAAGATCTAAGGCTAGATTTCATGTATAACACAATATATTTGTTCATAAATAGTAAATATTCTATTACCTATTCAATATTTCTACATTCAGTGATGACACCTAATCAACATATCTATAAAGCTTCCGTTTATCACAGAAATTTTTCAACTTACAACAATCTGAAAAATTATTTGTAGAATTGAACCTTCGGCCACAATTCAACCCGGCCTGCGACATCATAAAAAGTAAAAGTAGTGGGGCATATGAGGAAGATGTAAGCTAGTTTTTTATTGTAACCTCAGAGGAAACCAAAGTAAAATATGAGAAGTAAAAACAAACGGCGGCTTATAGAGTTTACCAGAATTCAGCAATGTGTGCATCTGATTTCACAGTTCTTCATCATGTGGTCCTACACTTGTTTTATTGATTATTTATCATTTTTATTATGGCCCCCTGAAAAAAACAAAAGAACCACATACATACCACATCCATGTATATAAACTCGGCTTGTGTGCTGGCTGTATGTTTGCAGAGTTGTGTTAATCCTGGTGAGATGGTGGAATAAATAAAACTATGTTGATTTAATATGAGTCGCACTTTTAGGTGTGGCAGTAAGGGATTTTTGTTAAGTGAGAATGATGAATTGCATTTCCTGCTCTCAGCGGAACAGGTAAGGACATGTACAAAAACACTCCCAGAAGATTTCAGCAGATGTGTAGCCATTACATCTGGAGTCTAAAGACTGACCGCTCACTTCTTCCTGCTGGCAGTGGTTGCAAAACAAAATGACAAAGAGCCCCTTTAAATAAGTGCAAAAACAAAGTCCACACCTGCAAAAGCGCTATCGCTACAATGTTCGTGCTGAGCTGGCAAATAAACCCTGGGGAAGCAGAGTGCTTCCTGTAAACTGAACTGTGGTGGTTAATAAGGACAGAAAAAGGCCAAGAAAGCAGCAAGCGGCACTTCTGCAACCACTGTGCCCCTTCTCAATTTGCAGGCTTGGCTAATAAGGGAGCAGCGTGTATGCTAATCAATCCACACTCACACCAAAGGAAAATAAGCGCTGAATTTTATAATGCAGCATATATTTTTCCACTGAGGTATAAGTGTGTGCAAGTTCACTCTGAATAAAAGGTACTGGCATTATGATTAAGCCACAAACACACAGGTTCATTCAAAGAGAGCTGCTTTTGCTTTAGGCCTGTCACACACAAAAGTGCTGATGGATGACACGGTAGTGAGACGTGTCCTTGTCAGAGAACTGATGACCTACTCTGGTTGTCATTTCCTGTCTACACTCTCCTTAGACCTAACATACTTGCTTAAGGTATTGTCCCATTATATTGTCCTCTATGGTTTTCTGCGGTCCTCAAAAAGCCGCATTAAACAGAAAAGCAGAGGAATGCAACTTACAGGACAATAGGTGTGATGGTGAGGAACTTCCGTGAAGCTGTAAACTGCACACCGTAGTCCATCTGCTCCCAGTGTGTAAGGAGGCGAGCTTTGCCTTGATCAGGGGTCTCGAAAGGTGTCCCTTTCACTGTATGAAGAAGCAGGTACATGCACTACAGAGAAGGGGAAAAACAGAACACTGTTGCCACACATGATTGCCACACTAGTGGATTATTGATATGTGAATACAAGAATAAACTTCGTTAAGTACAAAATCTTCCAGGAAGTTAACTTACTAAGGTCTTCCTCTTCTTCTTCTTTTAAAATAAATCTAAATCTACTGTAAAGCTCATAAGTAAAAGTCAGATGTGTTCTCAATAGTAGGAACACTTTTAAGCTGCATGATGAAACAGCCCATGCCTCAACTAGCAAATTCATTTGTGTAACAGGATCACGGTGTGGTTGCGCTCTTCTCAAGAAATGTGGGCCTGTCCAAGTTGGAAAGAAAAAAAAAAGGAACTATGAAAAAACAACAACAAAAAACAAGAAGCTTGTTAAAGAATCACCTCATTAACCAAAGGCATGTCTAAGAGCAGTGAAGCAGCAAGCAGTTGTGTCTCTGACTCAGCTCTCAACTTACTCCCATTCACCACATCCTAAACCTCTTTACTGTGCTGCACGTGCCCTCGACTTGATTTGACCTAGTCAATAAAGGTTAAGGCAAACTGTGGCAGTGCTGGTCCTTTGAGGGACACCACTACACCACTAACCAGATTATGGATGAGGTTGGTGAGGGTCCAGACCACGGGCACACTGGCAAAGGGGATGCTCAGCAGGATGATATGAAGGAGGCCGATGCCCAGGATGTAAGACAGCCACATACCCCGGCTGTTCATCACTCGGGTGTTGGGGTTAACCTCACTGTGTGCTGTTCCCACGTTCATGATGGCGGCGGTAAGACTGTGTAACTGTCTCCTGAAACAAAAACCAAAGATGTTACCTTCTGACCATCTACAACCTCTAATGGTAAGCAGTCATATTTAAAGGGTTATACAGACACCTGTAGTGAACTCAACTAAAAGAAAATGAATCATGTAGCTTGGTTGCCCTTAAATGAAACTGCATAAAGGAAAAGAATTACTTCTATGTATTACTATGTATTGCAATAAAGCAACAGTAGGTTATATGATGGCTTTAACCTGACATCTGCAAGCCAATCAGATGCCTTTGCCGTGGTATAAATAAAGAAAACATTAAAATATGATCAAATGAGATTTACACATTTTAAGAAGTAGCCTTGTGCGTGAATAAAGCTGGTGTCTACTGGTTCAGTAGCAACTGATTGACTAGAGTAAACAATGTCGCAAGCGCTGATCATTCCAGCATGCTCTTTTGCAAGTTGTCTGGAAACATCACTGGAGACAATTGATCCTTAAAAAGATCTTGAAGTGAAGCATGGAAGCAAAAACAGCAAAAAACAAGAAAAGTTCAAATGCGTTGGGTTAATTAATGAAATCATTGTGCTTACTGCAGAGAAAAATGGCTTCAACTCCGACCTTTACGGGCACTACTCCGTTATCACAGTTTTTCCGTTATCGATGGCTTCAGTTATGTAACTAATACTATCCCTGCGCGGCTGATGAGTCTGCGGGGCTTCCATTAGTCGCCCGGTTCCCCTCCTTCAGTTCCGAACGTGTCTCTAAGCCCTACGGTCCACTCGTGAACACGCAATCCATCGAGACGCGTCCACTTTTCTTTCGTCTTCTTTTAGCCAACAGCTGGTGACAACACGGCACGGTCCACGGTGTTACGTCATCGTCGCTCTCTCTCGGCACACGTTTCGGCGGAGTTTTTTTGCTCCTCGCAATTTTCTGTGATAAGTCATGTTCGAGTCACGTGAGCTGATCTGGCCAATCACAGCGGAGTGCGCTGAAAACACGTAGCTACGTCTCCCTGACGTCAGGGCAGAGGAGGAGCTCAGGGAAAAGTGATTGACACTTATAAGCTACGTTTAATAACAGGAATCCTGATTTTTAAAACGAGGAGATATGGTTTATGCAATTAAATTGCTTATATTTTTATTTTTAAACAAACAAAAATAACTATCTAAATAAATAAATAAATAAAAACGTTGTGGTTCCGATCACAAAAAACTAAAAAATATATGTAAAATAATTTTATTATTGTATTATTAATAAAATAATTGCCTTACAGTTAAGTATATGATACAAAATCCATTTATAGCAGCACCTTTACGTTCGTGCTGAATTGACCTGGAATTTAGCACATTAGGGACAAATAATATGGCATTTTAGTCAAATGCTATTTTCCTAGTTCCCTGAGTAAATTTAGGCAAATTCAATAAACATAAAATATTTGTTTCATCATCTTCTAACACACCTTCTATCAATAAATGTAAAAAGTTAAGTTAATGTTCTGTCTGGTAATAATCATTGGCTTTCAGTTGCAACACAACCTTAGATTGGCCATTGGCTCCATAATTTAGTTGTTTCCACATTCCCCTAACAAGGTAGTATGCCTAGTTTGAGCCAGTGACAAGATAAAAATCCCCTAGGGGTTGAGGCGGGAAGGTCATCTGCAGTAAAAATCTGTCAATCTGGCACCATATTTGATGTGTCGTGCAGTGGCATCCCCTTGTGAATAAGCTAAAAGGAGCCAGCTAGCTTTGAGATTTGCATTTCACTTCTTGTTTTTAGCCCCAGGAGCTTTGTGAGACTGACATGCACTGTTTCGCTTCATGTCGCTATTCACCACCATGTGAAATATCAAAATTACAATAACAAAGGCAAAAAATTCCACCAGTGTCATCCTGTTATAAGTAGCTTCATAGTCTTTATTGTTGCTGCATTTGCTTGTCTTTAAGGTATTTTCCATCATATTCCACTGAAATCTGCAACGCTTTAGACTTGGTGACTTCCCCTGTTTGTTTTCCCCTGTTTGGCATACTGTAGCCAAGGCAGCAAGAGAGTGTGACGATAACATGCACATGATTCATGATGATGGTCTTTGTTCATAACCACTGGATAGCAGTGCCTTTGAAAACTAGACTAAATCAAAATGTTACACACTGTCACAGTTACAGGATGTCGTGACAAAGGACAAAAAATATTGCAGGGACCTGGTCACCATACTTTCCCCCTCGGGATTAATAAAGTATTCTGATTCTGATTCTGATGTCAGCAGGCTCTAGCCGCCCACAGCCCTAAGTTGGAGAAGCTGCTGAAGGGCTGTTTTTTTATAGTGCGCATGCGCCAACCAGCGTGCAGCCTGTTACAGTCGCTCCTGCTTTTTCTCTTAGTTTAGCTCTTTTTTCTTACGTATTCTTTTTTTTCTGACTTGTATTTTCACTATTCTTAGTTAGCGTATTGTCTGTCTTGTTAATGTTAGTTTATGGTGGTTTATAATGGAGCACTGTAACAAAAAAAATAATTTCCCCCAGGGATCAATAAAGTATTCTGATTCTGATTCTGATTTTTTTTTGTTTTTTTTTTAGAAAAACAAACATTTTATAAATATATGATGGAACAGAGAGATTAAAACACAAAATTATCTAGAGATCATCCTGCAATGGACTCCAGCTGCTACAGAAATTGGTCTTTAGACAATTCTTGAAATATATTTGTACATCACAAGTTACCAATGAATCCATACATTCATCCTCTGCTGCTTATTAGTTACATTTCATCTCTGGCTCTCTTCCACAGCGTTTCTTTGTCCTGTCTTCCTCCCCTCACTCCCAGCTGGTCATAACAGATGGCTGCTCCTCCCTAAGCCTGGTTCTGCTGGAGTTTTCTTCCTGTTAAAAGGGAGTTTTTCCTTTCCCCTGTCGCCAAAGCATTTCCCCAAAGCAGGTCATCTTAATATTGGGGTTTTCGCTGATTTTTCTGTATTATTGTAGGGTCTTTACCTTACAATATAAAGAATCTCGAGGTAAATGTTGGTATGATTTGGTGCTAGATAAATAAAACTGAATTAAAGTGAATATTCTGATAAAATCCCAATGACAGTGAGTCTCCACAGACACTACATTAGGTTTCAACAGGCTAGCATTTTGCCACAGTAACACACAAAGAGTCAAAAACAGTCTCAGCCACGCTCTCACAGCTGGTATAAATTCCAAAATTGTGGGCATCAAAATCTTTATACACACACATAAAAGAAAGCTCTCGATTCTTCATGTAGCCAAGATGAGAGGAGACCTTGCTAGAGGCAACAGTAAATGTCTAACGTGGATCATACTGTGGTTTCAAAATCAAAAGATCAACAGTGTCATATTCTAGATCCCAAGATAAACCCATATACTAACTTTGGCCCACAGTAGCCTGAAGCAAAGGGGGTCATCAGTCCTCTGCTTGTATGAAATGTTATGTGACACCTACTGTATCTAAGGGTACCCCTGTGATGAGTGGCATCAAACGGGTTTAGCCATCTGACAGTGGACTGTCTCGTGTGCTCATAGCCTTGGGAGTTATAGTTGTGTCAGATATGTAAACCTAGAGCTCTGCTCAAATGAGAACTATGGATGTCAGTGCTGTGAGATCATCTCTGGCAATGGAACAATGACCAAGTACATGACACTGATAAAATACATATAAGGAGGAGGGAGATAATGAAAGTACTCATGTGGGCACGTATGACACCAAGAGATGAGTATTTCAGTGATTTCACCACGAGTGTGCAAATGATGGCGTGGGTAAACCTTAATAACAAAATGTAATTAAGAAAAATGGGTTTTGTTATATGTTAAAATGCCATTTTAAATCATTAGCTTTTGGTTTAGTCCAGAGCACCATTTAATAGTTGTCTTACAACTTTGGTTACCACTGATGATGATAGATCAAAGCTTCGGTGTCGTGCGGTTGCATTCATTTCTCCACAGCTATAAATCTAACAGATGTTTAGACACATTCCTCTGTAAACTCCACTTCTCTACTCTTAGGGTTTTGCCTACGGCTCATTTAGCTAAGTCTTTCAGATGTAATGCGATTCCATTAATAGGATGCATGCCAGCAACAAGAGCTTTTAATGATGAGATGCATTTCATATTTCCATGTCTCCCTTAAGATGCGGGTCAAGTGTAAATTCTTTGCATGGTTTTAGCCAGGAATATTTTTTTCGAGGCATAAATCTGTATCCAATTATCATCCATAGGTTTACAGACTTACTGTAGCTCCATGCGTGTATTCTGGGAACATTTTAACAAAAAATGGGACAGGGAAAAAAAATCTGTACCCAGGAACTTCACCATATAAATTTGTTGCTGTTACAAAAAATGTAAATCATGTGTTATAGCGCTGTTTAAACAATTAGTTGAATGCTTCTTTGTTTTTCCTACATTGTTTCAAGTCCAAATATTGCTGTGTAATTTGAAAAAAATCAAAGCCTTTTCAAAATTAAACTAGTGTAGCTTCCATTAGTCATAAAATCAGGAATGAAATTTGTAAGCAGTTATATATTCTGTGATGTGGCAAAAAAAATCTAACTCAAAGCATTCTTTAGTATATTGCACCAGATAATGTTATAATATCACAGTTTTAGCTAAATGAGTCAAAGAATACACAGTCAGTTTGGTCCGTTTAAAAAAAGACTCCCAAGTTTAACTTTCACAGTTTGAATTCTGCTTCTACAAGGTTTGAAAAAGTCAGTTTTTTGTACATCTCTTGCTACTGATACCATAAATATTAGCGAGTATTTTGCACCTGTATATTTCACTCATCAGACTGCAATATGCAGATAAACAGCAGCGTCTGATTGTAGAAGACCAGCAGATGTCACCATCAACACACTTTGAACTGGTTGCTGCCATCCTGGAGTCTGGACTGTGAGTGCTTCTACTCTTAAAGACACAACTGTGGAGGCACAGTGATATAATATGAGGTATAATTATTAATTATCATAATTAAGTCCCGCTTTTTTCTGTCATTCTAAGCAGCAAAGAAACTTAGGAGGTAATGAGCCTCTTCTTAGGTGTTTAAAATGAAGTTGTTATATATAATGAACTCAGTGCCTGTCTAAATGCACTCATGTCATAGGACCAAGTTTCCACTTTAGTAAATTAAGTTAACAAGACTATAAGGCTAGGCAATGCAAGTATGAGCTTTACACAACATATAAAGTATAATCTGTACTCATCACTTCTTCGAGAAAATTTGTGGGTTTACATTTTAGTTCATCCAGTATCTTGTATTTCCAGCACTTTCTAGACATCTACTAACTCATGAGTTCAGAATCTCAATGAATTGCAGCCACAAGGAAATTGTTCAAATTTTAAAAAGCTGATAGAGACTGTGAAAAGAGAAAAATAAAATAAAAGAATTATAAAAATCTGGAAGTGCTGCAGAGAAAGGATTTGGGCAAATCAGTGTCGCACCTTTAATTAACGCATCGGAGCAATGCTTTAGAGACGTTACCTGAAAATACAGAAATATCTACCCACAAACACGGATATGTTCTTAAGGTCAGTGGCGTTGGGGGTTTATGGCCTGCGGATGGGCTGCTTGTGACAGGAATGACACTGCCGGGGTAATTTTCTCCAGTAGGAGGGGTGGACTTGTGACCCAGGCAGGCTTGGATGATAGCCTCGCTGGAAAAGGCTGACGCAGGGAGTCCATTATTGCCCCTGGAGGAAGCGGAGGATTAGAACACCAAAGAATTTCAATAAAAGAAGTGTCTGTTTGGGGGTCGGGGAGAGGCAGAAGGATGGTGAAGGTGGTAGGGTGCTGGGGGGGGAGTTCCCCTCATTGTCCCAGCAGTGATTGAGAGCAAGAGGAGGGGAGTGGGACAGCATTGTGTTTGCAGCTTCTCTGAAGAAGGTGGTTATTAGGGGGGATGGCTAAAGAGGGGTGAGGGATGGGGAGGCTGTTGACTCTTCATCTTGTGTGAACAAAGTCTCCGGCACATAGCCCTCTTCTGTCCCTCTGTCCTGGACACCCTTGTCTACGAGTGCCATGAATTCTGTCCCTCTCGCCGGGGACCCCCACCAACTCCAACCTGCACCGCCACACATTGTGGGGCTTAAGTGCCCTTTAATTAGGCCGCCTCAGTGTCCGGCTGAAGACCGCTGAGGGTTTAGGCTCTTCCCTGTGGGACCTTGCTGAGCAGCTCAAACACACCAATAGTGCCCTTCACACAGCCAAGGGATAAGTGTTTGCTGCTCTAATGAAAAAGATTTATTTAAGAGTATGGTTCTCATTGCCCCCGACTTAAAAAGTCCTCACAATGGCCCTGATATTATCTTTAACACTGTTCCATTTCCAGGAAGCATTAGCAAGGTCTGTTAGACGAGGCAATCGCTCCACCACCGAGTGGCACAAAGCTGCCAAAAGACAGACACATCAAGACAGTACACACAGTTTACTTCCTGTACAGACAGAACATACTGCACATTGAGCTCTTATTGAGGTTATCATCATGAGGTATTAATTAATCGGGCCCTTACTTCACAGATGGAGGCCAACGAGAATCTGTTTCCTGGACACTAAATTAAAGTGGAAGGTTTCAATCTCGCACGCATTATAGGTCAGTGTGAACCCACGCGAAATTATGCAAAGGAGCGCTAATTCACATAAATTCTCTCTTCCACGTACACAGCCAAACACATGTGCAGCTTTGTCATTGTGATGGAGCTTATTTCATTATCATAACAGCATAAAGCACGGGATCCAGAGTGCAAAGAGGGAGGTGGGCAAGAGGCATTGGGAATTTGCTGAACTACTCCAACAAAATGAGTAATTTCTGGACACCCCATTGTGTGAAGAGCTTACAGGGTGAGGGCTCTGAAAGGAAGGATACAAACATGGCAGCAAGTAAAATAAAGTGAAAGATGGAAGCAATGAGATGCAGAGAAGAAAAGAAATTTGTGAAGGGAGCAGGGCGGGATTGGGCGTGTTCAGAAACTTTTTCGCTACAGCCCAGTGTGTGTAGTTACCCTCCTAATCCTAGTTTTATTGGCTGCCTGTGTCCAGCCATGCCGGTCGGATTGAGTAGGGAGGCCAAAGAAGTGGGGGTGGAGGGGCTGAACACATGTCCTTCTTTGTGGTAATACGCTGATTAGGCCTGAGAAAGAGCCGGACCTGGTTACGGCCTTTCTCAGGTCACCGTAGAAACCAGCCCGGTAGGGGACCTCTGTGTGTCTCCCCCCTCCTGATGTGGACAGGCACACCGAGGTCTTCCTCTGCAGAAATTTTTCCACAACACCACCACTCAAAATGCCCCGCAATTGTTGTTGAGTCTCCAATGTTTTTGCCTGTAATCGCGTTGCCTTTCTGGGCACTTTGCGCTGCACTTGTGGCCTCAACCTGGGAAACGTGGTTTCAATGTTGTTCAGATGCAAACCGCAGACTGATTCCTTTGCCTGCACTCATAAATTAGACCGCTGTCACATTCCCATAATCCATCCCTGGCCCTGCACACCGTCTATCGCTCCGGCACAGCAACTGTCATCCAAATCCCAGCGCTGAGCTCGGCACATTTCTGACGATGCCGTAACACATGACATTGTTCATAATCGAAAACAGACCTGCCTCAATGTCAGCACCGCTATGACATACCGCATCTTGACTTGAGGCATTGAAAAGTCATCTTTATTGGTATAGCATAGAAGACTCCCCACCACAACCAACTGGAGAGCAGGCCTCATACAACTTTCACCAGGCAATCTATCAGTTATTGTCATATTTACCCCCCACAGAACCCCGACGCCCCTCTCAAACAGGGCGGTAGGTTGAGTGCTGCTCAGTCACTGTTGTTTCCCCATCTTCATTGTTAAGGAAGACTAAAACACAGAAGGGGCGGGTGAAGGGGGCACTCCACCGCTGACCTCCAGACTTTGGTCACCGAGCTCTCTCTTCATGCGGCGGGCACTGAGCCTTCTCGATGCAGAGTGCACGCTCCCAGCCCCTGCTGAGCAACCTCACCACCCCACTCATGCCCTAGAGGTCTCCAGGAAAGGCACCATCACCCCCAAGCCACAGCCATATAGAAGTGCGGTGCAAATACTGCTACATATACACATTGCATTTATTTAAATGTAATAGTATTTATGCTGATAGGTACATCATGAGCACTGTGTAACAGCTAGTATGAACTACAAGTCTACTGTACATGATTATGGTATAATTAGAAGCATTAACGCAGTGCATAGTTGTGTAATTAATATCAGGAATTCTCAAAATTCTCAATAAAACAGGTCATTCTGAAAGTTGATGAGCTTTCTGACTTGAAAACAGGATTTCCAGGAAATGCTGGCTTCCATATGGCGCCGCATTCTCAATCTGTTGTGAAATCCATCAGGTTATCTATCCAGGCTTGTATATTAATTTTTAATAAGTGTTCACTCACATTCCTATTGTGTTGATTCAAGAATTCCTCAGGTCTGAAATTGTCTGTTTGAATATTCACATGGCAAGAATGTAAAAAAAATGTTTCCTGCACTTTAGTTAGAAGTAAAATAATCCTGATTTCAAAGAAAAAGGGATTCTTTAAAAAAAAAGATGTTAAGTAAGATATTTACAGGGATAAGTCGCTTCTGAAGTGCTCGCATCTTTGATGGTAATTCCTCCCGTGATAGCCACCTGACAATGCCTTCAGACGAAACTTTTAACTAGATTATCATCACTACAACTGGGTTTGTTTGATCTCTGCTGGGTTATCTTGTTTGCATTGGTGCTGATCAGTTTCCTTGTATGTGAATCAAATGCGTGGTTACTTCAGGCTAAGTCCATCACAAGCATCCCACCCTCCTCCTTCACTCCCTATCTCCCTCTCTCCACTCCCTCCTCCTCCTCCCCGTCCCACGGCTGCTTGCCCCACAGCCCATCAGAATGACAATGGTATTGATGTAAAATGTGTCGCCTTTGGGCCGCTGAAGCATATAACCCCTGCATGCCTGGCCCAGCTACCGCCACAGTTTATGGCTTTATTGTGTTCCCTTTTATGTCCTCCCCTGTTGGGGAGGGCGGGCAACAATTTAGAAAATTCACTGTATATGTGCCCGTGCGTGTGTTGACATGTGTGTGTGCGCACTGTACGCACATGTATCCGGATCAATTAGTCAGAGCGCAACCCCCCCGAAAAAATCAACGTGTCAACATGTATGTCAGCGTGTGTGAGGCTCCTCCTGGGCAGGAGCCGGGCTACATCGCCTACCTCCAAAACCACTTTGGGGGATCATTTTTTTCCCGATGATCCCGGGATTAAGCAAGTTGAGCAACAACTCAACTCTACCTTTTTCATCTGTCCCTCCCTATCCCTCCCTCTCTCATTTCCCTCCCTCCCTCTCTCTTTTCACTCTTTCCTTTCTTTTTCACATTACCAGGGGGTGGCGTGTGATTGACAGATGGGAACGAATAATAATTTTTTTTTTCGTAACCTAAGGCCATCTTCTGTGATTGGCTTGCCAGCTGACATCTCCAAACCTCATTCTCCCCCTGCTGCCCCCACCACCCCCCCTCTTAATATTGGGCCTGTGGATGAGGCATCCTGAGGGAGAAAAAAGTAGAGAGAGAGAGAGAGAAAAATATATCTACCTTAGGGAAGAACCTCAGAGAGAGGGAGGGAAGGAGAGGACGGGTAGGAGCGTGTGTGCATGTGTGTAAGAGACACTTATTCTCTTAACTACTAGGAGACAGACACACTTTCCTGGCCCGACTCAAAGAAGGGGGGAAAAGAGGAGGAAGATTTTTTTTTTTTTGCTTCAATATCATTTTAATTTTCCCCTCATTCAACAATCAAGCTGCCCTAAAGCTTCTCTTCCTGGAAACTCTTCTTCATTGCCTACTGGAAGTTCTATGTATTGATCTACTTACCCTCTCACACACTACAAGGCTTACCTCATGGATTTGTATCTGATTGGATATTTGATGTGTGTGTGGTTGTCCAGCTCACGGGTGCTTGGAGGCTATCCCATCTGGTGGTGAGTACGAATCCACAGTTTCAGCATCAGACCCTATAGCTGCATAAAGAGAGAGAGACTTTTTTTGGTCAAATGATCATTTCTGAGAGGGCAGAATGTGCACTTTCAGTAGACTGCGTGGAAAAATGTTCTCCAGCCCAGTCCAAAGAATCTTAACCTCAAATACTAGTGTAACGGAAAAGGCTTGCCGTTCTTTTCCCCTGCACATTCAGGTCTATTTATCACGTTGGAGTATGTTATGATGCAAAAAAGGGTGAATTTTTAGTTTAAATCATTCAAACGTGGGTGTCTTCTTTTAATTTAAGGGGGATAAAATACTTCAGCGAGTGGTCACCATGCTGATGTCAACAGCAAAAGATGGACTTCGGAGTATTTGCACATAACAGTTAAAGTCATTCATAAATACATAAATTGCGTCTTTCACTCAGGGACAATGACAGGACTGATGCTGCGCATGAAAACTCAACAAAGCCTCAAAAAACAGCCCCCCCTATTTATAAACCATAATTTCTTTTCTGAAATACAACCATGTAATTTTAGGAGTGCCTTAGGAAGTACAACAATAATGGCTTATAAGATCATCGTCATTTTGGTTTTGTTTGTTATTGTGCGTCACTGTTCTACATTCAGGCCGTCGGCCCCCCCAAAAAAACCTGCCGTGAAGTGGATCTAAAAGATTTTTGGGACTGACAAAGTCCCGTACAATTAAAAAAGAAAATATTACAAATTTGCGGTTTACCACGGGGCACAGGCTGCGCTTAAATCGGTACATTTTGGACATTTTACTTCAATTGCAATACAATTCACCCCCACCACTACGGATTTGTGAGGAGACAATATGTTTAGGTGCCGCAGGGTTTTACTCTTTGTTAAATTATCCCAGATCGCTTTTGGCACCAGCAACTGAAATTTAGAGGTTTATCTCATTACAGATTCAGCGACATGCAGCTGACCTCATAGCTCCTGGTCTTCTTTTGTAACATAAAGCTTCTATTTTGGAGATATTTGTGTAGGCGTATGACAAAGCTCTTTTGGCACCCGACACAATACTTGTCAGAGCTACTGCACTTTAGTAGCCCAACTAGCATGTGGTCCCACCGTGGTGCTGTCCAAACCGCGAGCATCTTCTGGTTTCATTTACAGAGCAGGCAGCTGCCAAGCACACAGGCCACAGGGCTGAAGTGTTAATGGCAAAGAGGACTTTACACCCACTCCTGGATTCAGCAAGAACCCTAAGACAACAGTGACAAAGAGCTCGGGATTCTCTCTGTGTGAATTACCTGCAGCTGTTCTGTTCAAGGAGCTTACATGACACTGGTGTAATGTTTGAACCTTAACAGTGCGCGCTACCTTTGATTTGGGTAACAAATTCTGAAGTGTAGGCTAGGGTAGATGTTACTGGAGGCGAAGTTGAGATGAAACAGGTAGCTTCAGGTGACCGGGCAGGTGCTGAGGAACGGGACCCGTCAGTGGCACCATCCCCACGGTATAGAGTATGTCCAAAGGGTGACAAAATGAGCTGGTGCATCAAAAACAAGAGGGTGCCGAGTTTCAGCAAGGGCCCAGGCAGCCTCTTCCTCGCTTCTGTCTCAGGGGCGATGACTTGGCCATAAATTCTCCAGCCAAGGTGGGACGGGTTTGAGTGGAAGAGGAGTTTTTGACTGCTTTATGCCTGGCAGCCGTGCTTTTTTACAAGATGGGGTGTTGAAAACAAAACAGAGCATAAATAACTCGAGTGATATGCAGATATGCGTGGACGAGGATGAGGTGTGGTGGAGAGAAAAGCCATAGCAAACTAATGAGGAGGGTTTGGAGAGACAGAGCAGTAAACTGCCTTCTTGAAATGCAAGAATGTTGGAAAAACAGCGAGTTTGTACATCAGGTTTTGAGAGAAGTCATAAAAGCTCGAAGCTTAGATGTGACCTCACATAATCCACAGGTTCCACAGCGTTTCTATCCAGTTATCTGACAACACCATGCTCTCTGTGTGGTGAAGGAAAAATGAAATAAAGATCTTATTATTAGACTTACTGCCGCGGTTTGTTTTCACCTTTTAACCCAAGAACGATGACATAATATGTTTCTCTTATTAAACGCCAGCTTTGTTAATACTCCTAATCGTAAGTTAGTGTGGCGTAGGATCTCATCTATTTTCAGAACAGCAGCCAGCAGTGTGTTTGTTTTCCTTGCATAAACAGTGATAGCTGTAAGTGAATGATGACAGCCACTCTCAGCGATGAATTACCTCAGCTGAACTGACTCCAGCCATCGAGCACCGGCAGTGATTATCGGTTTTAACTCGGCCACAAGATGTTTAAATCCAATAACTGCTGTTTTCCTGATCCTCTGTTATCATCACCGCTGCTAAATCCACATGAGAAAGCAGAGAAGTTGTACACCTCTTGTCAGTTTTGTCCGTGCTCTTTGTCATTAAAAGATTACTTTAAATTTACATAGCTGCTGTTGTGAGAGGTGAAATCAAATAGAGAACAATGGCAAGGAGAAAGAAAGAGGGGAATGACAGAGAAAGAGATGAAGGAATGACGCAAGAGTCTGTTAAATGTTTTTGAAAATCGTCTTTAATGAGCAGTAAGTGCAACTGCGGGTGACCATTATTAGTTTAACTTCCATTTAGGTGAAGAATTATTGACACAATAAAGCAGAAAAAATAAATCTGCAACATTGACACAAAAAACTAGCAAATTCCATTTCCTACAAGTGCCAGATAATACATTTAATGCCCTTTAATTAACATTTGGAGCTCGCTATGGATACATACAACTTCCTGGTTCAATCTGCATTACTTGTGGAAGTTTCGAAAACCACTGGGGCCTCAATAATATCTGTGGCATACCTCTCAAGATCTCCTTCCCGGTTCAACCTGAGCAGCTTAAATGGGGCTCTAGAGTCCATCTCCTGGTCTCAGGAATGTCATTATCTGGCTGTGACACCCCCCCGCAACTCCAAAACCCCTACCGCTGGCAAAGGGGGCCACTTAAATGATCCTTACTACGAGAAAATCCTCCCGTCTGCAAGTCTTGTTTGAAAAGATCAAGGATGTTTAGGTATTATTCTGCAGTTGAAGGTGAAGAAAAGAGCAGGAAAATCCATAAGAATGTAATTCATAAGAAACTTTCGGGTTCCATTATGAACGGCTGAAGGCTGCCATAGGGCCAGGGTCAAAGGCAATTTAGGGCTAAAGCTTAAGAGAAATGTCTCAGCAGAAATTGACGTCCACAGGGATACTGGGTACAAAACAATAATACATTTCTAAAAAAAAAAAAAAGTATGATTATGTAACAAATGTTAAGATTCCCTTTATCCTAAAGCATCTGTAATATGACTAAATATGCATTGAAGGGACCCATTATGCTCACTTCCAGCTACGCAGAGTTATTCTTGGACGTACGCTGGGCCTCAGTGGAGCCTCATGGTTCACACACTGTCTTTTAAAAACAAGCCATTTAAGCCTATTTCCTTCTGATTGGCCGTCCCTCATAAGCAGAAGGTGTCACATGAGCATTAACGTTTCTGTTTTTTCTTGCAGCCAGCAATTTTTTTTTCTTCTAGCAGATGAAAAAAATTGTATGTTTGCAACCGTGTTTCAAAGATGAGGTTTTGAAACTGACTGAAAAATTTGACTTGATGAAACTTGATTCAGTCACTCACTAAAAGATTTGCTGCCCTTATTTTCTGATCCATTACTTTACTTCACCCAGCGCAACAAGACTGTGGGATGACACTATCAAGGCAAAACCGAGCAAGGTAAGAGGTTCAAAGGAGTGTGGAGTTTCAAAGCAGCGATGGCGAGTCCTAATCTTCTCCCACCACCAAAGGACATGGGATGTGCTCTTGTAGGAAATGACAAAGTCCCCCTGGTGCATGGCTATCAGCTGCTTTAAACCACAGGGCAGCACAGTTACTCAAAGGGAAAACAGCAACGGCCAGGGGCGAAGAGATCATTAGAGGACACGTGTGGAGGCGCACATGCACACATTATTTAAAGTCTTCATTACCTGGCTGATCTCACCTCTGTGGCTTGTTACAGAGGTCAATTATTAGTGGCAAGCAATTTCTTTGACAGACAGGGTCAGTGACAAAGATGTGCCGATCACACCTGTGCAGCCTGTGTTCAGTTAAAGCCCTCAGGTCACTGACCAGGTCAGCCGAACGCCTGGCAGATGCAGCGAGAAAAGGAGGAGGCTATCATTCAAAAATAGAAGGGGTCTCATTTCAAATAGAAGATCTTTTTACTTTGCAACCACAAAATTTAAAAATTTCTCCAAACAACAACAACAAAAGATCGAGTAAATCACGCAGGAATGTTTCATTGAAAGATTTTCAGAACCAAAAGCTTTCTGTTTTCCTTTTGTTGCCAGAATTTTACTAATCAGTCACATTTGAACATTCTCTGGTTGCATGCAGATACACAGCAAAAAAACCATCTGATATTTTCTGACAATAATTCAGTTTATTATTAGTATTTTTTATTATATTTTTTTTATTTGCTATTAAGATTTTCTGACCACAACAACAGCCCTGAAAAATTAAACACTGCCAGAGAGGTTAAGCCACCAGACCAGCCAATGAGTTGCCAGACTGACACACGTGTAGAGGAGAGAAAAGTTGCATAAAGATTGCATGGTCTTGCAACAGCAGGTCCAAAGAAATGGGCAGTGTCTCAGACTGCAGCAGCAGCTCTGAGTGAAGTGTGTGTGAACCGGCGGGCTTTCTTAACCGTGTTTTATTTAATTAAAGCCATTAATTTTTTAAAATTACTTTTAAAGACAATTTGTGGTGTCTGAAATGACCACAATGAAATTCCTGAAATACAGTAAGAGATTTGCAACAGTTCAGTGTGAGTTATGATTTGCATGAGATGCATTGCCGCTGACAATTCGAGCAGGAGTGCCAACAAGCTGCCTTTCATGAAGAGAAGCTGGGGACAATGCGCTGTTTGAGTTGCGGTTCATTCAAACACTCCCTCAGGACTCAAATAAGCTCTGTCCTCTCAAGACAACAGCTCAGACTCTGTTGTGTCCACCTACCAGCAGAGAAAGATGCCAAGTTCCCGCTCTGACATTCATTTATCAGTGCCTTATACTCCCCAGAGCACTTCAGTGCAGAGCTATTGCTGCTCTCATTCTCTTCCTGACAGGGAGGTTCACAAGTTTACACCATGTTCAGTTTCCCTCTGCACGTCTCCATACTTGTGACTGCAGGGGCTCCTTGTCCTAACTCCGCATGCTCCGCAGCAGTCTGCAGAGAGAACTTGGAGAGGAGGGGAGGCAGAAGGAGGTAGAAAGACAGAACAGGTTTGAACATTTTTCAGGGGTCCTGTCATTTTTTATCTGATCAGCCAGGAGCTGTTGGACTACAAATCAAAAGTGTGCCGAAGAAAAAGAGAAGACAACAAAACACAGATAGCAGCTTTGCATTCCAGCCTCCACCAGGAAAAGTCCCATCCTCGGGCAAAGCCGGCAACTTTCCTTGGCCCACTTACTCTCTTTCGAGTGTCTTTATCTCTCTGTGGATTCTGTCGGGGGGATTCATAGATGAGATACCAACGGCAGTGTTTTTGGCGCACGGTGCCGCCTGCTTTTGCTACGGCCTCGTTTAGCAATGTGACATCCTCCAGGCAAATCTCCCAAGCTGAGCCGCAGCATCAACATATAGCGGTATATCGGAGGCAGATTAGAGTTTAATGCAAACAACAGTCTTGCAGTTTGTTACTGCAGAGGAGCGTCGCTCTCACAGAAGAAGTGACACAACACACATGGGACTCAATGCTTCAGGCACAGACCCAGCATACGCTAACAAAACAACTATAATATCTATAAAGTTCCTCTATGCGAAATAAGTTAACTTATTCAGACACGGCTAAGAACAATTGGAACACATCAGGGCTGGTTTTAGAGTGAAATATTAGGGTGCACTGATAACAATAACAGGTGGATGTAGATGTAGCCCAAAAGCTGAGAAAGAGGACCAGAAAGCCATATGTTGCAACTCAAAGGCAGTGTTATGAACTCAGATGTTAAAGAAACATTTGATGGAGAAAAGCCACTGCAGCCCTGAACTGTACTAGCATGTCAGCGAGGTGCATATGAGAACAAATGTCTAACTTTCCAGCTCCCTAATATGAAGTCCATGTGAAATCAGCTTGCATCGACGTGCAAAAAGCATAGCTAATAATGTGGGACATCCACTGGTAGAGAGTGGGTGTCTTCTGCTACATACTGCACCCTTTTTTCTGGCCTAATCCTCAACCGTAACTCATACCCACCATAAAAGCAACGTGGTTAGGGAAATGTTATCTCGAGCTGAGCATTTTTGCCCTCAACATGTTGGTGTTTTGAGACCAAATGTGAAAAGCAGGGGTGGATCTGAGCGTGAAATAGAAGCATCACACGCTCACTGGCTAATGACGAGTAATTTACAATATGTTACCCAGTGAGCATGATCGTTCCTTTCTGTCTCCAACAATGACAATGATTTGCAAAATAAACTTCATGTTGTCTTTGATATACCCTCAAGTTAGCGATGGAGCCCATAAAGTGAAGAGGAAAATCTTTACTGAGGTCACGGAGAAAGGGCACTGAGGGCAGCTTTCCCATAGACTTATGTAGTCTTTGACAACCAAAGGAGTCGCCTCCTGCTGGCCATTAAAAGGAATGCAATTGACTCACAGTAGCAACATCCATCTTTTATGCTATCTAGGCATAAGCCAAACAGAACTTTACTGGAACCGTGAACACAAAAGAAGCAAATTATATAAAAGATATACCAGCAATAGTCTCCTAATATTGTCTTAAGATTAAGGGTTCGAGTGTTAAATTCGGATCTGCCTACTATAGAGATCTCATGAAGACAGGAGGAATGTTCCCACACCACTCCACTATCCAATGATTGTGTGTAGTTTTGTTAGACATGCTAACTTTACATATGGATTTTAAACTGGACCTTTATTTTTGGTTATTTTCTAACTGATGGCTTAGGATGTTTGTTCTATTTGGACGTTACCATTTAACCTCACTACACCTAACACATTGTATTGGTTTGACGTCTGGTAATTGGGGGTTAGTAAACAGCCTCTAGGTGCATTCAGATCACCTTCAGGTGTTAATTGTGCCTTACATATTAATGGACACCGATAAAGCAAGAGGAAAAGATATATTTTAAGACAACAAATAGTCCCATAAACCAGTGGTTATTACTGGCCTGGGTACCTATTATCAATTCTCACTAAGAGCACAAATATTGGATTTCTATAGATTCTAATAAAGTTTGAAGAAAGCATCAGATCTGTTTGTAAATGACAAATCTTTCATCTGTAGCATCTTTAGTATACCACTGTTGTAGGTATACTAAAGATTTGCATATTGCACTTTCCTAGTTTACTGCCCAAGAGGAGAACAATTTGATTAGTTGGAATAATTTACAGAGTCAAACATAAAAACTCAAACATACTTGCAGGCCTCTATAATTAAAGAAGACAAATGCACCATTAGTTCTACCTGCTCTCTGACATCTTACACGACATTTACAAATATGTTTAATGCAAATTTAGCATTTCATCTGTTGCCATGTACTGTAAATAAAGATTGTGTTGGAATTAGAAACCAATAAAATCATTACCAGCATATATACAAGCACAGCCACGGTTAGCATACTAACTAACTAGACTTACAAACTATAGCTGCAATTGTTACTTTCCACATTTTACAAGCAAAACATATAATAAACATAAAATACACTAGCCTGTAATCATCAATCAGCTTTAAACATTGATCAACAATGTAAAATTACAACATGCTTGGGTCATTGTACTTCTAGTACTAATCAGTTAAAGTTTTAGTTTTTCAGCTTTAGCAAAACAGCAAAATGTGACTGAGCGTGTAGTTAACTAGCACACCAACAATAGGCCAACACATGGTAGAGATCGCTAAGAAAACCCAACTTGTTGTTAAAATAACGCTTCACTGTGGCTATAAGCCAAAAGCAGAACAATTAAAGGTGTAGTATACGATACTGTAATGCTTTTACTTTAAAAGTAGGATGACTATACACAGAGCTATCTGTTAGCTTAAAGCTAAAAACATACAAGCTAGATGAAACAGCTTGGTTAATTTCCTCTGTTCAGGTTGTGTCAAATAGTTATAATTAATAAATATAAGTACAAAAAAGAGTTTTTTTCTTCAGTATGCTTCTAGTCAAGACAAAGCACATCTTTTTACACCATATGTAAATAAATAAATAATAAAAATAAATAAACAATTTTGCTTAATTACTGAGAAACACAAAATCTGGGATTAGCTCTTCCTGACAAATTTACAGAAAATATTTAAAACACAATAAACAAACATACAGATTAATATGAGTGACACTATTATTGCTGAGTGATAACATTAGTAGCCCTGATGTTAACATAATGAACACAAAGAATAATATTTTGATGATTACACAAAGTGACAGTGTAGCAATCTGTGCCAAATTTGACAGATAAACTTCAATAGTTATGAAATTTGAATTTCAGCTCTTCTGTACGACCTCTGTTGGTGCATGCTCTTGTAAAGTCATGCTGTCTTTTACTGTCTAGAATTATCACACCAATGTAACAAGTCTTCAAACAGCGTAAGGTGCCCGCGGCAGGTTTGTCCACACTAATCTGTAAATTTGTGTATTTCAACACTGGTAAAGTCTGACAAGCCATTTTGAAGTCACATTTGATTACACCTTCATATCCCTGTGGGCACTCAACTATAATGACCCTCTATTTGCTTAACGAGGCAAACAGGCTGGAGAGCAACACTCCCGAGCTGCTTAGATTTGTGCTTATCGGCCCTGGTCATGAACTTCTGTGGACACATCGTGCTAACGGCAATGAGGTCAAATGTCATGTTGTTTTCAACAAGTTCAGAAGGTCACCTGGTACGTTTCGTGTCCCTGGATATAGGCAGCTGTCACACACTGAACCCTGTAACGCAGACCTCCCACGACACAGCACATGAGTCGACTCTTCTATTCAGGTTGAGCTTGCTCAGAAACAAAACAAGAACTAAAATGTGCAATAAAGACATGCCTTGCACCTAAATTTCCTCCCCAAGCAGCAGAGACTGCAGTAGTGACTTTATTGCACTGGGAGTGGCTGAGCCAAAAGTTTTTGTTGACAGTGTTATAGTCTTGATTGCGTGAATTCCCATTTCTCAGCAAGGTGTGTGGTGGAATCCCTTTGTTTCCTTTGCTTCATTTCTGTGGTTTCCAGTGGCCCATCATACTTTCACATCAGTCCGGTTTAGATACTGAGAAAACCCCCAACCAAGCTGTAAACCCCCAGGCCAGAAGAGGCCCCACACGGATGTGCCCGGGCATGCACCTGCCAAGCCCTGCCGTTTGCTGCTGCTCTTCTGCTCGTCTCATCCCCTGCAGCAGATTCCCCCGGCATTCTGCCTCTCTGGAGGTCTCTGCGTCTGCTGCTCCCTCACTCGGTTGAGACACGTTGCGCGTAGCTTCCGAGAAGTGAGGCAAAGCAGGCAGGATCAGCAGTGCACACATGCGGTCTCTGTGCATGCATCTTCGTGTGTGTCTGTTTGCACAATGAGTCTTGTAACTCTCATTAACACCTAGCCAATAACGTATCCCTTTCATTTTATCTATCCATAAGGATCAAGCGGGCACATGCTTTGCAAACAAAGACAAATAGCCTGGCAGATCCACAGCCTGTTGTTTAAACACGCTATGTCCACCACAAAGTCCCATGTGGTTAGCTAATTGATTCCATCAGAAATCCTGCCCACCACAGCAAACAGATTCATCCTTTTGAATGGCACAGTGGTCTGATTCATAAATATCTGACTTGAGCAAGAGAGATTTGTCTTTGAGGTAGCTCATTGATGTTGTTGGGGAGCATGTGACACCAGCATTCATCTAGTGGCTCATCATCCTCTCTGGTCTATCCCATGACTGAGAGATTAATGGGCAGCAACCCATCTAGCAGACAGTGTAATTAAGGTCCTTAGTCACTCAGTCACCAGACGGAGTGAAGTCAGCAACACTTGAACTCTGATGTTGGTGGGATTGGGACTGGCAGATGAGATAATGTGGCTACATTCGATTGGGTAAACTCAAGACAAGAACATGAATGGAGATTGATGAGCACTATCAAATTACTAGCTCCGCATGGGAACATGAAATCGGAGAAAATGGCATGTTAACTTTGAGTTATTAATAGACAGCAAGCGTATTTTTCCTTGTGCGTAGCAGCATTCGATAATTTTTGAGTATCAGATCAAGTTTTGTTATGAGCTTCCACGTGAAACATAAGAATTGTTTATTGTGTATCTGTGTCAGTCACAAACCTCACAGCAGCAACACAATTGGCTCAGCTGATTATGGGATGATCAAATTACATTAGGTCGTCTGTAAAAGCAAAACAGTTTCATGTGCCAGAATGCTACCTCCGCTAGTAACTCTTAATACCTGGCAAAATATTAATCTAAGGCTACCAATGCTTAGATGAAAAACAGTATAAAGAAGGAAGATGTGGGTGCAGGGGGTTTGGTGGGAGCTTCATGTAGAAGTGCACATGAGTATCTAAGAGCCGATTTTTTTTTCTTCCCAACTTCAATGGCTTCACTTGTGTGTTCGGGTGGGGCACTGCACTGCACTCATCTGTCAGAGTCAGTGCCTGCTATGATTGGGTTGCGCCCTGCGGGTGTCCTGAGGTCATCCCGAGTGGCGCTCTGATCTGATCGGCATCAATTGTTCCCGCGTGATCCTCTAAGGGCCTCCAGCGCCACGTTGTCCAGTCAGACTCGCTAAGTGCTGCAGAGTCTGCAGACTCCTGTGAACTGCCAGCACATCTTTACACCTCTTACCCTGTACACACTCAAATCACATGCATACATTGCAAAACAATTAGCAGCTGGGCAAGCTTGTATTCAAACACATATTTTTCATGGGGTGATAAAGGCTATGCATAGAAATAAATAAACAAGAAATATAAATCTGGCATCTAAGAGAGCTTCTGGAAGAAGCTCTGTTTGAGCTTGTCAACATGAAAAGCGTGTTAAAACATGGGCATGACACACACGTCTTCTCTCTGTCTTTTATTTCAAGAGAAATAGAAAGCAATTAAAATTAATTACCTGAGTGAAACTATAATGGTTTCTGGCAACACATGCTGAGCTCGACTGTTTGGCAGTGATTAATCCCTGCTTAGACACATCTGCACGAGTCCTCTGGTGAGGCGCATCGCCTCAGACGTGCCATCTTCGTGCATCACCATCAGTGTTCTTAACACATCACCTCCAGAGGACAACCGCAAATTAATGACGGTACTGCAAGGGCAGGTGTTTTCATATATTCAAAATCACACGAGGGGGCTTTTCCCCAAACTAAACAGACAGGTTCTTGTGTGTGTTATCAGTTAGATCAGCAGATCTGTGCAAGCTAACAAGTGGAAACACTTTGAGAAGTCAGTACTAATAGCTTGTATCCCTGCCCTGAAGTGGGCTTATTAGCCTCCTCTCTCTGGTGAGAAAAAAGGAAGCAAAATAAAGAGGAGCTCTTAGTATAAACAATATAAATCAATAAAACACTCAGGTATGAATCATTGTACTCTCTCAGGGCTACATTTATAGTGTAATGGGAGATTAATGAATACAGAAGCAGTCTCCACTCACAGAGCAGGTTGCCTTTCAGTGAGGCCTCCCTGGCAGGTTACCACTCTTGCTATTGTGGAACTGAGTTCACAGAGGGCACAGAAGATGTGAGGGAAGCACAGGGAAGGGCTTTTGAAAGAATACCAAACTAATGTGAGAAATGTACAGGTTAGTTTTATTTATTTTTTGCTTATAAAACCTACAATAAAAATGTCAAAGTTCCTAAAAGTCAGATAGCAGTACCAAATTTGTTCAATGGGTACAATTATTTAGGCACTTTTGCTGAATATGTCTTGAGGTTTGATGCAAATCCTCAGGAAAAAATAATAAATAAGTGTTTTTTGCACTTGTGTGTTTAACACAGAGGTGCTGATCTCACTTAACGATGCTTTCCCTCTCTCTGTGACACAGGTCCCTGGCACTGGGGCAGCAGTACTCATCTTTGGGCTCCCAACCAATCCTGTGTGGCTCTATCCCCGGCCTCGTACCGAAACAGCTGCGTTTCTGTCGCAACTACATTGAGATTATGCCCAGTGTCGCTGAAGGAGTCAAGCTGGGGATCCAAGAGTGCCAGCACCAGTTTAGGGGTCGCCGATGGAACTGCACCACCATCAAGGACAACCTGGCCATTTTCGGCCCTGTTCTAGATAAAGGTAGGACTTTTTTTTAGGTTGCTATATCTTTCATGCTGATTTTTGTACTGACATACAGGCTTACTGAGTAAAAAAAATGATCTAGAGGGATCTAAATAATCTCTTCCAAACAACACCCAACTTTAAAATGCAGTCTTTGAAGGTAAGGCTACTGCAAGCTGTTACAAAACTGGTGTTTAACACTTTCCACCCTAAGGCTCAGCACTGCCTGAGCTGCCTGGGCTTTTGCTGACAAACGACTAACTAGGGCAATTACAATAATATCCACCTTTCCTGGCTGCACTGAGAAATGAGTGCAGGTACAAGCACTGACACATTAGTCATCTTTATCTTCTATATTGCATTTATCTTCAAACTCATGGGCTTTTTTTTTTGGTTTTTCCCAACCTTGTTTACACACTCGTACATGAAAGAAGGTCAGTGCGGTAAATCTCTCAACAAAACCTGACAGCTGATGTACTGGAGGCATCCATCAGGTGCTGTACACGCAGAATGCTAAGTGTAAACTATCCCTACACTTATCTGCGTCAATTAGGCAGTCCCACCAGACCTGACAGTGGGAAACAAGGCACACAGGTGTCCTGCTTAAGGCCTTCCAGTCCCTAATTATAAAGGCAGACGTTTGTGTGTTGCGTGTGAGGTTGCTGATTGGAAATGAATTAGCCTGTGTGTCAGAGGCGAAGGAATCTGGGCAGAAATGGGCAGTGTGAGCAGTCCAAGCTCCTCAGTCAAATAAAAGGGAGAGGGGAGGCCAAATGAGATTACAGGCAATAGAAAAGGGCCGGGGGGCTCCGCTCAACCCCTACTGTGCATGAAGGCCAGTGCGCGCCTCACACAGTCCAGCTCCCACGGACACCCCATTCACACGCCCTTTTGACTCTGTCATGAAAACAGGCTGAAAGGGGATCTCTCCCAACCTAGCCCGAGTGTGCACAGTGGGATAGGGAAGGATAGGATGGAGGGAAGGAGGTAAGGATGTAAGGATGAAGAGTGTGCCACTTTGGGAGTGATTAATGGAGAAGCTCATGCTAGGGAAGCAAGAGCTACCAACCAGTACCCTGGCCACCTTAAGCTGTGGGTTGGCTGCCGTGGTGCTGTTGGTGGATGCCTGGAGGAAGTGGGGGGTTGAGGTGCTGCAGTGGGTGGTGGTGTATGGGATTTCGGATCAGGGTGTTGGCGGAGGGGTGGCTGGTGGGAGAGGAGGGGGACTTGGGGAGTTTAGGGAATGCCAGCTCCGGGCAGAGCTGGGCTGTGGGGGCGTGAGTCGCTGGACCCTTTGTGTGGATAATACGGTGTGACACAAGGGAAACAAAGGCGGATTGATGGGCCCAGCAGGTAGCAGGAGCAGCGCTAGCCTTGGCTAACAGCCAGAGCTCCAGGGGCCCGGGGCTCACAGGCCCCTGTTTTGGAGGGCCCACTTAGGCTTGCCAGGGCAAGTAGGGATGCCCAACATGAGGACAGTATGTCATCCAGTGTCGTTCATTGGACATTTAGATGAAAACCTCTTTTCATTAGGGATAAACAATAAACATGAAATGTGTAGACAAACAGTTTCTTATTGTTTCAGTTTTACAAAAGATATCAAAAATAATTAACAAACATAGTTTTGATTAACGTTATTTCACTGTCTGTATTTCTCAAGATTTTCTCAAAAGCAGCCAACATAAAAAAAGGGTTTTGGTTTTGGGACACTGACTGCAGTCAAATTGTGGGTGGGGAAAATATGGCTAGCTTCCAGACAAACATTTGTAAACTTTGTCTGTGGCTTGTTAAGTGGTCTCATTGAGTTTTTGGCAGTGGATCCATCAAAGAATTTCTAGCTCTAGTTGCCAGTGTGGTCAGCAAAATAGGAGCTTAATTCTCCAGTCGTGTTCATACAAATTTCAAAACTCAAGTCGTGCAATTCCGTAGATCAGATATTCCAGCTGTTGAAAGCCTGAAGGTCTGTTCTGTATAACTATCATAGAGGGGAAAAAGCTGGGATGCTAGGTAAAATGTAAATAAAAATGTTGCACAATGATTTCTAATTCTATTGATTAATGGTGTTAAAGCAATATGGTTCAGATTTTTTAAGAGAGAAATCTCTTTATTTTGGATCCAAAACTAGAAACATGCTTAAAAAAAAGGTGGGACAAGGACTATAAAATACTATAACGATTCTAATAACCCAGAGGCAACATTGGAAATGTTCCTGATGTTGCCAACTTGTTTGTGCCTGAGTTCATTTAAGATTTATGCAAACTGGAAAACTGTCCCCGTGTTCGGGCCATCAGAAATGTTTTATTCCTTTTGAAAATTATGGGAAAATCATGGCCTCCAGGGTAAAGTGAAGAACATCCAACATTATTAGTACACAGTTCAAAGGTTAGCATCCATAATGATGCAGTGAGGCGTCGGTGCACATAGAATAGGTAGCTTGGAGATCTGTAAGGGCACCATTAATGCTGAATACAGGTGCTTCTGTTCAGCCAACACTTGGGGAACACCCTTTTTAGCACTTTCTGGGGATATTGCAGCATCATAGCTCCACAGTAAGAGAGTCTTGGTGCAGGGAGAAATCATTTGGTGTCATATGAAATGGCAACTGAGCAGAACTGTCTTACCGCATCTTATATCAGTTGCACAGAAGTAGCTGTAAGTAATCTGGGCGCTACCTATAAACAATATATACGCGGTGTTTTTTCCTGAATAGTTTCGCCAGGATTACTGTCTAAGGACAGCGCTAGCAAGAAGAAAAAACAGCCCGTTCGTGTTGGTGGAAAAATGTACCATGTTGACCAATTAAAAAAATGATATGACAACATGACATTTGGTTGTTTAGGAAGAGGGGGAAGTTTTAGGAGTGAGCGAGTTTTGAGATGTGAGAGATTTGTGACGTTTAGCATGTTTGGAGTGTGTAGTTAATGTGTTGTCTTGTGTAGTTAGCGTGTAGTGTTGTGGATAGTTTTGTGTTGTGTGTCAGAACAATGAGGCGACTGCTGTCTCCAGGTAGAAACAGGAGTGATACACCTGCTGCTGTCAGACCTGCAGGTATCAGGCTGTGATGTTCTCCTTTATAGTGGACAGAAATTATTTTTTTGGTGGCACAAATAATTTTTGTGGCATGTTATTGAGCAGAACAGCTGATTGTTCTGTAAATAGTTTGAAATGGTTATTTAAAAAAGGGGTAAGAGGTAAATAGCTGCAAATAACTTTGTTGTTTGCAAAACTTGTGAATATTTTAAAATTGACAATTTATATTTGCATTTAAAGTTATGAAATATGATTCATTAAATATGTTTGTGGTTGTTACAGTAAAAAATGTAACTTTTTCTACTCAGATTTTATGTTTTTTGTCTGATTTTAGATCAATTGTGTTAATACAGTATGCCAAAATGAAAACATAACTGTAAATTCAGACACGTGAGGTTGTGCTGAAAACAATGATACCAAACAAGGCAAAGGAAATCGTTTTTAAAGGTGAAATGTAGAGTTCAAATCAAATAATTAATTACTTTTAGAATCTTGTAACTCAGTTACCTTTTTGAAGCAGTAACTAGTAACTACAATTAATTACTTTTTCAAAGTAACTTGCCCAACACTGCTGGTATCAAACTTTAAAAAATGTCTTTTTATTTAAATGTAGGTTAAGCGCTCTGAAATCATTGGATCTGTTTGTGTTTTCATTTAACAAAGCCCCTCACCTTTTTTTGGAATCGAAGTCACAGGACACCAATAGTGTGTGTTTTTCTATATCTGGTGGAGTGTAATGGGTGAGCCACAGTAAGTGTGCTGTGATTGTGAAACAATGGTGTCTGGTTACATAATAAGCTGTTGTCTTCAAAGACAGCGTAACTCCATCCGTCAGAGTGAAGAAGAAACAGCCTGACACACTGCTAGGTTTCACCAGAAGGCCTTAGGCTGTAAACAGGAATGGGTGGGGGGTAACAACATTCCTGAAACACTATCCAGATGCAAAGCAGCACACCTCAGGGATGACAGGGGGTCACTTAGATCCCACTGAGCGTTAGACTACAATAGGCTGATGTCACTGCAGGGACTCTGCTGTTAGGTTCCTTGGTGGTTCTTCCACGTCACTGATGATGATCAGAACTGTGTAAACATAGTTAAACATTGTTTATATTATATTGTATATAGGAGATGTTAAGGAGTTCTTCTATAGGCTTCTTGCTTTATTACAGTGGCAAATACCTGTCCATTAATGTGCCTTCTCAAAGATGAAATGTTGTGTTAAAAGGTTAGCGCCTGAAGGTATCCCTTTCAATACATCTGTCTGGATGTTGGCAGTAGTAAAGATCACCTTGTCTACGTTTACCATAAGATTGACACACTTCCTTTCCTTCTCCTTTTCTCTGTCTTTCTGTCTGTCTTCGTCCGTCTCTTTCAGCAACCAGAGAGTCAGCATTCGTCCATGCTATAGCTTCAGCGGGCGTTGCATTTGCAGTGACACGCTCATGTGCCGAGGGCACGTCGACCATGTGTGGGTGCGACTCCCACCACAAGGGCCCTCCAGGGGAGGGCTGGAAGTGGGGTGGCTGCAGCGAGGATGCAGAGTTTGGGGTGCTGGTGTCCAGGGAGTTTGCGGACGCCAGAGAAAACCGTCCAGACGCTCGCTCAGCAATGAATCGGCACAACAACGAGGCGGGACGCACGGTAAACACATTTACTATTAGGAACCTGCAGAGCTGCACTGTTATTTTTCTACTTTTCACATGGAAAATAACATTAACCAGCCAAAAATATGTGGGTACTACAATATAATATCCATATGAAAACCTTTAAAACCACAGATATTAACCTGCTACTGTAAGAGCTCCCACTCATCTCAGAAGAGTTTGCCCCAGTTTTTAGAACCTGGCTTTCACCCAGTCACAACAACAAAGTAAGGTTCAACACTGACACTGCGGGAAAAGTTCAAAGTCGTTGCACAACTTAAACCCAAAGATCACTTGGAAATAAGAGTTAGAGAGCATAAAAAACAAAGATAGAACAGGTAATCAAAGTCAATGTTTCTTTTTTAAACTTTCAGTTCAATTAAGTTTATTTGTATCGTATAAAATCACAACAATATTTGCCTCAAGGTGCTTTAGATTGTAAGGTAAAGACCCTATGATAACATCGAGAAAAACCAAATATTCAGACGGCACCTCTATGAGCAAACACTTGGTAACAGTGGGAAGGAAAAACTCCCTTTATACAGGAAGAAACCTCAGACTCAAGAAAAAATGACAAAATATCTCAAAAATAATGATTATTTATTATCTGAATATTTAGCTCAGTTTTAGTATTAGCTTACATGTTTTATGTGTTTTCAGACTAAATGTACTTGTCAGATGAAGCACTCTGATAAGCCATGTTAGTTAGTTACAATTATTGGTCAACGTTTAACCACGGTGATGTAAAAACAATGGACAAAAAGCTGAGTGAAACTATTACTATTTTGGATTACTGATTGCTCATGTGACAGGCATGATATAGGTACTTGACTTGTCCTCACAATCCCAAGTTTCCATCTGAAAACGAGCACTTGACTTTGAATTAGAGATGGACCGATCCGATATTACGTATCGGTATCGGTCTGATACTGACCTAAATTACTGGATCGGATATCGGAGAAAAATAAAAAATGTAATCCGATCCATTAAATATCACGAAAGCACCTCACAAAACTTGCAACACGCCGTAACTCGCCTCAGAACGACGTTAGCACGTCGGAGCAGTATGCATCACGTGATAGAGCAGCTGTGGCATGCGGGACCTGTCGGTGGTCTGGATAGCATTTGGAGCTTCGCTAGCAACCTGGCATTTCATCTCCGACAAAGTTATCCCCGAGAGAAGTAAAGCAAGTGTGTAAGTCCATCTCTGAATGTTTGTAAAGCATTCCCACGTTAAGCTTAACAAGCGACTGCCTCTCGCTCTCCGGCTGCTACTTCAATCATGAAACTGCTTAACGATCAGCTGATCGGCTTTTCTGTCGCGAGTCCGTCTCTCTTGTTTGTTTTTGGTCCACTTTGCACCAGAAAGAGGAAACCAGCGGCTGAACAACAGAAGCACGTTTAAGCTTGATAAGCTGTTGTTAGAATTTATTTAATATTACTTTCTACACCAGGATCTTTTTCTACGTAGCTGACGGCTGGTAACTGTGCAGGGGCGGATCTAGCAAAGTTTAGCCAGGGGGGCCGATAGGGCATTAACTGGGAAAAGGGGGCACAAAGACATACTTTTCTTTCTTATTCTCATTTAAAATGTCTAGCTTTTAATAAATAATTATCTGACACCCAAAGTTTTAATTTGATGTAAAATGAATAGAAGTCAATTACTGTATATAGTGACTATTAAGTCTAATATATACCCTAGTAAGCTATAGTACTTTTTCTTTTGGGAAGGTACCATCTGTGCAGTCTGCAATTTTGTTGAAGAAAGATGTTGAATCTATTTAATATTTCTTGAAAAATAATTGATTTCTGTGCATTTTTTTTCACACTGCATCAAATTAAGGTTGATTACGTCGATTAAGCATCATGAGGTGGAGCGTGAGGGGTGGTTCCTTATTTTTTATTTATTTATTTTTGTTGTTGCTGGGAGTTGGAACCCTATTAGTTAGGTTGCTTAATATTTACGCTAAGTACTCTTTAAAATACCAGAATAGGGAGGATGGTGTAGGTTTAAGTTTATTAGATTGATCAGTATTGCTGAACTATGAAATATTTTTTTTGTATACAGGTATAACAGAATAGCTTTAGTGTAGTTGTTGTTTTAAACTTGAGTATGAACTTGCAGACTTGCAAAATGCAGCAAGATATTTTAAAAAACAGTTTTGTTGATTAAAAAAACACTATATCGGATTCATATCGGTATCGGCAGATATCCAAATTTATGATATCGGTATCGGTATCGGACATAAAAAAGTGGTATCGTGCCATCTCTACTTTGAATGACTGGTTAATTACTGATCTAAGCAACATTCATCTACCCGCCATGCCCCCACACCTTGCCTTTCATGCCTTGCATCCCAATGAGAAATTCCCCGACAGTCAAATAACCCAAGTGAGCTGAGGGGGAAAAAAAAGAAGCAAATCAGCTCAGTCTTAAAACATCACTGGCTGCTGTCACTGCTGGGAGAAAACAGGCTGCTCGCTGAGAGGCAAAACAGGGGGACCACACGGCAACAAGACAGCCCTTTGATGCGCACAGCAGCAGTCAGAGCGACCACAGGAGCTCACTGAACAGAGGTAATGTCAGAGGAGTCACCCGTCCTCTCCACCTGGCCCTCTCACGCTTCGTTATTTAGCCCCGAGGGCCTTGGATTTGATGTTGGCATGACAAGCTCACGGTGTGATGTCACTGGTCCACTTTTCTCCCCTCTACTCACCCAGAGGTGCCACAGCCACCTGCCTTCCGCCCCAGCTGGGGGATTTCTGCAGCTAAATATAGCTGTTGAGCTAAAGCACAACACAATGAAAAACCGAAAACATAAAAACACGCCCCACGGGAGCATACTCACAACGTGAGCCAATAACTTCAGAGAGAATTAGCAGCGGCGCAGAGCCTCCATACTCCACAGCTGCATGACACTTCAATAAAGTGCAGCCACTGGCATATTGTTTTTCTTGGCCTGCTTTGCAAGGCTTTAGTGGTTTTGTTAGTCTGCATTACCGAATTCACTCTAAATCTCTGAGCATAAAGCTTTACCAGATCTTGTTCCGTTGTGGCAGCTTCCAAAACAGTTATCAAACTAAGACCAGCACATTTTACACTTCAGAGCAATGCGTTGCACAAAGAGAAAAAAAAATCATAACTTGTTTCTACCCAGAGGACAACAGCTGTAGTTAAAATCTCACCAACCTCACAGCTCCAACGTTCTGTCAAAAGAAGCGTACTTAAAGATTTATTGGCTAGGTGAGAATTTATTTTAATTTTTTGGAGCATACCGAACATATACAGACAAAAAGTGATCTGTGTGTTTAAGAAGCGCACTATCCTTTCATGCAGTGACTCAGGATTGTCAGTGAAATCTGTTCTGAATCCAGCTGGATGAGGCAGATTTTCTTTTCTGGGCAAGAGTCATGACGCTCAAGAGATGATGCTTTAGTGAGGAAAAGTGTTATTAGAAAAGCTTAAAAATCTTGGATGCATGCTGAGATGCCAAATATGTGGTTTTCACTTTATTTCAGTCACTATAGTCAAAAGAAGGTTGTCATTTCCATCTGCAGCAATTCATATTTGGACTTATGGTTCATTTCTGGGACTCCCAGCGCCTCCATGTGCAGCCAAGACAAAGAAAGTAGTGAGAAGACCTATTAAAAGGACAGAAGAGACACTGACAGCAGATATTACACAGATTATCAGAGAAATGGTATGAAAAGGAAGCACTGAGGTAGAGGAGGGTTACAAAGTGGCTTGCAGATGCACAATAGGTGGGCAAGTGTGAGTACAGCCTCGTGTTGCAATTAGGTGGCCTACCTAAACTAATATTAACCCTTTCAAGCCTGGGAAATAATCGCCAGGACATTTAAATGTGTTTCTTGAACTGTCGGACACATTTTTAAATAACGAATTAAATATAAATTTAAATATATGCGTTTTAATTTGTATAATATTTGCCACATCTAGCATTTTTTTGCAACATTTGAAAAAGGGAGAAAACATTTTCCCACGCACAGACTTTTATTCTGGGGTCTTTTCTCGTTCTCAGACTATCCTGGATCACATGCACCTGCGCTGCAAATGTCACGGCCTTTCTGGAAGCTGCGAGGTGAAGACGTGCTGGTGGGCGCAGCCGGACTTCCGCATGCTGGGCGACTACCTGAAGGACAAGTACGACAGCGCCTCAGAGATGGTGGTGGAGAAGCACCGCGAGTCTCGTGGCTGGGTGGAGACCCTGCGAGTCAAGTACGCCTTCTTCAAGCACCCCACTGAGCGCGACCTGGTGTACTACGAGGGCTCGCCCAATTTCTGCGAGCCCAACCCAGAGACGGGCTCCTTTGGGACACGCGATCGTGTCTGCAACGTGTCGTCGCACGGCATTGAGGGCTGCGACCTGCTGTGCTGCGGACGCGGCCACAACACCCGGACTGAGAAACGCAAAGAGAAGTGTCACTGCATCTTTCACTGGTGCTGCTACGTCAGCTGTCAGGAGTGTGTGCGCGTCTACGACGTACACACGTGTAAGTGAGACAGACAAGCTGACTGCTGGACCTTCAACTCCCCACCTCCTGCATGACTTCCTTGATTCCCCCACCACACACACACACACAAGCGCAGTCAAAAACATATTCATCCACACACATTCAAGCCCTAATGGGTAATGGCACATCAGTAATGGATACTTCTGTACCATTTTTTGTACAAACCATGCACAAGAATCTATCTTCCAAACCACTACCCCCATAACTACATAATATCTGAGCAGAATGTGTCCCGTGTTGACCTGATGGATAACTTGGTCCACTCTCACGGGAAGAAGCTAGAGTTGCCACTCTCCCCTCGTTCGTCCTCACCCTGCAGCATTGGGCCATGACTACCCCTCCCTTCCCCTTTGTCTTTATTTATTTCCCACCCTTCATGCCAACACAGCGTTTTCGGCATGTACAGTAACACTTTTACATGTGAGATTAATGCAGTAAAAAAAAAACAAAAAAACAAAAACAGTGACTCTCCTTGCTTTTGAGTAAAAAGCATCTTCTAACTAACACCTCACTTCTCCAGCCAGTCTGGTTGGTTTACCTTTTTGTTGTTGTTGTTGTTGCTGTTTTTTAACTTAACCAACCTCTCTACCCAATCACTTACTCTTAAGTAATACTGAACACGTCAGCAGCCCCAGGAAACCATCACTTTGTAACTACTGAACTGAACTGAACTGAGGCACTGGAAGTGCCGCAGTCCTGTCCTTTCTAAACTACTGAGCTGATCCCTTCCTTCCCTGCAGACTGACTACTGCGACAGTCAACTAGAAGACATGTGCTTCAGTCTGATTTTTTAATAAACCCACATTTCTGAAATATTACCACTGAGCTGGGGTTTGAGGTATGCAGGAGGAGGCATGCTCGTTCTGCTAACTAACAACCCGTGCATATGTATTTATGTGCACTATTCATAACTCCAGGTGGTAAACATTTGAGCATTGTTTATGTGAGCAAATTCTTCTTGGTTGCAAGCTAGCAGTTCTTATGAATGACGGCGCTGTTACCACATTCACCCTGTAAATCACTCATGGTTTCTACAAATGTCATGCAACTTCACCATTCAAACTTACGGAGTCTGGGGGTAAAAACTAACCACAGAAAAGTTCTGATTATATGTGTGAAGGTCACCTATTATGGCTGTGTCGTTATGAATTTGTGCATCAAACTTGAGTCCAGCTTATGTCCAATATTAACTCTGGTGTTTTGTTTTGTTTTGTTTTATTTTATATCACTTTCGGTGCAGAAAAACATTTGTCTCAACAAAAATCTTTTACTTCTGGGAACAAAAGGGAAAGAAAACAAGGGGATATGTGACGACACGTGGAGACAACATGGGCCGAGAAAGATCTGATTGGCTGTCACATCCTTCCATCTGTGTTTTCAGTCAGCTGGACAGTTGAGGTTTTTACGGTTGATTTATGAACTCGTATTCTTGTCAGTACACCCCGAAACACTCCTGCCGTCATGTTTTGATTTTTAGAATATTGGGAAAAACAAATTACTGCCATTTAATCAAAAGAATGCTTTTCATAGACTTCAGTGTCAGCACATTGTAACTTGCAACAAAAGAAACCGGTTTAAAGACCACTAACAAAAATTGCTATGATTTGTGGGTGGATTGTAAAGACTGCCAATTCACGAAGTTTAAAAAAACATCTGATTCTGAGAACATGAAGCGTAGAACGGATGATTTATAAGGGATGCGTATGTGCGTGTGCATGACAAGCTACTACAGAAGAGCATGGATGGACCGACGGACAGCGAGCTGGCTCTTCACAATGGTGGAGCAAAGCAAGAGAGGTTTCACACAACATGTTCTGACAGTCCCACCTGCTTCCTATTAATTATATTCAAGAACAAACACACAAGTTACCCAGTAGTGTGTAGGCTGTCCTCTCTTTGGGACATAGCTTAGTGTTCACGTCATCTTCTACACAGCCCTCCCTACCTGGGCCTACCTTTCTGTGTTCAGTCCCCCCACCCTACCGAGACCCCCAAAGGCCCCTCATCTTTCCCCGCTATATCCAAAGTTTTGTACAAATGTTTTAAAGTTGAATAATTCCCTTTTTATTTTATAATCGTAAATGTTATGTTTTTATAAATATTATTTATTATACAATGTATATATCTGTATGACTGAACTAAGATTATATATTTGAAGAAGAAAACCTGTGTCATGTTTCTTTATGCTTGCAAAGGTACACTCAAACACACGCCTCACTTTTCTACATGAAGTTGAAATGCAGGCTGAAACAAAGGTCTGTTAGATACTCCGTCCTTTGATACAGCATTCACTTACTTAATTTGATTCCACTTAAAGGAGAATTTTAATTATACTTTATTATTATTACGGTACTGTAGAAAAGTCCTGTGAAAAAACAAACTCCTATCGAGTTTTTTTGTGTGACTGTATATAAAAGATGGGCTTCTCCACATGAAAGTCGCCCATTGGTTTATGAAGTTAGAGGGTTTTGGCTGTTGGTCATCTTGGTTGCTTTTGAAGAGGCCATATTTGGATGAGAGCAGAGAGTTATTATTAATGTGCTCCTTCACACTCTGCCTCTAAAAGACGACATTTGACCACCTCCCTTTATCTTTAATGACACCTCAGTATATATCAATAAAGATGCAGTTTGATGACCATTAAAACTAATTTCTGAGTTTTTGTAAGGATAGCTGCACAGGCAGGGACCAGCTAACTGCTGATATTCACCGAGTCAACTTTTTCTATAAGCAGGCCTAAAATACAACAGAGATCAGTCAGTTCAGAAAAGAGCTTTAAGTTATTCCTAGTAGGTGGTTGGTTATGGTTATGAGCTAAACAGTCAAATTTCCAAAGTCGGGAAGTCATTTGTTGGGTACTTTTGCATTGTAGTCTGAAAACAACATGTTTGTGACATGTTGCATCTTATTGTTTAATTTTTAAATGATACCAGATTACTTCTAATTATTAACTTTACCTGATCTGTGTCACTCCATATTGCGGAGCAAGTAGGAGCTACAGCCTAATGCTAAACGACAAATCCAATGCAATCTCCCTCATAAAGACAAGAGGCTAAACTTTTTTCATGATTAACCAAATATTTCTTTTCCAACTTGAGTAGACGTGTATGTGACTTTTTCCAGCTGCACAATCACATCGCATTGGTTGCACATTTGGTTATTAGCTAGCAAAACATAGATGTAGCCGTTATGATGCCATCAAGTGGTTATAAACACGGAAGGAAAGTCTTTATGGAGGTCAAGTTAGAAAGTAATTGTTCCAAAGATTTTTATAGGACTGCAAATCCTCTTGTAACTACAAGTATCGCCATCATGTGGCCATAAAAAGAATGCAGGTTTAAAGCACAGCTTTGTCCATCTTTTATAGTCTTTGGTCCAGATACTAGCTAATAAATGCTAAAGAACAAACATAGAAAAAAACTAAAATTCAAACAAAGTACACAGACCACTGGTTTAATTTTGTTCTCTGTTGGATCTATATACAATATTGTCTACTCGACTGGCTAGTGCTGTTGCTAGGATTTATATGTGGTATCCCTGCATTGCTCTGCAATTTCACATCCAAAGCTTTGGGTTGCGGTGGAATTTCTATCGTCAGGTCGATCTGCTCTCTTCAAGTAGGTTTGAAAAAACTATGGTAGAAGAAGCAACTAGAAATGTGTAGTAGGAAACAATAATACTGAAGGAGCGAATCACAGTCATTGCAGGCTGTGCTGACGTGACATGTAGTTACTCATATAGGGAAGTTATGGTGTAGGATTTCAGAAGGATTGGCAGTTACATCATACTCTTTGCTCAACATACAGATTTAATCCAGAAGGATAAATCCCACTTTAGCTGCTCTACATTTGAGCATGTTAACAAGAGTGCATGGGAAGTAACTCACTTTAAGAGGCAGCCTCTAGTGGTCATTCAGTGAACTGCAGACACTTCCATGCACGTGTCATTTTTTCAGCTCCAGAGATATCTGAGAAACACATGCATGAGCCGTTCTGTGGAAGTAGGTAGGTTATTCTGATTCAAACCCACATACTGCATGAAATGTATATGAATCTAAAGCTGAAAAGAGTCTCAAAGGATTCTTAAAAACTACTGCTGTTGATCCAGTTAGAACGAGCAAATGAACTATCATTCGTGGCTCAAGAGTTGGGAGTTCGCCTTGTAATCGGAAGGTTGCCGGTTCGAGCCCCGGCTTGGACAGTCTTGGTCGTTGTGTCCTTGGGCAAGACACTTCACCCGTTGCCTACTGGTGGTGGTCAGAGGGCCCGGTGGCGCCAGTGTCCGGCAGCCTCGCCTCTGTCAGTGCGCCCCAGGGTGGCTGTGGCTACAATGTAGCTTGCCATCACCAGTGTGTGAATGTGTGTGTGAATGGGTGGATGACTGGATATGTAAAGCGCTTTGGGGTCCTTAGGGACTAGTAAAGCGCTATATAAATACAGGCCATTTACCATGGCACCTGCCTAATCCAGTGATCTCCCGGAGTTCTTGATAATACACTGGCTACTACTTAGGATGAGGTGATCTCTTTATAAAGAAAAACATGTATGTGCATGAATTCAGCTTCCCATAATTCACAAGTTTTAGCTCAAATTTAATCTCACTTGCAGAAAATACAAAAAAGGAAAAAAAAATGATACAGCGACATCATTTTGATTTTCTACTAATATCTCAAGCAACATTTTGCTACTTTTTACTACAATCCTGGAGAACTGCATCAAGAAACGTGCACACATGCAGCAGTAGCTCCTCCATAAATGGCTGAGTGTTTTCTTGCCAGGCTCTACAATCATTGCTCAACCCAGAAGCTGTGGAGGTTAACCTCAAATGTGTGAATGGGTTCATCTCTTCTCAAATATTTCATAATCAGGAGGTAATTACACTAAGTGATAGTTATGACATTCTTATGATTTCAACAGCCATGAGAACATTTAATAGTTAACTTTTTTTATTTTTCTTGGGAGCAGGAACTTTTTACATGCTACTGTAGAAAACAGTGTCTGAACTAAACAGCAACTGAAAACCTACATTATAATAATGGAACACACAGCACAAGTTCCTTTGTAACGTCCCTTTAAAAACAACATTAACTACAGATACTACAATTTTTTTGTTAGTAATATTATTTTATTCATACGATAAAAAGATCAGAGGCAAGGAAATGTGCAACATAAGAAAAGAAGTCATGGAATGATCTCTTCCTACAAATAAAGTCTATATAAACAAACATTATCATAATTAGTGTTTGTGCACATGTACTTTGCCCCGACTCTTTTTGTATACATATATATAAAATCCCAATGGAGTGCTAGAGGCATCACAAAGAGATTGCAGCACAAGCAGACACCCAGATACAACAAGCACTGCGCATATCTCTTATTTTATATTATCACATAATGCTGCAGAGGAGGAGACTGCCTGCTTGGTGTCTGCAGCTCAGAGAAGCACGCAGAGCTTCAGGGATGAGAAGGATGTAGAGAGATGGGATCTATATCTCGTTTGCTTCCTCCTGCCATCCTTTATCAGTCTTCTGATCCTCTGCAACTGAGTGAAGAGAGAGAAATAAAAGTGAGATGAGGCAGGCGGGCAAAGGAGGCATGCTGCCACAGGAGAGCGCCTGTCTAGTCGACCTATTTTTAGGCACGCTGTGCACCAGCTATACCATAAGCCTCTGATGCCAAGATGAGAAGCAAAGCTCCCGCTACTTGTTGAAAGACTTGTTGTTTATCACCGTGGGCACCGTCCTCCCGCGGTTCATTTCAGAAGGCAAGATTAGCAACTTAGACACATAACTTTCTTAAACTTTGCCCTGCGTTTTTGTAATGATTCGGATAAAGACATGGAATGATAATAACTTTGTATTCATTCACCTAGAGAGCTTTTATGATGCCAACATTCTGAGCAAAATCATTGTCAGAACTGAACAACACCCAATGCACGTCACAGTTTTACAAGCATGCATAGTCAAGGTAAAAAGAAAGCACGCCCTCTTTAAATTCTAAGGTTTTATGTCTCAGGACATAATAACGATAATCTGGTCCTTAACAGGTCTTAAAATGCTGGAGATTTAGAGCAAAACATGACATATAACAGCATGTCATTTTTTTTTATTAAGTCAAAACACAGAAGCAGCATGCAGAGTAAATACAACCTCACTAATTCCAAGTTTCAGGACCTTAATAAAAGCAGACGTTTTGGCAGTTTGCTGGTCTGGAGCATTCAGGTGTGTTAATGCCACAAAGGAAACATCAGCAATGAGCTTAAAGAAGCAATTGTTGCTCCCCATCAATCTGGGAAGGGTTTAATTTTTAAACAATTTCAGAAAGAAGTAGAAAGCATTCAAGATAGGTGCCAGTGTTCCCAGGAGTGGATCCAAGAGCTCCTTCTCATGCTCTACAGGCCTCAGTTAGCATATTAAATATTGAAGCTCATGACAGTAAAATTCTAAAAAGACTGAACAAGTATGGCTCGTTTGGAAGCATTGCCAGGAGACATGTCTGTTCTCTCCACATAAAGAACATGGCAGCACAGCTACACGCGTGGCGACACCGCCGTGATGGCATGTTTTACAGCCACGAGACCTGGGCCCTTGTAGTCATGAACTCCAATGCATACCAAAGTATTCTAGGTCAGCGATCCCCAACCGTTTTTGTGCCACGGACCGGTTTATGTCCGACAATATTTTCACAGACCGGCCTTTAAGGTCTCGCTGATAAATACAACAAATAAAACCAGTACCAGTACCAAAAAAAGGAAGATTTATTCATAACACACGGAAAAAGACCCAGGGAAACTTAGATAACGATAAAAACGATTAAAAAATAACGATAAAACCCCTGAAAACCATCAATTTCACACCCGAGTCTCAACTCTCAGGGCTCGGTGCCAAACGACTCACGGACCAGCCCGGGGGTTGTTGTTACTCACTGTTCTAGAGTAACATGTGAGGCCATCTACCCAACAGCTGAAGCTCGGCCAAGACTGGATCGTTCGAAAGAATCAAGGTGTTGCAGTCCAGGCCTCAAAAAGTTCAGAAAGCAGTGCATAAAAAATGATCGCAAACCTCAATGAACTAAAGTGACTTTGTAAAGGGAGTCAAAATTCCTCCACAATAATATGAAGGACTGATAAAGTTATATAGAAAATGGTTACTTCAAGCTGTTCCTGCTAAAGGTGTCTCCTCAAACACCCGAATCATTCACTTTGTTGGGTTTTTTACAGTAGTGTTTGGTGCCCTGTGGAAGTGTTTTTATTGTGACAATTGTTTCGTGTGATGCTTCCGATTCCACGCACGCACAGATTAGCTGTAAAACTACTTAGTCAAAGGTAAGTTTGGTAATTCAGTTTTGAGTCAGCGCATTTTAACGACATCCTCCGTTATTCTGTGGTTACATCTGCTTGACTGGACTCGCATAACGTTATTTCGAAACTTTGACTGTGACTCTTCAAAGAGTGGAATCACAGACTTTCACATCAGCTCTCCTCAACCCTCGACAGGATATGATGAGTTAAAAAATTTAACGTTTCAGCTTAAAGCGGCCTCACCGTTGAAGGATGCCTCTATTTCACCGCGTGGCTCCACTGAGTCTAGATTGCCACAAACTTATCAGAAACCAGTCTGTAGAGGGAGAAAAAGGACAAAATGTGTATTATAAATCACACTTGGTACGATGATTAAAATGTAAACACTTTGTGCTTCTGACTAACTTTTTCCTTTCTGCTACATTTGTAACTGACAGCTGGTGAAAGTGACAGACGTGTGTGCGGTGTGAGTGTTCAATGTCAATCCTGCTCTGGTGATGTGGTTAGAAACAGGAAAGGAATACTTACGCTCCTTCTTCCTGCAGCAGACTCACGAACTTCCTAACTCTGTAGTCAGGATCCATCTGAAAAGACAGATATGCATGCTTAGTGCTAACAGTCATACGATAAAATAACTATATATTTTATTAGCAGGTTCTTTGTGAACATGCACGGGTTTCTTCAGGTGTTAAACATCACAGCGGCATGCTATCAACGGCGGCGGGTCCTGGAGTTCATGTTTCAGTTTGGATTGAAGAGAAGGGGAGGGAAAAGGAAGCAAAATTAATGGGAACCTATGCAATAACTTACAGTATGTCTGGAATCGCCTGTAGCAACCAGAGTTAAGACATGAGAGCAGTCGGAAACGTTGGAATGAGAGGAAAAAAGATAAAGACCGCAAATGTGTACGTGAGTGCGGCTGTTTGCAGCATGTCCCGGCAAACACAGGTTCATACTTCTTCAAGCTCAGAATGGGGTGTGTGTGTGAGGGGGGGGGCACTGAGCATAGCATTGGAGCATACCACAGCAATTACACAGCCCCAACAAACAGGCTGCACACATAGGCAACATAACAGAGACACAGTCGGGAGAAGAAAGGAGCTAATGGTGTGATTTGGGTTTGTCTGATGCTGCTGGTGGGATGTCCGTCATCGGTTTGGTAAACAAATATTACTTGAAATATGAGGTTTTGAGATGGACGAAGAAAATTCATCGTGGCTTTGAGCAGCAGACATCGATTAGCTGGAGTGAAACATTTCAAGTTTTAAAACTTTACTTCAGGAGTTTAGAAATATCTGAGAAATTTGTAAGAAACAAGGGAAAAAATGAGAGAAGCAAAGAACGAGATGATCACTGGAACGTAGATTTCCTGTTGTGACGTACGACAGCGACTTAATTAAATCCTGCTTGGTTCTGTGATCTCCTCACAGGAGTAAAGATTTAGGACACACAAATCATCATTTTGGCAAATCGAGTAACAGGATATTTAGTTCCTGTTTCTAATTGTTCTACCTGTTACATTTTATTTTTCCTTCTCGGTTTTGTTTTCACAAAATAAAATCACCACAGCTGGACATGATGTCACAGGTTACTACAGTGACTAATTCGATACTGTTTGTCTATTTCAGTGGAGGTAAACAGTTAAAGGATGACATCTTTTAATTTTAAACAAACGTATTACTATTACTTATTTGGAACAAATTCATTTAAAAAACTAACCGGGACTAATTTTATTCATTTTGAGCTGCATATTTATAGAAAAGGGCTCAAGCAGTTTTGCATAACTCAAAACTACTGAGCTGCCGTGCAGCGGTTTATCCTCTGTCACCCTTTCATTTAAGCATCCTCATTTTTTCCTGATTGGCTGCCTTTTGTAAACAAAAGGCTTAAAAGGCAGGTGGGTGGGGCTTCTATGCTCACAAATAAAGCTCATACAAGGCAAAGAGCAGGAAAATGGAACCGCTGAAAACCGCACATTTAGAGCAGTTTAAAGCTTTTGGCTCACAGGGATTACTTGTACTCACTCTTACTGCTGTAAAATCATATATTTTGTCTGTAATGGGGAAAAAACCCCCAAAACAAAAGTCCTCTTTAAAGCCTCCACCAGTCCAAGTACCGATCAGTAAACGATTTATGATCAATCAGGTTGATTATGCTTTGTGTCCTGACAGGATCAATGTCCCTACAGGCTTTCCAAGTAAATCATTTAGGGGAACAGGGCAGAAAAGAACTACACCGCTTGCTACTGTACAGAAAAATGCACAAAAACAAAACTTGGAGGCCAAGCCACAAATCCCTTTAGGCAAAGTAAGGAAGGTGAGAAGACTCTGTACCCACTGCATCCCTCTACATAACGGGTGGGTTGAAAGGAGACCAAAAATCTGCTATGACTTGGTGGTCTATGTTTTCATTTTTGTACATGTCTCCTTGATTTATTTATTTTTTTAAACCTACCCCTCACATTTGCCCCCTTCAGTGGCTGATCTTTGCTTAAATCGTAGGTAAAACCAGACCACGAATAGCCTAAGACTTTTCTGATGAGTATCTTATTAGCAACACGTGAATATAACTTGGAAAGCTGTGCAGAGCACGGTTTCACAACTATGAATGTATTGGAGAGAATGGTTTGTGAACTAGAAATGTACTGGATCCCTCTCCTCAACAAATCATCAGCAAAGCCACACAGTTTTTCACTACAGCTAATAGATGACAGTTTTTTGTGCCTGACAGACGGATCCTGTTGACTGTCGAGAATGCCGGCCAGATGTCGAAGAAGAGGAGGGACGGCCTGCTCAAGCTCAGACCACACTGACAGAAAAAAATAATAATAACGCAAAGCCTGTGCCAGTATGAAATCTGTGTTTTGAATAAAATGGGAGGTGATGAGTGAGTTATTGAAAAGACTGTTTTCTTGTGCTTCACAAGTTTCGTACCGCCAAAATAACTTGACCTTTCTGTTGTCTAACACAACTAGTACACATGGAGCTGCAACAGCATAAGAAATGTCCAAAAATAGTCAAAAAAGAAACATAAGTTCACATTTTAAATAGATTTTTAGACAAACAACATAATAGTTGCTTATACAAGACATTTAATACAAGGTATGACATCCAAGCAGTCCAGATGTGTTGTTTGAGGAACTGTTTTCCATTCCTTGATGAGCATAGTCTGCAGCTATGCTCAACTAGGAGTGGAGCCTGCAACACGCTGGGTCGATGCACATCGTGTTCCAGGGTTTTGATATCCAGAAAAGCCTGCGCTACTCTGGCAGTGCAGGGTTTGGCATTGTCCTGCTGAAACAGCTGCAGGGAAGGGTGCTGTCACAAGAATGGCACAAGTACGGGTTGGAGCACTTCATCTTGTTACCTCTGTCCGATCCGATTTCCACCAAGAACAATCACATCTGAGGCGGCGCTCTCATGCAAAGCTGCAGGAGAGGCTCAGATACATATGGCAACGTGCAGAATGCCACAGCCCAGCCTCGGTCAACATCACCCCGTCAATCGCGGTACTCATAACAACGTTGTGCACACACCATTTGGTTTCGTGTTTTTTCTCTTGGGTTGAGGATACATGAGTTAATTTGTGTTCGGTACTGAACTGAAAACTAGTCATGTTTGGGTTTGTCTATGAGATATATGAGATCGCTGATATATTTCTGTTAGATCTGCTCCTTCTGCACATTTTGAGCACTTATTATCATTGCTATGCAGATGACACTCAGTTGTATCTCTCTTTTAAACCACAAGACATTTGTAAGTTACAGATTTCTCAGAGGTGCTTAGACTATGTTAAAAGTTGGAGGCTAACTATTTTCTGATGTGCCCCTGACAGATTTGTGCCTGAGGTAATGGAAAGTCCCCTTGCCACATTTCCTAAATCTTCTATCAGCAACCTTTGGATAATTTTTGACTCAGCTTTCACTTTGGACGGTCATGTTAAATCTCGCTTTCGCTTTTATCGCTTAAGAAATATTGCCAGTTTCCACTGTGTCATGATGGAAAATGTGATTAATGCATTTATTTCATCACTTCTGGATAATTGTAATTCACAGTTTACTTGTCTTAACAAAGCTTCCTTGGAACGTTTGCAGCCTATTCAATAAAAGCCGCTGCGAGGCTTCTGACTAAGTCTTCTAAATATTATCATGTCACTGCCCATTAACTTCTGACTTTAAGATTCTGGATTTGACTTTTAGAATTTTGCATGGACAAGCACCAACATAAAGAGTAGAGTAGAGTGCACTTATGCATCCATATAGCCCCAGCAGGTGCCTGATGTCATGTGATCAAGGCCTGCTTGCTGTGCATGCAAGGCTGAAACCGAGACCGAGATTTTGCTACAGCGGCTTCAGAATCTAATGATCTTTTTTAAAAAGCTGCCAAAAACCCATCTTTTTGTGTTGCAATTTTACCAACCTACTTAAAATAATCTCTTTTGGAATAGATTTAAAGCAAAGATGTGCTTATTTTTGGAAAAGGGAATGAAAGCACATCTGAGAATGCAAATTTAAACGCAAACCCAAAGTACGAAACTACACAATGGGTCATCACAGGCTGATGTTTAAAAGCTGTATTGTTTGCTGTGTACCAATGGTGATCATTAATTATAGGAGTCGTGAAAGTGTGCCCCCAGTGTCAAACCATCCACTTTACATAAACCCACAAATATTATATTTTTTTTTAAAAAGAAGACAAAAAAACTTGCATTACCGCAAAATTCATACTAACTACAACATAAAACTAACTAAACTGTTGAAAAAAGTAAAAAAAAAAGACCATAATAGTTTCTCACCTGTGCCGCCATTTCAATCAGCATCAGCAACTTTTTAATGCCGATCCCCAAGCGTTGGCCCTGTACAGCTTTAGCTATCATGGCCCGTTCTTTCTCATTGAAACTGCCCAGCAGCTATGTAAAGCAGAAAGAGACACAGGAACGATCAGTGCGAGAGAGAAACACTTAAATTCTGTCATTCATTTTTTGCATTCAGGAATTCTAATAAAAAAGTAAGCAAAAACAATGTCGCCAAGTCTAATGGTAAGAAGAAATTCACAGAAGAAAAGCATCTTGCATCATAGATGCAATTCTTAGAAACAGACATTAGAAATTTGTAGTTTCATAGTTGTGTAGTTTACCTCAAAGGCCTCCATCAGCTGCTCTACTTTTGAGATGTTGGGAATGTGGATGGTGGTGCTGAAAGCATCCAACATCTCCATTTCCTGAAGGACGTCTTTACGACTTGTGGTGCCAATGATGAGCAGCTTACGACCCTGAAAGAGAAGCAGATGTCATTTTGTCTGGATCTTTAATCGTTCCCTCACATTCATCAGCTGGTCTCCTCCTATTGGTCATAGGAAAAAGAGAGACCAATGATGTATAACCATTTGATAATGTACAGGAAAAGCACAGGAGCAGTCCAGATGAAAGTGTGTGATGGCTCTAACAGAGGTTCAAGCATCATGATTGCGTGTCCTGGATGGTTTCAACACTTAAACAGAGACTGCAGCATGTTGTGCGCTCTGCTGAGAAGGTGATTGGCTGCAGACTCCCATCTCTGCAGGACCTGTACACCTCCAGGACATTGCGGCGTGCAGCTCGGATCTCAGCTGACCCTTCTCACCCTGGACACAGTCTGTTTGACCTGCTCCCCTCAGGCAGGAGGCTCCGGTCCATTCGCACCAGAACCTCTCGCCATAAGAACAGTTTCTTCCCCTCTGCTGTTGGACACATGAACAATAACCATATGACTGTACCCGCCACTAACACATGACCCTACGCTGTGTCACTGCATCATTCCATGTTTGGCACTGATCACCACCTGCACTCATGTATATATCTTTCAACGTAGCACTCTTAATTCTTATTCTCATGTATATATCTCATGTATATCTCATGCACATATCTTTCCACGTAGCACTTTTAATTCTTATCCCTACTTTTATTTTTTTCCATGTCTATTTAAGTGCTATTTATGACACTATGTTTGCACTGAAGCACCGCAGCAATTTCCTAATGTTGTAAACCTGCTCAACATTTGGCAATAAACCCCATTCTGATTCTGATTCTGATTCTGATTCTTATCTAGAACTCAGCCAGACTATACAAAAACTGGGCACACCTATGTGTCACCTATGGTCTTTGAGCCATATTATGAAGCCTTATAATAACGAACATTTTGGCCACCCCAGTTCCAGCATTTTTTTTTCTCTGACCAACAACCTGTCCATCATTTGTATAGTTTTACAGCTTTAAGGCAAGTCAGCTGATGCATGTAACATACACCTGGTCTATACACGCAATCACAATGCCAACCCTGCTTCTACAGCCGTGTTAACTTCCTCAGAATACAGTCTTTGATAAAGTCAAAGTTCTAGCAACACAAGCAGCATATATAACAACTTCACTGCTTGACAGATATGAAGGTGAAAACCTTCATTTTATCTCATTTGTATTACTTTTATTGACATGTTTCATTGGTATGTGATGTATCTGATGCTGAGAGACCACAGGCCTGTAAAAACAAGCTGCACCTGCTTAGACAACAGTAATTTTATTATTAGCTAAACAACAGTTATTAAATGTAGTCCATGAGAAGCTGGTTTAATCACAGATATGTGTAAAAATTAAAATTAAGGTTGTTTTGCATTTTGTTTTCTCACTCATATCCACCCTATTAAACATGTTGTTTGTATGCATTTTTAGGACGGTGGGGAAGTTGTGTCAGAAGCTTCTACTCTGCTCCTTTAATGGCTTACACTGCAACATCAGCACTTTCTGTATCACACCGGGTTATGTTCTCATTGCCCGCGACTACAAACAAGCCAATCAGAAGTGTCGAATTGTGAACATTTTGTAATTAAGTTCTCATGTTATCCAAATTTTGATGAAGGCAGTCTTTGATGCCAAAGCTCTTATTGGTTATTGGAATACAGGGCGACTGATTTCGTCATATTCTGGAGATTTCTGGCTGCCCAGGTGAAGGCCGACATTGAGCAGGGGCTCTAAGTCACAACAGGAGTTAAAAAAATAGAAAACAATAGAAAGAAGAAAAAAAGACAGCATAATGCAGCATAATGGAGCAGAGGGCAACAGTAGAGAAGACAAACATGAGCGGGGAAGAAAGAGGGGAAGCAAAAGAAATGTCGCTGCACTAAGCCGACGAGTTGGAGAACGACCAGAAGAAGACCAAGGAGGAGAGGCAGAGGAGTGGCGAGCAGACAGGGGGATTATGGCTGCCGCCTGCCCCCCCATGGCGTGGGGGGTTGTGATGCTGCATGCAGATGAGGTGCCACACAGGCGGCAGTGCTGCCAGGTCCTGGCTCTCTCACAGAGCCCATTCTCCTCCGTGTCCCCCTGGCCTCCCCCGGCCCCAGGCACCCCGCTGGGCCCAGCGCTTTACAACCCCAGAGGAGCACTGCAGCCAGGCATTCAACACCAGGCCCCGCGCCACTTCTCATGCACATGCAGCCATATAGTGAGCTATACCCTCATTCACAAACCCATCAACAACAGACACACACAAACTACAACTAAAGAAACTATGAGAAATGGGTCTCCACCACCACCATTCACTCCGAGCACAACAGGCCTGGACCAAAACACTTGCTAATAACCATACACTCACACACAGGCGTTCACACATGCCAGTTGCAGGCAAAGACCTCTAACAATTCCTCGCAAGACTTTATGTTGGCATCCATAAGATCTGCTGCCCTCTTTCTGCCACCTCAGGACTAGCAACACTGACAGTGAGCAAGAAATAAACCCTGGTTACCTTTGGAGGTGGTTTCTTCAGCAGCACCAGCAGAGCCTGTAGCACCATGTTGGAGAAACGAGGGCCAATAGGAACGTAATCTGACGACAAACATAATTTTATTATTTCATTTCCTCGGTCTCATCAAGTCTGATTCAAATAAAAAGTAACTTCAGAAGGCAACTGAGTAGAAGACCGCAAAATATTTTGGGCTCTCTCGCCTTACCCAACAAGCGCTCGATGTCGTCCACAACCACACAGCTCAGCTGGGATTTGTAAGCATCTTCAAATATCTGCCAAAGGGAAACAAAAAGGTACAACCTGATCGCCATCAGAGAAAAAACACACCAGAAAACACTAAAAATAACTACTAGTATTTTAAAAATGACATTACTACACTAGCATCTTAACCCAAACATCCGGTATTTATATGCACTGTATCTGCATTATGAAATCTGTTACCTTTTTGATGGCCTGGCATTTGGCGATCTCAGAGTGTCCGATCATCTTGTCCGGAGAACAGATCTTGATGAATGGAAACTGGGAATCCTCAGAAATCTTAGCCGCCAGTGCCGTTTTGCCGCTGTTAGGTGGGCCTGGCGGTGAAAAGAAATCACTGATCAACCATTTTAATTGTTAGTAAAGCAGGCCGCTGTCCTCACCTTATTTTATTTGCTCTATGTGTTTGGGTTGCATGACACGTGTGAGAGTTACCTTCCAGCAGCACAGAGACTAGTGGCGTGCGGTCACTGTTCTTTGTCTGCTGCACCAGCAGCTCCCCGTCCTCCAGGGCTGCTGACACTGGGTCACCCCACCGGATTATGCCGTTCATGATGTAGCTGGCGTAGTCCTCCTGGTTGGTTCCAAATGCCTGAAGAAGTGGTACAAGGAGAGGAAAACAGAAAGTGAGACTCTAATTTTGTTTGCCTGCATGAGCTCAACCGAGAATGGAAATATTAGTTATAAAAAAGATATTTCCTCTGTGTTGTAGTCTTGTATAACCTGCACAAGTGCTTCATCTGAATCCAGTGAAGTTTAATCACAAATAAATATAATTTACAAGTATTGTGGATATAATTCTTGCTTATACCTGGACTGCTTCTTATAACATTTAGCAGGTGAACAGGTTCAATTCAGGTGTAAAATAGTGTTGAGAGGCCCCTGAAGCCTGTCAAAAACAAAACTCATGCCCAGAGTGGAAAAAAATGTTTATATTTATATGCAAAACTTAGACTAGTGACATCAGCTCGACTTCATAATACTGTCATCACAGGTTTTAGTTACAGTCTAATGAGGAGAAAAGGCATCTTTCAAAGATTCCAGCCTGCCACTAAATTTCAAGAGATTTAAGTGTTGCAAGTCAAAACACTTTTGCAAAGGTTGTGGCACAACTGATCGTTTAGCGTAAGGTGGTTTTAAACTCTAAGTGTCTCAAGTGAGCCTGATAAAAACAAACAAGCTAAATCCTAGCCTAGCTTCTTTCTTTTTTTAAAAATCTTGACTCATGCAAATAGTGTTCGATCACATAAATATTATTAACAACCAACAGGAGCACTCAGTTTTCTCAAGCAGGTCACATGCAGCTTCTGTTTCTGCACCATCATTCAAAGTTTTTCTCTTTGCAAAGATCCACCAGCAGCATGACTGGACTGCAAAATCTCAAAGTCTGTGATTAAAACTCGGACTTATCATGCATGGATTTTGATGTCAGAATGCGCCCAAGTTTGACGTTTATTAGTCTTCTTGTCTGTGGTGGCTGTTAGATTAAAACGTGATGGTGAATGGCGTACGATAAGACAAACCGACAAACTTATCCAAAACTCAGGTTTTCCTTTATATTTTAGAAACAACATTTCTCTCAAATATTTCAGGATGTTTCACAGATCATGTTACGGAATAACGAAAAGGCCAGAGAAGGTGGGAATGGTTGAGTTAAACTTCAGGTTATTTTGATTATTAATGTTACTTTTATTTCACTGTACTTTGCATTTCATGTTTAAGAACTTAAGAGAGACATGTGCACAGTAACTTACGGGTTTGATGTCGTTATTCAGCGAGGCCATGAAGTCTATCCTGCTGACCTGCAGTTTTTCCGCCGTCTCCATGTTTACCTCCACTGTGTTGCTGGCCTACATCAGAGCAACAGACAAACAGCACAGGTACAGAGACAGCAAATTGCTTCGAATGAACTCCGTACCCTGTCTCGTGAAATCCATTAAATGAAGTACTGCACATGTAGATTGCAAAATGTGTCAGAAGACAATGTACTCCCTCAGAGCAGAAAGGTCAGACAGAGAGACGGAGGGAGGGAAGAATAAGTGCCTAAAGGAGTGAAGAGAAACATCGCTGCCATCAGACATGTGTCTGTCATTTATCATCACCCTCCAATATCTGCTGCTCTGCGGGGGCAGAATGCTTAACAGATGAGAACTTCACCTTATCTTTGTGCCTTACTGAGCAGTATAGATTTGAGCCAATGCACCTGATAAAACACTTAAGGGAGGGCACACACACAAGCACACACACCTGGATACCTACCCAACCCTTCGACACCTGGGTGGCTGCTTAAACTGGCACTATAATACCATATATTATGCCCACCAGGTGTGTGGCCTGCAACTTAAGCCAGGAACATGACACTGTTCCTGTCAGTGCTTTTGAAAATAATGTATCTAATATAAAAAGAACAGGTTTTCAAAAGTTGAATACATTTTTTGCATTACTTCTACTTTCCTTCTTCTCTTCCTTTAGTTTTCTTTTTAAATTTACTGCCCTTTAATTAAACTTTGTATTTGCTTTTTATAGTGCGTATTGGCTTGTGGAAAATACTGGTTGCTTGCCAGTATTTTAACTCTTATATTAGTGAGGAACATATTGCTCTGAGGGCATTTTACTATTATTTCCTTGTTTTCTATAACCCAAAAAACATACACATTAATAAATGGACAGTAAATAAGCTCCTTGGACTGACCTTGATGTGTCTGTTCATGGCTGTGGACTGAGCAGCTCTGACCAGACCCTCCAGTTCAGCACCGCTGTAGTTCTTGGTTTCCACAGCCAGCTCTTTAACGTCGACATCGCTAGCCAGCAGTTTGTTCTCCCGCATCCTCGCTGTGTGGATGTTGAGGATCTGAATTCGCCCAGTTTCATCCGGTAAGCCTTGAAGAATAAAGCGGAAAAGGAAATGGAGAAAGTGACCGCGTGTGGTGTACTGGTTCTGTAGTGCACACAGTCAAAGAGTCACAGCTGATAACAGCCTTGTATCCATTGAGCTTTACCAGTAAGGCTGCTGGTATTAACTTGCAGAAATCTGCATAAGATACATTACTTCTTCATTTGATAGCACAAGTATTACTTATTTACACTGTTTTTAAGACTTTCTGACCCACAGTAGAAGTATTTTCACTGATTTTCTATTAATTATTTGAGCAAATACTTTAACTAATTACTTCATAGGTTTTAAAAATATGTTCTTTATAATCATTTTAACTTTCTTTTCAGTTCAATTCAGTTTTATTTATACAGCACCAAATTACAACAAAGGTTGCCTCAAGGCACTTTATTGTAAGGTAGACCTTACAATAATACAGCAGAGAAACCCCCAACAATCAGATGACCCCCTATGAGCAAGCGCTTTGGCGACAGTGGGAAGGAAAAACTCCCTTTTAACAGGAAGAAACCTCCAGCAGAACCAGGCTCAGGGAGGGGCGGGGCCATCTGCCGTGACCAGTTTGGGTAAGAGAAGGAAGAAAGGACAAAAGACATGCTGTGGACACGCTGTTTTAAGTCTACTGAATGAAATTCTGTGTGTTCGCTACTTCTTACCAATCTCCATCTTCACCTCCAGTCTTCCTGGCCTCAACAAGGCCTCATCTATCAGGTCGGGCCTGTTGGTCATACCTGAGGCAGAAAGAAAAGAAACCAGAAGAAAGGGAAGAACAAAAGTAATGAGACAGAGTTTGGCTGTTCAGGCGTGACACAGGACAGGATTTAAATGTGAAAGTGTTTATGCTAGTTTACATATACTGCGAGAAAATGTCTGCATGTTTGCACCTATGACCAGGATGTTGTTGAGTTGCTCCACTCCATCGATCTTGGATAGCAGCTGGTTAACCACGGTGTCATGGACTCCTGTGCTTCCTGCCATGCTGCCACGCTGCTTACAGATGGCGTCAATTTCATCAAATATGATGATGTGAAGGCCGCTGTTGGCACCGAGCTGTTCGCCGACACAGACGCAGAGGAAGAAGATTAATGTGTAAACTGTAAATACCTGCTTTGCACCTTTATCCTATACCATCTGTTCACACAAGCAGGGAGGACATCGCCTCGATAATGCTGAGTAAATCCAGTTTTTCTACATCTGTCATGCTGGATATAAGTAATTTTGCAGGAGATGGTGTTACACAGTTACACCTACTTACCTGAAAGCGCAAAAGTGATATGCATGTTTATCATATTTACTACAGGGGAGACAACACAGATGAACTACGGGGGTTAAAAAAAAACTTTCCCTGTTTACAAATCAATTAAGGAACATTCTCTCTTTATATTAGAAGCCTTAGAAAAGGTAATGCTTAAATATAAAAATTCAGATTTATCTAGATAAATATGACCTTCCTGACACACTTTTCCTAAACTGAAATCAGAACTGGATAGTATAGATACATAGTTCTTGTTTGATTTTATTGCCATATAAAAGTCAAAGGTTTTTATTTGTCTATAAATCAGAAATTACTTCCAACAGTCAGAACGAGTCCATCTTTTGCACTAAATCATGCACTGAATGATAAATGAACAAAGCCCTCTCTGTTAAAACTTATTGAAAGGAGTATATCTGGAACATCTGGAGGATATAAGCGCTGTATATACACAGAGTATAAGAAAAGAGATATCAACACCTTTAAACATGCACCAATTTGCAAAAATGTCTAAAAGATAAACTATAGACAAACACAAATGTGTATTTTAAACTTTTTTTCCTTCTCAAACACGCTTAATTTTGCTTGTAGCTTAATTTCTTAAACATATAGGTGTATGAATAAGTTTACCAAATAAACAGGGGGTTGGTTTTAAGGAGCTGTCTGTTATTTTCAAGGTCTTACAATATTATAATTGTCTCTTAGTTCTGGGAGTCAGTTTTCGGGTCCTCGGGTAAAGTATGTTGGTGCTGGCCATTGAATTCTGTGGAAAAGTTCATCTGCCTGCACAACTCAAGGCTGAAAATTCATCAGTGTGCTGCGGTCCATTTCTGTCCTCCCAAAGTTTTCTGCCCTGGAGCTTAGACGCACCTGATACAGCTGCATTTTATTGGAAGATGTGCAGAAAACTGACTTTGTTTTGGCTACTAAAATTCTCAAAATAAGAAAATCTGGTTAATGAAACTGGAATAACTAAAGTCTCAGGCATTTTTTTTGTAAGATCTGAAGCTGGCAAACCATAGGAAGTTCTGGTTTGGACATTCATTTAAATGTTTAGTGAACAAAAAGTAAGCACAGCAGTGTTATTACAGCTGGGTACTACCTCTCCTTGGCTGACCTGTATTTTCTTGACATCCAATTCAATTTACAGTGATTTAATGTGGAACTCCATAAAATGGCTTTCCATCTAGCACCTTGCAGAGGCAGAAGAATAAAAAAAAGAAGCTTCCTAAAATAACATAAAAACAAAAAATACATATTTTTGTTAATAAAATAAAATTTGAAAGTAAACTTTTTACTGAAAGTGGAAAATGTGAGTCAAGTTTTTATATTGTAAAAACTGTTTTTTAAAAATGCCCCCTATTATATGAAAAGATACTCAACCCAAGAGTGAGACTAATAGAAAAAATTACATTTTTAACAATAAAAACCAAATTTAAAGTAAAATCCACACAGCAAACATAAGGAAAATATAAGGAAATTGTAAATTTACATTAAAATAAAACTAAAATAAAACTACTAAAAAGTATACTATTAAACTATAATAACCTTGTAAAATATAAAATCAAATTACATTTTTTTTCAGCTGAGACACAGAAGCATAGCAAGAAGAAACCGTGACTGCTTTTCTTTCATCCTGAGCTGAATACAAGTATTGAGCCTCTTATGAATGAATGAAAAAAAAGCGATGGAGCAGCCGGGTGGGGGGTTATCGCTCCATCTACGGACCTGTCAGACTCTGACGTAGCATTTAAAGCAGGTGTAGAGCTGTTAATGTCACACACATACACGGTGTGTGTGGGGGTTTGTAGGGAGGTCTTATAGGAGGTCAAAGAGAACCCAGCCCCTCATTAAGTGGTGCAGAGTGAGGCTTATGTCACACCATCCAAACCAACTATCACTGCTGGGTTTCAGTGGCCCCTCTTCCCTTTCAAACACGCACACACACACACGCACAAACTTTAAAAAGTCATTACAGCTATGTCTGGCTAAAGGGCAGATCTCTCCACTCTTGAGAAATTAGATTTTTTCTGCAGTGCTTATCGGTATTTCACTGGGATGCTGGAAGAATACTAATAGCTACTGAGAAAATACTCTGAACAAACACAGTGACTTTTGATGACTTCTAGATTAGAAGTTTAGGAAAGTTCTAGCAACACAGCCAATATTACTTGGAAGCTGCAACAAAACAGACTCGTTTATTAATACAAACAGGACTTTTATGTTTGCTCTGCTTTGGTAAGCTGGCTCTGTTGTGGAAGAACAATACAAAATGTACATCGTGTCCTATTCTCACCCTCTTCTGTTCATCCTCTGCATCTGCAAACAGCTTCCTGATGTTCGCCTCAGACTCTCCCACATACTTGTTGAGAATCTCAGGGCCGTTGACGATCTTTGGCTCCCGGGCCTTCAGCATCTTGCCAATCTGTCGTGCCATCAGGGTTTTACCACAGCCTGGGGGCCCGTACAGCAGGATTCCCTTCACATGTTTACAGCCTGGAGATAGATGGACAAGCAGAGGAGAGGAGCTGATGTTAAACCGAGCACCCACAGTTCACTTTAACAGCTAGAAAATGAGTAGAAATCAGTGGCAAAATGCATAAATTGTATCATATGTTTCCAAAACAGTTACCTATTTAAACAGATGTCTGCATAAGAATGTGCTAAATCTATTCACAAAGGGATAAGAGATTTGATACCAGAAGCTATCCGGTTTCTGTCTGCAGTCCAGGTTGTATTGATCAGCCACATTTGAGTAGGCTCTGGCTGCAAACAGGTAAACAGTCCGTGGAGAACTACGTTGCTGAAATGCAAATTCAAAACCACTAATGTTTTAGCTTTATTTTAGCTGTGTTTAAATATATATATATATGCACTAGTAAACATAGACAAGCAAAAGAACAGGAAGTCTTGGCCTGGAAATCTGCTAGTTACACTGGAGAGCCCAGAGGTTACGTAAGAAGGATGACCAATGGCTTCTCCAGTTAAAAGAAAATAGTAATTCAACAGGAGAAGGCATTTGCTTTAAGTGTTGTTCATTACCCAAGATTTCGGACAATAATTTAGCTTTATACAATGTAGCAGCTGCAAAATGTTGGCATACACCCTAGTATTGTGGTGTATTATCGCTCTGTCGTCATTCTCAAGCTTAATATTCAATCCTTCGTAAGAAGTTGGCTATATGTTAGCCTTTTATAGAAATGATCTTAATAGATTACTTTTTTGTTGACTGAGAAGGGACTGCAGTGACGCCCTGCAAAGTTTTAGTCAGCCAGTAAGGTGTTAGTGTTAGGTGATGAAGTTTCTATAGTTTGTCTACAGATATTAACAAGAAGCTGAAATATGAATTTAGTTTTCTTAAGAAATACAGCCATTTTTGACCTTTCCCCCTTTGACTGGGGGGTAAATGTGTGATGAACATGAACAGAGTAGAGTAGGCATTCTTTGCAATTCCTACTCTACCTCACCTCCATTGATGCACATTCATATCACCTTAAAATATCTTGAGCTGCTGTTAATTTTAAGATTATGAACTTAATGATCAGACCAAGGAGCAGAAGTGTAAGCCGTATAATTCCAGCACTTAAGATTTCCTTCAAAGACTTGCTTCTTCTCCAAGAAGATCATGCGTGGAATCCATGAGCTCTCCACTCGGTAATGTTTACAGTGTGGCTCTTTTAAATGGCCTTTTGCACCTGGTTAATGACATTTAGCTCAGACTAATTGAGAGGCCACAGATAACCATCTGAGTTGCCATTTGGCCTGCTGAGGGAAAAGCGGCCCAGTCTGACAGGTGAGAGCGTAGAGACGAGGGGGTTGGCTTCTCTTGCAAGGTGGGGAGAAGTGATGTGGTTGTGTCGGGTTTGGAAGAGCAAGCACTGAAGCTTCTCTCTGTCTGCTTCACCTCTCTGGGAGCAAAGGGGAGACAAGGTGAAGCTCTCAGCATCTCAGGCACACACACATCATGTGTGACGTATGCACGCATATTGCCGCTCTGTCAGCACCTGCACCGCCTGCTCCCCACGCCTGCCAATTACCACTTTACCTTTTGCTGGGTGCGCTATCAGGACATGCCATCTCATTAGAACATCCAGCTGGGCACAGCCAAAGGCCAATCCCTGCACACAACCAACTGTTTAAAGGTCAGCTCGCACACTGCTGGACACTGCCGCTCTTAGCTCTGCAGGTATGGAGAGTCTGGGAAACTCATGTAAAGTGTATATTTGCCATGCTTTGGGGGTCCTTACAGCAGGTTTTCACAAGACTGTTAGCTTCTTGGAGCAAGGATTAGGACAGATGTGTGTGAATGCGTGTGAGAAGCGAGGGTTTGCGTATTAGTCACAAAGACCGCCTGATGGCTTTCATTAGAATGAGCTGCTGTCCTTTTGGCAAATGAATCATCATTGTAATCTGATTGCTGTCAAAGATTTATTAATGAGAGGGGATAGCAGGGAATTTAGTCACGGTCCAGGCACCCAGAAAGGACACTGCTTTGATTGTTCCCTCACTGTGGGGGTTGCCGATTCAGGTAATGCTGCTGGATTTCTCAGAGGAATTATTCGACGTTATGTTTGTGTTACGTCGACGAAAGGATTAAACACAAGCTGAATGTAATAACTGAAAACACTGATTACATTTAGCATGAGTAATCTCTTTAATCTGATGAACAGTGGAAGAAATACTGAGACAGAGAAAAACAGTGATTATTAGGATTGATTTTTTCTTTCCACATTTTGGTTGTTAATGTTCATCAAGTATGGACAAATGCACTCATATCGAGTGACTATGAAATTCTTTGACAAAACACTGAGGATCAGTGCTTTATCACTCCAAATGGGATGATAATTTAAAAAATGAACTCCATATTAGAGCCAATAAGAGTAGAAACAGTTTAGACAGTAACATCATCATGAAACAGTTTCCTGAGATCATAGATGAAGTAAGAAATAGGGTCATTTTTTCATAGATTTTGACACAACCGAACTTCTTTTTGTTGGCCAGTTATGGCCTCATCACACAGATGTCTTAAATCATCATCAGACTTTAAGCATGGCAGTATAAAAAGTGGAAAAAGAGCCACAAACAAATGAATACGTGATGACAAAACCAGGGGGGCTTACCCATCTGTTCAACTATGTCTGGAGGGAACACTCGGGAGGCGAAGGCTCTCCGGAAGATGTCCGAAAACTCCTTGTCAAGGCCGCCAATGCCCATCCTCTCAAAGTTCCAGTCTGGGCTAATAATAGACTGACGTGACTCTCGAGTCTTAGATTTCCCTGGAGGGTAAAACATAAAAATGTTTATTATTCACTCAACAGTACACTTAATTCCTTTTTCCTCCGTTTGTTAGTGTCTTAGACGTTGCAAGCTTTATTTTGATGTGCATCAAAGTTAATTAAAATTTTAAAATGTAACTTTAAACTCTCCTTGAGCCAGTTTTGGTTTCTGTATTTAAAGTATTGCATTAATAAGTCACCCAATGCCTTTAAACCCCAAAGGCCAAGCTAAGTGAGTGAAGTGTGCCCCCTTGTGTAACTTTAGAGAATTGCTTCAGATGTAGTTAATGTAGATGTATGTAAATGCAGGTGTAACAGGTGTAGTGGTTTTAGCAGTCACATTTGCACTTTGTATTAAGTGTAGGCATATGAGAATCTATTTTTACAATGAGAGAAAAAGTAAAAGTCCGACACTCACCGGCCAGGATTACGGATGAGTTCTCTGCTTTCTCAAAAATCACCTGACTGTTTGCCACCAACAAACCAATGTCAATCTAAAGAAACAAGCAAAAGTAAGATGATAACTGGCTTGAGACACTGCCCTGTTTTCACTGCCTCAATAACAGCATCAACCTGTTTGAAATCAACATTCAGGTACAACATCTGGCCCTTTAACTACCTGAGAAGGTTTAAGATAAACTGTATGGATTAAAATTAATAGCTACCATGGTATATAGGTGAGTGAACATCAAGGGACAGCATTAAAAATATTCTCCAGATACCTTCTGTTTCTTCCCAGAACCATGTCCTCCCCTCAGGATGCTGGGGTCCATGGCCTCCATATCTTTAACCACCAAGATGAACAGCTTTTCGCAGAAACTCAACACGAGCTGGTTTTAAAAAAGAAGATACATGCACAGGACAAAACGAACAAAAACACACATAGATAATCAGTTTAACAAGCACACACACATTTAAGTAGTAAACAAGTTTAAATGATCACATATTTACTCTTAAATTTATGTGTAAAGGTGTTACTAAGCTTCATTTTAAAACTGGTCTCCGGTTTTGTTTTAGAATCAGTATTTAAAGTGTTAAAGCCAAAAAGCACCTGCTGGCCAACACTGAAGGCCTGGTTGTTGAAGCTCTGGAGAACCTCAGCAGCCATCTTGTCTGTGTCGTAGGCCTTGCTGTCTGCATGCTTCTTCTGCAGGAAGTCGATTTCCACGGTCATGCTGCTTACACACTGTTTGGACTTGTCAAACGTGTAGTTTGACACTGTGATGGCAGAAAAGAACAAAATGAAAGCACAAAGTATTTCTCGTTAACCTGAATCATTGCTCATGGGCACTGTAGTGGGGAGCTGGCAGACTATTTAACGCTGGATGTGACAGTTGGTATTTTTGCAAACAGCTAAAGTAATGTTTGAAAAAGTGTAGGACTGTAGTGCATGTGTAAAAATGTTTATTATATCACCTAATAAAGCTGTCCGAATAATAAAAATCACTTTATGTGTATAGCAGTTTTCAAAACACAAAGTTACATTGAAGATAATACTTCATAGTGAACAAGTGAGGAAACAGTTGCCAATTCATATATCCACCATGTAAAGCGCAACATTAGAATTTGTCTGGAGTCATGTTATTTGGATAGAAGTCAGTGCTTCTCTTGTTCCATCTTGTTATTTAGCTCCTCGACTCTTTCCAAACACTGATCCCAAATGATTTATTATGCCTGCTGATGTAAACGAAAAAGGAGAAACTTTCAAAAAAGACATCATGAAAGCTGTTTTTATCACCACCGTTGCCTAAAAACATTTCAATCTGTTATGACATTAGTAGCTTTACTAAAACTAAAAAACTGTACTAAACTGTCTGTTTGAAAAGGCTATGAAGCCTCACAAAATGTAAATAAAAGCAGAATAAACTGATGTGCAAAACCACAAGTTTCAGATGCAATTTTGCAAACCTGAGCCATGCTGCCATGTTCTTTGTAAATAGAGGAGGCAACACTTCCAAAGAAGAATGTGCTAGGTCTCTTCCTGGGAACACTGGCAACTGTTTAGAGTTTTCCACTTGTGAATAATCTTTCTCACTGCAGAATGATGGACTTCAAAATGTGTCGGAATGTGAAAATTGACTTTTTTTTAACCACTCCCAGATTGATGAGCAGTTACAGTTGATTACTGCTGGCATCATTCCTCCTTTGCATTTTGTTAACACCTAAAGTGTCCAGAACAGCAAACTGATAAAATGTTGCTTTTATAAAGCTGATTAGCAACACAGGGCAGTAAAATATACCTAGTTTTTTGCACATTGCCTCTGCATTTGGCTTAGTTTTTATTAAATAAGCAATAAGAAATGCAATATGTAGTTTTTTTGCAGTTGATATGAGGTTTTATTTACCTAATTTTAAGACCTGCTAAGCACCAGGTTACTTATTACGTTCTGATAGGTATAACTTTAGAATTTAAAGAGAGTGTTGCTATATCTACTAGTATCCCTCTCATCTCTTGTTAAATGCTAACTAAATAGCTGAATTTGAGCTCATTAGTGCATATGGAGGGATAACCACACACTAGCTCCTCGTTAGCAGCCAGCAGCTCCTTCAGCCTTTAATGTGAGAAACCAAATGAAATCCAGGCAGCTCCTGAATTAGATATGATCCATCATCCCCTTTCACTCTAAACTGAATCTCTTCAAACTGCTGCTATCTCGTTATGAAAATGAGATAGTCTGCAAGTAGCGTGCTGATATTTCCACTGCTGCCAGGTAGTGGAAATATCCACATTCAATATGCCCAAATTAATCATAGTCACTAGAAGACACTGCTACCACATTTATATTCATTATGAAAATGATTTGAATGATTAAATACATGGTAGGTTTAAATACCAAAACATAGTGATTTGATGAATAAGAATACGTGAAGAATAAGAGTAAGGGCTTTCATGTTTTTCACGGGGATCAAATTTTAAAACTATGACGACATTTATTCTTTTCTTCCCCCCAAATCAAGTAAGACGCACCACTTTAGCCGAAGGGGCTAAGTAAAAATATCTATCAAAGGAAAGTCTTCCTCTTTCACTGGATGCTGGCTAGCCTCTGTGACAGATATGCAGAGGCAACACCTACACATATTGTTAAACTGTCTTTCAATCTGCCGGGCAAATCATATTCCCTCATTCCTTCCTGACACTTGAATAATAGCTATACCCTCTAACCTCACGCACAATTAGAAATCTGTATGATAAGACCATCAGAAGTTAGCACAGTGAGAAAGACTGCAGTGTGCAGTCAGAAGTATGCACGCTACATCAAAGAACCCTCAAGGTCCCTGCTAGTGCTTCTTATCTGGTTGCCAGTGACTCTAAAGGTATTCACTTCTATGAGAGAAATACTGAAACTCTGTTGATAAATACACAACCATGTAACAGTAGCAATCACAAAAGGTTTTGTGTTAGACCTTTCAGAATATACTGAAACCTCTTTACACAAAACTCAGGCTAAAGTCAGAGGTGTTTTTAGACTGGTGGTGCACTGGTTTCATTAGTTTGGCTCTCTTTAATGGGCCCTATGTGGCTTGTGAACTAAAATGAGTTTCACACCTATTTACTATAGCAATCATTAGTCTATGCACCCTGTACATATATGTAAGAAACTTTTACTGAGAGCTGCTCATAAGAGAAATTATCCATATTTTATCAGAATTTATCTTAATTATCAGCTATATCAGTATAACTGCATTCTAAAGCCTCGAGAATAACAGGATGAAAAAAGGATGAAAATGCAGAGATTTCTGTCAATCTTGTGTACTGTCTCACAAATTCATCCCCAATATGAACCAGGAAAAATGAAGTGAACACTTTATTACTTATTTATGAGGTATCACATATCTGTAAAGTGAAGATGGGCTTCTTTCTCCAGAAGTAGTCAGATGGGGAGAAAACAAATTAACAAAAAGCCAAAAAAAAACTTCATGTTTTGTATTCATTTTGCTCTGCTGCCCCCAAGTGGCCAAATGTGGAAAGCTTTAAATAAAAAATGCATTGAAAAGATTAAATCTTCAACTCACCTTCAATCTCTTGTCCAATTATTATACCTGCCCATTTTCTCTGTGAACAAAGAGAAGTGATTGATTTAGTTTCACGCCTTATCATTTGCTCTTAAAAAGTGACGCACTATGGCAACAACCTTGCTAACATTTAGCAGTCTAAAAGGCACTAACATTTCCTACGAAGCTACCACACAGAAAACATCACTGCACGTTTCACAGTGCAACATTCCTCTGCGAGATGGTCTTATTTCACAAAACTCCACTGAAATACATCACTCATGTCTTTGATGGGCAACTAGCCATTTTTATTTGAGACAGCAGGCAGACTCAGTTTCCGTGTTTTAAATGGTCATTCAGTAAGTATAATTCTTGTGGTAAAATAAGACCATTTTGAGGGGGTTTCAGTAGTACCTGTGTGCGGTCGTAGCTGCCAAGTTTATAGATGGAAGAAGAGCAGGCAGAGAGAGGCAAGGCAAAAAGAGGAAAAAGCAGGAACAGACAGTTTGAGACAAACAAAGAGGTCCATGCAAAGAGCTCTCAAACTACCACAGTTTTTAAGTTTACTTGTCAGAATATCAGATTGCAAACTGCTATGAAGATTAAAAGAGCAATACACAACAATATGCTTTGTTGAACACCATCAAAGTGTTTTCATGCATTTTTTTAATAAGTGGAAGTTATCTATGACACAAATTTGTGTCTGTTGCTGCTCACTGTGTCCCAAACAGTGCATTGTTTTAGTTTCCATGCTGGTCAGCTTGGTCATGTGACTACTGCAATCTACTGTAGGTAATGAGCTGTGGCTCAGGAACTCATAGAAACCTCTCATCCAAAACACTGAGCTATTTATTACTGATTAAAAACATCAATCGGTCAAAAGGTGAAAATGTTGAAGTGTTTTACTAAGTTTCCTGAAAACTACAGCAGCTCCTGACGCAGGTTACCTCTGCTTTTAAATACGTGCTAGGAAGTCACATTTTCCAGTCAATCACTCTAATCACTGCTGTACACCTAACAGCTCACCTGCTGCTTTTGTTCAAAATACAGTATATACCATCAATAAAACAGAAAAAGTACACTCTGTCAAGTCTAAGGTTTTACATTTCAGGACATAATAAATGATCTATTCTACAGCAGGTCTTAAAGTTAGGTAAATGCAACCTCAGATGAACAGAAACACATCATAAATTACACTATGTAATTATTATTTAACAAAAAATAAACAATGGAGAAGCAGCGTGTGTAATTACCCCTGATGATTTAGTATCTGTTGGACAGATGGCCTCACATGTAAAACCTGAATACTTTTGTATGTAAAGAAGTTCATGGTCAACTCAATGACTGCGAGGTGCTCAGGTTGGCTGAAAAACAAGCCCCCCCCCCTCATGAGGTGTTGTTACTGATATCCACTATTTAGTTTTTGCCAAAGTAGCACTGTACATCATGGGTAAACATCTCCGCTTTACCTATGCAAAGGACATTGCTCCAGAATCCTTATGGGTTGTTCACATATAAATTTGCAAACTTGAGCCATGCTGCTGTTTACTTTTTGGAGAGAAGAGGCTTTCTTTTGGCAGCACTTCCAAACAAGTCATACTTGTTCACTCTTTCTCCAATGGTGCTGTCATGAACCTTAACATTTAACATGCTAGCTGAGGCCTGTACAGTCTGAGGTAGATCTCTTGGGTTATTTTGCTGTTTCTTTGAGCATTGCACGGTCTGATAATTAATTTTGCACAGACTGTTTCTGCATTTTAACTTTATTCATTTATGACACATTTATTTAAGTCATGTTTTATAGTTTATCTGAGTTTGTTTTTACCCAATTTAAGACCTGCTAACGTCCTCCTGACATCTACAACCTTTGAATTTAAAGACGCTGTACTTACAGAAAACAGTCGTGGTAAAAAAGTATCGGTAAAAATACCGAGATATCATATTTGCAGGAAATACATCAAGGAACTGAGTAATCAGTGACAACATGCAGCCAAGGATCATCTGAAACTCTCAAACATTTAAGCCTACCTGAGCCTGACTGAAGGCGATGGTGTTGATGTTCACACTGGAATGCGGCTTCAAGGTGAAAACATACTTGTGGGCTGAATTGCGCACAATCACGTGTCTGCATCGAGACGAAGAATTAGAAGGAAAGCAAACATGAAGCAAATACTTGAAACAAACAAAATCCCATTACTTTTTTTTGTCTTGACAAAGGTTTTCAAACAAGATACCTTGGCTTGAGTTACGAATGAAGTCATATATTATAAATGTAATGGTAACATGTTTGACTGTCCTTCACAGAAACACCTAACATGTTTACGTTAATTGTCTTTGATGAATTTATGATTATAAACTGAATGATGGACAGTTCATTCTTGGCCTTTTAACAGCATAACAACAACAGTTTGTATCTATTTTACTTTAAGTTGTATCTTACTGGATTAATCAGACCATGACTCAGAAAATTCCATGGACATACAAACATCCATCCCATAATGGGGTCTGTTAACTGGGTCTGTCCATCTACTACAGGGCTGCCCAATCCCAGTCCACAAGAGCTACTATCCTGCAGCTTTTAGATGCATCCCTACTCCAACACAGCTGAATCAAATGGTTTGATTACCTCTTCAGCATGCCATCATGTTTGGCAAAGGCCTGATAACAAGCCATTCATTTGATTCAGGTGTGTGGGAACAAGGATGCATCTAAAAGCTGCAGGACGGTAGCTCTCGAGGACCGGGATTGGGCACCCCTGATCTACTAGAACGTCAAAAATCTGAATGCAGACATCACTATCAGCTGATACATAAACCCACTGGTTTGACGAAACTAGACACACAGCCTGTGTAGATGCACACCAAAAATCTGACTCACTGTTCAAAATGTTGATCCTTGTCACTGACGATAGCACAGTTGGTGAGCGACAATTCGTCTGACGGGCATCGAGCCGTTTGCATAACCTGAACAGAGAAAAAAAAAAATGTGACTTTGCAAAAGACAATAAATACAAATAAAAGCATTTCTCAAGTTATGTCTTTACATCACTTGTGTTGGTTTTGTGTAGAAAAACCACAGGGTAAAAGGTTTGGTCGGCCTATGGTCATACATGACACAAAAAGGAATCAGATCATCACACTTGGCCAGACTAATTGTAAATTAATTAATTAAATTTTGCAACTTAGCTAAAACTGTTAGCACATTACCTCACTTCTTTTACCAGTTAAAGGTATCATGGGGAAAGTGACATGATAATTTGTATTATTTCCTTCCTTTTTGGATTTACCCAGCTGAATTTACTGGCATAGAAGCACACGTGTGCTGTCATGGCTGAACCAAGAAGCCTTTTATTGCTAGTATTAATGAAGTGTGCCTTCAAATTTTGGTTTAGTGCACCCTAATCTTTAAAAAGGTTTAAAACTAGCAGTCCAATGCACCACGGGCCTGTACAATCTTTTTTTTCTGTGCTGGTAGGTTTTTTCCTGTCAGTTGCACTATGCAAAGCAATGATGTCAAAGCCACAGCAGAACATTAACTTTCTGCACACCTGAGTCACGTGCATGCATGCTTTTTTTTACTACTCTCTTTGCGTAGCCTAGTCAACTCTTAGACTGGCCTTGAAGAATCATTTTGTACTGTAATTGCACACTAGGTTTGCAGCTCAGTGATCTTTATGACTCCACATCAGGCTGTTGTGTAAAAAAATAATTATGAAACTATGAAAACAGAAAATGTCTCAAGGCAAATTCATACACAAGTCTTTATACTGACACACACAGGCTGCGTAGCAAAAAAAAAACATTACCAAACCAAATTACTGTAGAAACAAAATCTTGAAAATTACAAGAAAACCCCCATCTCATTACATCCTTCTTAGAAAGCGACCAAGATTTAACCTGCTTTCATCTCAAATATCCAAAAAGATGATTAAGTGCTGACCTAGATCTAAAAACGTTAATCTTGGCCTACTTTGAGCATTTCAGGAAGTAGGCTTTCTTGTGCCTTTTAGCTCTCCTGATAATCTCAGATTGTCAGTCTATCCGAGGTCAAAAGTATTAAGAATTGTTATTTTTTTGGCGAGTTGTTGGTGATAATAAGAACTGTTTTAGGTTTGTTCATTGAAAAAGGGAAAACAATAGCAGGAAGGTGTCTTGGCCCATGTTCAGTGGGCCGCCTCCCCTTCCTCTCTGAACAAAAAGAGTACTAAAGTACCAAAAAAAGCCTAAAAAAGCCTCTGAGACTGAAGAAGTCACCTGGATGAATCATGAAATGTTTCTCCCATTGAAAACACTACGTCCAGGTGAACAGACTCAATTTTATTGTACAGCAGAAAGGTGACATGGCATGTAAAACCATACTTGACTCACATTTGCAACTACACTCAGTATCTATTATAAGATTTAGCCCAAGAGGCCTCTGTTTTTCTCAGCAATAAGTTTGATGACAGAACAGCAGTGAAGCTTACTGTCAATATGGGTGTAGTTAACAACTTAGCTCCACACAGCAAACAGTGACCGCGATGTTGAACTGGGGGAATGAAAGAACATGTTTTTCTAGAGTCCACAGCAGCCCTCACTTCTGTTATCAACATTCAAGACGTTTACTGGGAAAAATCTGATAAAAGTCCTTTAGCAAACCATCTGTTTAACGAGCTTAAACAAGAAGATAATTGATCTTTCCTCTTACTCTCATCCAGCGGCACTTTGTTTTACACAGCTACAGCAAAACTGACTAAAAACTAAGGCTGTGTGTACGCAGACAAAATGCACGTTTACATGTTGCACTGGCTGAGAACAGCCCATGCTTTCTCTTTTTGACAGTAACACCTGTACTATGCCGAGGTGAATCTAAACGGCGATCACTACATTGATTTTAAAGCTATGGTTACTAATATTTTGCGCATGAATTATGCTATAGTATTAACTGTATTAAATACAACTTGACTATAATGCATCAGATTCTCTCACGTCTTGACAGAGATGCCTTCAAATACACTAAATTTTATTAATATAGCCTAGTAGTTCTTTTCCAGTATTACTGATCAAAACATTTAGAATACACACACATTAATACAGTACTTTTAATGCTAAACTATTGTATAGAGTTTTTTCTCTTACAATGCTGATATGTCTGCAGCAGCAGGGTTGCTATTAAAGGTGCATCTTATTTTGCAAAATCAGCGGCTGTGCTGTTAACGCCTCCCCTTACAAATACACTTGTAGCAAGATTGGGAAATCCTGGGTTAACTTAATGAGATGATGACCAGCTTCATGTGACTGCTTAGTCTGATTGACATGTCAGGGGTGAATCCAGACAAAGGAAACATACCCTGGATATACTAACCTTACTTTCAATTACAGGCCCCAGTACCTAAGCAAATATATTACTGCATATAATAAAAATGCTGCTGAAATGTGTTTGTTTCATGTGTGTGAATTAATATATAGGATGATATATTAGAATATCACACTTTTAAAATCACCAAATACCCTATATCTCTGAAAAGCCCTATACCCAGTAACATGGGGCTTTTCAGGCTTAATTACTGGTTAATTGAAAGTAGCTAAAGTATTAGTAAAAATGCAATTTTTAACACTGAGTTAAAAGTAAGTTTGGGCTTTCAGTAAACGTTTCTCTTTATGTGCCTTTCTTGTTCCCTTTTACCCATTAAACACCGCAACACTTCCTTCATTTCACTTCAGAGACACATCCAACCCTGAACAGCAGGTTTTTTATATCGAGGCTAAAAACACAGCTAAACAGCCCAAATATGGCAAATGTTACTTATAATAATTCACAGGTGGGAAACAAAAACAGCTGCATGAATGCTGAGTTTCACACTGGTCATAAGATACTCCATTTGTCTTCCGGGCTGCCTACGAAGTTATGAATGACAACTGAATCTGCCACACAGCTAGTGCTGTGCTGGCTCACTGTCCGAGTACAAACCCCCCTGCAGTCCTCTAAGTGTACTTCCGGCTTATTCTTCAATATTTTCCGCTCCAAGTGTACTTCTGAGTCTGAGCTTCAAATAAACTCACCCGTGTAGACATCACTGTGGGCTGTTTTTGTTTTTTATCCTACTTCTGGTAAAACTCTGCATCAAGCTTCCGCTGACAGAGGTAAACGCACAGACTGACGTCGAAGGAGGCGGGATTTCAACACGTACTGTAACGTCATCACGCAAGCGACGGGAAGCTTGTTTCTGAAATCCTTAGACACCCATAAAAGTGATCTTCTCCCAGGTTGGATTGCTCCAAGGTGACAAAAAAAAGGCTGTGTCAGATAATAGATAAAACGAAATCTTTTCTATATGGGGAAAAATGATCCACAATAACATTAGGCTGGGTTTAGACTTAGTTTTAGATTACAGTCTTCAGTTTTTATTATGCCTGTGTTTTCCTTTCATATTAGAAACCCTCAGAAATTTCAAACTGGGATGTTATTTAGGGATATCAAAAGTTATGTAGCCCTTGGACCAGGCTTATCTGGTCCTAAGTCCAGCTATAATAAAACAATGGCATTGAAGAAATAAATGTTTTAGGAAATCAGATATTAAAATGTCAATTTGTGGATTATACAACATTGTAATTTGCAATATAAAGGTGAAAACACATATTAAACATATAGGCATTATTATCATTGGGAACAAGAATTATGGGAGAAAAGAACAAATAAACAAAAAAATGTGGCTAAAATGTAAATGTGCTTAGTCAGATGGATTGTGGATTCTGTGAAGAAGATAATGTGTGAAACTTTTTTGTTTTGTTTTCTCAAAATAGTTTCTGTAGCTGAAGAACTCAGTGCAGTAGAGCAATGTTCGGATGTGGTGGAGGGGAGAGATTTACATCACGGACGTGCAGCCAACAAATCTGCAGGAAGTGTTGATATGATGCGGTAACGTCAGTATTGACCAAAATATCTGAGGATTGTTTCCAGCAGCTTGTTCCACCTGTGCTACTTAGCAATAAGGCTGTTTTTAAGGGAAAATGCATATGTAAGTGTCCAGTGAGTGTATGATCTGTCTGCTCTGGGAATCATATCGTTTCCACATGAAAAACTTCTAATAAAGAACTACTATAAATGTGCAATTTGATAACCACGTCTTGTTCTATGAGTTATAAAAACTTAAATATAACTGCCTTCAAATCACGTGGACAGCAGAAAACTATTTATGAAAACATAAGCTGGAAAACAAGATGCTTAAATTTCAAAGGCAAATGGAAATCTTTATTTATGTGGAAAATCTGTTAAAAAAAAAAAAAATCTGTAGAAATGCTGCGAGGGGATCCAAAGTTACTCATAATGATGCAGTATTTGATCTGGAACTCTTAATTATCATGACAGCTACAGTAACGACTTGTGCTTCTTGTTTTTTGAGGAAAAGAAATAAATCTTGCTTAGAATCATAGAAAAGGTTAATTCAATGTGATAAAACAAATTACCTTTAGTGAAAAAAAAAAAAAAGCAAAATGAAAATCAAAGCCATTAGAAAAAATGGATTTAATGCCCTTTGATGTAAAGTTGTTACTGACAGAGCAGCACACAAAAGTGTAGTCTTGTTCTTAGGGTGTTAACATCTCCATTTTGGGAGTAATTTTAATTTTTTAAATGTAAACACCTCTTCTTTAAAAAAAAAAAAAAAAGACATTTGCTATCGTATACATCATCTGGGATACTCTACCATCATTAAATGCATGTCAGAGAATTTTGCAACATGAAACACCAGCCTACTAACCACCTCATGCAGCTTTGTGGTTAACAAACTAGCTCCATTGGCCCAAATTATCAACTTTTTTTTTTCTTTTTTGCAAGAGACAAGACAAAATCCTTAAAATACAAAATATTTATTTTCGAAAATGTCTTTATAAGAGAAAAACAAAACGAGAAAAGAAAAAAAAAATCAAAAACCAAATCAAAACCATACAAATTGTTTGGTTGCTAGCATACCACACTAGTGCTAGGAACTAACAATGGAGAACTGTTCACCCGGGTTAACTCACAGACGCTCAGAGGCGATGACCTCCACCTCTACCCTGCGATCTCATTGCATCCAAACACTGAGGCAAACAGAAGCGCCGAAAACATGGCACTAGTGGTGAAATGGCATCCTGTCTGTTCTAGAAACTTATAATAGCAGGAGGGGCAGACGTGGCAACCATCTGATTTCCTTTTTAAAAAAAAAAAAAAAAAAAAAAAAAGAAACACAAAAGCCAAAAACAAAGAAAGTGTTTAATACATATCTGAAATACAGAGGGGACTAACTGTTGGCATTGATATGGCGAGGAGGAGGAGGGGGGAAAAAAAAAAAAAAAAAAAAAAAAAAAAAGAGCTAGAGGGAGCTCTTGGGCTAAAAATCAGCACTCCAAGGAGCATCCCAACCTTCCAAAAACTGAACAGTGTGCTTCTGAAAGATATGGAGGAGGAAGAGAAAGCCTCGCAGAGCCCGAGGCCACAGAGGTCAAAGTTGCACCTTTGAGGTTGCAGTGGAGTCAGCTTTAAGGCTTGGCAGGCCGAACCTTACAGCAGATATAAACATATATATATTCTTAAACCTTTCCATCTTTTTTTATTGTGGTTGTACAATATTCCCTGATGGCCTGATATGGCCGCTGAGTGTTATACAGAATCCTGAAGAGATATCAAAATTAAAAAGAATAAAAAGAAAAGGAAAAAAAAAAAGTGATGAAATTGTCCGTGGAGGAGGGGTAGAGAGGGGGGAGGGTTTGATGTTGGGGGATCCTGTTTTGTTGCAGTTTGTGAGACTTCCTGTTGCTCTCCCTTGTCCCCTCTGAAAATGTTGCACACGCTGGTCAAACACACAGTTTCTCCATCTCACTGCTGCAGTGATCTGCTCTGAGGGGGTTTAAAAAGAAGAAGAAAAATAGATTTAGACGAGAGAAAGAAGACTGCACATATAACCGAATCCTTTAATTTTACTCACCTATGTCAGCTTCTTGGCTTTGTTGTAAAGCGAATCCACGACTTTGCTCATGTTCTGAATTGTTTCCAAAGCTGCTTCGTATGTTTTGTCCACTGGGGGTTCTTCAAATATGATCAAAACACCTTCACCTTGGTCGAGGATTCCTAAGGCGGCGTGCAAAAAAACAGTATTACAGCAGACTGCCGAGTATAGCTTTGCAAAATACTTTTTTTTAATACAACAACGCAATTACCGTGAAACTTTTTGTCCAGAATCATTTGTGATAATTTCCTCTCAACATCGCCCTAAAGAGATAAAGATGAGGAATTAAAAATGAGCTGATACACAAGACTGAATGTTAGCTTAAAAAAATTTAAATAAATAATAAATCCAAAATGCAGCAACACTTACCTTAGATAGTTTGATTAGACCTGATATGTGTTCTATCTGAAAACCGAAGGACACAAATTAAATACAGATCTTAATTATACATTTTTCAGTTGTAATGATGAAGAACAAACAATAACATCAGTCTGTACTAGTATGAAGTAATAGACCTGTTGCAGTCACGCAGACTTCAGCTTCTATTGTTTGATAGAAATACGCAGTATAAACTGTATGATTAGCACAAGAGTTAAATCAAATAGAAAGGCTTTTAATGTAGCTGCCTCATCATGCTAATAGTCCACAGTGTGTCCGTGTGCCATTTCTGGATATTGCAGGGTTTCTCCAGGATCACTCAAACTGATATACCTTTGGGAAATAAGGTGATGCATCTAAAATATATTCACTCAGTTAAGCAGTGACTCTAGAGAGAAAGATGCCAGTATCTCCCAAAGTTTTCACCAAAATGAAAGTGTAATAAACCAAACAGCAGGGGAGGGGGAAGCATTATTGCTTATAAAATCAAGCTTTCAGGCCAAGAGATGGTATCGCATTAACTCAGAAAAGCAGAGGGTGGCTTATATGGCTGCCAGGGCAACAAAGTCTGCTAGCAGCTGTATTTACAATGATCCCCCATGTTATGAGATGTTTTTTCTTCAAAGACACAAATACAACTTTACTTTTCAGCAAATGTAAAGTTTTAGGACTGATTGGTAAAAGTTTTCACATTTTGTATTACAGTGGTGGGTTTCCTATATACACCTGAGCCTTGCATGTTCTCACCTGCACTCTGGAAAATGGTTCAATGACTCGGATGAGGTTTTGTTCCAGCAGGTTGTCGTACAGCTTGGCCAGGTGAGTGTTGATGATTGGGTCGTCCCGCAGCTCTGCTCTGTACTCTGTGAGGGCCTGGAACATGCCAAACTCTGACTTAGGAAAACTTTAAATTGTCAAATAACAAGGAGGCAGCTTACGACACAAAACGTCAAGGTTTTAATCCTTCAAAATGAAAATCGAGGACCTAATGTTAACTTCTGAGTGTGTCACCTCACCCTCAGCTGACAAATGTGAGGCCAAAGAGACCATAATGACAAAATGTGTGTTTCTTTATCTTTATCTAAAGCCACCGGGCAAAATTTGACAATGCTAAAGGCATTCTTACCTTTTCAAAATCTGCTAATGATCTGTTCTTGCTGGCCTGGGCTACACATTTCAATGCTTCTGTCTACAAACAGAAAGATGAGAAAAAAATATTAGTAATGTTTTTATCAAGAAAAAAAACATTAATGAAGCACCCACACAAAACTAAGAAATATCTGGTAGTTACAGTGAAGGTCATTTTCTTCTGAAACACACCAAGACATTTATTTAAATTCAAATATCATCAAAGATTTGAGTAAAATTCTGCAGCACTCGCACAAAAACTGTGTGCTTCACTTAAATAACATGTTTATTACACCTTTGCACACTAAAGCTGCTGCTTTGTGAATAATCCACAACTGATATTTCTATTTTATTTAGTTCAAAAGGTGGTTTGCAGCATTTGTGATTCTTTCCGTGTTTGGGTAAAAATCCAATGACAGCTTGTACTTGCCTGTCTGCCTGCGTATCTGAGGGCCAGTTTACCGCTGATCAGGGCTTGTACCTCCTCTGGCCTGAAAGAGTCAAGTAATAAATACATTCATTAGACATTTAAAGAGTGTTTAGTACCACGTATTACTGTAAAACAGTATAAGTACTACTTACGAGTTGAGTACAATTTTGCACAGGAGCATGTATTTGAGTGCTGTGATGGCTCTGGGGCTGTCGATTGAGTCGTAACCCTCGAAGGCCTCAAAGAAGTAGGAGTAGGCCGTCTTCCAGTCTTTTTCCTCTGCTGCATGGATGATCCCTGCACCAGAGATGGCACAGCATGACAGTTACCATTTCAGGCAAAAACAAAAACCCACAACAGTGAAGTATGTGATGCTTCAACAAAAACTCGGAGCGCCGAGGCTGCCATATGACTGCATGACTCCAAAGAGTATTAAAACCACCATGTGCTGAGCTTCTCTGGGCGTTGCCCGACATGGACAACTTAATCATAACGCTGGAAAGTACAAAAGAAATGATCATGTTGTGTCATTTTTTTCAGGTCATATTGTGTTATGCAGCTAAGTCTAAGAATTTAGTCAGCCATCCTGTAATCAGGAATTTAGCAGTTTGATCCCAAGCACCTCAAAGTCTGTATTTTGCCATGTAGACAAAACACTGAAAGTCAAAAACATCCCAGATGTGTCATGAGTATGTATGCAATCGTAAAATGGCTGCCTGAATGCAGCTTTTGGTGCAAACTGCTTTAAACTGTTTATAAGACTAGAAAAGCTCTACTGTATTCATCCACTCCGCCATTTATATCCATGAATAAATATGATAAGATCATGCCTCCAAGCTCTTCTGGCTTCAACATCAGAAACTGTGTGGTTTTCACATACTCATAACCGTTAGAGGCACTGGAGATCAAATCTAAATTTGTCATGCACCTGTCGAGAAAAGACCTGCTTTATGTTATTAAAACACAAAATAATTATTAATAAGGGTAAAAATTCTTGATGGTGCAGCACTGTCTACATCAACAATTTATTACTCTAAACCACCATAACTTCATTCAACTTAAGAATAGAAAAATGTGCCTTTTTTGTAAATAAAGCTGAAACTAAGAAAAAGGAAAAAAGGCCAGAAAATTACCATTTACTATGAGATCCTATCAAACAATATTAAACTCTAGAAAAGGGCATCTCGTCAAAGATTTATGGCATGCCTGGCACCTGCTCAATGACTGAACCAAAAGAGGACAACATGGTAGACATCAGGCACTAATTTTCCACATATCCAACTTTTGCAATCGAATGACATAAAAGATTCTATCAATGACAAAGTCTGAATTTTTGCATGGTAGTGTTGCAGGAAAGGATGGCTTAAAAAGCCAGAAAACTGTGCCGATCTCACATTGTCATAGCATCTGCTGACATCAGTCCTTTCCCCTCCTCTGAACAACTAAGTTGTTCTTTTTACTGTAAAAATGTGAAACTAACCCTTGCAACATTTTTCAAGCATCATCAGTGTTAAATCTGACACCTTTTTTTTCACTAGTTATTCAGAGGGACTGTTTAGGCTGATTATTACTTTTTCTCAATCAGTATCGGATCATTTTGTTTTTACTGAGCAGAGTATGGATGATGTATCTTCAGGCAGAGGTATAATATTATGTAGTCTGTTCAGTTACCTTCTACAATGGATGAGCACACCATTCATTAGCTGTTATATCCATCTGCCTTATTAACCGTTTCAGCCCCATGCAAGAAATATTCAGCAGTAATCAGCCGGTCAAGTGTGAACCTGGCCTTTACAATCCCGCATCTTTATGAATAAAAAAATGAAGGAAAAAAATAGTCTCCCATTTTTTGATAATTCGCCCAGACAGAAAGTTATTCCAGGTAAGACTTTGGTAACTCTTACCTGACTGCATGTCCAGAGCTGCCTGGAGCTTTGGAGGACAGTAAATGGCGTTGGCGGTGGTTCTGGCTGAAGTGAGGGCTGCGCGGGCCTTGGGCAGGTTACTGAGGGCGTGGTATGTCTTACTTTCAAGCAGCTGCACCTCAACCAGAAGAGCTTTGTCATCCATCTTTTTCAGCTCCTGGAGCAGCTGGGAGCCTGAGGGTAAGAGGGCAAATCTGGGTTAATATCGTGTACGCCAGCTTCTGCAATAACTTTGATCAAAATTATGTAATTGCCTGGGGATGAATGCGCAATTATAGTGCTGATATGTGCTGCTCAATTTCCTCCCACAACCCCTTATTTATGAAGTATTTTAGTCAAGCATTAACTTTTTAAATGTAGCACTAGAAGAATGAAAGACTTCTTGCCAAATATCTTGGTGGTAGAAAACAGACATTGCAATTCACCCAAAACATAAAAATGTTAAAAAGGATCTCTAAACACTCACCGAGAGCCAAGGCCTCCTGGTATCTTTTGGTGTCAAAATAGAGCGAGATCAGTCGTGCCTGAAAGAACAAGAAGCTGTTAGATGAGCAGAGAACAGCAGCAACAGCTGTGACATGGAAGCAGTTATAAGAAACAACTAATGACAGAATCGTACCCTTTATTAATTCCATCAGAGTAATCTTAACTTCTACAGCATTTTGATGATGAAAACATCTGGTTGTAACTGGTATCAAACTGTTTCTTGCAGGTATCATATCGAGCTCCGCACTGAGCATCAAGAAATCACACCGTGAGCATTTTATTAGCTTTCCAATAATTGCTGTAAATTACAACTACAACTGTCATCCTCTTCAGGCAAAGGTAAAGAATTCTTAGGTTTCCTGTTTTCATCCAGGTTCATCTCAGAGTCACAGTGGTGGTGTTGCACAACCAATCGCTCCATCATTATCTGTCTGAAATCACAGCGTCTCCCACTCCATGAGTCAGAACGCATTAAATCTGATCTCTCCCACAGCTGCTATTTATGTTTGGGATATCATATTTCTTTGTTTTCACTATCATTACTCATAAACTGTGTTCCATGTCAGCACTAAGTGAGGTCAGGTGGGAGGACAAATATATCAGCTAGCAATAACTTCATTTATGACAAATCCAATAACCATCTTTATACTCCTCTTCTATCAGAATGGCACAGTTCATGTACTGCAATTTGTTGCTTTTACTACTCTGGAGGTCTTTACTATCAAACTTCCAAAATACAAAATAATCCCCCACTTAATCCAGTTATCTTTCCCCTTCCTTTTATAAAGTAGAAAGGCCACATCTGGTGTAAAAGTGATAGAGTTCAGAAAAAAAGACTTCGTAGCACTGTTTTAACACTTTTCTGCTCTCATACGTGGTGTGGACAAAGTATGTATGGGCTTACACATTTTAGGGTTTTTACAAGCCTATGCTAGACATCTTTTTACCTCCAGAGCTTGTCGTAGGAAGGTCCTCTTCTCAGCCTTGGCCCATTCAATGCATTCAAGACACAGCTCCACCTCCTGCCCCGTTGCTGCTTCCATGTCAAGGAATAGATCTAACAGAGAGCGGACGAGCCGAGCCGCCTTGGCCTTACTGATGGACATCAGGAAAGGCCTCACAAATTTCAGGAGTCCACCAAGTTCTGTGGACAAAAACAAGAAAAACTTATTCAAAACTTTAAGAGCAAAAACATATATATGACAACATCTCTTAGCCTGAGCAGCGCCCTGCAACAGGTTTAGGGAAAACTTATTTTGTTAACCCTGAAATGAGGAAAACTGAGTTTTTTTGTTGCAAAAAGACGTATAACCTAAACAGATTGTGAACCTAACTTGCTCACTGGCAGGTTTTCTCTCTGGCACCTCCTGCTGCACCTAAAGCAGCTATAAGAGCTCTTATCAGATCAGCACAAGTTCACACTACAAATGCTGAAATCTCAGTGAGATATTCTTACTAGATGTAACCATTATCTGTATGGTTTATATTTTTATATTCAGTTGATGTAACTTGAATTTCACCCCTGTCAGATGAGCTTTTCTGGAAGCTTAACTTTTCTCATGTTAGAGTAAATCAATTCCGACTTTAAATCTAGACTCACAGTTTACTGAAACTGTTTTCTGGAACAGGACCCAGGTTTTAGCCAAACATAAAATGTACACAGAATGTCTTTGAACATTACCTGCAGCTTGTCCCGTTTTTGCCAGCAGTGTGCCCAGCTCCAAGATGCTTTGTTCTTTAACTCTAACCGCTTCCTCATCGTTCTCTTGAACATCTCTTCTCACTGATAAACAGAACAAGTTCACATGAGAAAAAAAATATTAAAATATAACTATGAGGCAAGTAAATTTACAAACATGCATAGTGATCCACACTTTATTATAACAATACACAGTCCCATCTTGTGATTTGTCATGTGACATAAACAGTTTAACCAAAAATAATTAAATAAATAAAATTAAATTTTCTTGGTTCCATAAAATCCTCAATAACAAAATCTTTTGAAATACTTTTGAAATGCCAAAGCTGTGCAGGACAAAACTGAGATATCTTAGTCCCATCACCATCTCCAAAATCCAACTAATTTACTAAAGAAAACAATCCTGAGGGAAACAGTCAATTTGTGGCTTAATAACTAAGAAATAATTTTGCCCCTTTGAGCAGTTTCAGGGGAATTGAGCATTTAATAATTTCAGCACTGATACTAGAGATATACAGGTGGAAAGAACATAAGTTCCTTAGAGGTAAACAAGAGAAAATGACATCTTGCCAGCTAGTAGGGCTGGTGTGACAAGGCAGATTGGGGACAGCTATGTCTGTTGTGGGAAATGTATGAACTCTTTACCACTACTCGTGTGTTTACACCATCATTTAGTTATTTATAGAGGTAGAGCTGATTATGAAACAGGTTATAGGTCCTCTCGCTTTATAAGGTAGCTGCTTTTCACTGTGTTGTTGAGAGGCTTTTGATAACAGGCTAATGATGTTAGCCTCAACACTAACTATGCTAACATGACAGTCTTTAGTTGGGTCAATGACAACTGTGCTCAGTGTCACAGCTCCAACACACACACAGTGGAACTCATGCACAATTCTGACAACCACCAACAGACACATTCCATGGCTAGGCCTAGAGTTAGCAACGGTGCTAACGAGCTAACATCCACCAGCTAGCAATTCCCGTTAGCCACCGTTCTACAGTGAGTCAGCACGGCACACCACCGGCTCCAGCTATTCAAAGCCACTAGCTACATGCTAACCCCGCCGCCTCACACTAACTGTAAAATCATTCATTACAGCAGTGAATGGGATGATATTCACCTCAAAACACCAGCCTAAGACTCACCTATTGAATGTAGGATGTCGATAGAGGCGTTGCGATCCGTGCTAATGAGAGACTGAGCTCTCTGAAACTCAACCACCGCTGCAGCCGCCATCTTCCTTATTCAAATGCTGCCTGAATGAAAAATACGTGCGGGGACTACGTTACCAAACGCCTGTGACGCCACTGTACATCTTGCATGTCGGGATTGAAAGGAATAATGGGAAATGTAGTCATCAAATTCCTTTGTTGCAGTATTAAAAACATAAATAGAAACTAGTTCTTATTTCTGCCCATGACAATTTTCTCCCCACAATAACTGAGAATCTTGGATCCATTTCGTCTTCACTTCTACCAGCTGTGAGAAATTAATGTTAATTCTGATGACGTATTCAGGTTTTTTTTAACCTTGACTACAGTTTTTAGAGGTCTGTTTATTTTTCTGTTTTATTTTCTATTCAGTTTTAAAGTTCAGTTTAAAATGTGATCCCTTTCAGAGAGCTCCGTGGCTAAATGCCGCCCTAAGAACGATCATCCCTAATGATGCGCGCAGGCTGTGCTATTCTGAGATCAGTTTGGGAGACAGAGTCTAAAAACTGATAAAACATTAATGTGGTCTATTTGGTGTGTTTGTTATGGATTAAAATCATGCAATTATATTTTTATTTAGTGCAAATTTACCCCGGCGTAGTATCCAGGTCATAATATCTCTTTGGGTCCCTAAATGTGTGCTGATATTCATTCTGTGCTCTTGCTGAAGCATATTCTAATTGGAAAAACATATACAAATAATGTCATTAAATTTACTGCATATCAATAACTGTTGTCTTCTGTCTCTCATAGTTTTTGTTTTGTTCTTGTCTCTCAATGTTCTCCATGTTCTCCTATCTTTTTCCTCACTCCAAAACCAGCTGTGGCAGACGCTGCCTCTCCCTGAGCCTGGTTCTGCCAGAGCTCTCCCGTTAAAAGGAAGTTCTTCCTTCCCGCTGTTGCCAAATTGTGCTAACAGGGATTCATCATTGTTGGGGTTTGCACTCTAATACTGATCTTTTCATTATCTAGCATTGTAAAGCGCCTTGAGGTGACTCTTGTTGTGTGTTGGTGCTATAGATATAAAACTGAACCAATTTAAGCTGAATTCTATGGATACTAATTCTATATTTCACAGTACACAAAACCTACTTTCTGATTAAAAACTTTAGATTACATTGCCTCTTGAGAGTTTTGCATGATATCACCCTCTCTATAAACGTGCTTTATTGTATTTTTTTTTTAAATGTACTGCATTTTTTACTGTGTGTTTTTTAAATGTTTGAGAGACGCGTGTGACACACAAAGCCTTAAATCTGCCTAGATTATTGCTGTGATCACTTCAGAAAAGACGATTATTTCCACACATGGAGAAACGCTATGGTAATTTCATCTAATAAATATAATATATCCTACAATAAAATGATGAAGAATGTTAGATGCTGCTGGCCGCATCCACACTCACCAAGCTTGATAAAGAGAATACTTGCCAGGATAATGTTTGGACTTTCGACTACAACTTGCAAAGCCTTTTTCCCCTTCTGTTGCTCTAACCATATTGCATTTGTCACAATATGACTGATTTCTGTTCAACATGCAGTGGAAATGGATACATTTGCTTTCTTTTTCGTTTCTTTCTCTTTTTTGTTACCTGACCATTTTAATCTTATAAAGGTGTGCATTGGTCACATCTTTCTCGAGAAAGAGATTTTAATCTCAAAGGACTTACTGGTTAAATAAAGGTTAAATAATGCATAAAAGTATAAAATCTACACAATTACTTAAGACTTTATTTATTTCTTATCTTTATGTATTTAAAAAAAGAAACGCTACATTACCTCGGTTACTTAAATATATATTTGTATTTATTTGACTCTGACTCTATAGGCTTTACAGAACATTGGCTATGCAGATCAAGTGCATGTGTACAAATGGCAAATTAAATATTTTATCCCGACCTTTATCTAAAAAGAAATAAATAAGAATAAATTATTTCAATATAAATATTTGTAATAAATAAATACAATACAGTTGGGTTTTTACAGCAAGTTACTGTAAAAATAGCCCTCTGAAATATACAACACGGTATGGAGATTAAAATCTGCCAATCAGGCTGTACAATGGACCTATATTCACAACAGGCTTGCAAACCCGGGGCTATGCTCACATTACAAGTAGGCGGAGAGATACTTCCAGATGAGTGCTGTTGCTTTGGTTATGCAGGTGCTATAGGGTGCCACGAGAAAAACATGCTAAGAGTTCATCGGGTTCATTTTCAGCACCTGTGTGTGTGTGTGTGTGTGTGTGTGTGTGTGTGTGTGTGTGTGTGTGTGTGTGTGTGTGTGTGTGTGTGTGTGTGTGTGTGTGTGTGGCTAAAGGCGGAGTGGTTTCCCATCAGAAACAACACCGCGCACAGAGCGCATAGCGGCGCCCCACCACCGCCTTTGCGTCAACCATCCTCACACAGTCAGTGGCACAACACAACATCAGCCCTCGCAGCATCCGCATCTCACGGCCAAGAGGACCAGGAGCAAGCACATCTTCATCCAAGCATCCATTCCACAACTGCCTGCCGTCGTCTGCGCACCGCCGACAGCAGGCGCGTGTTGATGCGCTGCTTGATACACAAATATATATTTTTAAACTCAGCTCGGATTGCGTTCTTTGTTGCATTCATATCCTGCGAGATGGTTTCGTGTTTTTATCACGCCTCATAGGGAAGAAGAGACTCGATACGCGGAGCATCACCTCGATATCGCAGTTATTTTCACACTGAGCTGGAGATTTGGTAAGTTTGCTTCGAATCTGGGGGACTGTTTTCTGTTTTTTTGTTTTTGTTTTGAAAGCCAGGCTTTTTTTTTTAACTTCTTGTGGATTCATTTTATGTGTAAACAATGCGCAGCGATATCCAATTAAGACAATATGATTATAAATGTAAAGTAAAGGGTTGTGAAGGTGAAGACAGACAATGCATCGACGCATTGTTACACTTTCGGGGACGGGGGAGGTTTAAAAGATGAGGATTTGATTCATTTTTAAAGCCACCGCCTATTACAACCAGCGTTCTCGTTTCGACGCAGACGCTCAGTTTCAGCACCACGGAGAGCAACCGATGCACACGGCGAACAGGCCAATAAATCCTTTCATTTCAATCCAGCGCAGGCACATTCGCCTGATGCTTCGGTATCTCTCTCGCAACAAATAACTGAGCCACGAGGCTGATAATAGCTGATAACAGGGGCGCTGGAATGATGGATCGAACAGCTTGCATCCTGCGCAAGAGAGCGAGGTCGATCCACCGACTGCCTCTCGTGTTCAAAGGTGCTGCAGTGAGCAACGTCCAAATAAAAAAATGCGAACATCCCTTTACGTATTTGTTCGTCTAATTCTAACGGACATCACTGTCGTGACATTGGGGTTTTTTTTTGTTTTTGTTTTGTTTTTTTACGCTGATCAAACGCGACCTTCACCTGTTATTACGGTGTTTACGTTCCGGTCTTCCATTTTAGCGAGAAGGGTGGCGCCTGCTTCACTCTTACTCGTCGCCACTGACCGTAAAATATAGCTCTTATAAAATATTTACGACACATGATTCTATTCGAATCACACGTGCATTACTCTACATGCTCTATAATCTACTGCACATAAAAATCAGCTAAAGCGCCGTTTTCACACTGAAGCGTTTATAAGGTGATTATTGTGCTGATCATTTGCAGCAGCGGGGGTCTATACCGTTTTACTAATGAGCCTAAGCTATAGGCTGATCCATTCCACCACTTACTGAGTGGGATCAATACTGCTAATAAGCCTGATTGCCGGATAAAGCACTCAGACAAGAGTGCATGAAAACATTGTAAACAGATATTATCTGATGTAAGGTGAATGATGGTTCTGTTATCTGATGAAAAAGAAAAATGTTTGCTTCTATGAAAAAAAAATCACTGATAATCTAAACGGGAGTGATCTTTTACTAATTATGTTTCTGATTATTGATCTTTTCTGCTTCCAGCAGCAGTGGCCATCCTGAGACGCAGACAGGGAGCTGAAATAGAACAGTCAAGGTGGTTCTAATCCCCTCAGAGAGCTCGTTACAGGACAATCCCCTCCAGCGCTTTAGATGCCCAGCAGCAGCCTGTAGCCTGGGACTCTCAGCTCCCAGAAACATCCAGGCTTTGAGACCCTCAGGATCCCCCCCACCCCACCCCTTCCAAACGTCTTCTGAACCAGTGCGGCTAAAGCCCCTGGAAGCCTCCCTGCAGTCACCATGGGAACCGTGCTATCTTTGTCACCTAGCTACAGAAAGTCGGCTCTGTTTGAAGATGGACCAGCCACCGTGGGCCACTACACAGCTGTCCAGAACAGCAAGAACGCCAAAGACAAGAACCTGAAGCGCCACTCGCTCATCAACGTGCTCCCCTGGAAGCGGATCGTAGCGGTGTCAGCAAAGAAGAAAGGCTCCAAGAAGGTGCAGCCCAACGGCACCTACCAGAACAATGTTACCCACCTGAACAACGAGAACCTGAAGAAGTCGCAGTCATGCGCCAACCTGTCCACCTTCACCCAGGATCAGAGCACTCCAGCTCTCACCAAGAACTCCAACACAACGACATCGTCTGTCAAGAAGGCCCCCCTGACAAACTCCAATGTGGCCCCTGGCACCCCTAAGAGAGTGATCGTCCAGGCCTCCACCAGTGAGCTGCTGCGCTGCCTTGGGGACTTTCTGTGCCGACGTTGTTACCGGCTGAAGCACCTGTCACCCACTGACCCAGTGCTGTGGCTGCGAAGTGTTGACCGCTCCCTGCTGCTCCAGGGTTGGCAGGACCAGGGATTCATCACCCCCGCCAATGTGGTCTTTGTCTACATGCTGTGCCGCGATGTGGTCTCCTCTGAAGTGGCCACGGAGCACGAGCTGCAAGCCGTGCTGCTCACCTGCCTCTACCTGTCTTACTCCTACATGGGCAATGAAATCTCTTACCCGCTCAAGCCTTTCTTGGTTGAGAGCTCCAAGGAGACCTTCTGGGACCGCTGCCTGTCCATTATCAACCTGATGAGCGCCAAGATGCTGCAGATCAACTCTGACCCGCACTACTTCACTCAAGTGTTCGCCGACCTGAAGAACGAGAGCCAGAAGGAGGAGGAGAGGAGCCGCCTGCTCATCGGCCTGGACCGGTGAGGGGATGCTTGGGGGTGGGGTAGGGGCGGGGGAGCGAAGAGGTTTGGGGAGGTGGGGGCAACCTCCGGTCTGGGATTTAGAATATTTGTGATGCTTTTTATTTATAATCGTCCAAACTGCTGAGAAACTAGACTGATTCAGAAGTGTTTGACATTCACACCAACTTTGCATCTAGCAGGACTGATTGATGGAAGGAGGGGGGATTGATATGGGTCATGTTTATCTCATATGTGTGTGTTTGAGGTCACAAAGGTCACCAAAAAATGGGGCTTAGGGTTTTAAAAAAAACTATTTCCAAACCAGCAAAGGATGGATTATGAATACACCCAAGAATGAAAGCTTGTTCTTCTTTTTTTGACAGTTATATGTAAACAAAGAAATGCCAGACTTGGGTAAATCCTTTGCTAACATGCAGATATGTTATATCTATATAAAATACTGAAAAAAATTTTAAAAAAAGGAAAAAAGTTGTTTTGAAAAGGAAGCTTACATCTACAGCAATGAATGTGGACAGGACTGAGGCTGCAGCAGTGACCTTCTGACTGTTTGACGATGTGATGTGCACTGCCTACTTACTGCAGGAGGGTGAGGGCCATCGCCTGACTGGCTTTCTTCACGGATGAGCAGGCACCCCCGGCTGCAAACCCTGCCTCTCTGGAATGCCAACACCCACGTCCTCTCCATTAAAACAGATACGACTGGACATTTTTGTATGCATATCTGGCCATCTAAGGAAATGACAGCGGGGGCCATCAGTGCTGGATCCATATTTTCGTGGGTTTCTGTTTACGGCTCTGCAGCGACCTGATGGACAATAAGCACTGCATTGTGGAACTTTTGATAAAAAAAAAAAGAAAAAAAGAAAAGACAACAGCCAGTGGACATGTGGCCAGTCACAAGTGGTCATGTTGTGTGTGTTCAGAAAGACCTACTTTATTTTCATCTAGAAAAAAATAAAACAAGTTAATGGATGTTTTACTCCGAGGCTTGCACCTGTGGAGGCTTATTTATTGCTTTTCTGGAACAAGTTTTCTTTGATTTTTTTCTCCTTTTTTCTTTTTTTACTTAGAAAAATGTAACGTTTTTGCATGTGTGCCATGCAATTTTACAGAGTCTCCAGGAGGGCAGGAGCAGTTCTTCTTTTTACTTGATTTGTAAACCAACTGCATCTGCATTAGAGAATGCTGTGAACAAAGTGACACTAGTTTATTTAGCTATGCTTGATAAAATAGGCTATTTGTTTACCAGGGAAATTTTTTTTTGTACTTTTCGTCGTTATAGGTTGTGTTGCAACCATTTTGGAATGATGTTTGAGTTTTTGTGCTTCTGATTCAGCATAGAAAATGTTAAAACAGTGCCATATCTTTGATGAAAATCCCACACGTCTGAGAAAATTCTGAGCAGGTTGACCAGCTGTTGAATGAAGGGTGGATTTTCATCACACACTAATATAAGGAAACCTAATTTATTGCCACTTATGTATTATTTAGGCACATTTAATGTAAATGAGAGACTGCGATGAGAGACTTTAAGGGAAGGACACGAAGAAAAGGTGAAGGGGGCTTGGTGGTTAAAGCCGGTGTGCTTATCTTTGGTGGGAATGAAGATTGATCTGGTTTATGCTAATGAATGTTGCAGGGATTTATCAGTGGATATCTAATTTAAAAAGAAAAGCCGTTAGATCAAAACCATGCTTAAATCTGACCATCACCGATGTGGCATCCCGAAGGACACCTTGACTCACGCTGAGCTGTTAGTTATGAGAATCACCCCGAGAATATCTTTTGTCCTGAGAGACTGACTTGAATCGGGAGCTATCCCAACCTGCTGTCCCCCACATATCAGTAACAGAAAGCACAAACCATTTTTACGGTGGAATAAATCAATTAAACCGCAATGACTCCTGCATCTCGACTGCAGAAAAGCACAGCTCACCCTTTAGGATAATCCATCAGCATGGCCTCTGATGAGAGAGATGAGGCAAGCTGCAGAAGACTAATCACAGTTTTAATCAGAAGTTACAAAGACATGGAATAACCAAACAGAAAGCATGCAGAATACTTGAGATATCCCTCATTCTTTAACCTAATGACTTCAATTACTACATGAGCTACAGTATTTGGTAACATAAGCTTCACAATTGGTGTCTTAAGAGAAATTGTGTGAACTTCTTTAGCTTGCAGTATTCTGAAAATCTGTCTAAAAAGCTGGCAGTGCCAACAGAAAGCTCTGATCAGAAAGATCTGCCCCTCCTCACCCATCCTCTCTATTTCTCTCATCACCGCTGTGTTTGCGCGAATCAGAGAAAATGAGGAGCTCAGGCAGTCATGACCTGTGGCTTTTTCTGCTGTGGATGGGGAGTCACACGCTGGCTGAGAAGACAGTTCATTTAGAGGGATTTGCTCTGGCACAATAGAGGGACACGCACTTTGGACGGGCTTCTGCTCTAGCAGAAAAAAGCAGGGCATTTGGGATACAGGGCCTCAAAACAGACACCCTTTTCTCTTTCTCTCTCTGTCCACATGCCCACTTGAAACGTGCCATGTTTTTTCACTTGCATCATTAAGTAGTTGTTTGAAAAAATACTTTCAAAAGCTTATAAAATATGAAAAAAAAACCTCAAGTGATAGTTAACGATTTCTGTCAAGTTCTTTTCTGTATCTCGTTGCGTACTTTGTAGATAAAAAAAAAAGGTGATTAAAATCAAAAAAGTCGAAGGCTGCACGTGTGAGCGAATGGAAAAAGGTGTGCGTGTGTGCGTGCGTGCGCTCGCGTGTGTGTGTGAATGACAGCGTTTTAACTGTACAGAAGAATGTGTGACATGTTGTTTTTCTCCAGCCACACTGATACTAGGACTCGGTTTTTCCCATGATGGGCTGAGGGAGGGGCGTTGATGCTATTCAGTAAAAAAAAACAATCTTTTTTTTTCTGACAAAGACAAAAAAGCTGTTGCTGTAATTGAAACTTTTTTTTTTTAGTTTGTTTCTGCTTATTTTAATTTATTTTTGTACTGTGATGGAAAAAAATAAAATGCACTGATCGTTCAAGGCCGTCGTTTGTCTTTTTGTGCCTCCGGCGGTGGATTAATGTGTGTGAAATCTGATATTAGCATCTTCTTTCTTAGGGAAAGAGCTTTATTAGGTTTGTGTGGATTTATCCGTGGAAGCAGCCCAGTAAACACCAAAATCTAATCTGGTCTAAAACGATAGCTTGACAGCTAGCTCATGGGTGGTGACACAGTATGGTACGTGCCTGGCTTGCAGTCTATGGAAGAATTCTGCAACAGCAAAGATGGTTCATTTATTTGAAAATTAATTTAAACAATGCATCAAAATAACTACCAAGTAAGTGCCCAGAGCTGTTATCAATAAGTCTCCCAGCCTTGAGGAGAATTATGGTAAATACTCAGGACTTCCAAATCAATAAGTGATGCTTCCAAGATTTCAAAAGTATGCAGTCAGTTGAGCACGATGCAGCTGTAGCCCAGAAATGTTGCAGGGCTATATTTATTTGCATTTTTATCTTTATCAATTTTCAAATTGTCAAGCAATTAGATACAGTTTACTTTCTAGATCCTGTGATAGATCTGTGATTTGTCCGGGGTTGCCTCAACTGGTTTAAGAGCTGAATTAAATGAGTGGAAGAAAACAGATGGATGGATCAATGATTCCTAGATCAGGGGCTTAGTTTGTAGTGAAAAATGTTCTGTAAGCATTAGTCACATCACAGGCATATATCCCTGTTGTTTGCTTGTTACACCAAAACAACCAGCCCAGCAACGAAACAGCTGCTTATACCTTTGTAACATGTTTGTTTTATGGGCTTTGAATTCTTTAAAAATCGTCCCAAATCTTTTCCCATTCAGGTGAATGAGAAGGCTAGATTGGGCTTATGAACTGTCAGAGTTGGAGGAGCAGAGAAGTTTTTCTTCAACATGATGTTTGCGAGCCCACAATTCTCACTCTAGAGCAACAATTCCTCAAAACCAACAAATCTAGACTTTTTAATGTGGAGGCATTTGAGTGACAGGGTGCAATAAAGCTGAAATAACCTCTTCTGGTAAATTCACCCAACCGCTGATCTGTAGAGCAACTTTTTTCGGGTTCATGTTTCTTTTCTTTTTTCTTTTTTAAATCATGTTAATGAGACTTGTGGTTCTGAATTTTAACTTTCTCTGGAGTGAAATATTACCCAGATGTCTCTGTGTACACACAACAACATGACAAGAATAACTAACTGCTGGGGCGCTTACACAGGTACACACACTGACAAGCTGGCTGACTTGAATATAATCATTACATTGTTTAATTTAAATCTCCGTTCTCTGTTTCTTTAACCGTCCGTTCTTCTGATTGGTGGAAGCAAAGACTTGTCTCTTTCTCAATCAAATGTTTGTCCTGCAGACAACTTCAATCCATCTTAAATTTTTTTATCCTTCTGTCACAGTCACAAGAAGCTATTCTGTTGAGCACAGCCATGTCGGATTTTCAGAATAAAGGCTCTGGGGAAACAGGATTCTTTAAATTCTCAGGATTCTAATGTTTGTTTGTTTTTTCAAAGTAACCCCCCAGTTATTTATTAGATCTTGTCATGATGCCTTATTGTTGTGAAATTTAAGATAGCTGGCCACTTAATTAAGGATAACTGTGCTGAGCCATTTTATTGGGTACACCTAAAGGCTTAGTATGTCTTACAATCGCAGCACAATTTCTGTAAAACACATACACCATCTACTTAACTGTTATAACTTTGGCAGTCACTTTTTTCTGAAGTTGCAGTCCGTTTGGTCTCTCAGGGCCACCGTACTTTTACCCACCACAACCAGCTGCTTCATATACACACATGTGCTTCTGTTGTGGTTTGACTACTCTTCTAACATATAGTTAGACTCTGTGCTATCACTGCTAATGGAGTCTTGTACTATCAATGATCCTGAAAGTGATCAGTCAATATGAATGAGCTCAATGCTAGTGTCTTACAGCAAAATTGTCTTCACTGTCTTCCCTTTTTGTCTTGGATCATAGATCAATAATAATTTAGTTCAGCTTTATTCAGTCGTGCCCATTCAGAACCATTTCGTGAGCATTTTCTGCTGTAACCTTCTCGATTTGCAGCCAGTTTGTGTCCAGTGGGACAAAGTGGACTTTTATGCCAGCACTATTTAGACACCACTCGCTCATAACAACACTCCTAAGATTACCTATGAAAACACGTGCCATAAAGGGAGGAAATCTGCTTTCCTGTAAGACTTAGAAAACAATAAAGTCATAACAGAAGATGGTTTGTTTAAGCTGTATATTGTATTTCAGTTCAGTTCATTGAGGACTATCTCATGAGTGCCCTCTAGGTGAATTGCAGCCATTGTCAGAACAATATTAATAGGAAGTGGAATTGCCCTCTGTACTAGGTTCAGTGTTACTGAGCCATAGGAAAATATAACTTTTAATTTCCACACCTGTGTTTATATCTGAACTGGCAGTTCATGCTCTGTTCGGCTCTCTTTTACTGTGTTGGCAAAACTGATCCTAGCCTCCACATCCACAACTAATGTTCTTGAGCAATGACCTTGAAACCCCCACATGCGGGACAGAGACATACGTGCTATAAAACTGTTGGTGACAGCTGTAAATATACAGAGTGCAACTTTGTCATCCATAGTTTTTTGTATCAGGTTTTCTTTTTTTTCTAGATGTGTGGGGTTTTGAAAGACCTGATTTGATTTCACAGATTAGAGTAGCCTCTCTGATTGTAGGTGTTAATATGTGTAACCAGATGGTCTGCACATTACCGTTGATGGCTTAGGGGCAGGACAGGTCAAATTAAGGCTACTTAATTAAGAGCCATGTTTCCTTTGCTCACCAGTGGTGTTAAAAGATAAAAATCTATCATATTCTGTTGTGTGCTGATGGAAATAGAGTCAGCAACAACAAGCTTTTTTTAGAGACTGTAGTAGAAATAGAAATGTAGTGGAGTGAGGCTGTCATCAGTCCACTGAGATCATCCTGAGCCTCAGTGATTTATGCTTTACATTACTGCAAACCTTTTATTCAACAATCACAAGCATAAATATTTTCTCATGTTGTTAAAGAAAAGCTCAGTCAGCTATGTTTTGTGTCTTCCCAAAATAATCAGCAATAATTGTCATTGTCAAGAACAAAAACACCTCAGCGCAATTAGCAATTTGAAACCTCTACTTAAGTTCTTAACAACTTGCAACTGGTCAGGAAATATATACATTTCCTTTGTAACCACGTGGTTGATAATCGCTCTCTTGGCAGCATTAAAAAGCATGTTTGAAGCCTGGTGCTAAAAATGGGTTTGCTCTTTATGGAAAGCTTCCGCCTTCATAGCAACTGTATATTGTGTGAAATTTTTAATAACTGGAATTAGGCGTGTGCCCATTTTGAACAGGTGTGCTGACACAGACAGCTGTCTGCTAGGCTGCCATCCATCTTCTTCCACTTATCCAGTTCGGGGTCATGGGTGCTCTGGAGCCTAGCGCAGCTGTTGCCAGTCTTGCGGGTGGCAACACAAATCATTGATTAGCCTAATGAGCCTGTTTTTGGACTGTGGGTAAAAGCTAATCAGGGACAAGAGGTAGCCAGTAGATTTGAACCCAGGACCTTCTTGCTGCAAGACACCAGTGCTAACCACTGTGTCACTGTTTATAGAGCTATTTTACAAATAATATAACTTACTTTGCTGGCAAGACATCCAATAACTCCATATTCTAGAAATTAAAATTCTGGTATTTTATTAGTTTGTTGCTTGGTAGGCATCTTGAAGGCATTTACACCTGAGCTTTGCACCTGTACACTTTATAGATGCTTCTCGCTATAAGTAACTCCTAATTCCACCATGTGGCTCCAATAAGCAAACCTGACACTGACCAAAATGTCAACACCGAGGCTTCTAATAATAATAATAATAATAATAATGGATTGGATTTATATAGCGCTTTTCAAGGCACCCAAAGCGCTTTACAATGCAACTATTCATTCACTCTCGCATTCACACACTGGTGGAGGCAAGCTACAGTTGTAGCCACAGCTGCCCTGGGGCAGACTGACAGAAGCGAGGCTGCCATATCGCGCCATCGGCCCCTAAATTCAAGTCCAAAACCAACTGGTAACATTATTGTGGCTCGGTCCTTTTTTAGTATACAGTCTATGTTTTTAATGTATGGCTGTATGTTTAACATCTCTGAGTGATAGTCAGAGTCTATCTTTGCAGAACAGACCCCAGAAATGTAAATCCGTACATTACTTCACATGTACTGGAAACCTCCCACACCGAGACAGACGTTTCTGGGTTAGTTTGAGCTCTGCTCATTCATTTAGCCAACAGATCAGTCAGTCCGGCCTCAGTTAGTCACTGGCCTTGAAGAAAAGTAGACTCATCCCACTCTTTGCAGCAGATAGTCATCCATCAGCCAGTGGATTATAAACCCCTGCTGAGATAGCTGATGATGGCTGGTGACACATTGGCGGTGGGAAGTGGTGTTGTCATGCCAACTGCAGAGGTTTTAGCCGTCTCGACGTCAACCGGAGAAACAGCTGTTAGTGGGTGGATTAACACTGCGCTCTGCCCAGCTATTACCGCATCATGTGTTAGAGACTACGACTGGGAAACAAAACATTAGCCTTTACATCATTTACAGATTAATGACCTCTTATCTGAGCATGCCTGTAGCACATGACGGCACACACATGCAACAAAAGCACAATGGGAATCACTTAGTGAAGCAAATAAATTTATTAATAAATCAATTATTGAAATTGCTTTCATTAAGAAATATAACTAGCATTCATACAGAATATTACAGCATTTCCCTTTAGACGTACCATAAATATATTACAGTATATTTATGGTACTAATGACATCTTACACAAATATGCAAAATACAAACTTAATATAAAATTAGGCACTTGCTGAACGAATGCTGCATACATACAGATTTAGCTTAAAGCTACAGACGACAGAATAAATTACAATAAAGAAAAGGGAATTTGTTTCACTTTGGCTAACATGGATGGGCTTGATAACAGAAACTAGAGACTGCATCTCACTGCACGCCACAATAAAGTGAAGAATGGCACAAGTCCATAAATGTTAACATTCATATTTGATCTTGCCTTTGATTTTTAATCTTATGGTAAAACTTCTAATCAGCATAAAGGAAAAGTAATTATCTTTGATTAGACTCGCACATCAAAGATTTTAATAAAAATCATTAAAGAATAAATTTTGTGATTTTTCCATATTAATAAATCCCGTGAAAACCCCACAGCCAACAACACACTGTGTACATATCCAAAAACATGTGCCATCCAGATCACTGTATTACTGGGCGACATGTCCCTCCATTAAAATGAATGCACAGACTATTTTGTGCTGTATAACATTTATTGCACTAACTGTGCATCAATGCATTTCTGATGCAGTGGTTACATCCACAACGACTGTATGTGTGCTTCAGTAACCTTTGCTAAATCTACAATGCCCAAGATTATTGTGAAAATGAAATTGCATGTTTGTCATCTACACTACATGACATCAGATATAGTTTTCAGTCATGTTCCCAGTGCAGAGCTGTGGTGCCCAAAACACACTTGATCCACTGCAGACCTGCAGCACTAATTTTCCATCAGTTTCAAAACACGTATGTTTAAATAACCTCAAGGTATAAAAAAAAACAAAATACAGGTGAATGAAATGTAAGCTATCGGAGGGTTAGTTATGTTTTATATATATGTTTTTTAGGTTCTATAATGCTTCCTTCTGGAGCTGAGGGCATGAAATTCTGTCAAAGACAAGGTGAGTAAGTATGTGTGTCAGTATTTACAGACAGTAAAGAGGCAGAGCTATTCTGGATAGGTTTCCAACTTGAATCAATGAAATGGCCCAATATTGACAGGCTGGCTGTGAAGTTGAAGGTGCTGAAGGTTTGATTTGGCCACTGCTCTTAATTCAGAGACTATAATTCACATGTAGTTGTGAACAGAGTGGGTAGTCATTAGTGCATCAGATTTAATAACTATTCGGAAATGTGTAAAATCAAAGCTGGTAAAGACGCCTGTCAGAGAGCACAGGTAAGGTGAGTGTTCCTATAAAGATGTGACAAAGCTTTTCACTGGCTCCAAGACAAAGAGATCTTCTCCTTTCCTTCATATTTATTAAGATCTTTGTCTCTGTATTTAAAGGAGCTTTGTTTCTGATCGTTTATATTTCCTGCCTTGTCTTGTTGCAGGTGTACTCTCCCTCTTTATTGCCACACCTCTCGACTCCAGGATGACTGAAGAATTGTATAAATCTGAAGGATCTTCATCGCCTTGCAGGATGGTACAGCCAGCCTAGCTGGGCAGGCAGCCAAGTGATTTGACCGAGGAAGCAAAAACAGAGAAGGAGGGAGGAATGGGGGCAGGGAGAGAGGAGAAAAGAAGCAGAGCAAGTACAGGAAAGGATCCCGGGCAGGGCTTTGTTCACCAACCCCCTTTAACTTAAGAAAGCAACGAGAGAAGCGCTGAAGTGAGAAGTGACACCGAGTCCATCCTAATGATGAGCGGTGAATAGCTGCGCAGAGAGGAGGAGAGGAGAGGACAAGCCCTGTGGGAGATTACTGCATGTTGGAGGATATGGAGAGCTGCAGTGTTATAGCTAACACACACACACACACACACACACACACACACACAGACTTTGCTGAGCTCCTCTGAAAACCACCTATTAGCGCTGCCAATGTCACTTCCTTAATCCACACCACGAATGCACCAATTTCCCCAAACAACTCTGTGTCTTATCAAGCAACAGGACAAGGTCATCCAGCAGAAAAGCTCTGAGGTAAAAATGGGGGAGAGGGGCACTCACAAGCTAATTTAGATAAATGACTTGTTCATACAACACTCAGACACAGTCAGAGAACTGTGGCTAAAACGACTGCTAACAAGTTTTCCTCTCAGTTGTGACGAAGCCTGCCTCTTCAACTAGGGCAGACACAGAGGGAACTCCATTGCTAACCTTGGGCTGTTGTTCCTTAACCCAGATTCTTTCCTGTGTCTTTACACAGAGACAATGCAGCCCTGTGACTGTGGGCAGAATAATTATATAGTACTAAAAGTTTCCGATAATCTTTGGACTCAACAAAAGCATCCGACAGCATAACTGTTCCTTCCCTATTTTAGAACCAACCTGACTTTCATTAGCAGATGTTTTTGGTGACAAATGACAAATCAGAAAGAACCCATTTTAATTTTTATTTTATTAGTATGTTAAGTGCTGCATATAGCTCAATACCTGCGTCTGTGAAGTTCTTGAATGCAGCTTTCTAGCTATAAAAATGTTGTTGTCAAGCATTTTTTTCTTAACAAGTAGAAATGTCATCGGCTGATCAAAATTATGAACTTTTATCAAAAGACCCTGAAAAACCAACTAAATGAGGTTATGTGTGAATGATTTTAAAACTGCCAGAGTCAAGAGTTTTTACTTTTAAGCTTATATATTTGTTGCATGGTAGCAAAACTGTATTTACACAAGAAAAGCAAAGAGTGTTGTTGCTGACTGAAGATGAGCATCAGGCTTTCATCGACTGTAGTTTCACAGCCATCTGTGTTTACAATTCAAGATCTACTCTGCAGGAAGCTTCCTGGTTTTGTTTGTATGTGCACTGCTGAAAACCACCGAAATTTGAATATCACCATCCAATGCACATAAAGACAGATATTGCAATTTTTATGCTGCCACACTTTGTTGTAATTAATCTTAAAAACACAAAAACAGCATATTGGAATGTGCTAACAATGGACACTCACCTAACAGCTTGTAAGAACATTACAAACCAGACCCAGAGCCACTTTCACGCGCTGATGATTAGATTAGTACAATTTGGCTTTTCACACTTTGAGAAGTGTGATTAATTTTTTTTAGTGAGATAAGATGTAAATGAAGTCTCTGAATAGACCACAAAATATACGAAAAGTCATGGGGACAGCAGTCTGACTAAGGACGTCACACCCTTCTGTCCTCGCTCCTTCTTGGTGGCTACCAGCCAGCCTCTCTGAGCCAAGAAGTGAAGAGCGAAAAGAGCTAATCAACACACACACAGACTCCCTCAATCGCACTCACACACACTCACTCACTCTCCTTTGATGAAGGGGATATTTGTCAAGTGGAAGCCTATTCCAAAGGACTAAGGGCCACTACAAGTCATCAGGCTATTCACTAGACACAAAGACAGCAAATGAGAGTGCATTTAGGAGCTGGAGTTCACATGGGATTATACAGTACTGGCCAGTAAGAACATGAAGTCTCACGTTTGGAGAAAATATGGACTGAAAACACTTGTAGGGAACAAAGTAACGCTTATGTCATCATCCACTTATTTGACTTTTGTTAACGAGTTACAGAATCCCTGTTTACACCAAATGCAGTGTAAGTTCTGCATGCACACATATTTGCACTGCTGTTCACAAACAGCACGTTCTAACCTCACATAAGCAGCGTTAGCGTGTTTATTATAAAACTGCAGACATCGCACAGAAACTATAAGATTACAAGATTAAAATTAGTAGATTTTTTCCGTGTTGCTGGCTGCAAAGTTCAGGATGTGCTCAACACATCCAGCTCAACACCCTGTGACTAAAACTAAAAGAAAAATGTGCTATTTGATTCTCGCTCACTGTCCTTTTAAGTGATTGTGACTATTGAAACAAAAACTATAAGTGGACAACCTTCCACTCACCGCTTACGCAGGCAAGTCTGCAACTAAAGTAATTATAATTAAAGTTATTTAGAAAACAAAAACAGGTTTCTACTGTTTTAAAGCAATTTAGATGAATCAAAGTCATACATGAATTTTCTCTTACTTAATTTTTTATGGTTTCACTTTTGATGTGGCTCCTACACACGGAGCTGCAGGGATTATGAATTGCTGCAAAGCCTTTGGATTTTATTTTTTTTGTCTCTTATGCAACATCAGTGGTTCTGAGAACAGTTGCTGCATAATCTCCTCTCACCTCCACTCAAAATAATCAATGCACAATAAAAAAAATATTGCACAAAGCAAATCATTTCAATTTTTGATTCTAAAAAAAGAACGAACACCTCTTTGGTGCATAATCATATAGTGCATATAAAAAAAAACCCCCGCCTAGAATTCAACTGAAAATTCAAATTTGGCATTGCTTTCCAAACTGAGGACCGAGCTGCTCTGTCACATTATTAGCAGCTCTGCAAAACAACACAACAAGTGAATCATCATCATTATTATTCAAGACAGCTTCAAAATCAGCTGCTTTTTCTGTCTCGGCCCACTTTAGTTGCCAGGAACAGCCAGGATGTACCCAGACCGGCTCTTGGTGAAGTCCGGCTGCGACTGGTTGATCTTGGGCTCAACGATGACCGTGCACTTTCTGCCATTCATGCTGCACTGGATGGGACTCGCAATGTTCACCTGCAGCTTCCTCTTCTCACTGTGGAAGGAGAATACAAAGACAGAAATACCTGTTAGAATTCAGACAAATTACTGAACACTGATTAGACGTTCTTAATGAAAATATCTGCAAACATAACCTCGGATTATTAGTCTGGTCATTACAATCAGAAAATATTTGCAGCCTCACTGGTTTCACTGTTTAATGCACAGAGATAAAATAAGCAGATCCATTAGTAACCAGAATGTGTGTACGAGGGAGAGCACAGGTATAAGCCATTAATCATGTTTACTCCATCATAATCTTGGAAATACACCACAGTCACACACACACACACACACGCTCATGTTGTAAATGCTCTTACTGTATATGCACAGTCACACTCACGCAGTAATAATAAATCTTGGAGCCACAAATCTTGCTCAGAAAAAAACTCTCCTTTCATAAAAACAAAATCCTTCTCAGTCATGCACACTGTCAGACTCACATATGTACACACAGACACACTTTTATGAAACCAGGTACTGTTGTGCACAACAATGACAGAGCATATAAGACAGAAAAACTGCTTTTAAGTGAGATGGAAAAAAATACCAGAGGGAAGTGATCCAAATATACCGTAAAAATAAAATTTTTTAATTCGTATTTATTTAAAAAGGGACAATGCAATCTAACATAGTCCTCATATGGAGCATGAAACTGATGTGCTGCACATACAGTCTATAGCTATTGCTAATTTCCAGCTCGTGTCCATTGTTGGGCTTTTACATCCACGGTCTACAAACAAAATTACAACATAATAATTCTGTGTAATGCTTAAAATAAAAGTCAGAAAAGATATATGATTAAATTAAGATGTATAAAGTGAAATACAAAATCTAATTAAATTATAAAGTGTATTAAATTAAAAACACAGTTGAAAGACCTCGAGTTGCTTAAACTTGAGCGGCTAACTTGCCTTTTAGTTTTGAACTCAGGAATCAGCTTAAAGGATTGTGGCAGAAGATCAAAGAGATCCTTTGGAATTTTATTCACGTAACACCAACTAACAGATGTCACCCTGGGTCACTTTACATAGAAAGTCTTATAGAGAGAAATCTAACAATCCCCCACTGTGCACTCAAGCAACCACAGACTTATTACAAGGTCAGAAAGGGACAACAAAAACCCCATCAGCCGGTTCATGGAGATTTTAAATTTGGAGAGAGGAGGAGAAATCCAGTCTACTAAAGAAAAAAAAGCATGCACTAACTTGCAGTAGTGTACAAAATGTGATCTTTAAGTTTAATGACTTCAGCCGTAAAATTCAAAAACATTATCTGATTAAATCTAGCTGATTATGCTTTTTTTTTTTTGTGTGTTTTTTTTTAGATTGCTTCATCCTGTCGCCTTGCACATGTGCCTCTGTGATGTGCATTCAGTGTGTCAAAACAGAAACCTGCAACTGGGATTAAATTTGCTGAACGAGGATGAAGCTGCAGATAGTCAAATGTGACGAGCAGGTTTCGTGATGACCCAAGACTCAAATAAGTGTTTGACCCTGAGGAAAGAATTCACGGTGCACAACCCCGCTGAAGAATGACAAGCATGGCATGAATACTTATCATAGAACTAGTTCTTATTACTAGTGATGATTCTCAACATGAAAACTGATCCATGGTGAAATTACATAGTGCACATCCAAGTGTTGAGGGGACCTCCATGGAGTGACAGCTGTGCTGGAAGCAGTCCAGAACTGCACAAGGAGGGAAACCTCCAAGAGGAGATCGGCCAAAATGTGTTTTTTGCAGCAAAGATTCGATCGCACCTCACATTGGATATGTGATGCAGACTAGTTTGTAAGCTGAATCTTTTAAAGACCTGTATGGTCAAGACAGCAGAAACACTGCCGCTGCACCCTGTTCAAAGCCACAGCACGAAAATACACGGGTACAGTAGAAACACTGCACACCCATGTAGGCGTTTTAAATTACTGTGGCTGTAAACGTTACAGACCTACTCTAATGTCTGTGTCATGTGATTAGCAATTAGCAATTTGAAACCTCTACTTAAGTTCTTAACAACTTGCAACTGGTCAGGAAATATATACATTTCCTTTGTAACCACGTGGTTGATAATCGCTCTCTTGGCAGCATTAAAAAGCATGTTTGAAGCCTGGTGCTAAAAATGGGTTTGCTCTTTATGGAAAGCTTCCGCCTTCATAGCAACTGTATATTGTGTGAAATTTTTAATAACTGGAATTAGGCGTGTGCCCATTTTGAACAGGTGTGCCGACACAGACAGCTGTCTGCTAGGCTGCCATCCATCTTCTTCCACTTATCCAGTTCGGGGTCATGGGTGCTCTGGAGCCTAGCGCAGCTGTTGCCAGTCTTGCGGGTGGCAACACAAATCATTGATTAGCCTAATGAGCCTGTTTTTGGACTGTGGGTAAAAGCTAATCAGGGACAAGAGGTAGCCAGTAGATTTGAACCCAGGACCTTCTTGCTGCAAGACACCAGTGCTAACCACTGTGTCACTGTTTATAGAGCTATTTTACAAATAATATAACTTACTTTGCTGGCAAGACATCCAATAACTCCATATTCTAGAAATTAAAATTCTGGTATTTTATTAGTTTGTTGCTTGGTAGGCATCTTGAAGGCATTTACACCTGAGCTTTGCACCTGTACACTTTATAGATGCTTCTCGCTATAAGTAACTCCTAATTCCACCATGTGGCTCCAATAAGCAAACCTGACACTGACCAAAATGTCAACACCGAGGCTTCTAATAATAATAATAATAATAATAATAATAATAATAATAATGGATTGGATTTATATAGCGCTTTTCAAGGCACCCAAAGCGCTTTACAATGCAACTATTCATTCACTCTCACATTCATACACTGGTGGAGGCAAGCTACAGTTGTAGCCACAGCTGCCCTGGGGCAGACTGACAGAAGCGAGGCTGCCATATCGCGCCATCGGCCCCTAAATTCAAGTCCAAAACCAACTGGTAACATTATTGTGGCTCGGTCCTTTTTTAGTATACAGTCTATGTTTTTAATGTATGGCTGTATGTTTAACATCTCTGAGTGATAGTCAGAGTCTATCTTTGCAGAACAGACCCCAGAAATGTAAATCCGTACATTACTTCACATGTACTGGAAACCTCCCACACCGAGACAGACGTTTCTGGGTTAGTTTGAGCTCTGCTCATTCATTTAGCCAACAGATCAGTCAGTCCGGCCTCAGTTAGTCACTGGCCTTGAAGAAAAGTAGACTCATCCCACTCTTTGCAGCAGATAGTCATCCATCAGCCAGTGGATTATAAACCCCTGCTGAGATAGCTGATGATGGCTGGTGACACATTGGCGGTGGGAAGTGGTGTTGTCATGCCAACTGCAGAGGTTTTAGCCGTCTCGACGTCAACCGGAGAAACAGCTGTTAGTGGGTGGATTAACACTGCGCTCTGCCCAGCTATTACCGCATCATGTGTTAGAGACTACGACTGGGAAACAAAACATTAGCCTTTACATCATTTACAGATTAATGACCTCTTATCTGAGCATGCCTGTAGCACATGACGGCACACACATGCAACAAAAGCACAATGGGAATCACTTAGTGAAGCAAATAAATTTATTAATAAATCAATTATTGAAATTGCTTTCATTAAGAAATATAACTAGCATTCATACAGAATATTACAGCATTTCCCTTTAGACGTACCATAAATATATTACAGTATATTTATGGTACTAATGACATCTTACACAAATATGCAAAATACAAACTTAATATAAAATTAGGCACTTGCTGAACGAATGCTGCATACATACAGATTTAGCTTAAAGCTACAGACGACAGAATAAATTACAATAAAGAAAAGGGAATTTGTTTCACTTTGGCTAACATGGATGGGCTTGATAACAGAAACTAGAGACTGCATCTCACTGCACGCCACAATAACCCTAACCCTTGATCTAGTGTCAAATCAGTCTAAGCCTAGAAGTGTGACTGCTAGTAGTGTATAAAGCATGCTAGCATTAATAGACAGCAGCACTAGTAGTAGTGGCTGCAGTTAACTAAGTTTTTGCAGAAACTTGCAGAGCCTTTTCTACTCGGAATCAGCCACTGAAAACCATCTGAACTATATTTATATAAAAGGGCACACATAGTATTTTGTTTACATGCTGCTCAAATGGATCATTAAAGGTAGTAAATGGCCAGTATTTGTGTACCAATTTGAAACGAATACTCGACGAGTACAAACTGGCACTGTGCTGGTTTGGTCCTGGAACGTGCTTGATGATCCAGGCTGTCAAATCAAAGCACGTCTGTTTTTCTCACCTGAACCCTTAGACGACAGCTATTCACTCTAACAACAAAAATAAAAACTGGTGTGTAGGTGGACCGTGATGTGAAGCTATTTGCTGGAAATGTCAATTAAATACAACTTAACATGATAGCTGCAGACTGCCTGCACTCATTCTCATCCAATAACAATCACACGATGTAGTATATAAAATATGGATGTAGCCTCTGGGTCTGAAAAGTAAAGTTATTATGGATAATGCATTAAAACTGGTTTCTTTCTAATGGAAAACAGCAAGCAACTTCTCTTGCTAAAAAAAGTGCATAAAAAAACTAAGTAAACACTTTCCTGATGATTTTATGGTGTCAGTCACTAGTTACAAGCTGCATGTAATGCTGACAGAGTGCAGTCTTTAAGATTTCTAGTCATCACAGTGAACAAGGCTTTAGTATTACATGTGGTCAAACGCTTGGCAAGTTGTAAATGTTTGCAGTACTGGGCAGCTGGCAGGCTAACAGCAGCCAAAATGTTGCAATGACTCATTCATTTCTGAATATAACTAGATGTAAGTGTAAAACTTGCAATTTCATTTGAGCTAAATGTATTCACTTTGCTTCTAAATATTGAGTATAGTCAGTAGTTTAGTAGTTGACAGGACTGTGTTGCTAAGCTAAGCTAAGAGGCTGGCAGATGCAGACTTATATTCGTGAGTATGATTTTGCTGTTGGACAAACAAATATTCCCCCCGCCCAAAAAACAGAGTAGAAATATTCTTTTAAATGGAAAAATAAGTAGGCAGCTAAATTTCTCAGTTCCTAACTCTTTAACGATAAAAAATGAAGCTACAGGGAGCAACAGAATAAAGCCCTGGCGATCGCCATGACAGAATATCTGTGTGTGTGTGAATGTGTTTTTAAAGCAAGAATATATGTATGAGATGCTAACGTGCTATGGAAATAAATCGTGATTATGCTATGTGGGTGTATACGAGTGTATGTGGGAGAGAAATGTGTATGATTACGGTGCTGTGCATCTTAATAACCTTCAACACAGTGGAGACGTATGTACGAGCATGTTTCAGCTCACAGATTGAGAAAATTAAGATGAATAACAGAGAAGAATTCATGCAGCTCTGCTGTTGAAGGAATGATCCATATGGTGGTGCTGGGTTGGAGCACAGCAGTGGATTGGCTTTTAGTGCCTGTCACATCTAGTTAGACCCTTTCTGGGTGAACGGGTGCTCTGCCTCGTTTGCTCTTAAACAGGATCGATGACGGGAATCAAAGAGTGAGAAGAAAACGGCATAAATCGTGTGGTTGCTGTTAGCAGAAAGCGAGAGAGAAATCCGAGGTGATGTAAATGTGAGGAGGGGAACGAGAAGATGAGAGTGATAATTGCTCTCTGGTGGAGGGGAAGATGGAAATGTAGACAGGAGGGCTGGCGACAGGAAGCTGAAAGTGTGATAAATAAATATGCATCTCTCTGTTCAGTCAAGTGCTTGTCTTGTCACACTTTCTTCAGTGGCACAATTACCGATCGTGGCATAAACAAATTCATTATCCGCAATTACTGCCTCCCATCTCTGTCCCTGAAATGTGAACCGATAACGCCGACTTGTTGCACAACAACAACAAGAAGTCATAAACAACAAGCGAAAGGCTTCTGCTGCCCACGCTGCACTCCTCTGCAGAGTGTGTGTGCAGCTCTCCATCTCCGCTTAGAGTGGAAAAGCTCAGACTACCACCGATGCTGGTTTCCATGGCAACCCCCGTGAGCTGAACTCCCCCATCTGTCATGGCTGCCAGCCAGGAAATGGGACTGTTGGTGTGAGTATGTTTAGATATGCCTCTCTCTCCGTCCATCTCTACCTCTCCCATCTCTAACGCGCTGCTGAATTGCCAGAGGGGATGCTGTGCTGTGCTCCGTGTGAAGGGCAAACAGGGTTAGGCTCACATAAACAGCAACATACCCACATGTATACACACACATAATACCCTGTAACACACTCTCACAAAGCCAAAATGATCTCAGACACCTTTCTGATCTGTCAGCTCCAAACCTTTACTCTGAATAAATACTCCAATAAAAACCAATAGAAGCCTTTATCTGTGAATAGAAAAACGTGATCAGTTGAGTCTTAAGGTCACTGGCTGGCCTTTCCCATAACGAGCCAGAGCCCCGAGGGTAGACTTGGTCCTTCATTGCATGGCCTCTCCAACTGGAAAATCAATTCTTTCCTTTACTCCAACCTCGCTCCCTTTGTGCGTCTTTGCCCTTCATGCCATGTGAGCCCAGCCTCACTTGCTTCCTAAAGTAATTCCCTTTCACTGAGAAGGATGCAGAACAGGAGGAGAAAGGGAAAAAATAAAGAGAAGGTGAACTGAAATGAGTGATTAGATGAAATGGGAGTGAAAATAAAACTTGAGCGCAAAACTGTGGAGGGTCGAGGTCAAGTTTAAGTGTGATGAAAAGGAAAGACAAATATAAAATATGTAGAAAGTCCTATGCAGAATGGTATCTGAAAGGAAAAGTGTTGCAAAATGAAAAAGGGGGGAAGAGATGTTGGAAAGACTATTTTCAGGTCGAGAAGGCAGGATTACCTCCAGTCTGTTAAGCCATCCAGTCCCACTTCTGAGTCATCCCTCTAATAGTGTACCTGGCTGTCCCCCAAGCTTGCTGCTGCTGAAAAATATATGAGCTCTGCAGGTGGGGAAGTGGGGAGGGCCACTTTGCAAAGCTAGGCTTGCTCTAAAGACTTAAGACTTTGAGGACAGGATCAAAGTTGGAGCACAGAACACAAACTACTGCAGGAGCTTAATCAGAGGCAGTGATGGTTTTGGAGTTTTACAATGATTCAAATAGCTCTTACAAAATTGGAGAAGAAAAGAAATATCTGGATAATAATCTCAATCATATTAACATGTGGTTGAAGAGCTTCCAGTGACATCATGAGTGACATATCCTATTTAGCTATATTTGCTTTAAGGATAAACTGCAAGCGTCCAACCTCTCTCTATACTCTGGTCCTAATCTTATTTAACAGGTTATCAAGGAGAAAATAATGCAATGCAGAAATCTCTGCAGCGGTACGAAACAAGGCGTCTTCAAAAGAACAAAAAATAAAGAGCAAAGAGAAAGAATCAGGCTGTGAAAGTGTGCTGAGGGATAGAGAAAGGTATAGATCTGAACAAAAACAGAAAAAAGAAACCGAAACTCCTGCAGGCTGACACACGAGAACAAAAGTTGGGTCTACACTGGAGATCTGTCAAAGCCTCAGCACAGATCTCCTCCTTACAGACAGTCCTGAAAAAGTGAGGCCACCTTCTATATATAAAAAGAAAAAAAAGAACAGTCTCCTTACATCAATATTTCAGCTGGGAGATCACAGAGATCAAGAGAGGAACCTCACGAAGGGAAGGCATGCACAAATGTGCCATATGTTTGTTCCTGACAGTGAGCATGAAGTTCAGGCACCGCAGGCCAACTTGACTGATGGATTTCAGGATTTCTTGTGCACATTAAAGCTACAACTATACAGCCATGACTTTACACACTTTAAAAGCATTCCCTTTACAGTACAGGCACGGGGCATCGTTCACTAACAGTAACTACACACAAATCGGTGCACAAGCTCTTCAAACACACGAATATTTAATCAGTATTTTCCTCCCGGCTTTGTACAAACAAATTTAGAAATGCCACCGGCCGTGCATGAGCACAGACGATGAAGGTATGACAAACATTTAATGCACAATGATGACATCCACAGTTTCAAATGCTTAACGTGTCAAATTCATGACAAAAGCTTCCATTCTTGCTCGTTACAACTTAAACTCTCCAATAGCTGCTTTTGGTCACCCCGTGATCGGAAGGTCGGGGTTTCAAATCCACTGAACGGCTACTCTGAGGTACGCCTGAGCAAGGTACCTACACACTGCTCCCTGGGTGCTGGATTGTTGGCTGCCCACTGCTTCACTGAGTGAAAGGGTTAAATGCAGAGGACAAATTTCCCAACGGGAATTAATAAAGTATACATATTATTAACTCTTATTTCTTAGTTTCAGCCTTTACTGGTTTCATCTTCTCCCTTTAGACAACCTCACCACTTTGGGTGAAGAAAAGTGAAAGTAGCAGTGCCTGCTACACGCAGTAATTTTAAATGCTTGAGATTCACTAACATACACTCAGTAATAACAATAAAATTGTATGGTGTGCATGCCTTATTGATTTTGTGTGTTTTCTGGGTAAAAAAAAAAAAAAAAAAAGATTTCTACACACACCAAACAAACGAGGCCAATTCTCTCTTGAAAAGATGGATGTGCTGCACACCAGAGATGCTTTTCCATACAAAATGGTTAAATTATTTATGTGAGGCTGGACATTTGTTGTGTTGTAGTTTTGACACCCTTTGTATGTGCGGGTACCTTTCCAGCAGCTACTGATATATGTGTTTACAGTACAGCTGAACAAGAACTGTTTTAATAAAGATATCACTCATTAATTATTTATTTATTTATTCACTTCATGCTAAGCAACGCACAACTAGTTTTCCACAAAACAATGAGGCACAGCAATTAGTTAAAGGTATGTAGCATAATAAGTGAAACTCACCTAATTGCTCAGTATGGCTACTTTATTGTTTTCTACAAATTCAGCTTTTTGAGATGCTGCATATCAGCAAAAAATATTACAGTTGTGAATCAGAATAAACAAGGAAGTAAGCAATGATGGTTACCACAAGGATAACAAAAGATAAAGAAATATAATCGCACTGCACTACAAGCAGGCACTGTGAATTTTTTGTGCCCATGCAGAAAGTTTACAGGAATGCCTGCCTTCACCAACAAAACATGATTTATAGTCTTTTCTTGTTTACATCTAAACAATGATGTCAGCCATTTACCCTTCACTCTGCACTCAGAGCCGTCAGATCGGTTGCTGTTACAATGTTCTACGTTACAGAAATGAAACAAGTGTGATTGTGAACTTTTAAAACAGCTTAATCGATTACTCAGTTTTAAAAACCTTTTATAATGTCTTCTTTATACTTACATATTTTGCTTTCATGTTCTTTTGTGTTTTTATGTTTTTGATGTTAGTTTGTTTTCATTTTTCAAAACACATTTCAACTCAGGTTTTAGAAGAGCTATAAAAACAGCAAAGCCCATTACATATTACAGTTTCACTGAGTCATTAGCCATAGACTAATCAAGGGGCTTACATGTCATCATCATCATGTGTTTCATATCCACGAGATGCAGGTACATTTACGAGGAGATTCGTTTTATTTCAGCTTAACAGTGGAAAGTTGAGATGGTGTTAATAAACATAAATACACTGAAAAAAATAAAGCTTTAAGGTGTTTAGTCCTGTATAAGTTACTTTGAGGGACAGCTAGTCGCTGATAATTGTGCTACCCTTCTCAATCATACTACATAGCCTTCCTCCAGATTACAGGCTTACTTTTTTAAATTTGCATGTCACATTTAAGCTTCTCATCTCTGCTCTGAGACTTACGCATTTAAAAATGGCATATTAAAAAGTAGAGAGAACACAGAATCTGCATTTTTGCATCCTGTTCCACTTTTCTTTTCATTTTCTTTACATTTCCTCTTCCTTATTTGCTACACAGGCTTATATTTAACAGCAGACCTGATACAGCATCTCTCTTCCTCTCACTGTCGCACCGTTTTTGTGTCTCACATGGCTGCATCGCATGTCTCACGTGCCCCCGTGTGCTATATTCACACTGCTGCAGAGGAAATGGAAAGATGCACAGGCCGTGAGGCAGCACAAACGATCATTACAAATACCCGCATCAGACTTAAAATCATTTTTTCCGGGTATAAGGAATGCATACATACTACAGGTAGAGGTTAGTGATGTCCATCTAGAACAAAAACAAACCACACACAGTGATTTAAAGTGCCCCAGTTTAAAGTGACTGAGGTCTGGACTGGTTCAAAGTGTGAAAACTGCCTGAGAGGCTTTTGAGTTCAGTTCTATAATTAGCATTAGTGAGCCCATGTAGAAAAGTTTTGGTAGAACTGCAACTGCAGGGTTGGTGTATTAATAATAGAGAAATGCAGAGGGAAGAAGCAATTCTGATGGCGAGCTAAGTGTGTTGATGGGTCTGAAATGTTTGCAGCAGGACACTTTAGTTCAGTGAAAAATGAATGCTGGTGGAGATATTCCTATTGCAGATATTAGATTTCTAAAAGTCAAAGCTAACAAGTCAGAACCATTTAGATAATTTCCTTTCATCTGGATCTACAGCTTATTCCACATTTTTACTCTACATCTCCATCCTTCCCTTTGTACCTCTGGGCTGGCAAGAAGTGTCCTATTAACTGTTGTAGAAGCAAGGAAAGCCTCAAAGACAAGATCAAATGCAACACTGAAAACCATTTGCAGCAACTGCCCTGGTCGGTATAGAATGAGATTTTGCCATAAGACAGCCTTTGCTTGCAGTGTTTACTAAGCTGTGAAAATGCAGCAAGCAGGCATATCTCCTTTCATGTCTTTTTTTTTTTTTGCCTCACCCTCACCGTGCTTTCCCTTTTCCCGTTGTTATCTATTCTCCCTGCTACAGAAAGAGAAGAGCTGTTCTCACAGTGGGAAAGATCACAAAGTAGGTCATTTTGAGAACAGGGTAAAAATGCACTGACAGCGAAAAATGCGATCGATTAAATCTGGTGTGGGGAGGAAGGAAGGAAGAAAAGAAGTTGGTTTTCAGTGCACATGGAGAAGTGGAGTTCAGAGGTGAAGCTGCGCAAGTGAGGCTCACATCAAAGCGATCTATGCAGCGGCTGAGATTCAGTCCTGCTCCAGGCCTTTGGACAAGACAAAGAAGAGGAATGTTACAAGCTATGGAAAAGTTGCCGCTGCATAACACCGTAAACCACTTTGTTCATCACACTCCCAAACATGTAAGATGGTATATTATTCTCGTTCTGATGCATTGAACTCCCATAAGACAAATTAGACTTCACAATATTGTGAGAACTAGACTCCAAAACTCCCAGGAGAAGCTGCATGAAGTTTGATGATACATGAACAGTAAACACGAGCTAAAAAGGCCTCTTCTTGTTAATATTCTAAGCGAGTGTTTCTGCTTCTTTATGCGCGAGTTCTGGAGCGCTGCAGTCGGGGAATAGAGATGCCGACTATCAAGGGCCGTCGAGGGTCAACTGTAGTGACTGAATAAAGTGCCTTTTTGTGATCCATAAGTGTAAAATTTGAGAATTTCAAGCATGTGTTTCCCAGTTTGGGCTGAAATCAAATACAAGAGCTTAAAAAACAACAATTTAACAGCTGCTGTGTTTTCTGATGAAAAGTGACTAAAGCTCAGCAGCTGCGCGTCTCAGTTTTCATCTGTTTTTCTTCCTGCTCTGATTCAGCACAGAACTGCTGCCATTATCCTGCGAATGAGTCTGTGGAAGTCTGAGACATGTGTGATTGGACAATTACGTTTAAAGCTTTGGAAGGAGAAGATCACTGAATCACATTTATATATTAGATTGTATATGAAGGATGGATTTAGCCACCCTCATGGCACCCAGTGGTTTGAGAACCTTTTCCAGTAGTCACTTAGAGATGTTGTGGTGTGATTTTAAAGTTATTTTATGGGTGAAAAAAGCACAACAAAGCTTTTTTTTGTGTCAATATGCACCACAGTTTTATATAATTTAAACTTATGCTGCTCTGATAAAATCATCTGACACCTAGTCTAAGACTAACTTAAGCACCAATACCATTTAGAACAAAAGGACCAAAAATGTGTGTTGACTACTGGTAGGACTGCCACATGACATCCTTATTCCCTGAGGACAGCAGGTGAATGACTGCCATCAATAACATCTACTTGCACAAGCTGTTCACAGATGCCCCAGTTAAACAAAAGGACAGACTTCTCACCTCTACATTTCATCGTTTAAGAGATCAGCGTGAGATGAAAAAGAACCGGAAATGTGCAAAGCAAAAGCCTTGTTCTCCAGGGGGACACTGTCGCTGCTCCACAGATGGTGGAGGCTATGAAACACTGCAGAGTCATTATAGCCACACAGCAGGAGGCTTAAACAAGCCTGTGCAGGAGGTCAGCTCTGTGTCAGATCCTGTCACTCTCTTTGTTCTTCTCTTTATACCGTGAAACCAGCGAGTTAAACCTTACTCACCAATCACCTGTGCCTTTGGCATTTCACTGATCGCATCTCAAGCCTCAGTAGAGTTTACTTTAAACACATTAGGTCAGTCAGTACATTGGTACACACTGACTCAGAGCAGATAACAAACAGAGTCAGCCTCAATTAGCTGCTCATTACCAAAGCGTGACTGCTCACTTGTCAAGTGGTTACGCCTCCACTTGTGTTCATTAAATTCAATCAACGTATCAATCAAAGGTTCATCCATTTCCATATACTGCCACAAGACTCTTCTCTTTGCAGTGGTAGGAAATCTGACATGTGCACAGTAAATCACATTAACAGACACGCTAATTGTCTGAGAAAGACAGGACTCATCGTTAATTCTAGGACAAGAAATGTAACGACGGGTTTAACTCATTTTTCAAATTTAAGTTATTTAAAAGGTAAAAACATAATTTTGGGAGCACAGATGGTCAGATACCAAATCCTCAGAGCAAATAATCAAGAGAAAAATATGCACTGAGCAGGCAACAGAAAAAGTTTGAAAGACTTAATTCAAAGAACATTTTTTCCCCACTTTCTATAAGTTGCAAACTCAATGAATCAGTCCAGCAAAAGTCCTTAAGGATGTGACTATTCCTGAGTGCTCAGCTGGAGTAAACAGTATTGAGAACTTTTAACCAATAGCTTTTCCCCCGTCGTTTAAAAAGCTTATCAAGGTATTTTTAACCAGAATGCGCAAAGTATTAAAAATATTAAAAGGCAAGAAAACCTGAGGCCAGTTTCATTAAGTTAGACACTAACTAGAGGTGGGAGAAACTAAAAAGATCTGTTGTACGAAGCAGTTTAGTCATAAATTCTGAGTTTGAAAGAAGAGAAATGGTAGACTGAGTGACAGCATCTGTTTGCCTTATTAGAAAATATTAGTCTTTTTAAAGAATTCAACAGTTACAAGTATATTTTACTAGCAGAATTCAGCACTCATCTTTTTCCTGTGGAGAAAACTACAGTGACAGTAAGAAGTGTTGGAAACTTCGTGCTTCATAAAATTTCAATGCACTGCAAACTTGCATTAGAATTTGTTATTTGACAAGACTCAATACTCTTTACTTTACAGAACAAACAAAGATGGTGTAAATATGTCCTTATTTCTCTGAATCACTCTAACTAATAATAATAATAATAATAATATCCATGAGAAACATTAAGACGGGTCTAATGCCTCTATTTTGACATTTTCAGATGAAATCAGTAGTCAAAGTATTTCTGCAGGCAAGCAGCCCCAAGTTTATCAGGGCTGGATATTACATAAACTCGGATAAAAGGCAGAAAAGGCTAGATCAAATTGACAGATATGCTGTGGTACTTTTGATATTAGTGTGAGAAAGCACAGATGGAGGGATAATGAATAAAGTAAGGCAATGAAAATGGGAAGGAAAATATGAAGGCACAAGAGAAGCGTGGTGAGACAGCAAATGATGGGGATTTAAATGGCAATTTGGAAATGAAGACAGGAAAGCAGGGACGGGAACAAGAAGAAGAAAACAAATGAGACCTCAATCTGAAATGGGAGGAGAGATAATAGAAAGGATAACAGGAGAAAAGAAGAAGAGTCCAAGGGAGGAGGAGGCGGAGGAGAAACTGTGCTGAGGCTAATCATAATTGGCCTGACACTGGGAGATGGTATGGTGCTGTTGCTGGGCGAAACATGTGTGTGTTTGGGGGTGGGGGAGGAGTACGGGGTAAATGTAAAGGTCAATGAAGAAATGAAGTCCGTGAAATATCAAGGCTCTTAATTCATTCCTACTACTTCATCTCAGCCTAACAGCACTTGTTGTGTTGTGCTTTTATCCACATGGAGAGTAAGATACTAGACTACAGTAAGAGCGAACATTATATCCATACATGCAGAGCTCCTGTGGGAATGCAGAGCCAGCTACTTTGCTAGCAAGTGGTCATGTAGCAGAAGAAATATAGTGCATAAAAACAGATGCAAACTGGTGAGTACTGGTCCATAAAAGACAGACTGGATTAACAGCCGTAGTCTACTAATACATTCATCCTTCGACAGCTTCTACAGTTAGAAAGCACCAAAAGAAGAAGTGCAATTAAAGTTTAAACAATTCAGTGCAAATGCATTTATTGCACATTTACTTGATTAATTACATTGTTGCAAAACTGTTTGCATACCAAATATCATCATAATATCCATTATTTTGCATTTTTTCTGTTCTGCTTGCTCAAGACTGTTTATGGACACTAACACGAGAGACTCTGATAAGACATTTATGTTGGAAACTTTGTGTTTTCTTCAGTTTACACTGTGTCTGAAGACAATAAGTGAGCGAGAAAGGAAAAAATAAATTTTTGAAGACATCAGTATGATGCGTGGCCACTCTTTGTTGGACCCCTGTAGTTACACTTGTGCTGAGCCTCTCGTTCAATTTGCAGTCGTCACCTCTTTGTAATCATTTGTTGATCTGCTACATTGAACCACAGGAACTGTGGCATTTGAAGGGTAGTTTAAAAAGGCAAAGTTCAGAGTTGAGATTTGTCAGAGAGCTCAGATATGAATTAAACAGCAACGCTCCATAATGAGAAGCCACAAGGTTTAAAATAATTTACTGAGGGTGCAATTAAACTTCAGAGAATTTCCCATGAAAAACTGATCCTTACGAGTAGCTTGAACTTTCCTAAATCCAGCCACACTTATCTCAGCCCATTAGAGCGCAGCTGAAATGATGCTTAATAAATCTGTCCCAGACTGCTGTATCTGTCAGAAGGTCACTAATTACATCTGTGCAGTTCTGTTCACAAGTAGTACGGCAAACACACGCCGTAAACACTATTCTGTTAACATTCACACAAGGACTCAAAGTCTTATCACTAATTACTGAGTCTCTGAAATTTTAGATGCACTCATGGTGATTTTAATTTTAATCTGCTTGAAGACATATGATCTATTCAGCTCGTCACTGTGGAATTATTGATGCTCAATGCACCAAAACAGCTAAAGCAATCAATGCAAAAGGCTTTTCTTCTGTTAGCTGATAAATACATTAAATGCATCACCACCAGTTCTAGCCATTACCTTGTAAAGTCCCATTTCAAAGTGCTGATTATTATTATTAGTATTATTATGTTGATATTGAAGTAATCATATTAGACTAGACTAGGGTGCTAAGCTATCAGCTAATGCTAGAAAAAAGGATCCATACCCGGATGGGTGTGCCACATAGACGCACACACCTGTTAATTAGTATCATATGAATACAATATTCAAACCTCTTACCAAATCTCTCTACATACATCTTCTGTTGGTACAATTAACTAGAAAATCACGTTATTTGTGAGATATACCATAATGATGTTCTAAAAAGGACCAACACCACAAACATGCTTGAGAGGTGAGTTCAGCAGTTCAAAGTATTCGAGGCATAATTACCCACACTTTGTAACTACTTGGATCAGAGGAGTCGCTTGCTTGGAGTAAAGTTTGGTATCCAGGTTGACTGCTCACATATATACATACATATATATGTATATTTGCATTTATGTGAGTCTGTACTCAGCCTCTCTCTCTTTCCTCCAGGTCATTTGGGTTTGGTTGAACTTTCTTTCAGCCATGTGTGGTCTGTCTCTTCATCTCTTTAAGTTGTGACAGATGTTGCACAACATGTGTCAGCAACAACTGGTCAGTCAAAGTCTTAATAACTTTAATAAAACTTCAGTGGGGAAATTCTTTTAAAAAATTCCCCCCAATAAGATTCCTATGTAAAAGGAAATGATCAAAAGCATTTTTGGATCAGGCTGCAAACATGTTTATTTCTGCTGGAAAGGCTTGCATTTTAACATCAGTCGTGGGTACAGACTTACTCTTGGAAGTATCCTCAAGTAGTCATTTAAACATGTGAAAATGCAAAACCAAGTCAGCCTTGAAGGTAGCTGCACTGTGTAATAATACAACATGGTATGGGAAGGCGATTTAAAGTGAAATTTTCTCCACATATGCAGATTCAGTGTGCTATACAAGGCACAAAGTAAAATGAATAATTACCCTTTATATATTGGATTCTATTCTATTTTATTTAATCCAGCGCCTCTTTCGTCCTTGTGCGTTACAGAAAAGGAGCGAAAAATGTGGCGAGACAGACGGTGTTTGGGGCTCTCTGCAGTGGAAAGTAGGTCACGTCGACTTGCACATTCACACACATTTTTTTCATTCATACACTGCACATTTTCACACTTCTAAGTATTATCTCTAATGTATGCTTACCCAGTCGGCACACCTAAACACACAATCCTCACAGTCACAACAACACAAGCACTTGGGCTTGGCTACTCGCCATCCATCACTCCACCCGGCCAGCCTCCTCCCCCAGGCTGCAGCACGGTGCCAATGAGACGAGTAGGACTACCCACTGGCCCACATAACAATGACTCCGAGTGTGTGCGAGTCTCTTTTATGTGTGTGCAGAAATTTGTGAACTTGCAGATTAGAAAATATAAAAGGTTTGAAGTCATATGTTGTCCCATGCATTACTATGGAAGACCATAACTACCATAATCAAACGTAAATGAAGAAATTAATACATGATTTAGTAAAACAAAATATATGCAAACAATATTAAATGATGTAGAGACTAAATTAATATAATATCACACATGTTGGTATATTCCACATGTGATTATTGGAATACCTGACTACGCAGGGAGTGGACTACTGTGAGTCTCCTCAATGAATAAATAAATATAAAGATATGAGGAAAAAAAGAAAACATTTGAAATAAAGAGTACAACTCCCCAGTAGCTTAAATAATGCACAAGAAAAGTAAGAAAATTGAAGAAAATTGTTTATCTCTACATATTTGATATTATTTTCAATGCATACTTGTCATTACAAATGGTTTGATACCTAATTTAAGTATAAATAATTGACTATAATTATTGCCTATAAAAATCTTTATTCACATCTAAGATGCTGTTCAAGAAACACCCTTAGCTATCTAATCAAAGACTAGTCAAGGTCATATTGGTTCAATATAGCATGTATATACCCTATAGCGTGGAAAAATCCACAGAGGATTGAGTATCTAGACAGCTAAAAGCTAATATACCAGCTTGTGCTGATTTTCTATTACACAACATATCCATCTCCTTCTTCTTTGTGTGATTTTTTCTATTATTTACAATTTGTTGTCCTACAGTTTTGTTAGTATGTTTCTTTTCACATTTCTCTGTCTGCAGTATGAGATTTGCTGTTATTATCTGCAGACAGCAGGGTTATTAATGGATCGCATGTGTATCAGACAAACATGGATCCGATGGTTGCTATGGGAACTGCATCCGCAGCGCCCCAGAAAAGGGGGGGGGGGGGGCGGAGAGAGCGAGAGCGGGAGGAGGATGAGGAATGTTAAGTGAAAAACAAGAGGGGGAGGGGGATGAGGAGCAGCAGTGGGGCGGGTGATGGATGGAGAAAGAGGAAATGGAGAAGGAGGGATGGAGCGAAAGAGGAGAAGAGAGAAGCCCACTTCTATCAGTCTGAAATATTTGATTCAGCAGAAAGGGTGACCTTGGAGAGGAAGACAAAAGCAGGTCGGCTTTCTCTCTCATTCTCTCCCTTTGTTTTTCTTATCACTCCTCTCCTCCACCCTCCCCCTCCTTTTATAAAAGATATTAGTGCCATCTTCACATATAACAGAAAAATCACTTTGGCACATTTATTGAACAGCAGTTTTTGTTCTTAAATATTAATTAGTCTCAGCAAACAGAGCTGATTCCTATAAAAAGAAAAAACTGCATGAATGGATGGCCTTGATTTATTCAAAGCACCAAATGTGTTAGCATGTTGTCCCATTTACTGCACACATAATGTTCTCCCAGCTTTTAGATAACAATCCTGAAAAGCCTAATGCTGTGTTTTAGTTATTTGGATGAAGTTTAGCAAAAATTCCAGGTAGGAATGTGCGAGTCTGTTGGGTGCCAAATAAAGCTGGTGGCATCTCAGAGATATGTGGCTTACTGTGACATATCAGGTCATGTTAAAAGCATATACAATAGTACAATAATACAGCTGGTCTTGTCACCCTTGTTCAGGATCCGTTGGGGGTCACATTAAATGCACTGGATAGCCTCAAGTACCATTTTTCTACAGGCAGGTTTAACATTGAGCTGGCATATATTACAACCCAGCTTTTCCTATCAAATCTAATTTTAGCAGCTGTTGGTACCTAAACCAAACCAAGTCGTGGGTGAAAGCTCGAGTCGATACAAAACTTACCAGTGAAAGTTAAACTAACAAGAAAACACAAAGATCTTAAACAGGAACATGAACTCTGGTTTCCAGAGTGGGACACCTGTCTGTGACTTAAGTCACTGCCAACCCTGTGGCTTCCTCACACAGACTCAGGAGACGCCAAAGAACGCCTTGCGTGCACCCACTGTGGCACTAGTGACGTTGAACAGTAGTACTTGATGCCCTGGGATGAGATTCGATCTAATAACCTGACCTTAAAGACAAAATGACAGTCATTTTGTTGTGTTTCCCCTATCAGTTACAACCTCTGATGGACCTTTGGTGGATTGTATAGTCAATTTCAGTGACACAGCAACTATTGGTCTCATGTTACCTTGAAAAACAGATTCCAGTAAGCATACAGGTCTTAACTTAAGTAAAATGAGAGCACTGCTGCTGCTGCAGACACTGACTGGACTTGATTTAAAGGCCATAACATAAGAGATTCATGCCTACTATTTTTGCTTTGCCAACAAAGGCTGATGTCTATACAATTTATGTTTTAAGTATTTTTATTTCCACATGTACGTAACCATGTTCAAATATCCACTGTGGAATAATAAAATATGAAAAAGGGTCTCAAAGGATGAACGCAGCTCTAACCATTGGAGACTCACATTAAAACCCTGCCAGTCCTTGAAAAAGCTCAATACACCCATACAAAGAAAGACTACTGTCATAATAGAGAAGGACAGGCTTTACGCGTCTATGACTAAAATAACGATCTTACTCAAACACAAACAGAAAGGAAATTAAGGAACAGTGACGCCAGCATGTCTGACGACATCATCTTACTACTGGAGACTAATGTGATCCCTGATACGCAACCTAAACCAAGAACACACAAATCAGTCAGACTTTATTCAGATAAATACAACTTTTCCATAACCAACTTCCTCTAAATTTTCTCCTTCCTTTTCTGTTATCTCTAATTTGATCCATTTCTTGCATTGCTTGCAGTCTCTCCCTCACCTCCCTTGCTGTTCTCTCCCTCACCTCCCTTGCTGTTCTCTCCCTGTTCCTAACACTCTTACTAATACTGTGTTTATTTCCCCCCCTCTGTTCTTAAACCCTGCAAGCATTCTGATTTAACACCCCTCTGGGGTGTCAGAAGCAGACAGGGGGAGGCTAAATGTTGAAGTCTTTAGGAAAGGAGGCAGGAAGCAGAAAGAGAATCTGACCACATAACTCTGATCAATGAAGCGTTGTGTACTGCACACTACTGCTGACTCATACTGTCAGACAGGATGGAGGGAGAAGAGGATGAATAATATAAGCAAGTGGGAGTGAGACAGAAGGACAAAGGGTGGGGTAGAGGTTACAGGAGAGTAAGAGAAACAAATGATATAACCAAGACGTATCTGTCACAAAGACAAACCTGAACAGTTTATAGGGACAGAACAAGGGAGGGAAGGAGAAAGTAAGCTAGGATGCTCTTATGTAGGAGGTAAGCTTTTGGTAAAAACATTCACAGTTGTAACAAAATCAGTACATACATAAAAATACTGCTTTAACTCCACTAGTCTTCAAACTGAGAGGACCTCAGACTTCTAGTAGGATGAGTGCAGGGGAATGAGTTATGGCTGGTTTGAGCAAGAGCCACAAAAACCTGCAAATTATTTTGATTTTTCTTTTGATTTCTACAGTCGGTGACCAGAGCGAGTGTACTCTACAACATCTGGACAAAGTCTTAGTTTTGAGTAGGGATGGGTATCGAAAACCGGTTCTTGTTGAGAACCGGTTCCCACTGTTTCAATTCCTTGGAATTGTTTGCCATTTTTGCAAACGATTCCCTTATCGATTCCAGTCGCCCCGAATGACGTCACCACGTTGCGGAGGGTCATTTACCTGGCAGGAAACACGGCGCCTCAAAACTTTGGTTATACTTTACGAGAACGGATGACAACAGGGCAACTTGCAATACTTGCTAAGTAGATATTTCATTTAAGGGAGGAAACACTACGAATATGCAAAAGCATTTGCTCACAAAACACGCGATGACCTTAAATGAATGTCGTGTTTTTAATTCCGATCCGGACTCGTGAATCTCAACCCAGCAGCAGCGGTAACGTTTGCACGTCCTCTCCCATTAATGCGGCAGGTAAATAATCAACTAACAGTGCATATTATGTTAGCGCGATCTGCCTTATTACAAAACCTGCCATTACTGTGCGTTTAGGTGACCATGATGAGAGAGACAGAGTCTGGCTCAGATGCTGGCAGTTCTCGCTGCAGTCTACCGGTAGCGTCTCCTTTCAGGCCAGGATAGACAAATGTCACCGAGCAGTGACTAAGTTTGTGCTAAAAGGCTTGGACCCATTTGCCACAGCAGATGCCCCGATTTTCGGTAAGTGAATGTGTTTAATTGTAGGCAGGGACATTACTGGATATTCTTGTGTAATTGTTACAGAATAATTTATGTTATACTTTGATATTGCTACAGAAGAATATTTATTTTATTATTTTACATTTACAATTTTTTTCCTGGGGACCCTGTGACACCCCATTGAGGAGCCATAGGCTGTGGATCTCTTAAGATCTCACTGCTGCGTTTGTAAGGCCATGTTACTCCTAAATTTCTATGTTGTTCAAAGAGAAGATATAAAACAAAGTTCTAAGCTAATCGACCTTAGTGTTCTCCTTTTATAAAAAGAATCGATAAGAGAATCGATAAAGAATCGAATCGTTAAACAGAATCGAAAATGGAATCGAAATCGTGAAAATCTTATCAATACCCATCCCTAGTTTTGAGTGAAATATTTTCAAATTAAAAATCACTTTAAATTAAATAACTAGCACAAAATAATAAATATAAATGTGAAGCACGCTGTGATGCTCAGTTAATTTCATCTGTCAGACGTCATGTTATACTCACCAAACTGCTGCTTTATTTTCTTTTACCAGAACAACTTTTACATTTTCCAGTTAACTGAAATGATTTCTTCTCTGTCTTGTTTTTTTCCATTTGTCATTATAACAAACAATGACTCAGCATCATTTCCTGACTGTTTGTCTTGCACTACTCTGTCCTTTATTTTTTGATTTATTTTTGTAAAATGTCTCAATTATCAGATGGACTGTCGAGGAAGGTAGATGTTCTCCTCTGATTTAATTTAACCAACTTTGATGATACCAAAACTTTTTATTAAGATGCAGTATTATGATTTCAGACACTAAAAACATCAGCTACTACTTTGGTTTGTACCTAAATATCATTGAAAGCTAACAAGCTAAACTACACGGGTGCACAACAAAATCTGTGTTAATTTAACACCAAATACTTTAATTATCATATAAAAAGTCCTGTTTTAATCGGTCTATAAAAAGAAGGCAAATATTGAGAAAAAAAAAAACTTTTTCCAGGTGAAATAAATGCTTTTCAGCCTGATTTTTCTCATTAAAAGAAGGAAGAGCAAGTGCAAATGGAATCTGCACTGTTAACTATCTAAACACTTTAACATTAAACTGCAAATAAACTTGTCTTAGCGTTTTTGTGACCGCTGCAGTTGGTATAAATTGTTGTATAATTTATCCATTTAAATTCTACTTAGGCTTATACTTAGGAATATATCTGCCTTGCTACCACGGGCAGATGTAGCCACTAGCTGTTTGCTTCACCTCTGCTAATTTAAGTAGCTAAACTGGACCTCTTAACCATGTTTATGTCTTGTTCATACTGACAAAGTAATACGGTCTGCTGTGTGGATAATGGCACTAACAATACATACAGCCTGTCCAAGAAGCCTTTGCTCAAGTTTTGGTTGCTGAAATTCTAATATTTCATTTGTACATTTGTACAATAAATAGTAGGCTGTCTGTGTGATGCGATACAACTGTTCAGGCTGAGAAAGTACCATGTTATCCAAGCTACAACCTGATCACTTCAGGCTAAAAAGCTAAAGCTAAAGCCTAAACCCCTAAATTTCAGCCTCAAAACAACAGTCAACATCAAGGTGACTATGCCCAATGTTTATTTACAGTCTGTAGTTTTTATGTAATCAATATATAATAAGTTAATAGTCAATACAGAGGTTTGTTAAACAAAACAAACAAACTGTTTTATTACTAGGATGTAATCGGTTATTGTATTGGCACTACATTCAGTCCCGATGTTCTTCTCCTTGACTAATTGACGAATTTTTTAATAACAAAACCATTAATCTCTTGTTGCAGCCAAATTCACACAGAGGACAGCAGGCAAGGATGCTATCAATGTCCTTAACCCCCCACACATCCACACACAATCCATCCACTGCACAGGCTTTTTCATTAGTCACTGTGGACATTGTAGCAACAGCTTGACTTCCCAGAGTCTTTATCTAAGAAACCAATTCCAGCTGCTTACACATCGCAGCAACTACAACGGCAGAAAACAGCAGAGATTATGTGAACCAAGGATTTAAAAGAATCAGCGGTGAGTTAGGAGGGGAAGACGTGCCAAGAAGTTTCTAATAATACATTCAGAACAACATCAACATGGCGTAAAACCCACCGAGTGCCACTTTCAAATGTCAAAAAATAAATAAATAAAAAATCCCAACCCCCTTTTTTTTTTTGGCATATATATATTGAATTTTATTTATCTACCACCTGGAGCTTATCACCTATGAGAATTGAAGACGAGGATGAATAATTCATTACAAAGTTATTTTTACATTTTGTCTCTCAGTGACGAAAAGTGCGAGTCAACATGGAAGCCTGAGATGTGGCACTGAGTGAGATATAAACTGCAACACATTTAAACAGAATACAGCACGAAGTAAATCTCATATTTATTATCAAGTCATGGTTTATTGTGCACATTTTAAAAGTGTGCAAGTCTCTTGTTCATGATGATGAGTTAACAAAGACCTCACCCTGTTAGGAGAAATGGTGTTCTTTAACATGGCCTGCAATTCATGGTGGGTCTGATATTGGAAGACAAAGCCAAAAAACAAGGGTTAGGGGGACATTTGTCTTCAAAGAAAAAGTTGTGCTTTACCAGTGCTGCTGGCACATTTCAAAACTGGTTTTTGTCAGTTTCAGTAAAGCTCAGCAAGCAGCCTGTGAGTGTTTCCAGCAGATTTGCTGTCTTTTGTGCAATCTACTGATGACCTCGCCAACCTGCTAGCAACTAAAGCAATCATAAGGAGGCTTGGAGGTCCTCATACCTCTTTACAACCACTAGCAGCTCCCACCAACCACTCATCAACCAATCATGGAATACACATTTATTTCCAGTGACTGGTGGTTACCAGATGGTTGCTGATTGGTCTTTAAACTTGTGTGACTGAGGTCTTAAGCAACATAGTGAGAAAACGAGAATTACTGCCATACCTCTGCCATCTTTTTCTCTGTGCTGGTTAATGCTTTACCTTATACTTCACATATTTATTCTTAGACTCTAGTAGAGAAGCTTTGCATGAATCACAGTTCAAAATAATCCCTTCTCATCTTATACTGCTCCTTGGGGCAGTAGTTCAGTAGGTTTTTAGCTTACACAGATTATTTGTAGACACTATGACCTCATAATTTGAAACTTCTACCGTGTTTAATATAAACACTGACACAATATATAAGATAAAAAATAAGGACAAGCAAAATAAGTCCTCTTCAAAGAAATTTTAGGGTAAAAAGACACTTGCAAACATTCAGCCGTTTCTTGTGGTGGCAGATAATCTTTACCTTTGGCATTTATTGCCAGCGGCAGAGCATTTCTGATATGCGTCTATTGACACCACACTGCAGACTGGTCCTAATGAAACCATAGCTTCTCTTTGCATTATTGATAGCTGGTCCTTTGATATATTCTTCGTGGGGTGAACAAGAAATAAGACTTCACAAACTAATGTACTGTGTTATGGTATATACAGTTTATGATATAGACCTGATTCCACCCTGTTACTATTAGAGGATGTATAGTAATCAGTGAGAGAGGCTGGAACATATATATGAGGTCTTTTGGGTTCTTTGACTCTGTCCTTGATTTTAATGTGTGACAGATGCAGCGTGTCTACTCCTATCCTAGCAGAGGATTTGTGGGTGTGCTGCAATCACTGCTGCATGGTGCGCATGTCAACACACACACAGGAGCACACACGCACACAAGGGAAAGACAGAGAAAAAAGGGGGTGGCTCTGTCTTGTCTAAATATAGGCCTCAACAGCAGCACAGCCTTAAATATTTCATTGCCTCTTCTCCAGAAATGAAGAGGGGGGGAGCCAGAGGAGGAAAAAGGAAAGATTGAGAAAGAGTCAGAGAGAGAGAGATGAGCAAGTGGAGGGGGGGCCTAAGGGGTTCAGGAGAGACTGAGATCAGGACAATAGGGATAGTCAAAAATAGGAAGAAGAAAGAAGAGCAAAAAAGGATACGCAGAGGAAGAAAGAAAGAAGAAAGGCTGGAGGCAAGGGAATCTAATCCCTCCTCCTCCTTTTTATGCAAAATAAGACTGAAATATTTTGGAATTTCTTCAGACAAGTGGTGCATCACGGCCGATAAGAGGAAGAGGGTTATCTTCTTATGTATGCGGAGTCGAAATCTCTGAATCCCTCCAGCTTGAAGGAACTTGGTATTGATAAGTTTGTGCTTGACATTATGAAAAATACTTTCATTTCTCAGCAAAATAAATAAATAAATAAATAATAACAGAAAATATCAAACAGATTAATGTCAAGCAGATTTGCAAACTGTCAAAAAGAAATGGCACCACACGGAAACTCAAGTATCCGACTACAGCCATGACAGAAGAGGATTTATTCCCTTTGGCGGTGTCATTCTGTTTTGGCCTCGATGTCACTTTGAGGAGGATAAAGTGTTGCTTTGTTGCTGATTTAAGCTGCCCTTCTTCCAGTATGCTGTTATGGACACTGTGCAGCATGCTGAAGGAGAGATAAAGGTTAAAGCCGCATCTACAGGGAGCTGCAGCAGCAGGACACTGGATGCAGAAGATCCTACAGTACACAAGCATGAGCGCAATCGCATGTACACTGCTTCACGGGAAATCCTCCACAAACACAACACACAAATCTACTAAGAACAAAGGCACAATCACGAACACATTATTTGCACATGCTGGTGTTCCCTTTGTTCTGTCACTGTTTCACAATGATGGATGAGCCTGAATGTGAAGCACATACAGGGTCATTACGCGAGGCCCACTGGAGGTTCTTAACAGCCCGACACCTACGGGGAAATGGGCTCCACAATGGAACAAGGTAACACCATCAAACGGCAATGATGAAGGACGCACACACAGGCAACGCTGCAAACACATTAAACACCAAGATGAGCAGATGCAGGCACATCTGTCTGCAAGCAATACTATATGCACCGCCCTGTCTCTCTCTTACAACCAGACACAATGAGACACAAACATGAACAGAGAACTCAATGCATGTAGCAGACTATACTGTAGACGGGTCAGGAATAATAATAATCAGTGTCAGTGACTTAAAAACACGCCTTATCAAAACATTAATGTATGGGTATATCAAATTAACAAAAAGGTCAGCTATCAACAAACTACATTGTGTCACTGGTTTGATCTTAAGCAGTCATTTAGCAGCTTACTGAGTTTATTTTAAGACTGAGTCATTTATTTTGGATTTGCATAGCTTAGACATTGACATCTTCTTCTACCATGAAAACGCAAAGTTCAACTCATGTGAAAATACTAAACACACTGCCAAGCAACTAAAAAACAAAAAAATTAAAAAAAAAACACTGTAATAGTTCACTCGACCCTCTTTAGTGCTGATGATGGCACACATACATTGTTTCAATAAGCTTATGCCAAGCTCATGTCACCATATTGATTTCCATCCAGAGTTGGATTCATTTTTCACTGAGATCTTGTATCGATGTTGGGAAAGTCAAACCGCTGCATAAAGCGGCACACATCCCACCGACGCTGATTGAAGTTGAGGTTTGCGGCGAGCGTCAAGATTATTTCTCACACTCAACACGCTTTCACTGAATCCTGGAATATTTCCATGTCGTTTCCAGCTCATTACGTATATTCGGGTAGTCTGCTGACCACAGTTTTGGGGACACAACATTGCTGAATCTTGTTGTGTCCCAACTGAATCTTGAGCAGATCAGATCAGCACCCACACTAGACACGATGGGTGCATCACTTCATGTGGTCTAAGGAGCTTGGAAAGAAAAGCGTCTGGACTTCTTTAAGTTTCTTTGAAGACGTTTCACCTCTTATCCGAGAAGCTTCATCAATTCTAAGAGCAACTGGTGGAGAGTCACAGATTTTAAGCCCTATGCGGGTGTCCCCAAGAGAGTAATGGACCCCCTATGGATCCTCTACCTAGTCACACGAGCCAAGGTGTGAAAACGGGTGTGGGTCACAATCAGCCAAGGTTTCAGGTGAACCCACTGTGAAGCCTAGCCCCACCTTACCATCCGATTTAAAGAAGTCCAGATCCTTTTCTTTCCAAAATCCTTAAACTACGATGACGTGGATGACTGATAAACTTCATGTACCTCTTTTCTGCACCACTGTGGAATAATTGAAATCTAGACTCAGACCACATGACCTTTAGCCAGTGCTTCAGTGTCCAATCTTTGTGCGCACTAGCAAACACAAGAAGAAGAAAAAAAGCTTCTGTTTTCTAGGTAAATAGAAGGAGCACTGGGAAGCAAAGCATACAGCAGACAGAGAGGTTGCAAAGGCAGAGGAAAAAGCTTATAGGGAGTTGTAGAAGCCGGGTTAAGACAGTATGTATTGTAGTATGAGACGAGCATCAGGGGTGATGTGTAACATCACAAGATGATAGTGAGACCCGCTATGATGTATGGTTTGGAAACTATAGTACTGACAAAAAGACAGGAGGTGGAGCTGGAGGTGGCAGAGGTGAAGAGGCTAAGAGTTTTGTTCAGACCAGAATGGACAAGATTATTAATGAGTATAGCAGAGGGACAGCTCAGGTTGAGCAGTTTAGAGACAAAGTTAGAGGGGCAAGGCTGGTGGCTGAGGTTTGGACATGTACAGAGGAGGAATAGTGACTAGACTGGACAAAGGATGTTGGAGATGGAGCTGCCAGGCAGGAGGAAAAGAGGAAGATAACAGAGAAGGATAGATGAAGTGAAAGAGGACATGCAGAGGGCTGGTCTGACAGAAGAGGTTGCTAGGGTAGGAAGAGATGGAGGCAGATGATCCATTGTGGTAACCCCTAAAGGGAGAAGCCAAAAGAAGCAAAAGAAGATATAGAAGAAGAGGCCGTTTTAGCAATCTCCTTAGTCGTTTTCTTTGCTTGATGCATCTTTTATCTGAATGCTGCAGCCAAGTCCCTGGGCAGCTGGTTTTGTCCGTTTAAAAAATAATCCCATATAGATGACTTTGTAATCTTTTCCATAACCAGCGAGTGTGTGCTGCTTGGATGAAAGAGGACTGTTCACACACCTCCCCTCAATAAATACGCCAGTTGTTGGACTGACGACTGGATGTGGATAAAATGTTTTATTTATATTTGAAGACATGATGAAATTTTCCCTAACTTCAATACGTAATACTGCAGGTGGAGCACAAAACAGCAATTATAGAAGAACTGCATGTTTAGACACACTCTGACTGTTTTTGTCCATTTTCTGATCCACACCACGTTTCACACAGCGAAGTTAAACTTTTTTATGCCGTCAATAAAAGATGGACCGATCACCTGCATGTCTGATGTCCACAGCTGTAGACTTTGGTGACACTATTGAGCTGAAAAAACAAATAAAAATCTATGATTACCAGTCAACTGAATTTAAATACACAATTTTTCCCAACTCCCACAACCCTGAACTGAATAAGCAGAAGAAGATGGATACATGGAATTTCTCCACTATATTTGTTTTAAGTTTAGAAGGTAAAAAAAAAAAAACTTTCTTTCTGGTGACACAAATTGAAAAGATTGAATAATAAAGATGCCCAGACTTAACTGGATGCCTGCTTCTAAAACAAGCTACAGTATATTTCTCAGAACAGATGGGAAATCGTTTTGTGTAACTTTATCAAAAAATTGTAACAAATAAATATAGATTTACTGAACTAAAGAAATTTTTATAACCTCATTCGGCTGCTCGATTATTTGCAAGGGGTCCCCACAGTGGATAGATCCACATATTTAATTTGGCCCAGATTTTATCTACAGTACACAATATCTTCAAAAGCTTTAGATTTTTAGTTTGAAAGGGCCTGAAGATCTCTGATGCCTGAGATCTTTCGGCCCTCAGGTGGCACTGCATTAAAAATATGCATGAGTATTCAAAGAAAAACCACTGCGTGGGCTCAGGAACACTTCCAGAACTCACAGTTCAGAGAATCAACCAAAAATGCAGGTTAAAGCTGTATTAAAGAAGTAGAAGCAATAAGTGAACACGATCCAAAAACACATCTTCTCTGGGCCAAAAGTCTTTTTCAAAAACATGGACATGCAACCTTTGGATTAAAGAGGAGCAGGTTTCTATCAAAGTTTACTAAAAAGCCAACATGTCTGATGGTATGGGGGTACATTATCTACAGGTTTTAAAGGAACGTGTGCTCCCATCCTGACGATGACTTGTTCAGGAAAGGCTTTGCATATTTAAGCAAAGCCTGCATTTAAGCAAACTACATACTGCATCTATTACAGCAGCATGGCTTCACAGTAGAAGAGTGTGGGTGCTTAACTGCCCTGTCTGCAGTCCACAATCCTCTCCAAAAATCCTTCAGCTGGTCCCCTCAGTTCCCAGATGTTTACAGGTTGTTATTAAAGAAGAGAAGATACTACAGTGATAAACTCGGTCCTCTCCCATGCTGCTGTCATCAAATTTGAAATGAGTCAATATTTTTCTTCATTTTAAACATTTGATATGTTTTCTATGTCCTCTGATGTGAATAAAAGTTGATTTATTAGATGAGCATTCTATTTTTATTTCCATTTTAAAGAACCCAACTTTTTCAGAACAGGGTTTGCATTTGCACAGTAGTTTCATTTCACATTAGTGTGTCGATCTTTACTGCGTTTGTCTTTTCCCTGCTCCCAGTCTCACTGTGAATGAACATCCTTGCATACAAGAGACAGGTGAAGCGAAATAACATTGAAATGGCGACATAAATCTAAAATAGCGTAGTTCTTCCTCAGTAATGTCAGCTCACTGGATCAGAGATTGCAGTTAAGTTAAAAAACTGAAGATTTACAAAAAAAGTGAAATATCTCATAACTGATAAGATTCCTCCATGTTACGTACGTTACATCTTTCCCTCAGCAATGCAATGATGCTGACGCGTGGCGTAGTGAACAGAGACCAACCGAGAATTAAACTGAACAGACTGGACAGCTGTCAGCAAGAACCAATCCAGCTTTTTAATCAGGATTAGCCTGATGTCCTATCAAAACATCTGATTGGCGCATCCATACTGACTTTTGTTCATTTCACATTTTTGACCTAAAGCGGACACAAAACCACGTAGAAACGAAACAATAGCTTTAGAAAGAATTAACAAACATTTTATCCCAATTATCCATCTGCCTTTCTCAGCTGAACAGGAAAACAACAAATGATGTACGAATTAATATCCTGTCCTGAAGCGTGCTCTGAGTCCTTATTAAGTGAACATTAGGGTTTAAGTGGGGACAGCTGCTGCTGCGTCGTCTAACTGCCTCATAATCCTGCAACCACAGGTCACATCAGCCAGTACCACACATATGAGCCAGTGTGACTGGATTTGACATAATGTTCTAGAAATTCAATTGAGCCAATTTTATTATTTTCTCAATTTAGGAAGCACGTTGCTCCTGCAGCTATGCGGGAAATTACCTCAAATGAGAGCCGCACAAGGTTTAAGTGGGGACAATATGCTGATTATTAACTGGAAGCAGTTTTCTCTACACAGTAAATAGAAGAAATGAGCTACCTTCACCTCGTGTCACCCACAAGTCTTTAAATCAGAACAGCTAACATTTTTCGGGACATTTTAACATATCATATTTAGGCACATAAACAGGTGACTCTGCTTTCACCAGTGCCTGTTGCCCTTCCTCTGACTACTACTTGTTTCCCTCACTGCTTACCTCTTGAAATGGCTAAGCAGGGTGCCAACTAGCTCCCCGATGCGGCTCTCATTGGCAGGCACCATACCCTGCAGGCACACCACGAGATCCCTGCTGTCCTTGGTGTGGAACACAACCAGCTGGTCCTTCCCGGGGGACACGCTCAGCCCTGTCACCTGAGATACACAAATAGAGAGAGAAAGGACTGAAACAGAAGATGGCAGCACTGCATGTACAAGGATGCCAGCTGCCGTTAAACCCTGAAGAAGAAGAAGCTGTGTCCCAGAATTCATAGCGCGGCCCTGCTCAGTTTCCAACAATGGCGGCAGCTAGTTAGTTTTAATATTACTCTTATTATTCTTTCTGGGTCACAAAATAAACGTTTAACATATTTTCAGGCGAAAATGTAGCTGTGTAAACCTCAAATATCTGCTCAGTTTATCAAGACATCACATATTTTCAAAAGCGCTCCGACGTTTTCGGAGACGTCTGTTTTCCACCAGCTCGATAGCTAAGCGGGGTTTAAGGCTCGCTAGAGCCCGTGAGAACACCGGACTCCCGGCAAATCGTTTTCAAACCCACCGCCGTCTTTCGCTACTCAGGTTAAACATGATATATAAGTCACTTAGATAACTTCAAAATGTTATTGTTTGGCTGTTATATTTTAGATAGCAAGGTGCAGACGGCTGAGTTTATTAAACTTCACCAAAACAATCTGCAAATTTCATTAAAATTTAATAAACTATCATCTTGCCTTTATTTTTAGTTAGCACATACCTTAAACACTTAAAGCTGTAAGCTAATGATAGTTATATAAGAGCAGATGCTGCGGGTGCAATAAGCTGTACATTTTATGTCCAATGGATGCTTGAAATGATTAGTCGACTAATCGCAAAAATAATCAGTGACTAGTCGACTATCAAAATAATTGTTTGTTGCAGCCCTACTTTGATGGCCGCTTCCATCCATGATCTAAAACTGGTTTCTTGAACAGCAAGTTTAACCCACTCAAATCTGCCCATCAGTCACCAGATCTCAGTCCCAGAGAGTGTTTGAATGGGAGATTCGCATGGTGGATGTTTCGCCAACAAATCTGCAGAAACTGTGTGATGCCATCATATCAATATGAAGCAAACTGTCTGAGGAAGAGGCCAGTATATGTTAATGATCTTCTTCCGTTAGTCTTGTCTTTTTCCAATATGCACGTCTTTATCCTGTTAATTTCAACAGTGGGACAAGGCTGGGCATGTACTTTTATTCTTTAAACATTGTGTTTTCTTCATTTCAAAGGAAACTATTAGCCGCTCGATCTTCTAGCAGAAATTGTGTAGGCTAAACATACTTTCCCCCCTTACTTTTCATTTATGATAGGATTGTACAAAATATTGCTGCTTGTTCCTGTTTTTATGTGTCCCCGAAAAGGATGCATATACAGGGTATATGGTATATGGAAGAAAAGAAAAGAAATACTCTGTTTGAATCATGAAAAACCCCTTTTTGAATTTTCTCAGAATAAATAAGAAAAGATCATTACTATTACACTAAGGCAAATTGGTGATTTATCGACAAGATGTGATGAATTACTCGGACAAATATCAGTCAGTATCCGTCTCTGGTGTCAACTGGTGTACGGGATTTCTTCTGGTGGAGAACGTCATCAGCATCTAGAGTAATGCTTTATAGATTAGCCTCCCAAAGGGCCAGTCTAATTTTTCCAATTAGAGCCCCCCGAACTAAAGCAGCTGGGTTAAAAGGAGACTCTGTTTTTCAGCTGGATTGTCTGCTTCACAGGTCTAACAAAGCTGCAGGAAGAATCCAATATATTTACAGACAAACACTTTTCAGGAGAAAAAAGAAGACCTGAGCTTCATTTCTCATTAACTTCCCATTACTTTTCCCTTTATCCTATATCCACCCTCTATTTAGCCTCGCTTTCCTTTGTCTCCTTTGTCATCTCCCCTAGGTTTTAGCCATTTTTCTTTGTCTTTCCAAGTTGAACTGAAGGCAGTGAATGTTGAGGAAATAGCCAGAGGGCAGCCAGTCAGCTACACTAATAACCATCACCAGAGAGCAATGCCGAGACAAACTCCCCATCACAGGCAGACAAGCAGAGACAGGTTTTGACCGGCGGCAAATCAACCAGCTAGCTTATTTAGCCTCAACATGATGCCCGTGATTTCAGAAACAAACACTTCACGTAATCACCGTGAATTAAAGCCTAAAGCCATGCCTCTCTGTATAGCAATCCACCCACAGTTAATTACAAAGAGCCGATTACATTTACATTTATATTAAAGGCTTAATTGATTGGAACGACAGTCGGTGTTCTAATGAGTTGGGTAATGATACATTCAGATTCGCTTCCTTGTCTCATTTTTTTCTCTGTCTTGATTCCCCCAAATCAGTTTAACCAGAATATGAAATCTGTTAGAGCCATTCATCTGCCCCGCCACCTGCTCAATGACTCGTCTGTCATCCCGTTACATATTTAACAAAACTTGGAGATGTGGACATATTTTAGTCCTGCCCTCCAATTTGGGCGCTACACGCTCTGGATCTGCATTGACGATTACACTGTAGGATTTTCAGTGCAGTTGTTATGTAGACTACACAACTGTACAACTTTTGAGCCTTTTTAAAGATGTGATGAATCCCAGTTATTTCATAATATTTCATGTTCTCCTCTTTGTTGTCTTGTTTGTTAATAATAACCGATTATCTTTAGGATATGGAATATTGCAAGAAATGTGAAACTGTGAGTGGAACCTTCACTCTTACACTTCATGTTATAGATGTTTCAATAGTTAATCAATTAAAAGTAAATATGAACACCTTCCTAGATTTATTATCTTCCAAAAATTTTCTGAAAACTTGAGATATATATATATATATATATATATATATATATATATATATATATATATATATATATATATATATATATATATATATATATAGATATAGATATATAGATATAGATATAGATATATATAGATATAGATATATATATAGATATATAGATATAGATATAGATATATATAGATATAGATATATATAGATATCTATATGGACCACGGATGTCAAGAGGACAAAATGTGAACAGCAGGTTTTCCCAGTTTATTCTTTGGGGATCAAATAATTGGTTATATAACACATCCCAGAAGCCCAATTACGATGGAAAGGGTGGATGCTCTGTGATTAAATGAATATAATAACTTAAGCTCCATAGCCATCCATGTTGCAAAAATGCAAGGGCATTCAAGCTGCAGATGCACAAATTTACAGTATTATTACAATTTATTTTTCATCATATCCTGATCTTGGGAGTGCATAAGCTGGCACTTCTTGTGTTCAATGCTTTTGAGTTATTGGAGACAACTGGTCAAGAAAAACACCACGCACTACACAGCCCTATGTAGACTATTGAACTGAGTGTGTAAATAAAGTATATGTGGTCACACTGCAGCTCTAGTTTGTGTTTGGTTGAGAGGTATGAGGAGAGCGGGAGCTCACTGCAAAGAAGGGAGGGAACGAGCGCACATACAGGAGGCCGATTTGTGCACATGCCTGAATGACACCAGACATCAGCAGATCTGCCCTGCCGCTCGGTATCCATGACAACACCGTCTCCTGGGAAGTTGGCATGACAACAACGGCGGGAGAGAGAAGAGAGAGGGGAAAGTCAGCACTAGATAGGAAATGGGGGGGAGGAAGAAGACGAGGTAAAAAAGAATGAAAAAAAAAAAGACAAAAAAAAAAAAGATTGCGAACAGAAGCAACGCGAGCCACCGATTCAGAATCGGTATTTCACCCCTTTCTTCAACGTTATTTTGTTTAATTTCAATGAACGATAACAAGCCAATGATCTCACAGCATTAATTGGCATATAAATCCTCTGGCAGACAGTTGTTGGCTCTTCACTACAGTTTTGGCCATCTATCAGCCCAGTCTTTCCTTTTAGCTGCCCTGCAGGAGCAGCAGTAAATACACAGAATAGGGCAGCCAAGGGGATGCTGTGGTGTTAGCCTATCACTGCTAATCAACAATGAACTAACTGCTCTCCCCTCTGTTTGACCTTGTCTGATCAATAGCACCAAGTCACGCTGCTGTGGCTGTCTGCCCACATCTCTATCCGCTCCTCCTCACCCACCTTTCCTTCAGCTCTTGCACTTTTTCACCTTCACCAATTCACTCACCCTTGCAGTCTGACATTTATTACATAAAGGTCTTGTATGTTATGTACACACTGGGACAGTGATGTAACGATTAAAAAAAAAAAAAGATGAATGAAAGTTCGACACCTAAAGACCGTGTTATGTGTTTGTGCATTTATTGGTTTAGAGCAAGATGTTTTTATTTAAATTTGCTTCTATCTCCACTTAAAGGCAGTTTCTTTGTGCACATGTGGACCTTCAGTTGCTGCCATTTTTAGATCACACCATGGAAATTCTGTTCTGATCACTTGCATTTGTGCATCAGTGATGTGTTAAATCTCCTATTCTGTGCAGAAATGTCCATCCTGCAACTTCAATTTCAGTTTGAAGAGGACAAAATTACAGGAAGCCAGTTGCAGGTGGTGAAGAAAAATCTCCTGTCTCTTCAGTGTGCTGTGAGAGGGCACACAATGTCAATTTGTACAGTGTGACCCTGGGCTGGGAATTCAGGCAGCACAAAGCTGTAAATGTTGGAAAAATAAATGAGAACCATGCGTCTGGTTGCATCACCATGAACTCTGCACTTTCCTCCCCTGAAAATTGCTGTGTGGTCCCTGTGTTGTTGCCTGATAACCCAGCGCTCATCAGCAGTGATACAGAAGATGATGTTTGCTCTCAGGAAAATTTAAAGTCAATGAAGAAATTGATGCGGTGTACGTACAAGCACTTGTAACGTGTCTGCAGGAAAGAGATGCTTTTGAACAGGTGGTCAGCTGAATTTAAATGAAGTCTGGACTTTTTATAAGCACAGTTGTGGATCTTTTACAATAAAAGCGTACCTCTTATTGTACAGACACTAATTTGTGAATGCCGATGACTTCATTAAAAAGCTTGGCACTGTAATCATTTCCAGTAAACAGCCGTCTGTTGGGAGTATTTGCAAAAGAGCCCAACCTAATAACAAAAATGCACAATATTACTGAATGTACGATTTCAGAACACCACTAATTTTTTATATTTTAGATCAAATCTGAAAAAAGACGAGCTGTCAGAATGTCTCTGTCCTCACGTTTCCCTCCAAATACAGTTTGCATGTAGAGCTCTGCGTATACTGAACTACTCCCATTGTGTTACTGTCAATGTTTGAATGCTACAAACCATTCCCTGTGCACTGATGGCTCTCTGTATGCCTCGTACATCAATTCAGGATGTGCATATGCATATGTGTGTGTCACTCTCTCTGAATGAACAATAACTAAAAATCCCCTTAACTCATGCTGCTCTCTCTGTCTGCCACCATCTGTCTCAACTCAATCTCCCAATTTCACTTCCAGATGCAGCGATGCCGGATTTGGGTGTCCATCTACAAGCTCTCTAATTCCCACTTGTCACTTTGTCAGATTCAATGCTGGGGTTTCTTGTCATAGCTGTCAGTGCACAGCAGCCTCATATCTCACTCATTTCTTCCACACGACAGGGGCGTATGTGCCTTGGAGATTAATGCGTTACACCTTCACTTTCTATATCATTTTTGCCTCGCCTCGAAGGTCAGAGGTGCAAAAGCAGAGCACAAGCAACGTTTGTGCCATTTTACCGCAGCAGAGCACTTGATGGCCAAAACGGAAATGCCAAAAGTTTGTGTAACATGTTCATTAAAGTTTAAAAGAAAGAAATTCTACTTTCAAATATATAATATATAGTTTATACATGCTCTGTGAGATTGAACTTTTATATCTCAAGAGTTTCACCTGAGTGGTGGTCGGCCTGTTATCGTAGTAAAAACACCTGAACTACTGTGCAAGTATAATTGACACCCACATGAGCAGTAATATAAAGTTTTAGCTCTCTGTTCATTCGTTTAAATAAAGACTGCTGTTGTAAGCCCAGCGTAAGTGGCCAGAGATGCTGCGGTCAAGTGGTCAGACTTTTTTCCTAGGACTGCGATGGCACCCAGAGCTTAAATTTATCTCAGGGATAGTCCAGCAGTTATTTTGGAGCATGCTTGTATTAGCGACAGCCAGGTTTGATAATATCAGTAAAATCATGACCATCATTATTTTACCTGATCGACTTCCAAAAGCAGACATTCCTCAACTAATAAGGAATGCCAAATATCTCATTTGCTATGAAGTGAACACAAATTAAACTAAACAGCTGGAGGCTTTGGACATTAAATGACAGATTTTAAACATGAAGACGAAACAGTGAGAGATGTTAAAATGAGAAGTGTGCAGCTTAGAAACTGCTAGGGTCAGCATAAACACCAAGTTAATGCACAGCTTGTCAAGAACCCCAAATGCAAAAATGCACACGGCTAATCTAACTTGCAGCAAGAAAGCAAATACGCCAACTTTTGAGCATGCCAGTTACGGGCAGAGACTAGGGGTAGTATAATAATCAGTTTAGAAGCTTACAAGGACAAACTGAAACAGGATCAAATCATCTACTGACCTTATAATAATAAGCTGTTATAACAATAGCAGCAGTTAACCTTAAATGATGCTAGTTTTGGCTGTAATAAATGGCAGCATGAATCATACAGGACACATTTACCATGGAAACAGCCTCCTGTGCTACGTGCATGCAGCAGCATTAATGAACCTATCACAGTGAGAACGTGAATTAAAACCAGCCAACTGCAAAGCTGAATGAGAATTTTTGCATATTGACACATTGCCAGAGGATAACAGGCTGGTGGGAAATCAATACTGTCACCTTTGCTACAGATTCAGGAAGCCACTCACACTGCTTCCTCTTTCTGTTTGTTGTTTGCTGGTTCTAACATACAGCAGGACATCAGTTAGGAGGGTTCGTGGTGGATGCTTCACCAGCAGTGTTGGTCAAGTTACTTGAAAAAAGTAATCAGTAACTAATTACTGATTATTTCCCCCAAAAAGTAATCCTGCTACTTTACTGATTACTTATTTTCAAAAGTAATTAATTACTTAGTTACTTTTTAAAAACACGATTTACAACCTGAATAGGTAATAAAGCCCTATTCTACTTTTTCTGCATAATCCATCATACAAAATGTAATCAAATGGAAAAGTCTCTTTTTTTTAAACTTGTTTTATCAGTTTTAATCTTTTAACTTTATTCATCAAGCAAAAATTAAATTATATGCACCATTCTCTGACTTGAAGAAATTAGTTTAACATTTAAAGCTATTTTCTGCACATTCCAGCACATAAAATAAAATATTTTTTGTGTTTACACTCACTCTTTCAAATAGATGCAAGTAAAACACAGCAGAAAATAAATAAAATCAAAGACTAGCGGTCCTGTTGCTCTATTTTCACCTGCATAGCAAGCGGAGGTTTGCCCTGGTGCAGGTGTGCTGCAGCGGTCAGTTGAAGAATCCGCACACTCGGGGTTTGCTCGGAAGTTCAGGGGTTTTTTCGCTGTAAAAAGAAGTTTTCTTCCCACGCAGTGAACAGCGGACACTAATGTTTTTGTCACTTTTTACGGAATCAAACTCAAAGTAAGGTCAGTACTTCCACGCTTTAAACGCTGCACGCTCATACTCTCTCTGCACTCGATATATGATCCATTGTTGATCTGCACACAGCTGTTGTCACGAACGTCGCACTCGCTTACGTCATTGTCATGAGACACTCGCAAAAAATCACGGTTTTAGTAACGCAGTAACGCAGCGTGCTTACGGGAAAGTAACAGTAATCTAATTACCTTTTTGCAATAGTAATCCCTTACTTTACTCGTTACTTGAAAAAAGTAATCAGATTACATCTCTGTTCACGAGCCACCAATTTTATATTCATGTTTGTCCACACTCATGTGAAACTTTAAAAGGAAATTAATTTAAAAAAAGAATCAAATAAAATGTTTTGCCAAGAAATATCTACTTCAGAAGATAAACTTGGGGATGTTGCTACAATGATTTGTAAAACTTGGATTATTGACACACATCTTCAACTTGCCAACCCAGTAGATCGATATAACAATCACCACTTCAAAGTGGGGATGCTAGATTCATAACACCAATTCAATACACATGGTCACAATCTCACCTCCTGTTTCTCAGATAAGATTCTGATTTATGTGAGGAGATGTGTTTTTGCAGATTCAGATGAACTCGAAGAAATTCCCTAAAGACCTGACCGAAAGTTTAAAAGGATGGGATTTTTGCACGTACAACTGATGGAATTTGCTTGCCCAATAGTTAAAAATATATCATTTAAACTAATTTAAATGATCATTTTAAGCCAATTAGTCTGAGCAAATGTTTCTAATATTCGTACCATTGTACAGCATGTTGACAGACCAAGCAGTTAATCAACTGAAAAAAAATATCTAAGACTCTTTAATTACAGGAAACCTTCTGAGCAGCACTCCTTTACTAAATACTAAACATAAAGTTTAAAACTAATGTACAGCATGAGAAGAATGATTCAAATTCCTGCTTTCATAATTACACCAGGCAATTCATACTTCTTATTCCACAGAAGCAGGTTTTCAATTTCCAATATATGATTTCAGTTAAATGTAGTAAACAATTTAACTTGGCCATAAGTAGGTCATATTAAATTCTGCAGTAAATTGGGAGTTTAAATTGGTGCTATACAGATACATGGCTGGGGTTCAGCAATAAATAAATTCATGCCTTATCATATGAACCCTCACGCACTCACTGTCATTCGGTCTAATATCTGTTTGATATTGATCAGAGAAAGGGTGTTTAGATCCACCTATCTATCGTCTGGAGCTGGTATCACAAAGCTACAGAAAGCTAGGACTCAGATCAGCAAGTTTAGTCATTACTATCCAAAGTACAGTAGAGCTAGAAGAAAACAATGGATGGAGTATGTAAAACTTAGAAACACTCATATGGAAAAACACATTAGCACAACAGTGAGCAGTGTCGCATAAAATCTCAACAAACTGCAGCATAGCCTGGATGCTGTGGCTTTGTACCTTAGCAGGGCTCAGCTTCAGGATAGTTTCTGAACAAACAATAACAATAACAATTCATATACCACAAGTATAAGACATGATAACCTCCTTTTCTCAAGTGCCAGTCTTTTTTTTTTTTTAATTCTTTTTTAGTGTTTTATGAACATTTCTTAAATAAGATATAATGTAAAGGATTCTGAGCATTGGTTGCAAATGTCTACAAAGAGTTTAGAGTAATTCCAGTGGACAAATTGGCTGGTTGGAAAGTAAATGGACAGTTTTACGAGGGGAATTCTGAAAGGCCTGAAGCAGTATTTTAAAAGGAAAAGGCTTAGCATAAATAAGTTTTTTATATTTATTTCACCACTATGATAAAACCCCTTACTTTGCATTTGTGTAAGAATACATAGCTGGGAGTAGCTGCTACTCACAGCTAACTATTTCTATGTGAAATGTTATTTGTTTTACTGTTACCGTTTTTAATTACAAAACTTTAAAGTTTAAATCAACAAACTTATTTATGCATATTCTATGAATTTCTATTTAATTTATGATGTTTCAGGTAGAGACGACTCAAGTGTCTCATTCTGACCCACACCTGCGACACTAACAACAAATTTGATGTAAATATGAATTTACATCGAGAACACTTTATGTTACATTTCACTAGCTGGGACCACATCCTTGGTAACGATGGGCGATGAGGAAATGTGAACTGGTGCTGTGGTTTGGGGGAAGGCCTCGAAGGGGACTGGCAACGGCTCCCGGGCCGGGCAGATCCCCATGTACTAACAAGAAGTGAATGAAGGAAAGGAAGAGAGGAGAAGAGAGAGAAAATTGGGGGAAGGGTGGGGCATGAAAATGAGAACAGCAGGTATTGGTGAAGGGGGGCTTTTATAGCCTGAGTCCGGAGGGGGCGTGAAGGAGGAGTGGTCCTGCTCCTGAAATTAAGATGATATCTCCACTAAGCAGATAAGCAGCATGTAACCCCTGAACTACAGGGTCTGTTACAGCAGTATCTATAGAGCTGATTTTGTCTGTTTACAGTAAAAGAAGCGTTAAAACAAAGAGTGTCATACGTTGTAGAGGGGGATGCTCTTCATGGGTTTGTACTGCTTCAGGGGGTCCATCTTGTACAGGTGGCGGTCAGTGATGAGCACAGCCCGGTTCTCCGACTTGTGGAAACGGTTGATCTGGGAAACACAAAGCTCCTCATTAGTGACACCACGGGATACAGTAGGTGCACACAAACACGGTGACATTTACACACCCTGCAGGGAAATGTTGTGAGCCATCAGCAGCTGGGTTTATGTCTTTGTACACACAGACACGTGTTGTGAGTGTGTGCACATGTGGTAAAGTCATGGATATCTGCTCTGAAAAGCTTTTACCTTGCGTACGTTGCAGGAGAACAGGACTCTCATGAATTTGTCTTTCCGCTGCAGATCGCTTGAGACCAGTGTGAACGATGCTGCTGTGTCAGGGCTGTCTCGCTTCTGTCAGACACACACCACAAGAAACTTATCAAAATATTCCAGTTTAACTCGAATTAATTCACAACCTGCCCAAGTTAAGATGAGCTTATAAATATCCTATTTATGCATGCATTTTTATTGGTTTAATGAATGTATTATCTCACAATGAAAATGTTTTCATTGCAGGAGTTTTAAATGAATAAATTGTTTGAATCATATATAATTAACCTAAAGACAGCCACAACATCCACTGACAAAAAACCCTGGCTTAATTGGGTACATTCCTTCAGTCCAGTATTCACACTCTATGGTAATTACTATTTACTGGGAAAACAGCTGAGCCAACATTACATTGTTAAGATGCTTATCTTCTTATGTCTTCTAATGTCCACCGGGTGTAATTGAGGTCTGTAAAATAAATGCGAGGTGTAAAACTGCTTCCCTTCTTTTTAGGCTTATTTTCCATTCATATCACACTGTTTGTTTCTTGTCTTGCTTGATACTTTCTTTAATAAATCTGCTCAAAGAATGAGACTAAACACTTTTCCTTTGTTTTTAACTGGAAGGTTTCTCTATAGAGTGCATATAAAAGTTAGACAAGGCCACCATATCATCACTTATTGGTTCGTGGTCTACAACTTTGAAACTTTGAAATGAAATAGGATGTCATGAGCGATGATCAGACTGATTAATGCCTGAATCCAAAAGAAAATAAACCAGGGTTTTAAGTTTGGATGCAGGCAGTATTATTAAACATTGTCTGATTGAAGAGTCAGCAAACAATGAATGAATTAAATCACATGTTTAATACCAGCAGGGTACTCTATTTTTCAGCATTTTATGCTACAAACTGCATAGCATTGAGGTTCAATAACTACGTCTGATCTGGATTTCAGCCACAGAGAAACAGCAGCTGATGCAAGCTGCAGGAGACAAAGCCTGCATGAACAAAGCTAGCATGGCCAATTTCACTCTGTAAAATATGTCTTTTTCATGACTGGACTCATGCTACCCCTCCTACTCACCAGATAGTTTCCTTCCCAGGCCCGTTGCAGCCCCAAATCAGCCCTCTGGCCCTTCAGGGCCTCCAGGCCGGCTACCTTGGCCCTCACCTGCAGGGTCTCCTCTGGAGATAAGCCTTTGATCAGTGTCCATGCCCACCACCTGGAGATAAACGCATCCAAAAACACACACACAGAGCAAACTTAGAACGGAGGAAAATCGAACTTTCTATATAAAGGATGCTGCACAGAGCCTTGTTACTGTAGTCGGGTCAGTGGGGTGTTGCAGCAGGACTGCAGTCGACCCCGTCTTCACTGTACTGTATTTACTGACAGCCAACATAATTCTCTAGGAGGGTTATTTTCTCACTGTGTCCGGCTTCAAATAGAAAAAAGGCAAACAAACAGACAATGGGATGAAAGGAAGTGATGAGCCTTTGATGGAGAAAGAAAAATCAATGCCCAGTGTGAGCCCAAGGCAGAAGGAAACATGTGTAAGTTGCTTCAAAAAGACTCATCTGGATGTAAAATAACACTGGAGGGCATGTGTTGTCTCCTGTGGTTGGAGTCAGATTTACTTTTAGTTCAGCCAATTTAGGAAAGCGATTTTCTTCAAAAGAGAACAATTTAAAAACATTTTGTTTGAATAAGGTTCAGCTTCTGTTTCTGTTCTGAACGTATAATACAACAACAGTTGGTCATCATTAAAAGCTGATATTTGCTTCTACAAGTTTAACAGTTCATTTACTCTTTTAAACTTTAATTTCGTCCTGTGGTTTGTTTCTTTTCACAGAGAAAACAAAGAAAGCAAACTTAAAGTGAACCATAAGCCTTATAAGAATGTTCTGTCTGCCTGTTGGCTAGATGTGTTCGGGGCAGGAGCAACAAAAGTCAATACAGGAAGAAGGTGCTGTATTCAGAAATAGTGGATAACAAGGAGAATTTACTCCTAACATTCATATTTGTTTATGGTGAGAATGTGATCCCACCTCGATCTGCCACATGGACGCTGCAAGTCTGAGCTAAAGATCTCTCAATAGCCACGTATGCTTTGAATTCTGGGAGTACACAAACTCTAAAATAAATGTTAGGTGTGCAGATTAAACAAACTGTACCAACTAGCTATAAAATTAACCAAGCCCTCACCTATATCCTCTACTTATAAACCCAGCCCTAGACACATTTGGCCAACAAGCAGGTTAAATGCTCTCACATGGTTTACAAAGATGGATTCTGGTTTGCTTGTAGTTTTTTCTTTGCGAAAACAAAACAACAGGGAAAAGTTACAACTCTGCAGTCTAATCAATTATTCCAGACTAGCATAAACCAATTATAGGAGTAGAAACACACTTACATACATGATGGGCCTGTTTAAAAATCTATCTCGGCAGATGTTTTCTTGTGGAGTACCTGCTATGGATGCTCTTGAGCGCCTCTTCAAACCTGCGCAGAACCTTGGGGGGCGTGGGCCACTTCACGTGCCTGCCATGATCCTTCATGGATCGCACGTTTTTGAAGCGACGGTTGACCTCACGGATGTAAGACTTGACCTTGTAGCGTCGGTAGGCCTGCAGGATGGTGAGGGCAGCTCGCATGCGTCTGTACCGCATTCTGGCTATAGTTCCTCTCCACACCTGAAGACAAGGGTTCACATAAAGAATACATAGATATAATTTTATTGCAATTACAGTACAGATCTCCACATAGAAAGTACTTTTAAATGCTTTATGGCAATCCTCACTCTGGGTTTTATGGCTTATTATTGCCTCTCTTTCTGCTCATAATGCAAAATGATATTTTGATAACTTTGCAAGGAAACTCCATCATTTGGGATGACAGGCCAAGTCTGCCTTTCATAGAAAATCCAATCCATCTCTATAGTGAGCTAATAAAAACCTTCACATCTGATTTAAAACTACATACTGTATGTTACAAACATAGTCTGGCTGAAACTGCTGTAAAAATGAAGAAATTCTTCACAGTAGTGTAACAGTGGGCTGTTTTTATGGCTGAGTGGTGTGGATTCCTGTGTTTGGCTGAGAACAGTGTAAAGGTTTAACTAGCAATGGGCCAGACACTCCAGCATCGATTAACCAGTTGTAGCCAGAGCTTATCTGCAGAGTACTAGTTAAAATGTTCAATACAGCAGCATTTTTGTAACCATGGTTTAAAGGAGCAATGGAATAGGGACAAAATGAACTTCTACATAAACAAGATCCTGAATTCAGGATGCGTGGCTGTAGCTGCACATTTTAAAGTGATAAACTGTTTATGGAGACTACGGCGCAAACACTGAAATTACTCTGCATTACCAACCACACTTTAAGCCACAACTTTTCACACTGTTTTTCGAATATGTAAACTAAACCAACAAATGTAAAGTAATACTGTGATGTATTTTGATTTATTCCTGTATAGTGTGAGTGCAATCCCAAAAGTAAGGTTTCCAAAGCGGTGGGGATGTAGAGAAACTGTTCATACGGCTGTTCGTCACACTGTTGTGATTGGTGCTTCCTCCACTCTCAAACAAGCATGCTCGGCTTCACTTGGATGCTTGTTTGGGCTTGGCAGACGTTGAAAATGGAGCTCCCGTTTTCAAGGGCGAAATGTGCGCAGTTATTCGATTTTTGAACGCAAAAGGCGTTAAACTGTTTTGTAAGTGGTGTAGAGAGTTTACAGCAGTACGAAGAGGTAAAAGATGAGGTTCAACGCTTCCTGAAGGACATGGCGGCGAGCTGGTACGACATGGGCATTGTAAAACTGGAACAGCGCCTACAAATATGCATCAACTGACATGATGATTATGTAGAAAAAGAAATAATTCAACCTTTAAAATGATGTAAATATTATAGAAAATAAACAGTTTTTGCATTTCTAAAAAAAAAAATAGGAGATCTTACTTTTGGGATTGCCCTCATATATCCAGGTTCCTCCAGGTTTTTCCTAAATGACTTTTTACTGACTGTATACTGGTTATATATTTAAAATAAACTAAAACAAACAAACAAACCTATGACTGACAGTAGTGTATATACTCTATACTCTGTCAAATGACAAATCAAACTGAACTATACTTTAAATCAGCATTGGTTTTCTTATAGTGTAGTACTACACAGTACAAAGAGACTCAGACAGCAGTGATGTTGCTTCACCAGAACCACAGGAACAAAACATTTTTAAATTGTGGAGCAGAAACAAGCAATTGTGTCAAAAATGTACCTGAAACCAATATTAATAATTTAATAACAATAAAGTAAAATGAAAAACAAGCAGGGAACTGTCAGAAAGAATAAGGAAAATAGCCCCCCCGCCTTTTCGTTCAGCAGACCTGCAGTTTCACTGCAGTTACTTTAAACCCTCCTGTATCAGAGACCACATCAGGGATCCTGCTGTACCCTCAGACAAACACTGACACGCGTTATCAATAATTTAAAACACTGTCCAAAGCTTCAACTTCGAATGACCTAAAATGGCCTTCATGTGAAGAAACAACTTCCAACATTTTGCCCTTTTATGGACTGCAGCAGGTTGCCTAGCTCATGAATCCATGATAAAAATGAACCGTAAACACGTGCAACCCACTGCACTTAAATATGAATCATGAGGTCTTCATAGCAGCATTAAATTCACTTAAATACCGCTATAGTAGCTAATATATAAGCACATATTTCAAAGTGTCAAGCACCATGTTTTTAAATTAATAATTTTGTTGTGACTCACCATTACAACTCATTAAATCTCTCATTTGTTATACATTTCTTACTGCAATGTTTAAACAGCCTTTATTCAGTCTAAAGAAGCTAAAATAAGGACCTGCCTGTAACCAAACATAGACTGAGTGGCTATTAGACACTCGAGAACATGAATAATAGATGTAAGTGGGGCCCCAGAGAACCATAACTCTAAACTCGGCCTCACTAAAATCGCCACCATATGTCTTCCTTTCGCTGTATTCCCTCCCTCTTATAGACACATACACAGGCATGCATGAAGCCTCTCAGTTTATTCCAGATTTAAGTGGCTACATTGTGTCTAAATAATCTTTCATCGCCAGTAATCCAGTGTCACAGACCTACAAATTTAAGGCAACGCTGCAGACTGCACTGGAGGCTCTCTAGCAGATATCATCTGAGTGTAATGCGCAGTAATCATAGATATCATGAATATTTAATGGATTCAAAGTGTGGGGGAGGCCGGTGGCAAAGAAAAGGATTTGTTGCATTTGCATATTAAAACTGTGGAGGTGGTAGTTTTCACCTGATGAGACTAACAAATGCCAGAGAGGAAGATAAGTCATGCACTGCTGGACTGCAGCAGAATAATTAACCGCACCAGCTGAAAATTGTTTTATATCTAGTGAAACATTTTCACTTTTTAACTAAAGCATGTAGAGAATGGTCTAGCTTAGAGTGCTGACTTAACCACGTCATTACTTACAAAGTGGAAAGAGGGTAGTTATGAGCAGAAGCTGAATCACATTTGGATCAATGAGGGAAAGCTAGCATGTTATGTAATGACCACAGTGGCTTGATCACACTCTCTTTGTTTAAAAAAAAGGAGGGTTTAATTAGTATTTTTAATCCTCCAAAGTTTATGCAGTTGTACATTATGCCCATTAAGCTGAGATCAGCCGTAGTTAGCTAGAAAAAACGGAATAATCAGCTCCCCAGATGTTACTGTAAATGATGTATGTTCAAGTATACTGAGCTGCTTCCTGTCCACAGTAGATCTGATTCTTTATATGGCTGTGTTAATTATTACAGTGTAGCTTTGATAAATGCCATGGTCCAAACTATTGTGATGCAAAGTTTGTAGGTTTTATGTCTCTGCTGTTGAAATTCAAATTTCCATCCACAGATGTCGTTAAAGAGAAACACAACATCGTCTTAAAGCTGCAAAACTGGATTACTTTTTCAAAACAGCTCAAGAAAATAGATCCAAAGGGGGGGGGGGGGAATAGCAGTCTTTATCTTTTGACACTTGTGTTACATAAACGTCAAACGATAAGAGCAAACAGTTTTCCTCTGATGCTGTGTCATTTTATGGCTTAAAACCGTATCCTCTGTTTTCTCCATGCTGCACTGTCTTTAATACATAATGCATGAGAGTGAGAAAAGGAGGGCAGCTACATAGTCATCACTAATCGACCCCTGAGAGGACTCGCCCACGTGCTCGGGGTGACGGTGGTGGGAGGAATGAATGGGCTTCAGCGACGGCGGCTTCCTCGCGTCTCTGTGAGGTTAACAGTTGCTTTCGTCTGAATTCTGAAGGGGCTCAGAGTGTTACGGTGAATTAGGCAAAGTTTCAGGAGTGGGCACTGGGTCAGACATTACTGTCAAAACGTCCCTGGTGTGAATGCAAACCAAACTATGTGCATTTAAATCAGAATTACCACCTGATGACAATATCTTACCCTCTTTATATAATGTTTATTTCTTCACCAACAAGAGGCTAGAAAACGGCTTTTCATGTTGAAACTCATTTTTCATGGATGTCAGGATTGGCTCATTTCCACTTCAGTTGTGTGCTGCTTTTTGACTATTGCAAAGATTTAATTTGAACAAAAGCAATTATTAATTCATTTACAACTTTTGTTAGAACTACATTTGCTTGTACTGGTTTGTCTTTATGTGAGATGAGGTTTGCCTTGTCGTGCATAGCAAAACTGAAAAATAAATACTGAATAGCTACACAGTATCCTCCGCTGTAATTATGTTTAGACGTTATAATAGCAGTCAACAGCTTAAAACATCATCTTTATATTCTTTGTTTACTGTCATCTGTAGCTGCTGTATGGCAAGACTTCTTATTTATGTTGTAATCTATTAGTGCATGATTATAATTACAGTTCAACATTATATTAAATACTAATTCACTCTAGATAACATTAGTCAAGAGAATTCTGTTGTTACCATCTGCAATAATTCATTTATTGCATTATGGCTCTGTTCCAGGACCATCGACCTAGTCTATGGAAAGGGGCAATGAGGGATTTATGGTGCCATAGGTTTGCAACCTACATAGATGTTTGTGTGCAGTTGGCTGAAATGTGTGTCGAAACAGGAAAGGAAAGAGTGCACAGTTCACCATGTAGAAGGAAGAGCTTAGTCAGACCTATAAGTGGAGACTTAACATCGTTTTTAACACTTTAGCTCTTTGTATAAAACTTAGATTTTCTCTGCAGCTAGCTGGAGCAACAGTAGCACATGAGTAGCTCACAGACAGACTGTTTATTTGGTCTACTAAACTGTCACCCTGGTGACAGAAAACAGCCACAACCACCTTCAAAGCCATGCATAGGCTCTCCACACGCCTTATTTAAGCCCCAAGGTTGTGAAAACAACAGAAGTGGGCCATTACTGTCGCTATTCTCCTCCACCTCTTGAGTTGTGTAACCTGTGTCACTAGAGCCACAACCAGATTAAAGGCATGAGTGTATGATTGTGTTGTTTCTTTAACCTCCATTTTAATGATCTATCAAATCAGATGCTCACTGATAAAAGGAGATGTTAGAACAGTTTAAAAAGATGAGACTTTCTAAATGACCAGTGCAGTTGGTATACTGAGCTCTTAAGGCGGACAGCATAAAAAGGATCATATGCAGGTGGGTTGTAAAGTGGCTTGCAGATTAAATGGCGACTCTTGGCAGACTAAATGTTGTGTGCAGTGCAAGATTTTCCAGTTGTATGTGTTGAAGGAGTACACTCAGTATGTTTTTCCCCCATTTTATTTCTTTTTATGCACACCAAAGCCAAAGTAGATCCATGCTCTGATGAATTAAATTCACTGTGTGTTAATATTTACAAGGAGACTTCTATAGCATTATATTTATTTATTTTTTTTCCCTTCTTTATAACAGCTGCTTCTTGAATATGCTACTTTATATGTTTCGATTATGTTTGTCTCATTCTCTGGATGTTTTATGAACCTGTTTTTAGAACTGCTAAATCTTTGTTTTTAAAAAAAAGAAAGAAATACACAACAGACCTCATTCATTAGCAGTGTGATGTGCTCTTCCTGCTGCTTCCCTTTCTGTCTTGTCTATGTCACATTGTGATATCTGACACCCCACACAGTCCCGGCCCATATGTGCTCACATCATACACTAAGTAACAAAGCAAAAGGTGGCCAAATTAGAGCTTCGGTGTAAGCCGAGTTGAGATGTTGCCTGCCTCATATCCACATGGTGCACAGGCCTACGCCAGATCAACAGCTGTGTTTATCTAAGCTACAAGTCACTAATTACATTGTAAAATACTGGGGTTGGAGGTGAAAGGCAAAGCAAGAGAAATAAAATGTAATAACTAACCAAGAATCAGACAAAAGGCATTACCATCTCCTCACTGGGGCCTCATTATAGTGCATGGCAGGTAAACAGATCTGAAAGTGACGATGAGGCCATCTAGCTACCTGTACATGCACAAACACACCCCCTAAACACATTTTCTGCCCCTTAAACAGTGTAGCAGGCTGGCTGCAATGATTGTGGCAGTCTGATGAAGATGACACTCTGGGGATTGTGGATAAATCAGGCCAATAACAAGGCCCCTGACGGTCTGCCCCCTTACTCTCCCGGCCAATAAAGCCATCTGATCATCCTTTCCAAGGCTCTGCTTTCACCACGCTTTGGAGGTTTGGATTTACGAGCTCATCAAAGCCAGATTGGGGATCTTTGGTTGCAACAAAGTGGGACAGAAAGCTGGGGTTTTATTTGAGGGGTTGACTTTATGGAAATGAAGGCTGAGTAAAAGCATTTACAAATCACATGCGCAAGGGCGACCGGTGAGAGCAGGAAGGCTGCTGTTGAAATGTTTAGTAGAACACAGACAGGGCACATTATTAGCTGGCAATACTGAATGTCTTTAATCTGAAAGTATTCTGTAGTGCCAATAAAAGGCCTACTAACGGAATTGGACTGCAGCGTTGGCAATCTAAAAGGTCTAATTCAAAGCAGGAAAAAAAACAACCATTCCTCTTGTTGTCACCTAAACACAAAGCGTGACAAAATTCCGACATGGAAAGACAGATAGGCCGGTGCGCCACACTTCACTGCACTGACGAATGCCTGAGTTTCCACATCCTCCGGGGATATTGAGCTGGTTTTCCAGTGACATGCTCGATACGCATGTTGGGTTGGAGGGGGAGGGGTGAAATCAAGAGTGTGTGACAGAATTTAGTGAAGCTTCAAACATGCACTGTCCAGAGGCTGTCACGGGAAAACATTAGGCTGAAGCTCAGGTCAGCAGCAATTATCATAAATCAATAGAGTGCTCGAGTGAGCAGCTCACTGCTCAGTAAAGATCAACGGCACAATCCAGACACCGATTCCTCATTCTTTCAATCCAGAACATGCTGTCATTTTAAATTTTACCTCTGGCTAATGTACACTAATGATGTGAAACAAATGTTTTCAAACTCAGTTTAAACATTACAATCTCACTGAGAGAGACAGGACTGAAGAGTACATTGAATATCTCTGCAAAGCTGATGCATCATTCAGATGGACTGGAGGATTATTGCCAACGGACAGCAGTATGAGCTCAAAGGAACACACATTAGTCAAACATGTTTGAAGGACACGCAATAAAACCAGCTAATTGATTCATTTACTGAAACCACAAGGTGCTCAAAGCTAATCTACAGAGCATTAATGCAGATCTCATACAAATGAAAATTTTATCAAATTTCTAACCGACAATGGAACCAAAAAACAAAAAAGAAATATCAAAATATATTCACACTTTCTGACTCTCCTGATTTTCTGAACTATCCAAAACTTTTACATTTACTTCAAAAATAGTCCAGAAATCTTATGTTTTTCTTTCACGTTTTATTTTTAGTAGTGGAAGGTTTGACATCTTTTGTCTTATCCAGTATGTAACATTTAGCCTATTCAGTAGTTTGTTTTTCAACCAAACAATGTCATTTGTGTTGAAACTGAAGATCATTAACATCAGTTCTCTGTTAATTATAACAATTAAATTCAATCAAAACAAAAATAAAAAAAAATAACAACCTCGAGACACTTTATAAGGTAAAGACCCTACAATAATAGAAGGAAAACCACAACAATCAGAGAACCCCTATGGGTGAGAAATTTGCGTCAGTGGGAAGGAAAAACTTCCTTTTAACAGGAATAAACCTCTGGCAGCATTAGGCTCGGGGAGTGGTAGCCATCTGCCACGACCGGATGGGGATAAGGGCAGGAAGACAGGATAAAGACACGCTGTAAAAGAGAGCCAGAAATTAATAAAAACTAATAATTCAGACTGGTGTATAAACACAGGGTGTGAAAAGACGGGGGGAAGAAGAAATACTCAGTGCATCATGGGACGCCTCCAGTCGCCTAGACCTATTGCAGTGTAAGGTCTGTGTAAGTGAAGGTCTCCTGATCCAGCCCTAACCACAACTATAAGTATAATTGTGTCCTTCTGGTTAAAAACAATTCAAACCAGCTTTTGGTCTAGCTGAAGTTTTTCACTTTATGGAGGTGATCTCAGTCTGCTTCCAAACCAACTCTAAACCACCAAGTGGTTTGTTTATGTTAAGAATGTGATCCCGCCTTGATTCGACAAAGTGTACACGACAAGTCTGAGCTAAGCACCTTTCCGTGGCCACATATGCTTTGCATTCTGGGATGCAGCAGACTCCCATAGGAGTGCAGATCTCCCAGATAAATAATAAATGGCAGGAGTAAATTTTCCATTGTATACACTAGTCCAGAACACAGCACCTATCTATGCAGACATTAAGCATGTGGTTTGTATTGTATTTTGCACAACTCTGTTGCTTGTGAAGCTCGCACACAAGAATTTCACTCACATGTGCTGTACCAATGTACCTGCACATGTGATGTGACAATAAAAGTGATTTGATTTGATTTGATTTGTAGGCAGGGACACATTTTGGTTTGCTTTAACTTTTTCCCTGAGAAAAGAAACCGAATCACAGGAAAAAGCTACAAATTTACAAATTTGCCAACTGATTTGGACCACATTAAACTATAGTGTGAAGAACCCTTTAGCGTGTTAGTCTGAGACACACATGCACTATTTCAAACCTGTTTCCTGGGTGACTAAATATGTACAACAACCAATTATTAATAATCATGAAAAAAAATCAAAGTATCCCTGTGTTTCTTTCAAGTTCTTGTGGCAGGATATAAATGAAAACAGTCCATACTGCACCTTTAATTGGCAGTTATTTTGAAATTCGATCACTTTCAATCTCTGAAAATGTGATTTTGTGTTTGATTTGTTCAGATACTTGTGTCAGATTTTCCCTCATTAGCCTCTTAAATTCTTTCCACTATCAAGGACCTGTGGTTTGTAATTTGCCATGTTTTAAAGGCGACAACGACAACAAGGCTACAGGGTGGCCATGTCTGTTGCATCTCTAATTTATAACATTTTCAATTTCATTCAAGTGAAATTAAATTAGTGAGAATTAGTGAGGATACAGCCAAGTGGAAAATGAATCTGCCTGTGAGCCACACTTCAGTTGCCATGGAGAAAGTTTTCACATTATCCAAAAGCATTGTGGGCTGTAAGATATTTATAGGCTACAATCAATCTCACAGCCTTGAATTTTATCCATTTATTTTTTAAATCTGCCATTTCTTTAAAAGTCAGCTTCATAGTTTAAGGAGGTTTAAAGATCAGAAACTTAGGTACTAAATAATGAATAACATGGAAGTTTGAGAATATGATATACTACAATATAAAATAAAGACTTTTTTGCCATATAACCAGTGTCATATAAAAAAAGACACATGAAGAGTTTCATCATTACAGGTTTCTCTGAGAACAAAGGAGGCACATTTCTTTCAAACCCAGCGGTGGGATTGTTACAAAAAAGTTAAACTTTCCTTTGATCAGCTACAGACAGCTGCACTGAGTTTTGTGGAGGTGATAGCTTTCGATGATAACTAAAACACTTTGCAGGTTCAGATAGGATCAAAGGATTACAGATCATGTAGCTGCTGATGTCTAGAAGAAGACAGATCAGTTCTGGGCAGTTAAACAGAGAGGAGGCAGTGTTAGCCTTGCACTAAGTAGCCCACTATTCACAAGAGGGCTATAAAGGAGGGCTCTCCATGTCAGAGTCTTCCCCAAAAAGACTTAAATTATTGCTGCACTTCTTATTGCCTGAAGACACGACTCACCCAACGGGAAACAGTACAAAATAATAAAATAAAGCTCTTTATCCTTTAAAGATATTTTCATTTAGCTCCTGCCCAGACAAGCCCCCTGTGGCTGCGCTGTTAAAGCTGACTGCCCAAGACATAACGCTCGCCACGTCTGATAAACCCACTGCTATGGAGAGTATGTAAAGCTTTGGAAAGCAATTAAGGCAGAAGCTCAGAATACACGAGAGGGGGGTGTCTCTTTTCTCGTCATTGTCCCTGCTCTGACAAACGCTGACAGGTACTGTGATGTGGATGGCTGAGCTTGAATTTATGAAATATTCATTTTAACAGAGTGAAGGTGGGGGTGGCCTATGTATAATTTATAACATCTGTATTTATGTTGAGATGTCATGTGCTTTTTTTTGGGGAATCTTCATGCTTTCATTTCTCAAAGTGGTAAAAATCAGATTGCTTTCAATGTGGCAGGCTTCAGTGTTGTCAGTGCAGGACTGCACAGACATGGATGCAGAGCAATCACTGGTATTGCGCTCAGTAGCACAACACAAGCAGGAAGATGAGGCGAGTGTGAGCACGTGAATACAGGGGCTGAAGGGTAGAGGATTAAATGAAGCAGTAGAGGACTTCTTGCCCCTCCCCCTGCACCAGTCCATTCCTCTAGCTACACCAGGTTTATTGTACATTATGGTAATTTAAAGGAATAAAGCAACAGCACAGACACAGAAAATACAATGATCTCCCGATTCCGACCAGCAGCATCGGCACTATGAGCGGCCACTCAACCTGTGTTTAGGAGACTGTGCAGATTCACAGATTGTAGGGGGATTTTTTTGTTGTTTGATGGAGCAAACTGAGTGGTTTTATAATAAATCCACAGAGCAAACGGAGAAACAAGAAGTGTGTCTGAGCCGCAGTCATACAATGACAGCCCTGGCACTGTGGTCTCGACTGGCATAAGGCAGTCTGGTGTGCCAGGTGCTGATAAGGGGATTGCTTGGCACAGCAGATCATACTCCGTCTGGGATGTTTGTTTGAGTAACAGCGTGGTACATACAGGAGTCAATTCTGCTGTCACACCACTATTTGATTTTGTGTGTCACTGCATGCATATCGCATGAGCGAATGGGCATGCGACTGTGTGTTAAGCGCAAACTGCACGCCTAGCTTTAATGCTGACAGAGGGCAAGATTAAATACCCCTCTTCCACCTCAGCAATGCTGTGATGTTTGCTTAGGTGGGGAAGCTTCAAATCCTCTGGGCTTTCCCTTCATTATCAAAGCCTGCTTATCCTGTGAGATACAAGATAAGATTCTCCTGAGGGAGCGGTTGAGCCAACACCCGTCCTGCGAGCTTGTGGGAAAAGCCTGCAAAGGGTCAAACGGATCGATAAGGTCAGCCAATCAATCCTGTACAAAAGTTAATATGGCTTGGATAACCCTTTCATGTCTGAGAGGTTGGAGAGAATGTTTGAGAAAGGTAGGGATGAAAGCAACATGGTGCAAAGGAATCTGCCCACGCGAAGGTAATGTAATGACAGGCTGGGAAAAAGCGCGTGAGTGCCAATCACATGACTCCAAATGTAGGCTATAGTCTGTAAGATGTGTGTAGAGTGTGTACACACTGCACGCCCACAAACTGCTGACAGACTGACAGTATTGCCGTTTGGCTGTCAATCAAAAGAAGCATTTTGAAGCATCCGGGCGATTTGCATTTCGTGTCCTCAATTTGATACGCAGAAAGAGCCACAGTCCACATTCTCAGACTCATGTCTTTATCTATCAAAGTAAATGAAAAAAATAACAAGTTGTACTCTGCACGCTAAGCCGACACGTGTCAGCGAATGCGACGTAATCACAACAAGACACTGACATTCTCGCCTGAAGGAGGTGTCATCAAACCGCTGACGCATGAATGCAGAGAAACACACACCAGCAATCAATATTCATAACAGATCATTTGCAGCATATATAGCTGGAAGAAAAAGCAATAAATACTGATTTCATGTGTTTCTTTTGTCCCATCAACAGTCTAAAATCTGAAGTTATTTAACTGTAATTGTACAAACCAGAGAAAAGGCGTCGCATTTGAGAAGCTGGAACATGCATTTGGCGTTAGCTTGACAAATGACAAATTATTGCTGTTAATCAACAATATATTAGTCAACTAATTGATACAGCAGCAGGAGGCAAAGCTTGCAGGCGAGCCAAAACAGGAAGCGCAGAAAAGAAATGAAAATAAAAATAAACAAATAAACAATTGGTTCAGTTTTTTTCATTTCAGTTCACTTTTCATTTCAATTAACACACATGTAAAACTGTGAAATGTTTAAATGTGTGACACGGAAGAAGGTAAACATACAAAAGAATCCAAATCACTTGATCAAGAAATATTGAAGAACAGTTAACTCATTCTTGCTATGTGTTTACGTCTCTCAGTATCAGATGCTTGATCCACAGACTGTATAAAAAATGAACACAACCTTTTAGCATTTGAAAAGTCAAGTGAAATCAATGCACAGTGCTTTAAATGTGCATTCTTTTTCATGACCAGCAGTGAGTCACATGAGTCCATATGAGGTTATAGTCTCAACTGACTATACGATAAAGATGGGTAGCTTTGGGGCGTGACTACCTGCTCCTTTGATGCCTGGTTTATAAAAACAAAGATGGCGATGGCTAAAACGCTGACCATGAGCCCTCAATATGGCTACTTGCATCGTTCATGTACAGTCTGAATTATTCCCAATATGTAAGGAAAGTCTAAGCTTAGTCCAAGCCAATCTTAACATCTATCTGAACAATCTAGGTACAACTAATTCACTTCATATTTACAGTCCACTGACACCTGCAGAGACCTCACAGTTAAAGCAGGTGTGATTAACTTCAAAGCCTGCAAAGCAAAAACATCAAAGACATGGCTCAATTACATGAGGACACATCTGCATTATGGTGGTGCTTTTAATTTAACACAAAGAACATCTCTGTTATTGCCCCAAAACCCAGACTCACCTTTAATTCTAAATTAGAGATCTACTTATCTTATCTGGTAACTGTGCGAGAGTTGCGTGGGTGAAAACTCAGACAAAAAAGAGAAGCGGCAGAAAGATATTCACCCTAAGAGATAGAGAATAATGCTAATAGTACAAGATTATATCAGGTCCAAAAATACCTCGGTGCTTGTATAACTTGGAGTACAGGCTGAGCTTTTCTAGTCTCACAGGTTATTCATATGCAGAACAAAAGCTGGTGAATATCAATGAGAGCACGACTTGGGTCTGGAAACAAGAAGAACCTCATGATCTTGTTTCAAGGGCCGTAATCAGATAATAGCTGTTGATGACTGGAAATCGGAGGTATTTACAATAACAGATGTTTGCAATTAGGAACCCTTTTGCTGTCAATGAATACCATAAAAGGATATTTTTTTGCATGAATTCAGGACAAGTTTTAGAGGATGTAAAAGGACGACTAAAAGAGAAGGAAAATATAAAATCAGTGACAACAGGGGGGCTTTTCATTAGTTTGGCAGCACTAAATCACCAATAAATTTCCCATGATATCAGTGTAATACTGACACATCTGATTTACATTTCAAGCTGACATATCTGATTCATCATCTACTGAGATTCAGTCAGACTCTTACTTTCTGGAGGAAGAGGACGATTCTCTGAACCATTTCAGCTCGCTGCTCCTCCAGGCTGAAGAGCGTCCGCGGCGTGCGGATGAAGACCTTTGTTTTGCCGTAGGCCACGTCGTGGTCGAACCCACAGCCCTGCAAGAGCCTCTTGACTGCATCTTTGTCTGATGGCAAGTCGTGGTTTGGCCAGGTAAACTCGGAGATCATCTTATATCTGGAGGAAGGACAAAGTGTTTGCATGAAGAAATGTGCACTGTGTGTCAGCAGATTTATGACTTTAAATTTAGATCATTGTGGGAGGAATTAAATAGGATCTGGATAATTCTATATATATATTTCACTTTGCTGAGGACTTCTTTCTGTCTTAATGAATCTCCCATCAGCCCCAGCTGTACATTGCATTTGTTTACGATGCCAATATGTCAAATCAAGATGGTACTTTATACCTGCTAAACATCAACATATTAGCAATGCTATAGTTAAATTCAGAGAACATTTTCTAGATATATTTTCAGCATCAGATTACATAGATATAACAAGTCCTGGGTTCAAAAACAAACAGTTAAACTCCTTCTAATCTTCTCTATACTTCTTCATCGACACTCTCAAAGCAAACGTCGCATCATCATCTTCTATTACTTCCTATTTAATTGCAGACTTTAGGGGTGGTTGCCGGAGTTCAGGATGCCATCACTGCTGCCAGATCAAATCAACAGTTTTCAAAACTTTGCCACGTAACAGCTGCGATCTGAGTCATTTCACAGCTGATCCACTGGTAAGGCTGTGATATAATGCCATCACCGAGGAGGACTGGAGTAATGGAGTTGGATGCCTTGTTAGCATGTTATGCAAAAGTCTCATTATTTAATCCTCAATCCAGCAGGATTTCTAGGAGGGCAGTGGGTGAATGTGACAGCTGGGGAATAAGGGTGAGGCACAAGTATGTGTACTATTTTGGAGTGTTAGTTAATACACTGTACACTGTGTAAGTATGGGATTGATCGCATTATGTTCCATTAGAACAAAACAATCTTACAATTATTATATCTTCTATCAGCAGTGATCAGTTCCCAATAAGTGATATTTGACTTGTATTTTTAATTAAAAAAAAGAACGTGAAGCTTAAAATGTCAGAGGACGAGTGCTATCGGAGGACTCTAAGAATCCACATCTGTCCTGTAACAGTCTTTAAAGTTTAACCCTGAGCTTTTGTTCTGCTTTGGCCTCATTACAGAAATGTAATGAGGCCAAAGCAGAACATTCTTATGAACGCTGCTGCGTGCAAGACTTTAAACTGTCGAGATTATGGATCTCTTTGATTGCAGATTTGTATTATTAATTTAGCATCCAGTGAAATGTTAATATGCCCATTGTTAATATGTTGATAAGTTCTAAGACCCCAAGTAATGTCTCTGGATATCTCTTTTGTGTTGAAACACAAACAGATTAAAAGAACAGCACACATGAAAAGCCAGAATCAGCTGGTTTTGCAGCCTGTTGTCAAAAACTAGCTCTAGATATAAAACAGGCAAATTTAGCAGATGTTTTGGTCAACGGGTGAAAGAAATGCACTATACATCACTACTTGCAGTACATGCATACGTCATACTGTTGTATACAGCCTATACTACCCGCCTGTCACAGGATAGTTAACAGCAGCGCAGAGTCAACAGAACAAACAAGAACTAAACAAGCTCTTGTGAGTTACCCAAGTCCCACTGGGGGCATCACGATGGACTGCACCAATAAAACAATGCACTGCAGCACCGTGACAGTCAGACACAGGTAATGCACAGAGAATCCAATTACATTTAAAAATAAAGACCCCTGCCTTGCAGACTAAATGGTGTCCCTCTGAAACTCCCCAGGTGTCTGTGTCATGTTAAAATAACCACAGAGAACAAAATATACTTGAAGGATAAAAAGTAAAGGTATGCAGGATCCTTAATTTACTGTTATTGGATGATTATTATTAGTGGAAGCAGCAAGTCTATGTCAGAATCAGCTAAGGTGATTTTCTATTCTGTCTGGTTTTATTACTATGTGCATATTAGTATTGTCTACCAGGTGTGTTTTTAAAGTGCTATATAAATAAATAAATGATGATGATGATGATGATGATGATGATGATGATGATGATATTCTGCCTTACATGTAGCAGTAGGTAATACGTTTCTTAAAGCTCTGTTTGAATGCACTAAACGTACTGGAATGTACTAAGTCTTTAAATTCAATCTTTTAACTTTTATTATTTATAATAGTTATGGTAACATTATGTTTTTTTTTCTTGCTAATAACTTTTGTTTCATGTTTCATGATCAAAAAAGTGTTTTAATGAACGATTTTCAACTTGGTCAAATATGTTAGATTTCTTGACTAAATTCCTGTATTGAGTTAAGCCTCAGAGGCCAGTTATTGCACCTCCAGTTGCAAGCAATTTAGAACTAATTAGAATGTAAACAGGTTTGCAACATGTCGAAGCTTTTGCCTATGAATAAACCATGAGTTTTTAACACAGGTCACTGACTAGTACTTGCTGTTTGTTTGTTATTGTGCCACATTAAAACTGGGTAATTCTTCAACAAATTAAGATGCCCTATCAGCATCCCTCTTCAGTAATTATAATCAAATGTGGGTGTTTTAGAATTGCTTTTAATCAAAAGGACAAAACATTACGCTAAATTACTGTTTAAAAAAAGAAGACACTGGAGGGATTATTTTGGAATAGCTGCTAGAGATGCAGCTGATTAGTTGATTGGATGCTGATTAGGTTACACAACACAATATTTACACCCCACAGTCAAGACTTTTTGTGCAATATCCTTGATGCCTGATCGACGCACAGCTTCAGGGGTTCAATAACATTTTAATAATAGTGTTTCAGGTGAGGGAAGCTCAGTCTCTTATTGCACAAACATTTTAAAGCTAATCTGAGAAGAAAATGTTTTAAAAAAAATGAATCATGCACCACAAACCTTCAATCTACCATACTTTCATCTAGCATGAAAAATACATCAAACTATGATTTATAATTGTGGTCATTTTTCTCAATGGTCTTGCTTAATTGACTGAACCAAATTAATTTACTGCTCACTGAGGAAAAAAAACTTCAACGTGCAATTAGATCAGGACCACTTGATCTTTAATTAAATGATTTGGTCTGTTGTTGTTCTAATGCGTTGTTGGCATGTGCTGCTGTTCGAAAGCAAGATTTGCTGCATTCACACTCAGCCCCTTGGGGACTAAAAGAATTAGGAATCCAACCAGTTTTAGATTTGTAAAAAAAATAAATATGCGGAGCTACCCGCTGTGGCGAACCCTTGTGAATAAATGAGTAATTGAAAGTAGGTTATTTTTCTTCTACTTGGACAATACTCATGCTTCAAAGGCCTAAAATTTATATTCATGTGTGTGTTTATTTTGAAATATTGTATTAAATTTGTCACATTTGATTGTTTTCTTATGGATGTTGTGTAAATGTGCAACACACGCTTGGAAATACTGCGATGGTTTTGATTCCTTCATATGCATACAAGTTGTAAACCATCTGGGATGCAGTGTTGGTAAGGTTAAGTGTTTCCCAGCACTGAATATTTGATGTCCCGTGGACATGGTCAGGACGGATGATTGAGTGGTGCTCTCCCTCTCCAACCGCCTGCGATATTGCAAAGAGTCAACCATCTGCATGTAGGAATGTCTGCTCAAACTGACCCCAGCATTTTGGCTATGTGAAAAAATTTCTGTATGTTACAGAAACGGTTCACAGAAATGTGTTTATGAGGACATTTAGGGCAAAGAAATAGGCTCCAAATTCATGCAGCTGCTCATTTTACACCAACAACTGTCACTTTAAAGAAGACTGTGGAGTCTTAAAAGTAGCCTCGGCCTCAGCTTTCAAAGGGGGTGAGGAAATGACAGAGTCTGTAAATACGTAACATCATGTTTACTCTGCCATGATAATACCCCAGGACACTCTCACGAAAGAGTCTAAATCTTAAGAGTTTGACTTCTGGGTGAATATTCATATGTGTGGGTGACACAGATTTATATGACTATTTTGTAGCTCATATTCAGGTAAATCTGATCTATTTAATACTTTTACAAGCCATAAATGTCAAAATATTGTTAAATTCAACTTCTCACATGCAAGAAATTGCTGCTTTTTTCCACACCGTTTGTATGGGCTAGTGTGATAGATAGAAAACAGTAAAAAATGGCACCTAACATTTTATAGGCAAAAAGATGAATCAAAAACATAAATGAAGGATCAATCGACATAGGTGGTTTCAGCCTTTTAAGTGGAAAGTAAAGCCCTTTAAAGTATCCATATATAATTCACTCAAACATCTTTAATCATAGGGCAGAGGTGCTTTGAAAGACTGTGTTTTGGCGCACCTTTGTAGGAAGCGAGGGTACGTCTGTCTGTTGGCGAATCCAGCGCGACGCACTCTGACGTTCTCCAGCAGCCCGAGGTATTCCACCTGATGACGGCAGCGCTCATGCTCAAAGAGCAGAGGGGACTTGACATCATTGGGCTTGATGCAGCGAACGTAGTAGGGTTCCTGTACAGAGCAACACAAGGTGGATTTACACACCAGCCAATGTTTTCTACTGTAGTTCAAACTGCAGTGGTGATATACAGTAACTATATGCTCTTCTGTAACAGACGTGTATTCGCACGGACACCAGGAACAGCAAATAAAGGGGGGCTGGGAAGTTGGTCTCGCACATTAGGGCTTCACCTCATGAATGCTGTTAGATATTATTCATATTTTTCAGGTATTTGCATGTGGGGAATAAAACGAATGCCCGTAACATTCTTTTGCATAACTTTCAGATATACTACTGACAAACAAAGCACAGTTTTGTGCAATGATTTCTTCCAAATTAAACCATATCTGGAAGATAACAGGAAGTATCAGAATCAGAAACTTTATTGTCATTGTCATGAGAACAACGAAATTAAGAATGGTCCCCGATCATTGCATCATCCCTAGCAATATCAAAATATAAATAAAACAATAAAATTCAATAAATAAAATAGATAGAATACTTAAAATACTAATAAGATATAACAGTAAAACATTCACATACATTCCCACACACATGCTTCAGACCGTGCATAGATTAACACAAGAGTGGCGTGATGGACATTTTTTTGTAGTATTCAGATGTGTTATTGCAGTTGGATAACAGCTGTGTTTGAGTCTATTAGTCCTTGCTCTGATTGCCCTGTACCGTCTGCCTGAGGGCAACAGTTCGAACAGGGAGTGGCCAGGATGTGAGGTGTCTTTTATGATGTTTTGGGCCTTTTTAAAACAGTGGGCGTTGTGTAGAACTTCCAGTGTGGGGAGAGGGCAGCCAGTGATCTTTTGGGCGGTGTTAATGATCCCTTGGAGTGCTTTCCTCTGAGCCCCTGTGCAGCTAGTGTACCAGATGCATATGCAGTAAGTTAGAACACTCTCAATGGTGGCTCTGTAGAAGGACACCAGCAGTTTCTGTGTGATGTTATTCCTCCTGAGAATTCTCAGGAAGTACAGTCTCTGTTGGGCCTTTTTCAGCAGCTCGGAGGTGTTCACACTCCAGGAAAGGTTCTCCTCTATATTGACTCCCAGGAAGCGGAAGCTTGCCACCCTTTCTACACAGTCCCCATTTATGAATAGTGGTTGGATCTCTGCCTTTTTCCTTCTGAAGTCTATTATGAGTTCTTTGGTTTTTGAAGTGTTGAGGAGGAGGTTATTGGCCTTACACCATGACGTCAGCTGCTCCACCTCGTCTCTGTACGTAGACTCGTCTCCCTTGGAAATGAGCCCCACCACTGTGGTGTCATCTGCAAATTTCACAAAGATGTTGCTGTGGTGGCGAGGAGTGCAGTCGTGTGTGTAGAGAGAGTAGAGCAGTGGACTGAGCACACAGCCCTGGGGTGAGCCAGTGCTGAGACTCAGGGCTGAGGATGTGTGATGGCCAACTCTGACTCTCTGTCTACGGCCCGAGAGGAAGCTATTGATCCACATGCAGGTGCTGTCTGGAAGCCCCAGGTCTTGTAGCTTGGCCACCAGTTTGTGTGGAAGGATGGTGTTAAAAGCTGAGCAGTAATCCACGAAGAGCATCCGCACATAGCTACCATGCTCTTCCAGGTGAGTTAATGCAGCATGGAGTGCTGTGGCTACAGCGTCTTCCGTGGATCGGTTTGCTCTGTAGGCAAACTGGTGTGGATCCAGGCTGCGGGGCAGGGCTGCTGTGATGTGTCTGCGGACCAGCTTCTCAAAGCATTTCATTACCACTGGGGTGAGTGCCACCGGTCTGTAGTCATTCAGGCCGGTGATGTGGGGCTTCTTAGGCAAGGGGACTATGGTGGAGGACTTCAGGCAGAGTGGGACAGTCGCCTGTGCGAGGGATTTGTTGAAGATCCTGGTGAAGATCCCAGCCAGCTGTCCTGCACAATCCCTCAATATTCGACCTGGCACACCATCAGGACCCGCCGCCTTCCTCGGGTTAACAGCCTGCAGCATGCGCCTCACCTCGTGCTCTTCCAGGGTGAGGGTGGTGCTGCTATGGGTGGCGTGTTGCTGCTGTGGCTCCAATACCTCCGGTACCCTGGTCTCAAAGCGGGCGAAGAAGATATTCAGCTCCTCTGCCAGCTCCAGGTCACCGTCCGCAGCTCCGAGATTGATCTTATAGTTGGTTAGGTGCTGGATGCCTTGCCACACCTGCCGGCTGGTATTACTCTTCAAATGGTCCTCGATCCTCCTCCTATAGTCCCCCTTTGCCTCTCTGATGCCTCTCTTCAGTAGTTTGGGCAAGTAGTTTGGGCAAGTAGTTTTTATTAATATTTAGCATCTCTGATGAAGATGATTCCTTTAATACAATCTTTATTTGCCCCTAAACATGAACATTTTCTTTAAGTCTGGTCATTTACTTCATGTACTTGAGAGTAATATGTAAAGTAAGGTTGAACAGTTTAAAAAATAAAACTTGCAGTATTGCATATCAGCAAGTGTACACAGGTCGTGTCATTTAACAGGATTTGTAGTCAGAATCTTTCTCTTCACTTTAATTCCTTCTTAGGAACACGTATAGGGTTATAATCCACTGGCTCAATATGAATATTATCTGATGCAGCACTTATGAAAGGTTCACCTTGGAGGCGAGGTTCTCCACCAATGAGATCATTGAATTTTTGAAGAGTGTTGCAGCCGTCAGCGGTCGCTTGGTGACCTCTGTGATCCTCAGTTTGCCCTCAGGCCACATGGCCTTAAGTACTGAGTTGGAACTGGACAGAGAAAAAGTAAAGAGAAAAGATCAACATTTACAAGACTACTGAGCAAAAAGAGAAGCAGCAGAATTTAATATTCGTCCATGTTAAATGTGACATATGTGTAACATTTCAACAAGATTTTCTAATCAAATCCAAGCATGACATTTAATGAGACCTATTATGGTCAAGACTGCACACTGCATCACTGGATGCTTGTGCATCCCTGTCCATATGCATGATAAATAAAACTAGATTGTTCAAATTTATATCCATATCTGTTAAGACTGATATAATACAATTATAGAAGACTGAGTTGTCCCTGAGTTGTCGTAATAGGACACAACCATCTATTGTCACAGTGACCTTCTGGGGGAAAAAGGGACATCACATCATCATCTTCTCTAATTTTGTGAATTTTTGTCATAATTAGCATCTGAATTCTTGGGTCATGGCTAAAAACATCTTTTTGTGTTCAGCCTTCTGGATGACCTTAACCTCTGATTACTTAAATCCAATCAATTCACCCTTGAATCCAAGAGCTGCTGTTTCTGTTTAGGAAATATCACATTCAAGTGAAGTACAGACGGACAGCATGAAATTATAATGCCTCCAGCAATGCTTGGGCCCAGCCTGGATGCATATTGGAGGCATTCTCATAAGGATAACAGCTCCATATGGCTACAACACTTAGCACATACTCTTCCAGCCAAAATTAACTGATCTGCTTTCAAAAATGTCATGATTCTGATTTGTGTTAAGAATACCATGAACATACATTAGACAGGTAAGCAATTAGTTGATCACATTTATATTCAGCACAAAAAAAGCTGAAGAGGACTGGTGAAGAAGAGGAGGAGGAGGATAAGAGCAAGCTGGGAGAGGATTCATTGCACTAGTCGTTCTTTTCAGAGAGCTGTCATGTAATCAGCGTGCTAGAAAGTGAAAGAGACACTTTGAAGAGTGTGTGTGGAGGTGATTGAAAATTGAAGCAGTGTGTATTACTGTGTGTTGTGTTACCTGTTGTACAGCAGTCTCTTGAAATCCTGGAACAGAGTGTCTTTGTTCTTATCAATAAAACCCACCACTGAGTACCTGTAGAAATACAGACAGAGGTAAATGCAAAGAGAAAGTCTTCAGATGGTCCAAAATGCAGCTGCTCGCCTGCTAACTGGTACCAAATGGAGAGAGCATATAACCCCAGTTTTAGCTTCTCTACATTGGCTTCCTCTCTCCTACAGGATCCAATTTAAACTTTTACTTTTTGCTTTTAAGCCACTTAACCCCTGAGCCACTTCTTACCTGTCTGAGCTCCTTTCTGTTTATGCTCCAGGAAAAACCATGAGGTCTAGCTCAAAATTAATGCTGTCCATCCCACGGACTTATCTCAAATCTCGTGGCAATAGAGCCTTCTCTGTGGCGGTCCCAGACTGGAATAGTCTTCCCCTAAATATTCTGCACAAACACTTGATCAATTTAAATCACTACTAAAGACACATTTTTAACACACTATGACCCAAACATTTTGGTCTTATTTAATAGTCTTAATTACTGTTTTAATTATTTTATTGTCCTATCATTGTTTTATATTGTTACTATTGTTTTACATTGTTTCTTTTTAATGGCATTTTTATATTGTTAAGCACTTTGTGCAGCATCGTCTGTCTTGTACTTTGCTATATAAATAAATTGGACTGACAGACTGATTGTATGGCATCAGCAGTGATGTGGACACTGTAGTCCTCTGTTGTGCTGAAAAGAGAGCTGACTGCGAAAGCAAAGCTGTCGATTTACCCGTCATTGTACACTTCTACCTATGGCCATGAGCTCTGAGAACTGATTTTACTGATATTCCACCACATTGACAGGATCCAGGTGGTGTGGTTTAGGTATCTGACTATGATGCTTCTTGGTTGCTTTCTGGACGAGGGGTTCTGGGTAAGACCTAGGGCAGGGGTGGGCATCTCCAGGCCTCGAGGGCCGGTGTCCCTGCAGGTTTTATATGTGTCCTTGAACCAACACAGCTGATTTAAATGGCTAAATTAGCTCCTCAACATGTCCTGAAGTTCTCCAGAGGCCTGTGTGTTGACCCAAGGTGAGATCTAAAACCTGCAGGACACCGGCCCTTGAGGCCTGGAATTGCCCACCTCTGACCTTGCGTAACCCATGAAATGATGGAGACACTGGTTTGAGAACACCTCAGGGTCCTCCTGGATAAGCTGGAAGAAGTGGCTAAGAAGAGGGAGGGGCTTATGTGCCTGGACTGTTACCCCCATGAGCCAACCAAGATAAGGATGGGTGGATGGATGGATCTGTGAATGTCTGATTTAGACAGCATCAGTTAAACAGGGAGACCACAATGTGGCCTCCAGCTGCAGTCTAAGGTGTGGAAGAGCAGCTTTAACATCAGGTGCAGGGAGTGAATGTCACGTGAATTTCAACTTCAGCATCAGGTGAGAGCAAGTGGGAGCACACCCTGAAGCACAAGTGGAAGGTAAGCTTGTTCTTTTCACCACAGCAGGACTGTAGTGGGGTGTTAATCTGAGAAGAGTGAGCAGGTGGGCTTTTATACACTAATCGTCAATAATAACGGACACTGTAGGATCAGCACACTGACAGCAGCTGGGACACTTTACCTAATCCAGTTATCCCAGTAATCTCTGTCCAGTGTTTTAAAGTGGTCGGTTAAATTTTATTGTTGTTTTTCAAATGATAATAATTAGAGATGGACCGATCCGATATTACGTATCGGTCCAATACTGACCTAAATTACTGGATCGGATATCGGAGAAAAATAAAAAATGTAATCCGATCCATTAAATATCACGAAAGCACCTCACAAAACTTGCAACACGCCGTAACTCACCTCAGAACGTTAGCACGTCTGAGCAGTATGCATCACGTGATAGAGCGGCTGTGGCATGCGGGACCTGTCGGTGGTCTGGATAGCATGTGGAGCTTCGCTAGCAACCTGGCATTTCATCTCCGACAAAGTTATCCCCGAGAGAAGTAAAGCAAGTGTGTAAGTCCATCTCTGAATGTTTGTAAAGCATTCCTGCGTTAAGCTTAACAAGCGACTGCCTCTTCTTGCTGCTACTTCAATCATGAAACTGCTTAACGATCAGCTGATCGGCTTTTCTGTCACGAGTCCGTGTCTCTTGTTTGCTTTTGGCCCACTTTGCACCAGAAAGAGGAAACCAGCGGCTGAACAACAGCAGCACGTTTAAGCTTGATCAGCTGTTGTTAGAATGTATTTAATATTACTTTCTACTCGAGGATCTTTTTCTACGTAGCTGAAGCTGGTAACTGTGCAGGGGCGCATCTAGCAAAGTTTAGCCAGGGGGGCCGATAGGGCATTAACAGGGAAAAGGGGGCACAAAGACATACTTTTTTCTTATTGTCATTTAAAATGTCGAGCTTTTAATAAATAATTATCTGACACCCAAAGTTTTAATTTGATGTAAAATGAATAGAAGTCAATTACTGTATATAGTGACTATTAAGTCTAATCTCCAAAAAGTTGATTCTGTTCATCTGGACGTAGCGTTTTGTGGGAGAAACGTTTCGTCACTCATCCAAGTGACTTCTTCAGTCTATTAAGTCTAATATATATATACCCTAGTAAGCTATAGTACTTTTTCCTTTGGGAAGGTACCATCTGTGCAGTCTGCAATTTTGTTGAAGAAAGATGTTGAATCTATTTAATATTTCTTGAAAAATAATTGATTTCTGTGCATTTTTTTCACACTGCATCAAATTAAGGTTGATTACGTCGATTAAGCATCATGAGGTGGAGCGTGAGGGGTGGTTCCCTATTTTTTATTTATTTATTTTTGTTGTTGCTGGGAGTTGGAACCCTATTAGTTAGGTTGCTTAATATTTATGCTAAGTACTCTTTAAAATACCAGAATAGGGAGGATGGTGTAGGTTTAAGTTTATTAAATTGATCAGTATTGCTGAACTATGAAATTTTTTTTTTTTTTGCATACAGGTATAACAGAATAGCTTTAGTGTAGTTGTTGTTTTAAACTTGAGTATGAACTTATACAAAATGCAGCAAGATATTTAAAAAACAGTTTTGTTGATTAAAAAACACTATATCGGATTCATATCGGTATCGGCAGATATCCAAATTTATGATATCGGTATCGGTATCGGACATAAAAAAGTGGTATCGTGCCATCTCTAATAATAATTTTCATGTGAAAACTGTCAGGCTAATATTCAGATCCACTTTTTTTAGTTAATCAACAAGAAAATAAATGAACCTTTTTTATAATCATTTTAAAAGCTTGTGGGAAGACACACCAACAGGTAGCTGTTAGTGGTGACAGCACTGAGGTTGTAAATGAATACAAATATTTAGAGACAGCGATCAAGGAAAATCTGTCATAGGATTCAAACATAAGTGCCATTTACAAGAAAGGAAACAGCAATTGTATCTCATCTGAAAGCTGCAACAGTTTGATTCAACTTGTATTTATATAGCACTAAATCCCAACAACATTTGCCACAAGGCACGTTATATTCTAAGGTAGTAATAGAAAACTCCAACAATCAGACGACTTTGAGCAGGCTCTTGGCAACAGTGGGAAGGAAAAACTCCCTTTTAAGAGAAAGAAACATCCGGCAATATCAGGCTCAGGGAGGGGGAGCCAAGAGCCGTGACTGGTTGGTGGTGAGGGGAGGAAGACAGGACAAAGACACGCTGTGGAAGAGAGCCAACAATAAACGCATGTCATCTATCAAAGACATGTGATGTCTTTGATAGATACACACTGGCTCTTTTATTCTATGCACATGTGGAATGTACTCGCCTTCTGTTTTGCTTTTTTGCCTGGAATTTTTACTGTCTGTAGTTAATAAGAGCAAATTCAATAAAATTGCACGTCAGCAACAACGCAGTTTGGCATAGTCTTAACTGGTGGGAACGGGCAAAGGTTCAGGGTACCACAATTTCTCATGCTCAGAGATCTTTTATACCTTGTATCACTCTGTCAAACAAATCAGGTGATATCACTTATGTGTACATAGTTACGCCTTGGTTTTTCGAAATATTATTTTTATTCTTAATGTCTGTAGGGACTTCATTGGTTGTATTTATCTCACATAAAAAGGCAGAAATGGAACTTCTGAAAAGACAAAGATTACTACTACCACTTGCTTCAGGGAGGGCGTTATGTGACTGCATTAAAGAACACATCCTTAGCCATAACTGCATAAAAACTGTGACCGTTTCCTGAATCTAACAAACAGTTAAAAAAATTTTTACTTAATTTTGCTCAACCACAGAGCTGCACTGTGACGTGAGTCTAATAAACAATAATAAATCATTTTAAGTAAATGCATGCTGTTACTGATGCAGCCACTACAAATATTACTCTGCCTCCTGCCTGGTGTAAGACGATCAGGGACCAATCAAGGCCGCCTGTCGAACCTGCTCCTGCCTCAGTCATCCCCCTGGGTGGCAGACACTTAGCCTTCACAAATGGGCTCAACATGCTTCCCTGAGAGCACTTTTTGGGAAGCTTAGCCTGTTTGGTTTATTCTTTTGAATGGCATCCAAGTAAGTACTCTGGGATTTGGGACTGGGAAATGGTGCTGTATTTTTATTTTTTTTGTGAGACATCATGTAATTAGGATGTCATTTAAATGTTTGAATCTGTCCACCAGTCTTCTTACACAACTGGAATGGGCAGAGTGATTGACTATAATGACAGTTTTCACCAATGACTTGGCACGTCACTGCCTTTCCAATCCAATTCCATGTGGATAAAACTATAAATTGATCACTTTGATTAAGATTAATCTTCATTTCAAAGGATGTCTTTGACGCTTTCAGTATGAATCAGTCAAACGGGGTATTTGGGCACTGAGAGCCAATTCTTCGACGTCAGTAGCAGATGGTGTAAATGTTGAGGTGGACTAGATAAAAAGATTCGGGGCCTGGTTTAGAGAGAGTTTTACATTTTTTTTAAAGCATGACTATTATATCTGGAAAATAGTAAGTGAAAGCAATGTAAATGTGTTTTTAACATTAAGTTAACTGGAGAGACATCCCTACAGGAAGCTAACTGTTGAAAAGAAAAAAAGAAGATGGGTTATGAAACAACGATTTGGTTAAAATTCAGTTGCAAAGTGTGATTTATTGCCCTGAAAACTATTCAGATTCTTTTAAGAACCAAAACCTCCATCTGCTCCTGAAGTGGGCCAGAGTGCAAGGCTGTGGTTTGAGTCGCCAGCTCTGAGGCATGAATATGTAAAGCTGAGGAAAAGAGGATGAATCATCAGTAAAAGCTTTTCCTGAATAAATAAAAGTCTTAGATACTGTAACGATGGTTAAGTGTTATTGTACAGTGACATGTTGGTGATCTCTGCACACTGTTGTTGTTCCTTTAAGATTCATGTTTGGTTGTGGTGTACAGGAAGGGGTGGGTGGGACCTGGTTGTTCTGTGTGTGTGCCAGGCTGAAGAGAGGTGGAGTTGGAGAGCGCTTCCCCCTGAGTTAACAACCCGCTGGCTTATGTGCCAAATAAACGGACAAACTGAGACCCCAACCGTCTGGTTCTTGTGAACGTTACAATACTTACACCACATCTCCTGCATAGTGCCTGATGCGAAAGTCTCTGTCAAACTCCAAACTCTTGTCAGTTGGTGAGAGCTGCAGAGACAGACGAGAAGAGAGAGCAGCGAGTGAGCAATGACACGGTAAAGTGTTCCTCAGAACAATGTATTAAAAGCATAGAGCCTTAAGGCAAAGAAAGAGACATTCACCATTTATCTAAAAATATAAAGTAGTGTTACATCAGTGCTGCTTGTTAGTACTGTACAGCCCATTACCTAAGCTTTCCAATTCAAATCACAAGTGTTCAGCTCCAAAATAAGCAGACATGGGTCAGATTTACATTTAAGTCCCCTCACAGCTCTATTAACCTCTTAGGACCTGGCGTCCACATGTGGAGATCACATTTTGGGTTATTTAGACCAAAATACTCAATTTTGCTCTACAAGGGCCTGATATCCACTTACGAGGACATTATACTGCTACTGTTCTATCAAAATTTTAAATGAATATCCTCATATGTGGCTCTTATTTTTCTTAAAAACAAAAATAAGGTAAAAAAAAAAAAAAAAATCTGGTAATTCTTTCTTTTTACATTCATCAGGCCCCAATCAACCTAAATATCAAAGAGAAATTAAAAATGAATGCCGTGGAAGAGTTCGGGTCTTAGGAGGTTAAAAAAAACCCACACCATCAACAGAGTGTACGCCAGGGTTAATAATAAATAAGGTCAACGTTTTCTTAACTTGAAGGCCACGTTTTGATTGTTGCTTGATCATCATCATTGCAGGGACAACACAGCAACGGCCATTCAAGCTCACATTCACAAGTTGACCTAACACGCACCAGAGAGAACATATGCAGGCACTGGGAGAACATGCAAGCTCCACACAGAACTGCCCCAGCAGGCCAGTGGGTTCAAACCCAGGACCTTCTTGCTATGAAAAGCGTAAGGTTGACAGATGCATCAGGGGCAACCTGGGTTTAGGTATGTTACCCAAGGATCCTTAGATACGCAGAGCAAAGGAGCCGGAGATTAGTAGATGACCCAGCTTATTTCCTGAGCCACAGGCGACCCCATAAAAAACCTTCTGATTTTATTTTCTTCTCCAGTGCCTTTAATGCAGCTCTCTACATGACAAACTATTAAAGTTAAACTGTATAGAGTGATGGGCAGAGCTGTTACTGCAAAAGTAGATGCAACGGGGCAGAAAACACCAAGACTGTCGTCACTGATAATGTCTCATAGAACAGGGCAACGAGGGGGGAGGACAGAAAGAAACAAAAGAAGGTGCTGAAAACATTCAAGGCACAGGCAATAGACATGGCAGCAGAGATGAGACAAGGAGAAAGAAGAGGGATATATGTGGTGTGATTGGAAGAGACAGAAGTAAAAAAAATAAAGTGTGTGTGTGTGTGTGTGTGTGTGTGTGTGTGTGTGTGTGTGTGTGTGTGTGTGTGTGTGATATACTGACACATGTATGTAGGCCAGTGACAGCAGAGCAAAGAGGGAGGAAGCATGAATGGAGATGCAGAGAAGTCTTCCGCAGCCCTGAAACAGCCTCTGATGAGCACATCAGGGTTCTTATTTCATCCACAACTGCACAGCAGCGAGTTCATTATGGGCTGTGCCGCTGGGTAAAGTAAGTGTGTGAGTGTGTGTGTGTGTATATGAGTGAGAGGCATCCCGAGATTCTGTCGCAATCCCAAGGAGACACAAGTGATTAGGAAGAGAAGGGTGAGGGTACAGGAAGCAGCAAGATTTTTAACAAGGAGAGAAAAAAATAATCCGTGAAAGCCCCTGGGATGGATATCTAAACATGGGTCGAGAAAGAAAAGCCCGAGAGTCATAGAGTATTGCCAGAAGTATACGGACAGGGCTTTGGTCTACAAAAAGTTTGTCTTTTATAATGATAAACAGCTGTTTCATACTCATTCATCAGCAGAAATACTACAAGCTTGGTCTGGCTCCTCAGATATGTGAAAATATTCTGTTTTGTTTTGGGGTTTTTTTTTTAAATATATAATTGTAAACTAAATTCTTTGGGGTTTAGACTGCAGGACATTTTTTCTGCTTTTCCTTCATTTTGTTAAACATTTTTCTAAAGCAATTAATCTACTAATTACTTGCATAATTAGTTGCCTGGAAGACTGAAAACAGCTACAGACTCTAAGGCTACCCTGAACACATGTCCTGTCTATTTCAGGTAAGCTTTAAACCACCAGGGCTGTAAACACCTGATATCACTGGTCATGTGTGGGGGGTATAACTAGCAACCAGAAGGTTGGTTGTTTGCAATGGCAAACAGTAAGCGTGAAAGTGTCTTTGCTTGGATTTACAATAAGATAGAAGTGTGGCAGAAACTAGCTTGAGTGCAAGGTGGTCATGGGGGTGAAAACCACAGACTGCAAAGAAATATACTGGTACAAGGAGCATGATCCATCACTATAGACACACAAGAAGAATGAAATCACAAAATATGTATGAGCTTCGCAGGTCTCAGTTTCCAGACTTTTACAAACTAGAACGGAGTGAACAGAGTAAACAGTGTTTCTGAAACTCTTCATTTTAGGAGGTCCAGAAACGTCAAAGTTGTAGTGTGAACCTAGAGGTAAACCTTTCAAAAGTTACAGACTTTAAAACTAAAATATTACCGTGGCTCTGCTCCAAGGTTCAGAACTTATCTGAACAAAATTTACTGCAGTGGTTTAATCCTAATCAGTGACAATCCCAAACCTATAGCACCAAAACTAAGCCCAATCCTTTGTGCATGTTTTTGCTTTTCTTCAAAACAAACAGAAATTTGCAAAAGACAGACTGTCATCCCCTTTTTTGTGTCAGAGAAAGCCATCCTCAATATTTATGCTACACTAAGAACATCCTGACTTGCATAACAAATCAATTGTCTCATTAACACACAGGAACAAAGAAAAGCCTCACACTTCCCAAAATATTTTAGATGCTGTTCTGAATGTCCCTTTCCTGTTGCTACTTGCACAAGCGGGGAATTTTTTGAAAGCTTGGCATGGAACAAATTTGACTGTGCAGAGCTCAACCTCATCTAACACCTCTGAGATGAACTGGAACACCGGCTGTGAGCCAGGCCAGGCCTCATCACCTGTCAGTGCTGGACCTCACTGCTGCTCTTGTATCTGGGCTGAAACCCTACTCTATCAGATCAATCCCAATGATCCTGGAATATCTGAAAATCCCATAAAAAACATTTATCTTTATTTTTGGTTATTAGTGTGGATGCTGATTAAGCATCCACAATATTGTTCTTCTACTTTTAAATTTCTGTACGTTTTTTGTATGCTATGTCCAGTTTTTTCAGAAAATGCATTTTCTAGTTATACATTTTACATTTTTACTATACATTTTAGTTATTATTTATACTATATAAATTATATTATATGGTCTAAATTCAATAAATAAGTAAGTTCAGTTCATTCAGTAAGTACAGCAAATTCTTCATGTTTCTCTCAAGTATAGGAGATAAACTGTTTGGAAAAATCAAACACACTTTTTAGGGGTTATTAGCCTTAAACACACACTGAAACACAGAACAGACAGACAAACAGATGCTATATCAGACAGACAGCCTGCATCTGTGGGAAGCCATACTTCCCTTCATCCATCCCAATCAGATACACTCCATCTCTCTCTCACACACACACACACACACACACACACACACACACACACACACACACGCAGACAAGACACAAATCTTGGCAGCGCTGTTGTTAGCACCTCCTCCGTGTCTGGGTTTCAGCCTAGCATTAAGTTTGAGACTGCTGTAGTGCTGGTTGTGGTGCTGCGTGCGTGCGTGCTCATCTACGGAGAAAGAAGCCACTTAAAAGAAAGAACAATGGTCAGAATAATGGCAACACAGAGACTTTGATGTCAGACGAAATAGCCACAAGCAAGGGTAGATGCACAATTATTAGGTCAACTTAAATCGCTGCATTTATTCTCAGTGAGATTAGCACTAATACAATCTACAGTACTAACCAGTACTGTGCAGTACTGACTCATATTTTTTTTCTACACTATGTTAACAACTTGTATTTTTTTTTGAAAGGTTGTATTTAAAAAGCACAAATATCTTACTATAATAATAGTGTACATATGGATATATCTGTCTGTATGTACCTTTTCCTCCATAACGGGTGGACCAGTCTGAGGAAACACTGTCACACATACAGTGATTATTAACATCTATATTTTTTGTAAATCCCAATTCTTTTGATTTTTAAAATATATATAATTCAAATTATTCACCTGCCAATGGAATGTTATGTTCTCAGGTTGTTTCACATGTAACATTCGATGCACGCTGCCCGTATATAACTTAACAGTCACTAAAATTTGTATCCACAATGGAATTTCATTCGGGATGCCACTAAATTCAGAGCAATTTTTTTTTAAAGAACTACGTGTTTTTAAGGAAAGTTTAAATATTTTTCTTTATTTTACTTTCTTTATCGTCAACTTTAAAAAATAAGGTCTATGACCCATCAGGTTATATAAGCCATCAGTAAAGATATTTTAAAAGTTAACAATTTTTAATGAGAGTGTCAGTGATGTGGTAGCACATTCAGCTCATGATCCATTAAAATTCAAAGATAAAATTAAAGAATAAACCTTGGTGTTGACCTAGAGTACAGTTTGGGTGAAGGCCTATTAAATGATCATTGTTTGCAAGTTTCACTAAAATTTGATCAAGAGGAGGAGTGATTGTTGTAAATTGTGGGCAGATGAATGACTCACCATGACATAGGTTCATCTTTAATCTTAGAAATATAAAGACAGAAGCTGCTAAAATGTGAACAAGGCAAAAATGTAAGAATAACTAAAATAACTAGAAAAATTTGCATTTCCTGCGAAAATGCTGTGTGGATGCCTTAACGCTGAAGATGTCTGCTGAAAAAAGCTGAAAAAGTTGAAAAACAAAACAAAAAACATTGCCCTGAGCAGGATTTGAACCTGGCCCTTCTGGTCTAGAGGCAGCGATTCGCCTCACTGCACCAAACTCATTCACACAAAGAACAGGTGGAGAGAGTGACAATTGTGGTGAAATTAGCAGAAGCTGCTTAGAATTGTGCTGATAAGAGGTGAAAAAGCTAAACATTTGGCAGAAAAGAGGTGAATCAGAAGAATTTCTGCTGAAAAGAGGCAAAGAAGCAAAAAGATGAGCTGAAAAGAGGTGTAGAAGCAGAAGTGCTTGCTGAAGATGGCTGTATGTGTAATGACACACTGGAGAGCAGTGACACACAAGAAAGCAGAGCGCATGCAAGCAGGGAACATGTGTAGCAACTGTCACAGGTAGGATTCAAACCTCTGCCACCGGGTCTCACGGCAGATGCCCTACCCTCTGAGCCAAATGAGTTCTGGTCACAAGCAAAGATATGATGAGAGGGACAATGTGCACTGTGGAGCAGAATCTCAAATTAGCAGAAAAGAGGTGAAGAGGAAGAACTTTGTTGTGAAATGAGGTAAAGAAACTGAAATTTGTGCTTAAAACAAGTGAAAAAGCTGAACTCTGAAATCCTGCTAAAACAGCAGAAGAGGCTGATATTTTTCAGCTACTCATTGAGCCAAACTGGTTCTCACGTAACTGAAAAAAGGTGGAAAAGCTTACAATTCTAATGAAAACAGCAGAAGAGGCTGAGATTTGTGCTGATAAGAGGTGAAAATGCTGAACGAATCAGAGGTACTGCTTCTGTCTGCTTCATCAGGCTGTGTACTTGTATGTGTTTCTGCCATAGACTGTTAACAAGAATCTGAGGTCCATATTAGAAAAGCTGCTAAAATCATTAAACTTTGCAGAATTGTAATAAATTATCAATATGAATTACCGGTCTGTGATAGTGTATAAATTTGTACTCAAAAACTAGGTGGGATAGAAGCATAATTCTTGCACTGGGTGAATCAGCGGACTTTGGTGTACTTTGACTGCGATTTACATAGCTCTTTGTATCTCCGTGGCGGAGACATGACGAGAGAAGAAATGGCTTAATTTTCGGAGTTTGAAAAATGAGAGGAGGACAGATTTCCACCCCTCAAACATGTTTTTGCAGAAACACTGTAATTTCGCTTAAATAGTATGAAATAGCAGTAATACTATGATTTGGCAGAAATACTACTTTTTAGCACAAATACTATTGTACAGAATGGTGTACGTCAGTTTAATGCTGGGTGGTGCTGCAATAGTAACTATCCTCGGTCAGAAGGAGAGGCTGACATCCAGGGATTAGATTACCACAGGTGGAGTTTATTGGCGGTCAGATGGATGGTACAGGGAGGCATGGCATACAGTAGGAGGATGTGGAGAGGTGATATGGTGTGGTTTCTATGATTAAGAAAACTGGCAACAAATTCCTCCACTACAAATCAGTCTGATACCACTTCTTACAGGGTTCACGTTTACTAAGGCACTACCCAAAATGCGCCACAAGAGGGCACTCCAACACAAGAGATGACCTATTTACACTGTAAACACCCCCTACTTAGCCACTACATACTACAGTGATATTACAGTATACAAATTCACACAAATACTATGATTTGGCAGAAATACTATGACTTAGTAGTAATACTATAACATAACAGTTCAATGTTCTTGCACAAATACCACAATATGGCAGAAATACTATGTTTTAGCATAAATACTGTGATTTGGTATAAATACTACGATTTGGCACACATACTATATTCCGCAGATACACTATAACATAACAGATATTCTACGACTTAGTAGTAATACTATAACATAACAGAATTATTAATTGGGCACAAATACCACAATTTGGCAAAAATACTATGATTGGGTACAAATACTATGATTTGGCAATAATACTGCATTTTAACACAACTACTGAGATTTGATTGAAATACTATGATTTAGAAGAAATACTATTACTCCATACAAATACGATGCTTTGGGACAAATACTATGTTTTGGCAGAAATACTATGCCTTAGTAGTAATACTATAACATAAGAGATATACTATGGTTTTGCAGACATACTATGTTTTTGCACAAATACCATGATTTGGAACAAATGCTATGAATTAGCAGAAATACTAAGATTGGGTACAAATACTATGATTTGGCAATAATACTGCGTTTTAACAACAACTACTGAGATTTGATTGAAATACTATGACTCCATACAAATACGATGCTTTGGCACAAATACTATGATTTGGCAGAAATATTATGACTTAGTAGTAATACTATAACATAACAGATTTCCTAAAAAAACTATGAAATTGCAGTAATTCTATGACTTGGCAGAGATAATACGTTTTAGCACAAATACTATAACAACGCAGAAATACTATGACTTAGTAGTAATACTATAACATAACAGTTCAATGTTCTTGCACAAATGCCACAATATGGCAGAAATACTATGTTTTAGCACAAATACTACGATTTGGCACACATACTATATTCCGCAGATACACTATAACATAACAGATATTCTACGACTTAGTAGTAATAATATAACATAACAGAATTATTAATTGGGCACAAATACCACGATTTGGCAAAAATACCATGATTCGACACAAATACGATGACATGGCAAAAATACTATGATTGGGTACAACTACTATGATTTGGCAATAATACTGCATTTTAACACAACTACTGAGATTTAATTGAAATACTATGATTTAGAAGAAATACTATTACTCCATACAAATACGATGCTTTGGCACAAATACTATGATTTGGCAGAAGTACTATGATTTAGTACAAATACTATGATGGGGCAGAAGTACTATGTTTTAGTACAAATACTATGATTTGGCAGAAGTACTATCTTTTGGTAGAAATTCCTGCTAAAAGGTACTATTTCTGCTTTTAAGCAGAAATACTGTAATTTGGCATAAATACTATAATTTGGGATAAATACTATGATTTGGCACATATAATATATTCAGCACATATATTATAAAATAACAGAAATATTATGATTTGGCCCCAAAACCATGATTTTGCACAAATACCATGATTTTGCAAAAATACTATGATTTTTCAAAAATACTATGATTTAGCAGAAGTACTAAGATGTAGCAGAAGTACTTTGTTTTAGCAGAAATACTATGATTGAGGAGTAATACCTAAACATAGGAGAAATATTGATACACAGACACACATACACAGAGAGTAAAGGGAACAGGAGCTGTTGAGAGTCTGGGCTTGGTATATGTAGGTCAGTTAAATTAGCTGCACCTGCTGTAGTCAGCCCTTACACACACAGACACAGAGAGAGGTGTGAGTTTTCTTCAGTGTATTTCTGACATTCAGGATTCCCCTCGAACAAATGGCCATAATTTCCTAACCGTAGAGGCTAGAACGGTCATTCAGACATTGTTTTATTCAGAAGAGATGGGGGAATCTTCAGGTCTTCATAATTCAGAGATAAAATATAAATTATTAAAGATATATGACTTGTAATACACTGTAACTGAGTAGAGGCGAATCAAAAACTGCCTTGACTTGCTCTCAAACAACCTTTGGTAACTCTAAATCTATATGGAGCATCAAAATCATTCTTTCACCGTAAGAAACAGCAGGCTTTGGTGAACAGTCATGGAAATTTTCAGGGCTCTGTGGAAATCCATCAAAAAGATATGACGAGAGAAAAAAGTGGTTCATTTCCAGAGATTGAAATCTGATGAAATCTGAGCGAGGGACAAATTTCCTACCCTCAAACAAGTCCAACTCATTTCAGAACGGTAATAGGTGAGAAAGAAATTCTTGAATTGTGAGCGTCAGGAGTGTCTGAAGATATACGGGGACAAGCATCATGTCTTAACTTTGCTTCGTTAAGGAGATATGACAATTTGAAAATGCCTCTCATTACAGAAATCCAGCGGTGATTTTGAACAAACTCTCCATTGAGTTTAAATGGAGAGTTTTCTGACTTTGTGTTACTCTGAGGAGATTTGCAAAATATCTATGAGTCCCACAACAATGATAGGGACATTTTCTGAAAGCCAGCAAAAATACCTACGTTTTGATGTATAATTTGTGGGGCTTGAGTGGAAATTGAGCGAGCAGCAAGAAGTTGTTTGGACATGAAGAGAAAATTCAAACAGTTTCACTGTCCCCTATGACTTAATTGCATAGCAACCATAGCAACGCATGTATTTTCTGAAAAATCACAATTTTGCAACTGAAGACTTAAAGAGAGATAAGATGAAAACGGTAGAAGATCTGAAAAAGCTGAATCACACAGGAATAGCCCAATCATTTGAGAACGTTTTAAAGTTTGAATGGAGTTTCTAGGTGAAAGTATGAGGAAGTAGTTAAGTTTCAAAGACAAGAACGTTTTAGCAGAATTGTGGAAGTTTCCCATTCATTTCAATGGGACAAATTAAAGGAAAAAAGTGTAATATTTTAAAAAGTATAATAGCAATAAACACCAAAAGTCATAGCCGGCATTAGCAGAAAGAGCAGAACAGTTTAGAGTTTGAACGGTGAAAATAGCACAAAAATTGTGGAAGTAGATCCACGGCGAAAAGTGTACGGAAACACCCGGAATAATAAAGAACTAGAAAAATTTGCATTTCCTGCGAAAATGCAGTGTGGATGCCTTAACGGCTGAAGATATCTGCTGAAAAAAGCTGAAAAAGTTGAGAAAAAAAAAAAAAAAAAAAAAAAGATGCCCTGAGCAGGATTCGAACCTGGCCCTCCTGGTCAAAGGGCAGCTATTTAGCTCACTGAGCCAAACACTTTCTCACAAAGAAAAGGTGGAGAGATTGACAATTGTGCTAGCAGAATTTGGGCAAAAAAAAAAGGGGTGAAAATTCTGCTGAAAAGAGGTGAATGAGCAGAATTCTGCTGAAAATAGTTTTTTTCTGAAAACAGCAGAAAAAACTGAAAATTTTGCTGAAAAGAGTTGAATGAGCAGAATTCTGCTGAAAAGAGGTTTTTGCTGAAAAAGAGCTGATAAAGTTTGGATTTGTGCTGAAAAGGGGTTAAAAAAACTGAAAATTTTGCTGAAAAGGGGTGAATAAAATGAAATTTGTGTTGAAAAGAGTTTAAAAAAAGTTTAACTGTTAAGTGAAAGAAATGTTGCCATAAGCTGGATTTGAACCCAGGCCTCCCAGTCTGAGAACGGATGCTTATCTCACTGAGGTAAAGCACAGCTCAGCCCATCATGCAAAATCAGTGACCACATTGATAATGTGTTCCATTCATTTCAATGGTCAAAAGTCATAACACACATCAGCAGAAATAGCAGAATTTTTTAAAGTTTAAACATAGCATTTCTGCTAAAACTTAGTATTTATACTAAATAATATTTTTTTCCTGCCAAATCATAGCATTTGTGCTGGAACACAGAAAGTTCCACCAAATCATACAATTTGTACTAAAACATTATTTATGATTTAGCAGAAACATTGGGACTTGGTAGAAATACTATGATTTACATGAAATACTTTGACTTAGCAGAAGTACTACAATCTAGGAAAAAAGTACTAAAGCATAGCAGAAATTCTATCATTGAGCAGAATTACTAGGATTTAGAAGAAATACTAAGATTTGGCACAAACACTGATGTGGCTCAAGAACCTTTATTGTGCAGTTATACTATGATTTGGAAGAAATACTATACTTTGGCACAAATACTATGATTTGGAAGAAATACTATGTTTTAGCACAAATACTATGATTTGGCTCAAATACTATAACTATCCTCGGTCAGAAGGAGAGGCTGACATCCAGGGATTAGATTACCACAGGTGGAGTTTATTGCGGTCAGATGGATGGTACAGGGAGGTATGGCATACAGTAGGAGGATGTGGAGAGGTGATATGGTGTGGTTTCTATGATTAAGAACAGGGTATGCATTACAACATGCATACAGATTAAAGATTAAGAAAACTGGTAACAAATTCCTCCACTACAAATCAGTCTGATGCCACTTTTTACAGGGTTCCCGTTTACTAAGGCACTACCCAAAAGGCGCCACAAGAGGGCACTCCAACACAAGAGATGACCTATTTACACTGATGCACTTAGTAAACAGCCCCTACTTAGCCACTACATAATACAGTGATATTACAGTATACAAATTCACACGAATACTATGATTTGGCAGAAATACTATGACTGAGTAGTAATACTATAACATAACAGATTTCCTAAAAAAAACTATTAAATTGCAGTAATTCTATGACTTGGCAGAGATACTACGTTTTAGCACAAATACTATAACAACGCAGAAATACTATGACTTAGTAGTAATACTATAACATAACAGTTCAATGTTCTTGCACAAATACCACAATATGGCAGAAATACTATGTTTTAGCACAAATACTGTGATTTGGTATAAATACTATGATTTGGCACACATACTATATTCCGCAGATACACTATAACATAACAGATATGCTACAACTTAGTAGTAATACTATAACATAACAGAATTATTATTTGGGCACAAATACCACGATTTGGCAAAAATACTATGATTGGGTATAAATACTATGATTTGGCAATAATACTGCATTTTAACACAACTACTGAGATTTAATTGAAATACTATGATTTAGAAGAAATACTATTACTCCATACAAATACGATACTTTGGGACAAATACTATGTTTTGGTTCTAATACTATGATGTGCAACAAATACTATGATTTGGCACAAGTACTATGATTTAGTACAAATACTATGATTTGGCAGAAATACTATGCCTTAGTAGTAATACTATGACATAAAAGATATACTATGGTTTTGCAGACATACTATGATTTTGCACAAATACCATGATTTGGCACAAATGCTATGATTTAGCAGAAATACTATGATTGGGTACAAATACTATGATTTGGCAATAATACTGCGTTTTAACAACAACTACTGAGATTTGATTGAAATACTATGATTTAGAAGAAATACTATGACTCCATACAAATACGATGCTTTGGCACAAATACTGTGATTTGGCAGAAATACTATGACTGAGTAGTAATACTATAACATAACAGATTTTCTAAAAAAAACTATGAAATTGCAGTAATTCTATGACTTGGCAGAGATACTACGTTTTAGTACAAATACTATAACAATGCAGAAATACTATGACTTAGTAGTAATACTATAACATAACAGTTCAATGTTCTTGCACAAATACCACAATATGGCAGAAATACTATGTTTTACCACAAATACTGTGATTTGGTATAAATACTGCGATTTGGCACACATACTATGATTTGGCAGAAATACTATGCCTTAGTAGTAATACTATAACATAAGAGATATACTATGGTTTTGCAGACATACTATGTTTTTGCACAAATACCATGATTTGGCACAAATGCTATGATTTAGCAGAAATACTATGATTGGGTATAAATACTATGATTGGGCAGAAACCATGTTTCAGTACAAATACTATGATTTGGCAGGAATACTCTGGTTTAGCAGAAATACTCTGATTTAGCAGAAGTACTATCTTTTGGTAGAAATTCCTGCTAAAAGGTACTATTTCTGCGTTTTAGCAGTAATACTGTAATTTGGCATAAATACTATAATTTGGGATAAATACTATGATTTGGCACATATAATATATTCAGCACATATATTATAAAATAACAGAAATATTTGGCCCCAAAACCATGATTTTGCACAAATACCATGATTTTGCAAAAATACTATGAATTGGCAGAAATACTATGATTTAGCAGAAATACTATGATTTGGCAAAAGTACTTAGATGTAGTAGAAGTACTTTGCTTTAGCAGAAATACTATGATTGAGGAGTAATACCTAAACATAGGAGAAATATTGATACACAGACACACATACACAGACAGTAAAGGGAACAGGAGCTGTGAAGAGTCTGGGCTTGGTATATGTAGGTCAGTTAAATTAGCTGCACCTGCTGTAGTCAGCCCTTACACACACAGACACAGAGAGAGGTGTGAGTTTTCTTCAGTGTATTTCTGACATTCAGGATTCCCCTCGAACAAATGGCCATAATTTCCTAACCGTAGAGGCTAGAACGGTCATTCAGGCATCGTTTTATTCAGAAGAGATGGGGGAATCTTCAGGTCTTCATAATTCAGAGATAAAACATAAATTCTTAAAGATATATGACTTGTAATACACTGTAACTGAGTAGAGGCGAAGCAAAAACTGCATTGACTTGCGCTCAAACAACCTTTGGTAACTCTAAATCTATATGGAGCATCAAAATCATTCTTTCACCGTAAGAAACAGCAGGCTTTGGTGAACAGTCATGGAAATTTTCAGGGCTCTGTGGAAATCCATCAAAAAGATATGACGAGAGAAAAAAGTGGTTCATTTCCAGAGATTGAAATCTGATGAAATCTGAGCGAGGGACAAATTTCCTACCCTCAAACAAGTCCAACTCATTTCAGAACGGTAATAGGTGAGAAAGAAATTCTTGAATTGTGAGCGTCAGGAGTGTCTGAACATATACGGGGACAAGCCTCATGTCTTAACTTCGCTTCGTTAAGGAGATATGACAATTTGAAAATGCCTCTCATTAGAGAAATCCAGCGGTGATTTTGAACAAACTCTCCATTGAGTTTAAATGGAGAGTTTTCTGACTTTGTGTTACTCTGAGGAGATTTGCAAAATATCTATGAGTCCCACAACAATGATAGTGACATTTTCTGAAAGCCAGCAAAAATACCTACGTTTTGATGTATAATTTGTGGGGCTTGAGTGGAAATTGAGCGAGTAGCAAGAAGTTGTTTGGACATGAAGAGAAAATTCAAACAGTTTCACTGTCCCCTCTGAGTTAATTGCATAGCAACCATAGCAACGCATGTATTTTCTGAAAAATCACAATTTTGCAACTGAAAACTCAAAGAGGGATAAGATTAAAACGGTAGAAGATCTGAAAAAGCTGAATCATACAGGAATAGCCAAATCATTTGAGAACATTTTAAAGTTTGAATGAAGTTTCTAGGTGAAAGTATGAGGCAGTAGTTAAGTTTCAAAGACAAGAAAGTTTTAGCAGAATTGTGGAAGTTTCCCATTCATTTCAATGGGACAAATTAAAGGAAAAAAGTGTAATATTTTAAAAAGTATAATAGTAATAAACACCAAAAGTCATAGCCGGCATTAGCAGAAAGAGCAGAACAGTTTAGAGTTTGAACGGTGAAAATAGCACAAAAATTGTGGAAGTAGATCCACGGCGAAAAGTGTACGGAAACACCCGGAATAATAAAGAACTAGAAAAATTTGCATTTCCTGCGAAAATGCTGTGTGGATGCCTTAACGTTGAAGATGTCTGCTGAAAAAAGCTGAAAAAGTTGAAAACAAAAAACATTGCCCTGAGCAGGATTCGAACCTGGCCCTCCTGGTCAAAGGGCAGCTATTTAGCTCACTGAGCCAAACACTTTCTCACAAAGAAAAGGTGGAGAGATTGACAATTGTGCTAGCAGAATTTGGGCAAAAAAAGGGGGTGAAAATTCTGCTGAAAAGAGTTCAATCAGCAGAATTTCTGCTGAAAAGAGGTGAATGAGCAGAATTCTGCTGAAAAGAGTTTTTTTCTGAAAACAGCAGAAAAAACTGAAAATTTTGCTGAAAAGAGGTTTTTGCTGAAAAAGAGCTGAAAAAGTTTGGATTTGTGCTGAAAAGGGGTTAAAAAAACTGAAAATTTTGCTGAAAAGGGGTGAAAAAAATGAAATTTGTGTTGAAAAGAGTTTAAAAAAAGTTTAACTGTTAAGTGAAAGAAATGTTGCCATAAGCTGGATTTGAACCCAGGCCTCCCAGTCTGAGAACGGATGCTTATCTCACTGAGGTAAAGCACAGCTCAGCCCATCATGCAAAATCAGTGACCACATTGATAATGTGTTCCATTCATTTCAATGGTCAAAAGTCATAACACACATCAGCAGAAATAGCAGAATTTTTTAAAGTTTAAACATAGCATTTCTGCTAAAACTTAGTATTTATACTAAATAATATTTTTTTCCTGCCAAATCATAGCATTTGTGCTGGAACACAGAAAGTTCCACCAAATCATACAATTTGTACTAAAACATTATTTATGATTTAGCAGAAACATTGGGACTTGGTAGAAATACTATGATTTACATGAAATACTTTGACTTAGCAGAAGTACTACAATCTAGGAAAAAAGTACTAAAGCATAGCAGAAATTCTATCATTGAGCAGAATTACTAGGATTTAGAAGAAATACTAAGATTTGGCACAAACACTGATGTGGCTCAAGAACCTTTATTGTGCAGTTATACTATGATTTGGAAGAAATACTATACTTTGGCACAAATACTATGTTATGGATAGGCGTAGCTTTGGGTCACGTGGTGTCTGTAATAGTGATTGCTATATCACCTGTTCACAGCCCGAGGGAAATTTTGTGAATGAGTGGGTGATGGGGGAAGTCGACTTTTGCTGACCGCTCAAGCTTGGAATGTTTTTTGATCACTGTTTTTCTACGGATTTTAAGGATTTGATAACAAATAAAGGAGTTTTAACTTGGAGCTTTGACTAACGTTTTAAACAGCGGGCGCGTCAACATTATTCCCCTATTCAGCTGCTCGGCGACTCAAAGGCTTGAAAGTCGCCAACATACTATGATTTGGAAGAAATACTATGTTTTAGCACAAATACTATGATTTGGCTCAAATACTATAACTATCCTCGGTCAGAAGGAGAGGCTGACATCCAGGGATTAGATTACCACAGGTGGAGTTTATTGCGGTCAGATGGATGGTACAGGGAGGTATGGCATACAGTAGGAGGATGTGGAGAGGTGATATGGTGTGGTTTCTATGATTAAGAACAGGGTATGCATTACAACATGCATACAGATTAAAGATTAAGAAAACTGGTAACAAATTCCTCCACTACAAATCAGTCTGATGCCACTTTTTACAGGGTTCCCGTTTACTAAGGCACTACCCAAAAGGCGCCACAAGAGGGCACTCCAACACAAGAGATGACCTATTTACACTGATGCACTTAGTAAACAGCCCCTACTTAGCCACTACATAATACAGTGATATTACAGTATACAAATTCACACAAATACTATGATTTGGCAGAAATACTATGACTGAGTAGTAATACTATAACATAACAGATTTCCTAAAAAAAACTATTAAATTGCAGTAATTCTATGACTTGGCAGAGATACTACGTTTTAGCACAAATACTATAACAACGCAGAAATACTATGACTTAGTAGTAATACTATAACATAACAGTTCAATGTTCTTGCACAAATACCACAATATGGCAGAAATACTATGTTTTAGCACAAATACTGTGATTTGGTATAAATACTATGATTTGGCACACATACTATATTCCGCAGATACACTATAACATAACAGATATTCTACAACTTAGTAGTAATACTATAACATAACAGAATTATTATTTGGGCACAAATACCACGATTTGGCAAAAATACTATGATTGGGTACAAATACTATGATTTGGCAATAATACTGCATTTTAACACAACTACTGAGATTTGATTGAAATACTATGATTTAGAAGAAATACTATTACTCAATACAAATACGATGCTTTGGGACAAATACTATGTTTTGGTTCCAATACTATGATGTTCAACAAATACTATGATTTGGCACAAGTACTATGATTTAGTACAAATACTATGATTTGGCAGAAATACTATGCCTTAGTAGTAATACTATAACATAAGAGATATACTATGGTTTTGCAGACATACTATGTTTTTGCACAAATACCATGATTTGGCACAAATGCTATGATTTAGCAGAAATACTATGATTGGGTACAAATACTATGATTTGGCAATAATACTGCGTTTTAACAACAACTACTGAGATTTGATTGAAATACTATGATTTAGAAGAAATACTATGACTCCATACAAATACGATGCTTTGGCACAAATACTATGATTTGGCAGAAATACTATGACTTAGTAGTAATACTATAACATAACAGATTTCCTAAAAAAAACTATGAAATTGTAGTAATTCTATGACTTGGCAGAGATACTACGTTTTAGTACAAATACTATAACAATGCAGAAATACTATGACTTAGTAGTAATACTATAACATAACAGTTCAATGTTCTTGCACAAATACCACAATATGGCAGAAATACTATGTTTTACCACAAATACTGTGATTTGGTATAAATACTGCGATTTGGCACACACACTATGATTTGGCAGAAATACTATGCCTTAGTAGTAATACTATAACATAAGAGATATACTATGGTTTTGCAGACATACTATGTTTTTGCACAAATACCATGATTTGGCACAAATGCTATGATTTAGCAGAAATACTATGATTGGGTATAAATACTATGATTTGGCACAAGTACTATGATTTAGTACAAATACTATGATTGGGCAGAAGTACCATGTTTCAGTACAAATACTATGATTTGGCAGGAATACTCTGGTTTAGCAGAAATACTCTGATTTAGCAGAAGTACTATCTTTTGGTAGAAATTCCTGCTAAAAGGTACTATTTCTGCGTTTTAGCAGAAATACTGTAATTTGGCATAAATACTATAATTTGGGATAAATACTATGATTTGGCACATATATTATAAAATAACAGAAATATTTGGCCCCAAAACCATGATTTTGCACAAATACCATGATTTTGCAAAAATACTATGAATTGGCAGAAATACTATGATTTAGCAGAAGTACTAAGATGTAGTAGAAGTACTTTGCTTTAGCAGAAATACTATGATTGAGGAGTAATACCTAAACATAGGAGAAATATTGATACACAGACACACATACACAGACAGTAAAGGGAACAGGAGCTGTTGAGAGTCTGGGCTTGGTATATGTAGGTCAGTTAAATTAGCTGCACCTGCTGTAGTCAGCCCTTACACACACAGACACAGAGAGAGGTGTGAGTTTTCTTCAGTGTATTTCTGACATTCAGGATTCCCCTCGAACAAATGGCCATAATTTCCTAACCATAGAGGCTAGAACGGTCATTCAGGCATCGTTTTATTCAGAAGAGATGGGGGAATCTTCAGGTCTTCATAATTCAGAGATAAAACATAAATTATTAAAGATATATGACTTGTAATACACTGTAACTGAGTAGAGGCGAAGCAAAAACTGCATTGACTTGCGCTCAAACAACCTTTGGTAACTCTAAATCTATATGGAGCATCAAAATCATTCTTTCACCGTAAGAAACAGCAGGCTTTGGTGAACAGTCATGGAAATTTTCAGGGCTCTGTGGAAATCCATCAAAAAGATATGACGAGAGAAAAAAGTGGTTCATTTCCAGAGATTGAAATCTGATGAAATCTGAGCGAGGGACAAATTTCCTACCCTCAAACAAGTCCAACTCATTTCAGAACGGTAATAGGTGAGAAAGAAATTCTTGAATTGTGAGCGTCAGGAGTGTCTGAACATATACGGGGACAAGCCTCATGTCTTAACTTCGCTTCGTTAAGGAGATATGACAATTTGAAAATGCCTCTCATTAGAGAAATCCAGCGGTGATTTTGAACAAACTCTCCATTGAGTTTAAATGGAGAGTTTTCTGACTTTGTGTTACTCTGAGGAGATTTGCAAAATATCTATGAGTCCCACAACAATGATAGTGACATTTTCTGAAAGCCAGCAAAAATACCTACGTTTTGATGTATAATTTGTGGGGCTTGAGTGGAAATTGAGCGAGTAGCAAGAAGTTGTTTGGACATGAAGAGAAAATTCAAACAGTTTCACTGTCCCCTCTGAGTTAATTGCATAGCAACCATAGCAACGCATGTATTTTCTGAAAAATCACAATTTTGCAACTGAAAACTCAAAGAGGGATAAGATTAAAACGGTAGAAGATCTGAAAAAGCTGAATCATACAGGAATAGCCAAATCATTTGAGAACATTTTAAAGTTTGAATGGAGTTTCTAGGTGAAAGTATGAGGCAGTAGTTAAGTTTCAAAGACAAGAAAGTTTTAGCAGAATTGTGGAAGTTTCCCATTCATTTCAATGGGACAAATTAAAGGAAAAAAGTGTAATATTTTAAAAAGTATAATAGTAAGAAACACCAAAAGTCATAGCCGGCATTAGCAGAAAGAGCAGAACAGTTTAGAGTTTGAACGGTGAAAATAGCACAAAAATTGTGGAAGTAGATCCACGGCGAAAAGTGTACGGAAACACCCGGAATAATAAAGAATAAAGAGAAACAGGAACTCAATAGTGTGGATGCCTATTAAGGCATCCACACAATAAAGAGAAACAGGAACTCAATAGTGTGGATGCCTATTAAGGCATCCACACAATAAAGAGAAACAGGAACTCAATAGTGTGGATGCCTATTAAGGCATCCACACAATAACTGCAGAGCAACTCAGTTATTTCAGTGAAATTTAAAAAAAAAAAATGCTAGTGATGCTAATTTAAGAGGTAGGACATAGTGATTATGGCGAACAGCTTCACCTCATGAATGTAAATATGCAGAACAGAGAAAAAGAAAAAGTACAAAACATTTGAAAAGACCACAAGAGAGTTCCCAAAGCCTAAGGTGTTCCTGGTCACCATGCTTGCTTTATCTGATTTGCAGTTTAAAATTTGAATGTACGATGCCAGAAAAAAAAAATTGTTTAAAATTAATTTTCATATTCACAAAGAAACAAAGAAGCACGACCACTCTGGCCTTCGTTTCACCCTGTTCTGCTTTAAAAATGAAATGCATGTTTAGCAGAAATTACTGCCGACAGCCAAAGCATTTAATTAAAAACAGAAAAGGACTTCAGGTACAGCCAAAAACATAAAACGAAACTGAGGAAGAAGAAAGAATGATCGGGTAATATGAAAATGGAAACAAGATAGACAGAACAAAAAATAATATCATTTAACCTCAAAATAACGAGCATTAAAATAATCTTGATAAAAGAATAGAAGGCAGAAGAGATGAGGCAACAAGAGATGGGAGGATTTAAATACAGAGAGAAGAAGCAGAGCGAGAGCTGAGGTGAGAAGGCGAGAGACAGACAAGAACTGTGGGCCGAGCGCATCAGGTACACAGTGTAACATAAGCTGGTGTCAAAACGACAAAAAGCAGTGATAAGAAGCTTCCACACGTCATTTTCACTTTTTCCTTTTATTGCTGTCACATGTTTCAACATTTATTAGCAGAGAAAAGCGCCTTGAGGCGACTTTTGTTGTGATTTGGCGCTATATAAATAAAATTGAATTGAATTGAATTGAATAGAAAAGACGAGATGAAAACAACCAGGACAGAGCTGACAGCAGAAACTGAAGCAGAGGTTACTCATTCTTCTGCAGTATGTTCAGAATATACCTGACCATGAAGATAAAGGACTGAAGCAGCACTAAGAGCCAGACATCAGGCTTTGGTAACATATATGTAATTGGAAAGATCAACAAAGCGAGAGGCAACAAATGTAAAAGAAAAAATGGAAAATGTGAGTGAGGCTACAGCTTCCACAGACACTGGTTTTCAACTCAGCAGACCTGCTATAGGAGTTACTTGTTAGATCTCCTCAGGTCCACTCAAACAAGAAACACGATTTGGATAATCCCTCTGGTAGAGTTCAGACACTTAGAGAATAGTTCTTCATTGAAACCTCCAAAGTATGCACCCAACCGCCAGTATGCACGGAGGCAGAATGGAAGATAAAAGTAGATGTTTCACGTTACACAGCTGACCTTATTCACATCAGTATGGTCCTGGGTGTGAAACCCCTGGCTGACTGGGGCCTTTCTGTGTGTACGCATGTTTTCATGAATCAAAGATAATAGGTTCTGTCTCAGTACTCCAGTTTTCACCCACAGTCCAATGGCATGCAGGGGTAAGGGTAACTGGTGATTCTAAGGGCCAGATTTACTAAAAGGGACAAAATAGCGTGTGGGCGCAATAAATCTGGCACTAAATTAGCCAGAGTTATGAAATTAAGTGTGACTGGTTGTCTGTCTCTCTGTGGTAGCTCTGTCATAGACTGGTGACTTGTTCTGTAAAAGCTGGGATGAGCTACAGCCTCCCCCTGAATTGGAGCAGAAGGATAGGTAGCTTTTTAAAAACATTTTTAACAGCACGTTCCATGCTGTCTGAAACCCCCGGGGTACAATTTTTTGCTGTTTTCTAAAACAATGTATATGTTGCTTCTATGAAAATGATCGAATGTCCAATCTGAGAAAAAAAAGACATGTACCATCAATACTAAAAACTACACTACATGTCTGCACTGTGGTATGAATTTTCTTTAACCTCCTCCTTCTTTAATTTCTCTTTGATATTTGAGCTGATTGGGACCTGATGAATGTAGAAACAAAGAATTACCAGATTTTTTATTTTTTTTACCTTATTTTTGTGTCTAAGAAAAATAAGAGCCACATATGAGGATATTCATTTAAAATTTCCATAGAACAGTAGCAGTATAATGTCCTTGTAAGTGAATATCAGGCCCTTGTAGGGCAAAATTGAGTATTTTGGTCTAAATAACCCAAAATGTGATGTCCACATATGTGGACGCCAGGTACTAGGAGGTTAAATGTTTAAAATTTTACTTAAAAATGATTCAATTGAAGTACAAAAATTACATTTACCCTAAAATACAAAGTTAATGTTGATCATCTTGTCATTAGTCCAATAACTAAAGCAGTTAAGGTCCAACTATTGTTTAATGTAACAGCCAATATTAAATGTCAGAAACATGGCTACTGGTTTTGACATTGGCTGTTACATTAGACACATCGGCCATGTTTCTGTACAGACGAGTTCAGTGGATCTCATTCTGGCAAACCAAACCCTTTTGAACAGATTTTATTGTTAAACTGTCAATAAAAGTGACCTCCAACTTAATGTGAAATGCCCCACTTTCTGCCAGCTTCTCGCCTTCCATCACCTCCTGCAATCACTTTTCCTGCAGTCCTGTTTGCCACCTGTGCCCTCCTGCTCTCTAGCCTCTGGACTGGAGAGCCATCTATGATGGCACAAGCCAGACCTCCCAATGAGAAGCATCTGACTATCTCCAAGCCTGTCAAGAACTCACACTAGGCACTGCAGTCAACAATGCAGGTGGCAGATGAGGAGATGGATTTTACGTTTCATGCCCAGTGCACTGAGTGGCAGCTGTCAGGACATTAAAACCCAGCATATCAAACTACATGCTAATCCAGACACCAACAGACAGAGTACAAACCCTGAAACAACCATCAGACTGTCCTGGTGCTGAACCGTTTTACGCCACCGATTCTCCTCTTAGAGACATCAGTTAGCTGCCTGTGTCCATCCTGACTGCTACAGCTGACCTTGTGCATCCCTGGGACTAATGACCAGCATCTCAGTGATTAGCATCACCAACACATGGCCCATAACAGCTTTACCACTTAGTACACCATGTGCACTCATACATGTAGCAGAAGGCAGAGGACACACATACACAAGCATATACTCATGTACATCCCATTAGTATGCCGCGCCATAGCATGCCACATGCTGCGATGCTGTGATCTATGTGAAAGGTAAAAAAAGAAAACAGTGAAAGCAGATGGGAGAAAATTGAAATATATAAAGTGAAACAACGAAAGATTTAAAAGCTAATAAAAAAACAGAAAAACTGATATTTTACTGCAAAATGCTACCAAACATGTGATTGCTTTAGCAAATTATAGATTAGAAAATGAAGCTGATGTTATTCTATTTAATAAATCCAGTATAACAATAACACTTTTCAGCAGCCCAAATCACAGTGTTTCCTGTTGAAAATCTTTACACCTGCAATACCAGATTTTTTTTGGGGCCACTTGGGAGCTACAAACAAAATCAGACAAAAATCCAGCAGATACGGAGCAAACGAGGTATTTGCTCTCCTTTCAGATCTTCTCCTGAGGGGAATCTCTGGATCTTTAGCTATCAAATTCTGCTCTATGTTGAACAACTAACTCTGTGTGCTTGTAAATGGTTGGGTAGTAGCACACATTAAATTACAAAAACAGCTGCCTGAGCACATTTATTTAAAATGTTACGGCCAAATAAAATATCTGTGTTACGAGGGAAGAAACTTATAAAGATAATCCATCCACCCAATTGTTAGCAAAAATGTTAAGGTTATACACACGCAAGCCCAGATACAACGCCCTTACAAACAATATTCAAATCAGTGGTAAACACTGAGACATAACACAATAAGCTACTGCAGATTTGACATCTAATTCAATAGCTGGTCTCTACTGTTTGTGGTTTTCCGCTTTGTAATCAGGGTCATACCCAATAACTTGCAGTAAAAACTGAAAAGGCCAATCACTGTCTACAACTTTACAGCAAGTGTTTAAATTGTTGTGTAACTGTGAACCTACAAACATACCATGCAGACTAAAATAGAAAAGAAATATTTAAACAATAAGGCTTTTACATTTCAGTGTTTGTGGTGTAAGAAGACAAAAAATCAAGTAAAAAGGCGACGAGGCGTGTAGACACAGTCAAACTACACAGTTTGTTAGCGATGAGTCATTACATTTATGAAACTAGTTAGATTTCAGTGTGATTAAAGTGTTGAGTCGAGCACACACAGGCTGATACAAAAACTGGAGACAGCTGGATTTTATGGCGCCAAAAGCAAAAATCTGACTGATGTATCACTCGCATCAGATTCAAGTGCTTCCCTTTAGGTGAGAATTCTCTGTAAACAAGCCCGCAGCTCCCATGCATCAAAACTGCCTGATTAATTCATAACAAGGCTGAGAAGCCTGGAAGCAAATGAAAAGAAATTCAGATCAGCAGACTCCAACGCAACATGACATATGGAGACCTGAAAGAACGGTTTAGGAATGCTCTCTCTTCTTACTTTGACAACGGCGTGCCAAATTTAATGTCCACATGTAGTATGTAGCGAATGAACGAACACTGCAGAGCGTACGTATTTGTGCGTCACATTTTGTGAGCTGAAGCCAGACGACAGCGTAGCATCATTCAGTCCTGGAAGCAGAGTGAGAACATTACGGTAGATCGTGTTATGTGAACATTTCCTGGAATTGATCTCTGACTCAATCTCTTGCTCTGCATGTCTCATTTCCATCTCATCAGCTTTTGAGGCTCTCATGCGACTACTGCACACTGAAGCAGAAATGGTTTACATTTCGTATACACTCAGCAAGCAGTTTATTAGTAAAATAACCAGTGAAAGGCAATGGATTTTTATACAGCACTGAACCTTCCTTCACGTTCAAACTGCTTTATTTAATTTTACACTATAGTGCTTTTGTTATTTAGGATCATTATGAAGTAATTCTAATGAATTACACCGAGTTATACCTACAAGTCTTTCTGTTATTTTGTCTGACAGTAACCTGAATAACTAAAGCATCTTCAGTGTTGGTCAAGTTACTTGAAAAAAGTAATCAGTAACTAATTACTGATTACTTCCCCCAAAAAAGTAATCCTGTTACTTTACTAATTACGTTTTTTCAAAAGTAATTAATTACTTAGTTACTTTTTATAAACATGATTTACAACCTGAATAGGTGATAAAGTGATAGATCTTTCAGCCCAGTTCTACTTTTTCTACATAATCCATCATACAAAATGTAATCAAATGAAAAAGTCTCTTTTTAAAAAAAATTGTTTTATCAGTTTTAATCTTTTAACTTTATGCATCAAGCAAAAATTAAATTATATGCACCATTCTCTGACTTGAAGAAATTAGTTTAACATTTAAACTTATTTTCTGCACATTCCAGCACATAAAATAAAATATTTTTTGTGTTTACACTCAGTCTTTCAAATAAATGCAAGTAAAACACAGCAGAAAATAAATAAAGTCAAAGACTAGCGGTCCTGTTGCTCTATTTTCACCTGTAAAGCAGGAGTGGGGTAGGCGGAGGTTTGCCCTGGTGCAGGTGTGCCGCAGCGGTCAGTGGAAGAATACGCGAGTTTCTCTGTGAATTTCCCATTACGTCGTAGCGCACTCGGTGCTTGTTTACAGGGTTTTTTTTCCCGCTGTAAAAAGAAGTTTTCTTCCCACGCACAACGGACGCTAATGTTTTTGTCACTTTTTATGGAATCAAACTCAAAGTAAGGTCAGTACTTCCACACTTTAAACGCTGCACACTCATACTCTCTCCTGCACTCGATATACAGTGGGGCAAAAAAGTATTTAGTCAGCCACCGATTGTGCAAGTTCCCCCACCTAAAATGATGACAGAGGTCAGTAATTTGCACCAGAGGTACACGTCAACTGTGAGAGACAGAATGTGAAAAAAAAATCCATGAATCCACATGGTAGGATTTGTAATGAATTTATTCATGAATCAGGGTGGAAAATAAGTATTTGGTCAATAACAAAAATACAACTCAATACTTTGTAACATAACCTTTGTTGGCAATAACAGAGGTCAAACGTTTACTATAGGTCTTTACCAGGTTTGCACACACAGTAGCTGGTATTTTGGCCCATTCCTCCATGCAGATCTTCTCGAGAGCAGTGATGTTTTGGGGCTGTCGCCGAGCAACACGGACTTTCAACTCCCGCCACAGATTTTCTATGGGGTTGAGGTCTGGAGACTGGCTAGGCCACTCCAGGACTTTCAAATGCTTCTTACGGAGCCACTCCTTTGTTGCCCGGGCGGTGTGTTTTGGATCATTGTCATGTTGGAAGACCCAGCCTCGTTTCATCTTCAAAGTTCTCACTGATGGAAGGAGGTTTTGGCTCAAAATCTCACGATACATGGCCCCATTCATTCTGTCCTTAACACGGATCAGTCGTCCTGTCCCCTTGGCAGAAAAACAGCCCCATAGCATGATGTTTCCACCCCCATGCTTCACAGTAGGTATGGTGTTCTTGGGATGCAACTCAGTATTCTTCTTCCTCCAAACACGACGAGTTGAGTTTATACCAAAAAGTTCTACTTTGGTTTCATCTGACCACATGACATTCTCCCAATCCTCTGCTGTATCATCCATGTGCTCTCTGGCAAACTTCAGACGGGCCTGGACATGCACTGGCTTCAGCAGCGGAACACGTCTGGCACTGCGGGATTTGATTCCCTGCCGTTGTAGTGTGTTACTGATGGTGACCTTTGTTACTTTGGTCCCAGCTCTCTGCAGGTCATTCACCAGGTCCCCCCGTGTGGTTCTGGGATCTTTGCTCACCGTTCTCATGATCATTTTGACCCCAAGGGATGAGATCTTGCATGGAGCCCCAGATCGAGGGAGATTATCAGTGGTCTTGTATGTGGTCTTGTATGTCTTCCATTTTCTGATGATTGCTCCCACAGTTGATTTTTTCACACCAAGCTGCTTGTCTATTGTAGATTCACTCTTCCCAGTCTGGTGCAGGTCTACAATACTTTTCCTGGTGTCCTTCGAAAGCTCTTTGGTCTTGGCCATGGCGGAGTTTGGAGTCTGACTGTTTGAGGCTGTGGACAGGTGTCTTTTATACAGATGATGAGTTCAAACAGGTGCCATTCATACAGGTAACGAGTGGGGGACAGAAAAGCTTCTTACAGAAGACGTTACAGGTCTGTGAGAGCCAGAGATTTTCCTTGTTTGAGGTGACCAAATACTTATTTTCCACCCTGATTTACGAATAAATTCTTTACAAATCCTACCATGTGAATTCATGGATTTTTTTTTCACATTCTGTCTCTCACAGTTGAAGTGTACCTCTGGTGCAAATTACTGACCTCTGTCATCATTTTAAGTGGGGGAACTTGCACAATCGGTGGCTGACTAAATACTTTTTTGCCCCACTGTATTATCCATTGTTGATCTGCACACAGCTGTTGTCACAAACGTCGCACTCGCTTACGTCATTGTCATGAGACACTCTCGCAAAAAACAAAAAACAAACAAAAAAAAAAATCACGGTTTTAGTAACGCAGTAACGCAGCATGCTTACGGGAAAGTAACGGTAATCGAATTACCGTTTTTGCGATAGTAATCCCTTACTTTACTCGTTACTTTAAAAAAGTAATCAGATTACAGTAACGCGTTTACAAGTAACGCGTTACTGCCCATCTCTGAGCATCTTTATGCATAATGCAGGTATGTATAGTTGGAAATGAAGCTGCATCACTGGTGTTTATTGATGACATGGCCCAAAATAAATATCTATACTGAGAAATGCTAAATTGATAGGTGTGAGCTTTCATAATCGTATCAAAAACAGAGCAGAAAAGAGAGCGTAGAGCTGCTAAAGCCAACTAAATGGTTCTCAAATGGCTCACTCTTCTGACCTCAGCCCAGTTGAGCATGCCTTTCACCTACTGAAGACAACACTTAATGCCCAAACAACCACACACAAGCAGCACTAAGCAATGCCTTACAACATATCTCAGTTAAATGAAATCCAGCATCTGCTGATGTCTGTGGGTTCATTGATAGCAAAGCTTCAGCGTTTAAAGTCATACAAATAAGCTTAAACTCAAAATTACTGTATGTAGGTTTACTTACTTTTGAACATGGCCTTGAATTAAAGCTGAAAGCCCACACTTTAACTGCATGATGAGTGCAGTTTAAATAAGTTCAAATCCCTTGTGGTGTTGCAGTTATATAACACACAAATACATTCATATCCTTCGCATGGAAAACAGAGTTGCTCAGTTGACCTTGGACCTGGCTTTTCTTTATAAAGCAACAGATGACATCTTCATTTTGAATAGAGGCAAACACAATCGCTTATTTTTACACATCCGGTAACTACTCGCAAATATTATTCTTGAGTTTTTCCTCAAGCCGCCAAATAACTATAAAGATCACAGACATACTTAGCCAATGAGGTGATGTTCATTGATTTGTGAATTCTGACTTTGAAGCCTTGACTGCAGCACACTGGCCATCACCGTCTGGACCTTTGGTTCATTTAGAGCTACCATATTTAGATTATTTAGGGCTCCACCCTAAACGATTGGCTAAGGCTAGCAACAGGCTGTACTGCCTGTCACATTACATATCAGATGATTATATTGAATATCATTAAAGGAACTGCAGTCTTGGTGCTGGTTTCATTTTTCAACTCTGGAAGCTGCAGCTTGGTTGAAAGCAATGTTCTCTCTCTTTTGCACAACCTTTAAGCCATTTCGATAATTATCTGGTTCTTTTGTTACTCAGATGTCTGATTTTCCTTGTCTTTTATCGATGGGTAGGTTATCTAGTGTTATTACTTTGTTGGAAACATCTATATGCTCATGGAATCTATTTTGATGGGAGAGGGAAAGAATACAATAATACCTAGCTCTTGTTTTCATAAAACTGTGCTTCACCCCTTTCATTTCTCTTGCGGAATGTGCACATCTCACTTCCCCTCACATAACAACTCCCAGTCTCTCACATTGCACCTCACTTTCCCTTTCCTCTTCTTTCGGTCTCCCTACATCTTCACACTTTCATCCTGCCAACTTGAGGAGCTCTGAGCTATGAGGTGAGAGTGCTTCTGTTAGTCTTTCAAGGCTGCAGAGCTCGTGTTCTCCTTGAATGCTCAAAACCTTGAACATTTTAAAACTTTCCCAAAAACTAATTTGCATATGAATGTAGGTTAGGGCATCTGTTTTGAGGTCACAGTAATATACAGTTTCTCTCTTGCTGGCTCTGTTTTTTTCAGTGACCCTGTGTCACCAATGACAACACTATTTAACTTCTAAAATGTTTCATTTTTTATGACCAAGAAATTCCAAATCCATTCCATACCTGACGGATAACACAGACATACTAACAAAATTCTCATGGGTTAGTTTTTTGGTTTTTTTTACTTTATAAGAGTTTCCAGAAAAACAACTGTGGGCTTGTCATGTGACACTCCATGTGTGGAGTAAAATATACAGCAGTTTGCATATCACAGCTCCTTAACTGCCAAGACAACACGTGACCAAAGACTGTGAGCAAATTTGTCAGCGTTTTTTCAATAATACAGGTATTTAACACTTTAGGTTTAAGTGTGTGTATCCAGCCACCCACCAGCTCCAACATCAGTCAGTACCAAACTAGACATGAAGCCTCCACTTCAATTAAAACGTCACTTCAAGCTCACTGAGTGTCATCATTTTAAAGAGGAACTCTAAAATGATTTGGCATGGTAAATAACATCTATCTCTATTTGTTTTTATCTAAAACATATCTATTGAGGCAAGTAGAGTGCGTTCTAAACATAAGATAAAGCTTTGGCTAATAAACAAAACAAAAAAGCATATCTATACAAAGCCATAAATCCATTTTACATTCCTCAAACACCAAAAAACACTTCCATATATACAGGGAGTGCAGAATTATTAGGCAAATGAGTATTTTGTCCACATCATCCTCTTCATGCATGTTGTCTTACTCCAAGCTGTATAGGCTCGAAAGCCTACTACCAATTAAGCATATTAGGTGATGTGCATCTCTGTAATGAGAAGGAGTGTGGTCTAATGACATCAACACCCTATATCAGGTGTGCATAATTATTAGGCAACGTCCTTTCCTTTGGCAAAATGGGTCAAAAGAAGGACTTGACAGGCTCAGAAAAGTCAAAAATAGTGAGATATCTTGCAGAGGGATGCAGCAGTCTCAAAATTGCAAAGCTTCTGAAGCGTGATCATCGAACAATCAAGCGTTTCATTCAAAATAGTCAACAGGGTCGCAAGAAGCGTGTGGAAAAACCAAGGCGCCAAATAACTGCCCATGAACTGAGAAAAGTCAAGCGTGCAGCTGCCAAGATGCCACTTGCCACCAGTTTGGCCATATTTCAGAGCTGCAACATCACTGGAGTGCCCAAAAGCACAAGGTGTGCAATACTCAGAGACATGGCCAAGGTAAGACAGGCTGAAAGACGACCACCACTGAACAAGACACACAAGCTGAAACGTCAAGACTGGGCCAAGAAATATCTCAAGACTGGTTTTTCTAAGGTTTTATGGACTGATGAAATGAGAGTGAGTCTTGATGGGCCAGATGGATGGGCCCGTGGCTCAATTGGTAAAGGGCAGAGAGCTCCAGTCCGACTCAGACGCCAGCAAGGTGGAGGTGGAGTACTGGTTTGGGCTGGTATCATCAAAGATGAGCTTGTGGGGCCTTCTCGGGTTGAGGATGGAGTCGAGCTCAACTCCCAGTCCTACTGCCAGTTTCTGGAAGACACCTTCTTCAAGCAGTGGTACAGGAAGAAGTCTGCATCCTTCAAGAAAAACACGATTTTCATGCAGGACAATGCTCCATCACACGCGTCCAAGTACTCCACAGCGTGGCTGGCAAGAAAGGGTATAAAAGAAGAAAAACTAATGACATGGCCTCCTTGTTCACCTGATCTGAACCCCATTGAGAACCTGTGGTCCATCATCAAATGTGAGATTTACAAGGAGGGAAAACAGTACACCTCTCTGAACAGTGTCTGGGAGGCTGTGGTTGCTGCTGCACGCAATGTTGATGGTGAACAGATCAAAACACTGACAGAATCCATGGATGGCAGGCTTTTGAGTGTCCTTGCAAAGAAAGGTGGCTATATTGGTCGCTGATTTGTTTTTGAATGTCAGAAATGTATATTTGTGAATGTGGAGATGTTATATTGGTTTCACTGGTAAAAATAAATAATTGAAATGGGTATATATTTGTTTTTTGTTAAGTTGCCTAATAATTATGCACAGTAATAGTCACCTGCACACACAGATATCCCCCTAAAATAGCTGAAACTAAAAACAAACTATAAACTACTTCTAAAAACATTCAGCTTTGATATTAATGAGTTTTTTGGGTTCATTGAGAACATGGTTGTTGTTCAATAATAAAATTATTCCTCAAAAATACAACTTGCCTAATAATTCTGCACTCCCTGTAGAATATATGTATAGTTATAAAAAAAATAATTTAACACTAACAGTGCAATATAAATAAAGATGCCTAGGCATGATGACGGTGGCAACCCTAGACTCTAACACAGTCTACGTTATTTAAATAATCCATAGAGCGGCCAAATAGGACAAACATTCAGTGTAACAGTTATAAAATTCTTGTGTAAAGATCAGGTTCATGCAACATTACTCTGATGTCTGCACTGCATAAATAAACAAATAACAGAGAAAAACATTCAGAACTTGAGTCTAAGGAGCTTGGAAAGAAAAGCATCTGGAGCGTCCAAGCTCCTTAGACTACGATGACCTGGATGACTGAGAACCTTTGCAGACATTCAGAACAGGACACATCAGGCCAACACCAGAATGATGATCTGCGTTTTTCATCCTTCATATGGCAAAGTGGCATTTTCTCTTGATGTGCATGTTTTCCTTTTCCAAGTCTCCCATTTTAGTTTCAGTACTACATTGACATAAAACATAGACTCAATAAGACCACAGATCTGCAAGACGTACATAATTTGTGAACAATTCTAAAAAGTGAGGAATAACCGATTTAAAAAAAAAAAAGCTACATTCTGCACATATCATGCATGTAGCTTTCTCCTTCTTTTGGGTCAAAAACTTTACCTGGCTGTCACAAAAAGCAAATAAGACTGAATGCAGTGAGATGTCCTGTCTGTCTCTTTGCTGCTGTTTCATTCAGTACTGGGGAAAGCACTGCGAGCCCCCAGGCAAAAAAACTAAAAATATATACAGTATGACAACAGACTGGATCAGACAGACTTGAAGCTTTAAATATGTTATAAACAAAAAGCACTTTTACACTTGTTTCCATGTCATTATTGTTGTTCTTTTGCTGTTTTTCTATAGGGTACATCAAACTTTAACTGAGGACAGCTGAAAAGCTATAGAAATACACTTGAGGGTGCTGCTTACTATTATATTGTGAAGGGGTGCATATAACAGCAGTGTTTTTACTTATATATGTTAAAAATACTGGCGGCTGCTGGTGTTACCTCTCAGCCTCCCAGTACAAATAGCTATGGTATCAATTTGAAAATACCACATTGTTTTGTTTTCAAGTTATTGCATTCACAAGATTTCCAAAAAACATGACCTCTGATCTTGAGGTCAAGGTGAGTGAGATTTGAACTTCTCTGAGATTCTCTGCCACAACACCCCATCAGCCTTTTACAGCTAAGAGGTAAAAAGGAGAAGACACTCGCTACACTTCAGTTCATCCACTTTCATGCTCTTGCAATAAGCAGAACATTTAATTTAACTGCTGTTTTTTTTGTTTCAGATCATTCAAAGATCATCTTCTCTGCATTCAATGTTACTTGGAAAGCTCATCTCTTGTGGGGTCTGGACAAATTAACTTTTGAAAAGATGTTAATCTAAATGGTAATACGCACCGTTTATTCCCCCCAAAATGCCCCAGAGATCGACTAAAGGCCCCTACAATTCACTCATTATGGCAATACTGCCTGGCAACATTAACAGCCTCCACATTGTACAGTAGTCCAGACACTGCAGGAGGAAAGTCTCTGGATAATATTTATTCATGCCAATATTGGTTCCAGGAAGTAGCAGCTGGATCACTTTACATTCAAACCCACCACTTCACATGCCTTTCAAAGTCAGAAGTCTGCTACCAGCAGCAGGAGGAGGTCGGAGTGTAGCAGAAGAGTGATGGCGAGGGGAATACTGACTCCAAGATGATAAGAGGGTAAGAGGAATACACCCCACAGTACAATCTTTACCTGATCTTGACTCATCCTGGCTTTATTCACAGTTTCTATGTCACAGTGCACTTCATTCACTTTGAACTATAACAGCAACTGCAGGGTTCACTGCCTACCGTTCACTATTCTTTCTTCACATCACATGGGACTATGCAGCCTTTCAACAGTTTTGACACAGTGACTTACTTTGTAGCCTGTTGCTTTAAGTATTTTGATCCACAGTATGCTGCCCAGAAATATACAGAGATGTTTACCTACCACCTGTCATCATTTATTTTCACTCTATCACCCTCTCCCTCCTCTCTCCTTTTCTTCCTCTCTTTTTCTCTGCATGGCTCCCCTCATGCATTTGTAAATACGCATTTTCCACTACTTATACCAACACAGCAAAGCACCAGCTCCACAAACTCTCATTGGCTGCCAGTGACATCACTTGTGCAAAGTGTTGAGTCAGACTCCAAGAAGCTCTTTCACTGACAGCTGATGCCCCCTTGTGTCCACACAGAAAACTGCAGCCCTAAAAATAAAAACACCTCCTGGATTTGAACACTAATCATCAGCTGCTCCAGACAACCTTTTACATGTTAAACAGCACTAGAAAAAGCTACATACACGCAAACCAGATCTATGACGGCAAGTCACCTTAACCTCATTGTAAGCCATCTGATCTCCCGGAGAAAGCAAAGGATGTTTGCAAATTAAATTGGCTTATGTTTAGTCTAATGGTCTGCACAGACCATTAGAGTGAATTACATTGTAAGCCTGGCTGATTATTAAAGCTAACGGGATCATGTTCAGTCTCTTTCCCCAAGCACTAATCGCTACTGCACAGTGTAATCTGCCCTCTGCTGTTCTCAGGTTACTTATAGCCACACAATGCCTCATTAGAAGCAAACAGCCTTGATTTTTTACATCAAAGTTTGCTGAAAAGCGTGTAGTTTTGGATCTAAGGGATAGCAGGAAATTATGAAAAAAATATTTGATTAAACTGTGCTGCAGAAATATTCCCTGTACATATTGCTCTGGATTGAGATGAAAATTACAGCCATCATGTGTTTTTAGATTGATTAATGTGCTATTTTGTTTAATATTTGTCCATAAAATGTCAGAAAGTTGCTGAAATCACAGTCTAAAACATATTTGGGTTACTGAAAGCCAGACAGCAATCAGACTTCTGACCCATTTAAAGGAGAAGCTGCTGAGTTCAAAAAAAGAAGAAGATAGAGACAGCACAGCGCGCACTTCATTTTCCCTACCTTGCGGCTGGTGTAGTGGGCATGCTTAGCCAGCTTCGTATTGAGTCCTTGCAGAAAAACCTCATCAGTGACTTTGCCCACATTCATACAGGCTTCATCCAGCACAGCAAAGATGCCCTTATGCTGCTGTTCCACCAGGTCAACAATGATCTGGTTATTGAAGTAATCAATCTAATAAAGGAAACAAAGGAGTAAAAGTAACCATGATGAAACAAAAATATACAAGCAGGCAAATTAAATACCATATGATGATGTACGAAAGGATCTTAAATGAAAACTACTTGATAAAACATGTTAATGATCACTGAAAAGTTAGAGTATTTTCTTCTTACGTGTTTCCAGGGGATGCCTTCCCTCTGATACTCATCCTGTTCCTGCTTTAGCACCAGCTGGATGAAGAGCTGCTGCAGCTTTTCATTACAGTAGTTGATGCAGAACTGTTCAAAGCTGCAGCATAAAGAATAGTAACATTAAATGCAATGTGTTTTACAACAAGATACAAAGACAAATGTATTGGAAATTCTCCTTTTTTAAAAATATTTTATTTAATTATTCTTTCTTATACAGACCTGTTGTTCTGGAAAATCTCAAATCCATAGATGTCCAGAACCCCGATGACAGTGTTTTTCCCGTGGATTTTGGCGTCATAGTTCCTCACCTCAATGATGTCATTGATGCGACTCACAATCCAGCAGAACAAGCGCTCATACATGGCCTGTGGACGACAAAATCGCAGCGTGAATTGTTTGTTTTGGACTCCTTGGCAGCTTGCTGGTGAGCAAGTGCCTTGCTCATGGGCACAAGATCACCCAGTGTGCAATTAACAGTTAGAGAAGTTAAATGTCAAAATATATGAGTCACAACCCACAGTGCTGGTCCTGCAATTGCCCACAAACATTACATCCTCCACAGTCTCCAGCCTCTGTCTCGAGTCATAACACTGTGACTCATGTAAGTGTGAATCAGTGTGAACAGCAGTAGAAATATCACCAAGCACTGAGCAAAATATCACAGCCCTACAGGTGCTGGCCCACAGGCCACCGTGAACATATCGAGTATTCACAGCAATAACCTTGGCTAGCGCGTCCCGCCCGTAGTTGGCCTCTTGTGTTGTGTGCTGTTTTTCAATGACATCCCGTCCCGTGGCTACCGTGCGATAAAGCAACGCCTTCTCCACGTTTTCCTCCTTGGTGGACAGCAGCTCCCTGATCACAGACACCAGCTTTGTGTTCTCTATCAGGGTCACATCACCGTCCACTCCAAATGTCAAATTTCCCTAAAATATAGAACAAAGACAATGGCTTAGTATTTATGGCATGAAATACTAAAGTAAAACGTCTACGCTACGTGAGAAATTTAACTTAAATGAGGAACATATTCTGCTTAACCCAACTAAACTTTAATAACGTTGTGGTGCTCGTCTTTTAACGACCACTAAACTGAAATAATTTTCAGGAATTTGCTTTGAATAAACAGACATAAAAATCATAAAACAAAGCATAAACAACATTTTAAAAGTGTAAATATGATCTGATTATGCGACAAACACTATATACAGTAACAAAAATAAATAAAAATTCTCATTCACCCCACACAAATCAGCCACATCAACAAAACCACTGTCAGGTGCACTGAATAACTCATCGTCTCGTTCCTTATCAATCTTCAGGGGAATTCTTGGCTCCGTGTATTCACGTCTAACTCACATACCACCCACTTGAACACTGATCTAGCCTTAAGGAACCTCTCCCTGACTGGACTGGCCTCCCACAGCAGTACAATGCACCCCACTACACTAGAGATTTTATTTAGGAACACCATAAAGGTCCTAAGTCTTGACCCATCCTCCAAAACTCCACAGATCCCAATCTGATGGAGCACCTGCAAGATCCGCAGGACCCAGGCAACCTCCTACCAACCCCAGAGGCCAATATTAGGTGCGTCGCTTTAGTATTGGGGCTGGACATTTAATAATTCTTCTGATTTATCCCAAGTAATAATAAAAGTAATAAGAGTTTGTACTCTGGGACATCTAAGGAGCTTGGAAATTAAAGTGAGTGGACTTCTTTAAGTTTCTTGAAGATGCTTCACCTCTCATCCAAGAAGCTTCTTCAGTTCTAAGAGAAGTTTCCATGACCTGGATGACTGAGAACCTTCACAGACATACACTGGGACACAGCTGGCAAAAGAAATAAGCAGAGTTGTCGTATTACTGGGCATTACCAGATGCAGGATGGTTGCCAGGATCTTGTAAACAGTCTGAATCTCATCCCCTGTGAAACCGATCACTTTCATGGCATCAGCTACAGCTTTGAAATCAGCACCATCGTTGATGCAAGACTGGAGAGAAGAAGGAGAGACACTGAAAGCGGATCAAAACAAATAACTGGAAGGAAACAGGAAACAATCAGCAAAGCCTAACATCTTTTCAACATTTATCCCCCTTAATGGTTCAATGGAACAAATACAGATGTTAGTATACAATGTTACAGTTTACAATGTTTTTCTGTTTAGTCTTTGTGCTTTCTCCTTTCTCTTCTAATCAATCGAGTCAGGATATCACGTGTTAATTAAATAACAAACCAGCTCTTAGCTGAGATGCTTTCCTATAAAAACAGGAGTCGCTGAGGCGAACTGTGTACAAACCGCCACCTCGGCTGTGTGGTGGTGTTTTGTTCCATGACGTCAGGCAATTTGTTGCTGTCAAGTGGTTTTGTTCCTACTCATTAAGCTCAGGCAAAGATGGCAACACACAGCAGAAGTCTGAATTAAAACATATCTCAAGAGACCACAGTGAATTTAATGCACCGTGACTTTGAATTGTTAATCAATGAAATTATTTTTTCCACTTGTGCTCCAAATATGGGAGTTACGTGGTTTGTTTCAAAAAAGCCTATAAACTGTGGTCAGGACAGACACATCTGCAAATCGTGTGCTTGATTGTATTTATCCCAGTGCAAACAAACTTACTGTCACGCTGACATTCTTTTAGGGGTTTTCATGCTTTGCCAGTTCTATAAACACATCTTAAAAGTTAAATTTTTTAAAAACAAAACCACAACAAAGTTCATATGTGAATTGCAATGTATATAAAATTGCCTAGATTACCTTAAGCTGGCCTCCAACTTTGATGAAATTGTATGCTTTTGGGTCCTTCTGGATGTGAAGCGAGCGTAAAAGGGAATCTGGAGCTCCTCTGAGTAGCTAGTGAAGGATAACAAAGAAAATACTTTGTTGTTTTTAATGCTGTTGACTGAAACTTTGCACGTGTTAATCATATAGAACAGAAATATGCTGCAGCCTGAGCCATTAGCATGCCAATCTTAAGTTAAGCCATTTAGGAAAAGTAAAAAGAAAAAGAAAAGATGTTTACTCCGTGGAATTTTTCCCAAGTTCAGGAAATTGTCTAAATGATACCCTTAACTAAAAATGTTTGCTTTTCTGGTTCAAATAGCAGACCTATTAGTATGCTCCTCATGCTCAGCAAGCAATAAACAAACAAACAAAAACATATAAAACAACCTAGAGTGCAGAACAGGGCAGCCGGACTAGTTCTGCACTGCTCCTACCAATTTGCACGAGATGCATAAACAATTATCTGGACTTACCGATAACTTAAAGGCACAGCTTTTGTTATATATACACAAAGGTATCATGAAATCTAGGCCACATTTGTTTTGTGATAAGAAAAGTGTTTGAGTATCTGAAACAGGTTGCCAAACATCAAACAAAGAAAGAGTTTCATTTGACAAGTTTCTACGGCAACGGTTGTGGAGTTTATCTCAATGAGTACTGCAACTATTTAATTTCCGGAATTTCTTTACCTGGATTTCTTTACCAACACAGATTGCCACTATTGTTTCTATGCTCTTTGATATTAGCGGAATATTAGTGTTGTTTTGAAACATGTTCATGTATATTTTTAAAATGGAATCCAGGAAGAGTAGCTGTGCTCTGTGTTACAGCCAATGGGGGTTCCTAATAAATAAACAAATAAATTCAACATCAAACAACCTCAACTCACTATCCTCCCACATTTGGAAACAAAAGGTCTTTTGACTCAGAAATGCTGCAGGGATTCAGAATCCTGCTGCTGAGTCTGTATTTTGCATATTAAAAAGGGGACCCTGTGGAGCTTTTCTAAAAATAAACTAAAATTGTGTTTTCATCCAGATTTCCCTGCCAAAATGTGTTGTCTGTCTTCAAGGTCCAGCTAACATATTTACAGACTGTTTTCATCAGTGTTTACTAGGTTGCAGTTTACTTTGATTGCACTCAGTAGTGTTTATTGTTGCACTACTGCTCACTGTTGATCACTGAATTAATGAGACACCGCTGCATTTGCATTCATGTGAATCCATATGTGCATGCACAGGGAACCTTTAACAAACAACCTTAATGATTACATGCAAATAAACACAGGTGCGCACATATTTACCTGGTAGAACGAATGAAAGCTCCTCTCGCCTTCCTGCTGGAAAATTACCCTGGACTGTTTGGAAAATGAACAAAACGTGTGTCACATAATGCTCGAAGCCTTGTCAACCAAGAAAAAACAAAATCTGTAACTATCACTGCATGATTTTGCTTTATAAACATATAAAAATAATATGGTAGGGTTAGGATGTCAGGCAGTCACTCTGGAATTACACAAACAGAAAGAACAGACAGAGACCGCTTGGAACAATGTGCTCGGCAACTACTGTAACAAACTCCAGGCACCTTCATTTTAATGCTGAAAACTTTTGCACATGTACTTAAAATATTTTAGAATCGTCATGCACTAATCAAACAAAGTCTTTACCAAATGCAATGCATACCTTCTCCAGCAGGTAGTTGTTAATATGGCCTCCGATGGGATCCCCCTTGAAGTCAAAATTAATGTCCATGTATTTGCCAAAGCGGCTGGAGTTGTCATTACGGTTGGTTTTGGCATTGCCGAAGGCCTCCAACACGCAGTTTGATTTCAGCAACATGTTCTTTACTCTGTGGGACGGCATCATGATATTAGAAGTTAAGTGGCTGATTATAGAGGACCTAGTATGTATATTAGTTACCATGGTTATGTAGCCATTATTTCAACAGCTGATGTTTGTGTGTGTATATGTCAGAGGTAATATAAGTACAGACATTCTCCACTTAAGCAGAAGCTCAGATAGTTGTGTCAAAAAACACTTTTTACTCAAACTAAAAGTGTAAAAGTACAGGCTCTGAAATGTACTTGAAGTAAAAAGTAGCTCTTTGAGGGCATTTTCAAGCCATCTGAATCTCATGTTATACTAATATACTAATAAAATAATATTAATGGGAGAGAATACACAGTTTGTTTCAACCTAAATTCTCATTCTTATAAATCCACACAGCCTGAAGCTTGTGCAGGATGCAAGCAGAGAAAAACAAAGGAAAAATTTTTTAAAGGCACCGGTCTGCATGATGGATAGGTGACTAAAGAGAAAAGTGAGGTTAAAGTGGGATTTGATAGGCAGGGGAATCCTAGTGGTGCAGCATGGGGGGAAAGAATCCCTTAGACACTATAAAGCTGAAAATACAGACACAATTCTGTGAGCAACTCTAATCAGCTTCATCATTTTAAATTGAAATTTATGTCGGCTACCCTTTATGTAATCTAACACTGACCATGAACATCACAGCCACTCTGCACCAGTGCAACATCATCCATTCACCACAGTAATGCAAATTAACCTGCTTAAACCTGCTTAACCTGGACTAACCTATATTTAACTGCTGAGTAGGGATGGGTACCGGTGTCGGTTCTGACATAAACGGTAGTAACCAGACCGAAAAGCAGCGCACATTTCGGTGCTTTATTTCGGTGCTTTTTTTTCCTGAGCTGTGATACACTTTAGATTCTAGCCAATCATTTTACGTTTCCGAGGATCGTAGGCGGGGCCAGGTACGTACGTTCTGTTAGAGCAGAGCTACAGATTAAAAATGTCCAAGGCGAAGCGGTCAAAAGTCTGGCTGTACTTCATAGCAAAATATGCAAACTCAGCAGCCTGCAACAAGTGCTTTAAGCTGATACTGTGATACTGTCAAAGGAGGTAACACCTCGAATCCGATGAAACACCTGGCGACGCGTAGCGTTTTTTTAAAAGCCCAGAAATGCGCCGTATTTGATAGCTTGCTGCGAGACCTCACACCGAGCACATCTACTGCGGGTGGGTTGCCTGTTATGCAACATCCCCCAAAAACACGAAGAGGAGAGTCCTGGCCCCTAGCCCTGCCAGTGTAGCAGAAATGATGACGGATGATGGTGGCAGCAGCCGTTCTTCTCTGCGTGAGTAGCTAATTTACGTTGAGTAGGCTAACCACGTTATTACATTAATGCATGTAAGGTGAACTAGCAAACATCATCATAGCTACATGCTGTCCTCTTGTTTGATGGCAGATACTCCCTTCACCCTGGCTAAAAAGACTAAAATGACCAAAGAAAAAGTGGAAAACAGTTAAACATGAGAGGTTTAGGACAAAGTTTGTGTTTTTTCCATTGTTTAAGCACTGCTTCCAGCCAAGAGTGATACCATATATGCCCCATAGCTGCAGAAAAGGCTAACATTGTTATATTTTTACAAAAAACAGCTAAACATGAGAGGTTTTTGGACCAATTTTGTGTTCTCCATTCTTTAAGCACCGGTTTGAGCACCGTTTGAGCACCGGCACCGTTTCAAAAGTACCGATTTGGCACCGGTATCGGATAAAACCTAAACGATACCCATCCCTACTGCTGAGTATTTTCATACAACCTTTAAATAAAAAATAAAGTTAGTATACTTTAATTTCACTTACAGGATGTTTCACAATATGAAAAACAAAACGCATGACATCAAAAGCGTATCGTGCACAGATCTGATATTAACAAGCCCTAAAATAACTGAGGACATGACATATAAGCTTGAAATTTCCAGTTTATCAAATGTCACTGAGCAATCTATAACCTGCCGCCTTCTTCTCTGAGTAAACATATCAATCAAAAATCCCACTCTGGATCGTTCAGGCCCACTGTAACCCCTGAGTACAGTTCTATAAATAATACATAAATAAGGTTTTTTGTTGGTGTATCTTGTGATGGATACACCAATAGGATTGTTTTACGTTTTACTGTTGAAATATTAAGTCTGTGCTTGAATCTGTATGGAAGTGAAAGGAGATATGACACATATGGTCATTTCAAGCTAAAAGCTTCAGCTGTGAGAAAAAAAAAGTCCCGCCCACCTGCTGTCAAAGCACCTGTTTGCGAGGGATAGCCAGTTAGAAAGAAGTCAACTTAAAAAGAGGGCAAACAGCCGCCAAGTTCAGCCAATTTAAAAACAGTGACTCATACGGTCTAGTATGTGGATCGAGAGATAAACAGGTAATTTATATGGGACATACATAAACACAGCCAACAACTTTAAACACTATGTGTACACAGTAACTTACTTTAGTGCCTTTTTGATAAAGACTGTATACATACGAAGCACATCCTGTCCACATACATTTCCTTTAGAATATCATTAGTATGTGAGTACGCAGTCAAACTCCTTCTACCCATCTACAATTTGTTATTTTCTAAATATGCTTTATATAATCAAATACTATACTCTTCTATACTCAAGGGTTTTAAAGCATTGGCTAATTATACCATCCTGTACTGAAATGTAATGAAGTAAACCACCAGCTGCTGTAACCTCAGCGATAAATAGAAAGCACAATTCTAAACTTTGCTCTGTGAGCAAAGAATTTTATGGATTTCAAAATGTTTATTCGTGCATAAAGTTTTAGTGTCTCCGCATTTGTCAGCACTTTGTATTCACCACCTAAATGGTTGACCGTCAAGGCTTTTCCAGCTTTTTCCCTTGACCTACATTTCGTGGACTTTGCATCAAAGCTGCTCTACTTTCTTATTATCTTGATGATTTTAAGAGACTGAAATAAAATCCGACTGTAATGTGATGCAACGACTTCTTTTTGCACAGTAACAGCTCACACCTATTCACTTATCAGTGGCTTTGACTAAGCTTAGCTGAGCTGTAACTATATCCCACTATGATCTAAAAGCCTCTGACCACTTGCTGATTTACTTCTAAAATTAAAGACTGACTTATTTTTAGCAACAAAACCTGTGATAAGACCTGCGAGTAGTCATCATTGCACTGGGACCGACACAAAGAATGAAGAGTTAAATCCTGTTTACTCAGAAATGTGTTGTGAGACCGTTTACACCTTCTATTAAAACATACGCGCCTGGTTGTTTTTGTTCAATAACCATAACACTGATTATGTGATGAGCTTTCTGCCCACAGAAGTGGTGATGCATAACAACTGGAACTCACAAGAAAACAACTTCCTTTCTGGTAATATTCACCATGTGTTTATGTGCTGACAGTGTCCATAAGAGCTGCTCACCTTTCAACTTCAGCCCTCTGATTAGGATTGGTAATAGCAGCAATGTATTGCATTATATACTTGCTGGCTTCAGTTTTTCCTGCTCCACTTTCCCCTGAAACAAAAAACAAAACAAAACAGTTTAATAGCGGGGTTTTTTTTTTAAATAACCATAAATCATGTTGGCATCTATAATTTTGTGGTGTGTTGCATGCTCTGCAAATTTAACCAACAAAATGCAAGTGGTTTAAAATGCTGAATATTTTAAACAGACACGAGTTGAGACGTCCATGCTGGTGAGACCCATAAACAAATCCTGAGCTGCAGTTTTTGTTTTATATTCATGTTATGCACAAAACTATTTAATTCCACATTAATTATTTTTTTATTTTACAAATAATATTTGCCCGAACCACATGACAGAATGCACTCATGGCGTGATCTCAGGATCTGAGGGTCTTATTTCCCTCTCTGACCACTAAGTGGTGCTTCATCCTCTCTGCACTCACCCAGCTTGTGACCACATGAAACACTTGTTTTGGACTAATCATAATCATCATTTTCAGCTGAATTGAGAAGACAAAACATCTGAGTCATCAGAAGACAATGTGTGAAGTCAACAGCACAAAAAGAGTTTCAACAAATGCTTTGTAGATGTAAAGGTGTCTTTTGTCTGGTCTGTGCAGGGGGGCTTCTCGTGATACCTGAGATGACAATGCAAGTGTCTTTGTTCCTCCTCTTCATGGCTTTGTAAGCAGCATCAGCAATGGCAAACAGGTGTGGCGGCCTCTCGTAGAGCTCACGGCCCTTGTACTGTTCTATGACGTCCCGGCCGTATATGTTCATGGCACGGTAAGGGTTGACAGACACCACCACCTCGCCGATGTAGGTGTAGATCCTCCCCTTCTCAAACCTGAAGAATATAAAAAAATGATTTTTTTATTGATAATCACAACCAACAAGATTAGACTGATAGCCTGGCAATGATTTCAATGATTTTCATTGAAATAATAAAGATTAACAAAACTTTTTTTGGAAACATATGTTTAAAAAAACAAAACAAAACTACAATGCAATGCCTTTACTATTCAAAATGCATAGTTTCCATGTATTTAGAAGATATAATTCTTATTATATTTTTTATACAGCTCATTTACTGTATTACTCTAGAGTTCTGTATAGTCTAATATCAGACACCAGAAACCACAAAAAGCATTATAATTACAACACTGCAGAATCACAATGCTGACACAATTGCAACACTTGTCAACATCGCCCTTTTACAAATCAGTCACACCACATTTTAGACCTCTACAGATTACATTTTCACCAATTACAATAGCAGAAAGGCATTTATGAAATATGAACAAACTGTGACACCAGCTTAAGGTTTCCCATCTTGCTTTATTTGCATGTTACAATATCATGCTGCAGATGTTATTAGCGTGCTCTGTGTTAGACGCTGTTTTGAATGTATCTGTTGTTATGAAGGTTAATATCAATAAGGAAGCTGTTTAAATAATAACTGATGGCTTATGGAGAAGGGTTGGGTTAAATCATTGTGAACCAGCAAAGCACTATTAACAGATATTCCAGTGTATTTTGGGGAAGTCTTTGTATATAGTATGTTTTTCTAAGTTTTCTAAAGAGACATCCCCAGATTTCTGTGGAAGCACCCAACAGGTCTGATGTTTTCCCTAATCCACATCCCACCCCTTTGGGATGAACCGCTGACCAATCTGACCAGATTGGAGCATATCCAGCCACAGGAGTAAATTAGGTTTTTTCTTCTTCAGTTTAAAAAAAACAAGCAAAATAGCTGCCAAACATATAATAGTTCATGTTAAAGTTGCTCTACCTCTGGCTACCTTTCCCGCGCTCTAACTTTCTGTGCCCTTTTCTTTCACCCACACAATCTTTCTCTCCCTCTCCTGGCTTTTCCCTCTCCCTGAGGCCGCCTGCCTGACTTCCTTCCTCTCCAAAATGGACTAGGATGCCAGTTTCTCTCCACAGAAGAATGGTCTCTTTCTCCACAGCTGCCAAACCTCTGCTGCTGCATTTGCAAACAACCCTAAAAGCATATTATGACTGCTGAGTCAGACGATGAGAGAGGTTAAGTAGTCCTCAACACTTCGATATTGCTGCACATGAACACATTTGTCAATATAAAAGTCTTTGAGCATCATCCCAAATTGCTGATGGGTGTCCAAGACTCTCATTTTGTTTATCAGCATATTTAAAAGGAGATAAGCCTCAGCCCTGTTAATCTATTTTATGCGCCCTAAAATAGCCTCTGTGTGACATTTGGATTCAAGATGATCGTAAACCAACCTTCCAGTGCAGGAAATTGGCTCTATTAAAAAAAAAAAGGAAAAGTTTCCATCAGATTAGATTTATCTTTCATCAGTTGCAGTGTCCCATGGAAATAGAAACTAAATACTGGTTTATGGTCATATCTCTAGACCCAAAGAAGCACAAGTACTAAGAAAACAGGAAACAAGAGAACAGAAAATTCTAAGAATGTAAAACAGCAAGGCACACACTCAGATTAGCTCATTCCTGTGTTTAGATTGACTGACACAGTGTCATAGGTGGCAATGACATACCACACACACGTGTCCTGAAAGAGGATCAACCAGAACAAGGTTAGATAAAAACAAAAACACAAAAAAACCACAGAAAACCGAAGGTATTCTTTGTGACTCAATATATTCAATACTAATTTTTGCTGTGCATGCATAATATAATGTGCTTATTCTCAGCCAACATGGCCCATCATCGTGTTACTTTTCAGTTACACTAAATATATAAAAGAAATTCTGACATTTGAAGACCAGAGCAAATATTAAAACCACCAGTTAAACCTCCAAGCACATGGAGGTTGAATGTTCAGGTTCACAACAATGTCTCTAAGCAGCTAAGCTAACTTGCTAGCAACTCCTCCCCTGGTGCTACAGTAAAAGACCTATTGTGCCCTCCACAAGCAGGAGGCTGCTGTGTGCCAGCACCATTGTTTAGACATCAATTGGAGGTCTTTGTCTGAGACGGGGCCTCCATCTCCTACCGCATGGGTCGACACAGCGAGCTGCCCACTTAACTCACATGTGCAATAGTTTCTGGTGGACAATACTTTACGAGATGGGAGGTGACAGGGTCTACCACCATAATGACAAATGTGCAGGTATTTTTATAGTGTATTAGACATTATGCTGGTGAAGTGTCTGCTGGGGACTAATTGGGTGGAGAAAAACACAGTGTGTATGTGTGGAAAGAGTGAGATGGGAATATGGGAATATATCTACAGACAGACTGAACTGTGCTTGTTTTTTCCAAAACAGCCTGTATAACAAAAGAAGAAGCCACAGTGACACCACCCATTGCTTTCTGATATCCTGTTTTGTTTGGAGCAAGAAGTGACCTCATTTGAACCAGAAGGTGGAGTGTTATCACCTTGGTTAGCAAGATATATTCACAGTATATGGGTGGGTGGTAGAAAGATTAGGTATCGAACCCAACCGTGGTTTTGTAGTAGGATATTAACATATTTATTTATTCCTTCTGTTAAATTGGGTACTATCAAGGTCTATGGTCACTGAGTCGCTTTTACAGCAAGCTCTAAATGTCCAACTACACAACTGAAGTTTCTTGTTCTACATTAAATTAATTTCTGGAGGACGCTGTTCATTGTTTTACCTCATTGTCTGAAGTCCTCATTTAGAAATAAACTAATAAAATTACACAGTTTTGTGTATTTCATGTGCTTGTTTTTTCAAAAACTGACCTCAGTATTAAGTATAGTATTAAGTGTACTTAGTCTTAAATTACTATACTGATTATATTTCCAGGAAATGTGTTAATAAATGTTTTAATTCATGCAGACTTGGCATGAATTATGACCTTCACATAATCGATCCAGTCTAATACATATGGAAGATTTTACACAACCCTCTGCAGCGATACATGCAGGCAAAAAGATCAAAGATCAAACAAACATGAAGTTATTGATTTAAGCCGTGATTAACAATGTTTGAAAAAAACACGATGATAAAAAAAAAGTTGCTAAACCCTCATGATAAGTTTTTTTAAAATATAGGATAAGAAGCTTTAAACGTTCTGCTAAATGAGTCCTAAGTCTGGCTGACACATGTCAGCATATCATTGGTACAATAACATAGCAGCAATAAACCACATGAGATGACCTAATTACACGTGAAGTAGCAGGTAAAGCTGGGTAGCTAAAAATAGGTCAGTGCGTGCAGAATCATACATTATTTATATCAATATAATTTAATGTTGCAATACATCAAGTGTTTCTTCAGTAAACTGTTATTTTGTGCAGCTCGACACTCATTTCACCATCAGTCACTGTGCAACAGCAAGGAGGGAGACACTGTGCAGTAATAACACATGTGAATGACTTAAAGCTTGAAGTTATATTTTGATGTTAAAACTACATGACTGACAGCAGACAACAACGCTGATTAACTTTGAGAAAACAACAATGTGGGCCATGATGCTAATAATGAAATCTCTCTTTAAAGCCACCAGACTCTGCTGGCAAAAACAGTGATTTTTAAGTTTACAGTTGGTTACCAACTGCTGCCTCAGTAAACAAAGGACTCCTGTGTTTTGTAAGGTAAAATTACTGTTAGTGAACTCTGGAGTTTGCTTCCTTGTCAGAAAGAACAGGTAAAGTGGTGAAACCATAAATAAAGCATATACATATAAACCAATATTAATGTCTTTCAGGTGGTTACTGTCCACAGCAGTACATGGCTTTGGTTTCTTTCACCTGCTGCTGTGTGCTTAGGGGCGTGGCCTACTGGTATGCACACTTATTGTAGATCAGAACTGCATTAAAACCCCACTACAAAGAAACTGAACTATTCCTGAGTCATAGAAAGTTGATCTTTAGATTCATATTTATGAATGCTTATACGCTGGTCAGTGCAAGTAACATCACATTTTGCATTTTGAAGTAAATATCAATTTATGTCAAGATATTTTTGTCACTACTGCAAAGCAAAAGTGAATCGAGGCATCGGCAGAACCTTTCTTTGAGCAAACACCGCAGGGAAACGCATATAAATATTATTACTGTGTCCACCACAATGCCAGTGCCAATGCCAGTGTCAGACTGGCATTGTGGGTTTCAATTTCCCTTCCAATAGTAAAACATTACACACTACACAAACAAAGAGTAATCTAATCATTCAACATGCTCATGATTCACTGTGAAGTTGTATAGTCAGGACTGACACAGAGGGTGAGTTTATTCAGCAAAAAGCCCAGAAGAAACCCGTTTTCCCCACCTAGGTTTATAAATATCAGAAGAGGAGAGGAGAGGAGAGAAGAAGCGAAACTCAATCAGTTGGAGCATGTTAGCTGAGATAAAGGGCTGGCTGATCCATCTGTTCCACTCTGATTTAGAAGGATTTAAATGACACACAGGAAAAAGATTAGAGAACCTTAATAGCTGGGAGGCCATAATAGCCTCCCAGAAATGTTATTTATAGGAGCACTGAAGCTGAATCAGATTTCAGTTTGGTCAGGTTATCTGTCTGTTTTAAAATCAGATAAAAAATTAAATAAGGGATTAAAGTGAGACATTGGGCAGTACATAAATCTGCAGGTGTAATAATGCGACTCTCTTTACATCCTCTCTCACTTCCTCCCATCATCCAACTTTCTGTCTGCCCAGCTGTGAAAGGAAGTGTGGCTAAACTGGTCTGACCTGCAGTCGTGTGATCTCCTTCCAAAGAGGTCTCTCCTAAGGGCTGCCAGAAAATGGGAGAATCAGACAGGGAAAAAAAGAGAAGCAGGAGATGGAGAAGAGCTGAAGAGAAAAAGGGAGTAGGAAGATGATCTTTGCTGATGACTACTCCATGGCCTGACTTTCAACTAAATTATCATTTAATGATTAATGTTGCTAAAATAATCACGGTGACATGTATTATTTCAATGTGATCACAAGCCACTAGCAATGCACACCCATCTGCAGACACGTCAACACCAGTCCTAACCAAAAACACAGACAGGGTTGAAGGCTAAGTCGAATGGAAGAATACATTTAAAATTTCAATTTTGAGAAAAATTATGATTTCACTCTATATACTGCTTCTTGATTTTATTTTTAACATAATATTGTTAATCAATTTTATACTGATGACCCCCCGATATATCACACTGAAATTTAAACAATAATCCATCTGATCTTGGTTTTTAGAACCATTTTTCAATCTCATATTTAAAGACAGAAGACAAAACGTCCCTCATGCTTTTACTAGGTTCAGATTGGACAACTGCAGTTATCATATAGGAGTGGGCATCTCATCGCAGTTTCTGCTGGCTGAAATGCTCCAGTTCGGCAGACTGGTAAGCATAAATATGAATTCATTTTAACTTCACAGGGTTAAAAAACAACAACAATGCACTGGTCACCTAAATTGACCATGGATGTGAATGTGAGTATGAACCAAAAGCTGTTAGTCATGTGATCAAGACTGGGCTTTCTTATAATCCGCTCCTAAACCTCGACTTGACGGTATCGGAGTGTAACCATCACAATGTTTCACTACATGATAGGGCTGTGCGATATGACCAAAATCTCATATCCCGATATAAGAATTCTATCGTCCGATAACGATATAAATCACAAAAATGTAACATTTTCTGTAAATTCTGAGAATCTCGGGCAGCTCGTCTTGCGTGAAGTGTTTCCAGCTGGGCGTCATGTAGCTGGAGTCGAGTGTTTTAACCGATGCATGAAACGATACATTTTTAGACATAAGTTGTAACAGCCGCCATTTTCTTTGTGAGTATTTATTACTCGGCGTGCTGCGGGGAAAAGCCTGTTCTAACGTTTGAGTCTAAGGTCTATTTTTTAGCACCTGGCGGCTCTTTTTTACTTCTCATCCGTAAATAATCTGCTCTTTCACGTAATTCCGTTTATTTTGAAAAGCCTCAACAGGATCTTGAGCTTTATTGTGAAAGGTTTGTGGAACATAAACAAGCGGACACGCGAAGGTGTTACCGTCGTTGTTGCTAACGACAACGCATAAAAACAGGCGCTTGTCCGTCTGTAGTGTGGTTATATTAAATATAAGAGAAAGAGAGAACTTTAAGAAATTAATATAGCCACTACAGTGACTATCAAAACGATGAAAACAATATTGCCGTAAACAGTTTATTTTGCGACACCACGAAACAAACGATAGCGTAAAATGAAACGATAGACGTTTTTATATCGTCATCCGATGTATATCGTTATATCGAACAGCCCTACTACACGATGAGGTTGAGTCTGCCTACAGGCATCTGTCTGCTTCTTCTAGATTCCACCTTGTCTCAATGAGACATGAGCAGATCAACACACATATTTACCCTTAAACAGACAGAGACCAATGTTTTTTCACTCTAACATGGTACTCTGTCTCCCCTCTAAATACCAGGACAAACTTTTGCCACACATGTCTACAACCCTACTGCACATATACACATATGACAAGTTTCCCTCAGATGTGAATTACAGAGCAAAGCTGAGCACAACCGCTGTCTCCAATCTTGTTTGGGTGGGTCTTTTTTATGGTTAACTTGGGGAGGAGTACAAGCAAATTATAACATTTTCTCACCAAGAAGCACACCCCATCTTCCCAGAAAAGGAATAAACTCAGGAAAGAATTCGGAGGTAAATGTGACTCAAATAACGAGAGGAAAAAAGCCTTCTTCAACAAATCACCCTGAAGCAGCTCACAGTGATGCCGTTATAACATTTTATATGATTTTCTGTCTCTGCTTAGCACTCATACAGAGACTTGTTGCAGGATCAGCATTTTAACTCCTAAAGTTCAAATAAAGCAGGCGAGGAATTCATGTTAAAAATTAGACCAGTGAGGCTTAAGCACACTTGCAATGAAGAAGTGGGTGTCTGAACTGTGCCCTACATCTGATGGTGCAATCTGTGGCCCACATCAGGTTGAGCCGAGATACTCTGTGTTGTCATCATTGTGAGTGTGAACTTCAGGGTCACCGTAGGAATTATGAAGGGCAGGGAGATAATCTGTGTCTGTTCCACTTTTAAACTCAGTGTTCATTACCATCACTGCTCGTGTTTAGAGTCACAGCAGCCTGCTTTAATGCTGGGTAAGGGAAGACCTTATCTTCTCTTAAAAAGCCATAACAAAAACCATGCTGCTTATTTTAGCTTTTCTGCTTCTCCCCATAAGTGTAGGCCTGAAACAATTAGTATTCATTTTTGTACTAAACAACTGCATATCTTTTTCCAGCAAATATGCCAAATGAGCCAAACTTTTAATGGTTCCAGGTTTTCTTATGCAAGGATTTTAAACTTGTTTTAATAACATAAAATAGCACTGTACATCTATGTGTGGGTCACGGAATAAAAGTCTTCTGAAGATGTAAGATATGAGTCTCTTTTAGTAATATCTTGATGCATGCTCAAATCAGCCACGTAAGGAAAGCTCAAAAAGTTGATTCTGTTCATCTGGACGTAGGTTTTCAATGAAATGTTTCTTTCACTCACAACGCTATGTCCAGATGAACAGAATCAACTTTTTGGGCTTTCCTTACGTGGCTGATTTGATCCACCTATTCCTCCACTCCCTTTCGCTGGTCAAACACAGCAAATAAACTCTTTCTTTAAACAGCAACATCCTAAATTGATTTACTAATAGTAAATTTTCCTCACTCTTGTTTTACAAGATCCATCACCACCAAAAAGCTAAAATACCATTTGATCTCGTTCACGGAAGATCTTGATCAGTGGTCAATGTGCTAGACTGCAGCTGGTGATGGTATCTACTGCTCTGCTTTAGAGATCTTTTGCAAGCTTTAACATCATTTTAACCAGAACCTTGCAGCAGGTGGAGAGCTGGTCGTGTGCTGTTATGAGGCTGCAAAGCAAAATGAAGACTACTGCCAACATTTGCAGGATGCAGGAGTTCATCCGGAGGATGACAAACCTATTAGAGAGCAGCTGCTCAGTTATTTGTGTCAAAGTACTTGGCAAATGAAATATTTGCAGAAGACAAAATTATAAACAGAAGTATTTATTAATTCAATTAGAACCCCCCCCCCCCCCCCTCCATCCATCCCACACAAGAAATAAAGTCTAAATCTGTTGAAACACTGAATGTGATCTCATGTATAACTGTCCAGCTCTCAAGGACAGCCATTGTTTCACAGTGCCCAATACAGACCAACTATAATAATCGAAGTTTGTCTGGCAAATATCAGTGCCTTTTTTATTCTGCTACCCACCAGAAATGTGTTCAAAGTGCTGCTCTACTCCACTTTGCTCTCCTCTGCTCCATTCTTTTATGTACTGTGCCACAGAAGTTTTCTTCACGGTCTGCAGCCATCAGACATCTGGGCTGTGCATTAGGGGATTTTCCGCTGCTTTGTAAAGCCTGCTTAGTCTGGGAGCTGCTGTTTAGCACTATCTTTAGGAGACACAGCCCGTCAACACATAACCCATCCACCCTCCCACAGGCCCACATCAAATGGTTCCAAGCTACTGGCACAGTTTCCTCCAACAATAGGCTTTTATAAAGGACTTTTCACTTTCTTTATCCCCCGGGATCAAAAAATCTGGAATTTTTCACTGTCTAAAATAAATACAAGAAACTAGGCAACATCCTTTAACAGTTACATCAGCAACGTAAACAAAAGACTGACTAAATCTTATGTCATCTTACAATGAATGGGTCTGGTATGAACACTGTCACGCTTTTTGTCCTCTAATGATGTCATGTCTACCTAAAAGTGAACGATTTAATGATATCAAATTAGAATGAGGCAGAGAAATGCAGACACCCCATCTGTCAAAATAATAACAAGCCAAAAAGTACAGTAATAAATCCACATAAGGATGATTGAACTGGATGCTGTGTATCACAGAGAGAAGAGTCTATGGTCATCTCTAAATCAGTGGTGTCAAACATAAGGCCCTGTAATTTAGCACATTTATCTTGTAGAAAACAGATGTTGCTGAAATTGCACTTCTTTTTCTGATATTAAGACTTAATCGGGGATTAAATGCTTAATTAAATGTCTTTGCACTGTCAGAAAGAGGAGTTTTACTCATCTGGATCAAATTTGTGTTGTATGTGACCCACGCTCTAAAGCAATCAAGGGGACACAAAATCCTATTGTTTCGCCAAATACCAATTTCCAAATTAATAATAAACTTGTAAGAAAGTTAAAAACTCTATATTAGATTTCAGTTCTGTTTGTATTTTGGACAGCTGGATAATTTGACTATGCCACTTTGGAAAAGCGTGAGCACATGTTTGAAAACAGTGTTTGCATAGACCTTTTTTTATATAGCAGACTCGGGCACATAACAGGAAAAACACTGGTATAACTGATATGCTGACATCTGCTTTCATTTAAGTGACCCACTTCCAGGCTTCCTGTATTACGGATTCAGAGTAGCTAAGTGGGACCCCCGATGGACCTGAGCCAATGTTAATGGGATTGGTTTTACCTGTGCTTTACCTGACAAATCAGACAGTCTGACAAGTCACACTGAAAGAAGCGTAACTAAACAGCTGAAATAATAAAACTAAGGATAATACTACTGAAAAAATACAACACGTGATACTGACACCGATTCTAGTAAGTAATATAACTCACAATTTCTATTGTGCACACTTCACTATGTGCACTTTTCACATAGGTAAAAACGACATTTCCATATTTTCATTTGCATAAAGTATATAGGTATTATCGCTGTTTTGCTAGCTGTTTAGAGGAAATTATTAAAGCACAACTCATAAAAACTGTCACACAAGAGGTACATGTCTTATAAAACAATCTTCTGTGAGGAGCTGCAACAGGCAGATTAACAGACAAAGCCAAGCTACACAAAGTTCCCATGAGGGCGGCAGGCCTGGATACTTAGGGGAAATGGGAGCCATGTGTAAACAGCCTGGCTGGAGATCAGGTGGCCGACCCTCCTTTCTTTGTTTAATGTGATCACAGCTATCTGCTCCGCCTCTTTATTCACACACAATATACCATACCAAAGTTGAGCTGCCACTGCAGCATGTATAGTATTTGAGTAGAGGACTTTGTCCCGATTAAATATTAAAAATTCAATGAAGGCCTTGAGGGCCTGTTAATATAGAAGAAATGAAGGGAGCAGTGGTGGTAGTGGTTGAGTTTTTGAGTCTGGCCGCTTTCCTGACACAGAACCCGTTTACGCTTTAACACACTGGCCAGCAGCGGCTGATGTAAAAATCACAGTGGGCTTTGGCTATGAAAATGGATGACTGGGTGGATTTTTGAAGAAACAGAGCGAGAAGAAAAAAACTGAGAAATGATCCAACCCAAAAGAACCAGACATTACTCAACACGCTATTTCAGGAAAGTACTATGATTTCTATCAGGGCTAAAAGGGCAGCATGGAAGAGCACAAAAACAGACGGATGGACAAAAAATAACAGCAGGAGTAGACAGAGGAGGCAAGAAAAGGACAGAAATAGATGAAACGGGATTAGTTATTATGCTAGAGCTGAAATAATTAACTAAATAACAGAAATTCTAGCTTTTTTTTTTCCTTAAATTATTCTGAGAACTTTTCATGTGTAAAAATAAAGACAGACCATCTATGCAGAGATTTCAGTCGGGTGAGTTCAGATATACGAATGTAAAAGCCATTTTAATTTGCTTAAACCCCTTTAATGTGAATTTTCACTTTTATGGCACATCTTTAACAACTGATTACCAATTGGGAGAAATAAGAACACAAAGTTTCAAAGTGTACAGTCTGAAAAATGGTTCCCATGAAGCTTTTGAAAGAGAAAAATGGCCACCGAATGCTGACAGTAAATAATCCGCCTACATGTACTCCTTCACTTAGGAGCTGCAAAGTGATGTGAGGTGCTGGCTGTGAAAGTGAGTAAGCTGTTCCACCCCCACTGTGGCTCAAAGCACAGCTCCAACAGGTGGACAAGAGAACAATACAACAAAGGAGGAGGCAGGGGACGACATCATCGCTACCTTGGACACACAATGTGCACAAAAGACAACGCATACATACCCAAAACCACAAACGCACATAAATAACCAAAAGACTAACACTCCTTATCTGGGATTGCTAAGCTCTACGTCATGTTAGCGGACTTGAAGTGAATGAGATTCAGACAGGAGATAAAGAGTCCTGTGTGTAGACTGGAGAATGAGGGTACTGGGAATTTTGTCAGGGCATTATGTTGCACAGACAGGTTGCGGTTGCTTGTTGCATCATCAGCCAGACAGTTTACATGTGATGCCTGACAAATTTAAACCCTAAAGGGCAAGTCAAATTTCAATTATTTTATTCATAGGTAAATTGATAATGGATATGTTAGTGTTTAAAGCTTATTTGTGTATAGATGTGCATTAAGATGTTTTTGGTAGCTGTTATTATTCCCTCTATAGAAATTGGCCATAAAATCCCAAATGAATCCTTTTGCATCTTAAATGTGCTGAAGAAAATGTGTCAGCTAATCATCTGGAACCTCATGGCTCCAGAGGAAAAAAAACATCTTATAATAACCAATACGTTTTAAGCTATCTAAGGATTTTTTTAACTCTGAAATCTAAAGTGTCAAATTACATGAACTGAGTTGAATTGTGTAAGTTTTTCTACACACACAAGGCGGACTTTGTTATGCATTTCCTCACTTCAGGAAGAAGCTGCTTTATAGTCGGTATGAACAGAGGGAACAGTCTGTAGATTCCTTGCATAACATTCAGAAAACCATTGTTAATAATGACACCCATTAAAGACACTGCATACCTGAGTAGAAGGCCCAATAAAACCAAAGTTAATTTGGATCTAATGAAGCCACCAACAGCAGATACACAGAATAATGGAAAAGATGCAGCAAGAAAAATGGAAACTGTGACACAACAGCACTAAAATAAAGACCAAAACCTGGTCCTAGAAACACTATACTTGGGCTAGCGTCCTGCTGCTGACCCCGCCTGCCATCTCAAGAGTCCACAAATGAGACATCTCTGAGAGTCGCTGAACCTATTTTGGAGGGAAATAAAGCTACACAAGCACAGCCCCTGTTTATGTAAGGATGGTAATGTGTTTCAGATTATAGGCGGTTGTATGGAAATTCTTGTGGTGAGACTGGACTTTTCACTGCTGGATTGCAGGGGAGCAGGCCGATGAGGCATTTCTCAAACAGCCTTCTATGAATCTGTCAGCTCGGCGAAGGCTCGTTTTCTTAGTAAGAAATCTCGCAGGAAGATAGGCAGTGTGAGGGACTGAAGCAACTGGAGTTTGCAATAAAGAGCAAACAGTTTTCATTAATGTTTAGCTACTGCAACATAAAGGAAACAGATGTTAATCACACAACGAGCCTGTCATCTCCCTCAGATCTTGTACCATTAACGCCAACGATTGTAACTGACGTCATGCACATTTCTGTGCTTGCTGCTGCTGGCCCTCCATTTCCAAAAGCACACAATCTTAGCATTCATCTAAAGACATTTCTCTTCCATTGACTGAAAAACCACTGGAAGGAAAAAACTTTAATATGCGGGTCGGGATTAAATATTCTTACAGTCATCTGCTGCACACTATCACCGTTTTCATCTTTGCTGTGGGGCTAGAGAGCATGTCAGCCAGGACAGGGTTGTGCACATGGACTTTGGTTTTATTGCAGAGGAATGAACAAAGGCACAAAAGCAGCAAATAAAGACGGATTTAGTTGAGGAAAAGCCTTAAGCTTAATATGTTCCAGATGCCAATGCATTTAAATTGAAAGACCCCCCCCACACACACACACAAAACCCATAACATATAAACACGTAGTGGGTCTTTAGTGTCACCGGTCCTCCAAGACCATATCTTACAAGAGTGGAAGACACTAGGTTTCCAACACTAAGTTTGATCTCTTATTTTTTTTTGCAGCACAAAAACAGAGAAGGTTGTCTCATTTAACATCACCCCTCTTTTAATGTACCTGCAGTTGGAGCAGTTAAAACAGGAGGAGCATTGTTCCTTTTACAGCAATTCAAAGCAATTTACCAAGCAATTCTATGTTTAAATACAGGAAATGCCACAATGGAGTGACAACTGTAACCTAGCTATGCTACCTGAGAACAAAATCGAATCTCATATGTACAGCATATGCCCGTCTGCACACAAAATTCTTTACTGAGCTGGGAAGAGGCTGTAGGAATCAATGAAATGTGAGGAGCAAAGGCAGGGGAAATGCCAGCTTTCCTGCTTTGCCGGCCTGCTCCACATTATTGTAGACTTCCCGCTCAAAGTCCTGTTTAACTCCGCATAGATAGGTTCAAGGGTCAAATCACTCAGAGCAGTCAAACAAACAGAAGCCTTCAGACGTTCAGAACAATATTTTGCTTGTGTAGAAGTCCTGATAATATTATCATACTTAGCCCAGTAGAAAGAAAACCCACAAAGATGGTTAGGATTAAAGCAAACAGCCCATTTCCCATCGTGTTCCTCTCATCCAATTTTCATTCATCTGGACATTAATTAAAAACCTGCCCTCATCTGTTAGTGTGACAATCTGGAAGATCAGACACTTATTTATAAGACTGATGTACAATAAAAATACCCCCATGTTTATTTGGGAAACACAGGGGTTCAGAGGATTTTTTTCCCTTGGAAAAGACAAGACAATGCTGCCTTATAAAGACATTTAGTGGCAGAAAAACTTGCCTGGTTGAAGGGATATACACAAGAGCTGTGAGTTCGCAGGATGTCAGATCTAAAGGACAAAGTGATCACTAAATACTGCTATAACTGTTTTGCCCATATTTTGCTTTATTTAGTCAATTTAAGGTATAAAATCACATTTACTGTCATCAGTAAACATGAGTTTAAATTAGGAGAGATAACTCACAGTTATAAAAAATAATCAGATATAGGTTCTGCTGAACAGTTTTGAGCATATCTGCTTAACGTCGATGTGCAAAGTTCTCAAGACCATACAGCTATCTGGCATTATTCTCCTACCATCTCTACAAAAAGACTTTGGGCAACTGCTGGGCTCTATTTTGAGACTGGGAGGCTCTCTGGAACAGGCCACACAGTTCAACCTCAAGTCAAACAAAGTAAATGTCAACTTGAACAACCATTTCTGGCCACAGTGAGGGAACACAAGCAATCTTTTCCAAATCATGCCTTACATGCATGCAGCCACCGGGGAACTTGATTACCTTCCCAACATGGCAGGCATTTAACAACACTAGCAGAAATCCCATATAGAGCGGAGTAATTGAGTCGGTTAGTCAAACTTGGCCAACTGGGGAGTCACTAAATGAGGACTGGCTCCACACCAAAGCTTGGCTTTTGACCCACTTTAAATAAAAATATTTGGGGATTTTCACAACTTTTGGAAGAGTGAACAATGTGAGCTTCTCAGTAAGAGCGCCTGAGGAACCACCTGGAAAATGTTATGTTAGCTCTTCCAGCACCTGTAAATAACTTCAAATAAATGCATTCAATTTAGTGGCTCTGAAGCTAAATTTCAGTGTGTTACACTATATTATGACGCTCAGCTCCCACACACGGTGTAAAACACACCCATGAGAGATGTGCAAAAGGGCTGCAGCACTGCTCACTTTGGATGAGAGAACTGGAGACAGCCTAAACACACTCACACATGTGCCCATGAATGCATGCATGCACCCTCAGACTAGGGGAAAAGGAGCAAAAAGGAAGCACTCCTTGCTGGTCACACCCTCCTCTACAAATAACAATCTGCACACGCCACCTCTGGACCGAGCTGCCTAGCTGGAGGGAAAACAAACAGACAGAAAATAGGACAGAGTCGGGAAAAAGAGGCCCGGTGCTGTCTGGATCCTTGCAGGTTTCTTGCCTGTCTGCCAAGGCTACTGTTCACACCACAGAAGCTGATCTAATTTTAAAAGTATGTTAGTAAAAGCTTTGTTAACGAGAACAGCAATGTCCTCTATAAACATGTACACTTGTGCATCTGGCACTCTCACCTCTCAGACATCTTTGATTTATCGTAAACAGCAAACTGTACACTAAAAAAACAAGAGCAGTCCAAATGCATTTAACAACTAAAGCTCTGAAATATATTGAAATGATTTTAATATATTCCCTAAATATATTCCTTCTAATGATGGTGTTCAAGTAACTCTAAAAGCCCCAGTTTTCTGAGCATGGATTTAAGCTTGAATATTGGCACATTGTAACAAATGTTTATGCGGAGTAAAACATGAGGAAAAGCTGGCAGAAGGTACTGAGAGGGAGAAGAAAGACTTTAAGGTACCACTAATACTTAGCACCAAGTGATTCTGGCTGCAATCCACTTCTTTTAAGCAGGTACGTGCATCTAACAGTTCTCGCCATTATCACCAGCCCCACCCTCCACGGGCGGAAAAGGAATCACAAACATTTTGGTGTGGTCCACATTCCTGAATATCTTGCTCTGCTTGGTCATATAAGGAAAAACCACACAGCCAACTGACTGCCAGTAGAAAAAGACCTTGGAAAGTGCAACCTTAAAGTCCTTCAAATATTTACTCTACAAGTCACTGCTGGCAGTATGTCTACTAATAACTGAACTTGTATGTTGTTTAATGAAGACCTTCACATTCACAGCAGCAAAACACTTTACGCTTTTGCAAAACTCGCTACACTACAGATGACAGGTTAAACAATGAGTGCAGTGCCTCTGTTATACGTTCCCTAAGAAGGAAGGAAGGACGCTGTAAGTCAAAACAAAGCTGCTCTAAGTGATCACTTTAATTCTTGATGAAACAGTTTACCCCTAGTGTAAGCGGTCTCTTCAAGATGACAAAGGCAACATCAAGACTCAGGGGCTCACTAAATAGTTTGATGAGGATGATGTCGAACATAGTCTATGGCCTTCATTGTCACCAGGTTACAAAACCACAAACCAACTTCGGATATTTTAGGCTTAAATGATAGTCGCCGGTCTCATTATCATCATCAAATAAGAAATACTTTTTGGATTGTGATTCATGCTGCACTTGGAGAATCAATCTCAAGGAGCACAGAAGTTGTCAGTATGTAATATTGTGACCCAATAACTACCAAGACACTTTATTTGATTACGTTTGTAACATCGGCACAAAGTGAAATGTTACTTCTTTGTATTATTTTGTAACTCCTTTTAAAGCATTTTTCCTGTCTTCAGATCCTTTGTTGTTCTCTCATTAGGTGTTTTTCCCCTGAACATCAATAAAGTCTTATCTTGATCTGACTCACACTATATGGACAAAAGTGTTGGTCCATTTATAGAATAAATGTTTTAATACATCTCATTATGACGTCTGAATCTATAAGTATCAATATGGAGTTGGTCCAAGCTTTGCAGCTATAACAGCAGATACTTCAAACTGTGTTCTAGTTCATTCCAAAGATGTTGGATGGCGTTGAGGTCGGGGCTATGCATGAGCCACTCAGGTTCTTGCACACCAGACTCATCCAACCATGCCCTTATGGACCTTGCTTGTGCACTAGGGTATGGTCACGATGCACTGGAAATTTGTCTTCCTCAAACTGCATACAATTGGCCAAAACTCCAGAAAAACAAGTCCGCAGCATCGTCCCTCCTCCACCAAACCTTAAGTGTGGCACAGTTGGAGAGTTAATGTTCTCCTGGTATTCTTCAAAGCAAGTCTCATCCATCAGATTTGCAGACAGATAAACATGATTTTTCCCTCCACAGAACACATTTTTACTACTCCAAAGTCCAGTGGTGCTTTACAGCAATCCATCCTGCACTTGGCATTGTGTTTGGTGATGTAAGGCGTGCATGCTGCTCCTCAACCATGGAAACCCATGCCCTGAAACTCCAGGCATGCTGTGTTTGTGCTGATATTCATGACAGAAGAGGTTCAACCCTTTGAAGCCATGTGACTAAGTACAGCAACTTTACAGGGTCTAACTGTATGTGGCTGAGTTGCTGTGGGTCCCAAACACTTCCACTTTGAAGTCATATTGCTTAAAGTTCAAAAAATGACTCATTGCAGCACTCTAACCCTAACAAAAACAGGCGAGCTCTTTAGAATCAGCTCACTCTTTCACAAATATTTGTAAGGGGAGAAAGGGAGGAGCTACATCTTATACACCTGTGCCAAACGGACAGAAAACACCTAAAGTCAAAGAATAAGTGGTATGGTCTAAAACTTTCATCCATATAGTGATACTAATAAAGCACATGTGCTAAGTAGGGAAAGTGAAACTAGTGACTAAACATCTTGCCAGGTTTTTGTCCTATGTATTTATTTATTTTTGATTACATCCCTACATTCATTTTTCAATATTCTTTAAATCTTTATTTAATTAGGAAGTGAAGCTCCTGGGAATACAAATCTCTGTTGCAAGAGTCTCCTGGCCAAAGATAGACAGGATAACCCAAGCACATTGTTTGAGTCAACTTCCATTGCTAGTTTGAATTGTGCAACTTAAGCCAACACACAGTTCTGACACTGACATTTTTTTTTCAGCACATATCCTCTTATTTGCTTTTGACCATTTATGGACCATGTTTCTTCACATGCCAGCTTACTGCCAATACTGTTATTAATTGTTCCGGCTGTAAATTGACATTTATTGAAATACATAACTGAAGCACAATTTTAATATACTTGCACTTTAAGTATCTCTGTGTTTTGCTACTGTCTATGTCCACTCCTCTATATTTGAATGCAAATATTATTAGCACTCCACACCATGTATTTTAAACCTTTTGGTTCTGATGCAAATTTAATAAACTGTGCTGCACCATTACAGCTAAAGCTACCCAGCAGTATAAAACCAATTAAACCAATCATCTCAAGTTCCAATATTTAACCGATAAACACAGTAATCAATCATTTTTTTAAATTATATTATGTGCATGATTTTGCCAAACTTTCACTTCAGGTTATTTGCGTATATTATCCTAAAAAGTTATAATCCTATTTAACAAAGTTAAGTAAAAGGTCTAACTTTTTATTTTATTAATTTATAAAACAGTTATTAAATACAAAATAATTTTGAGGCTCTTGTGCAGCACCACTGTTCATGTATTAGCCATCTAATTCATCAATTCATGTACCTCAAAATTGTAGCCAGCCGTTCCTGTGAAGTATTTTTCTGATCAAATATTCTGATTTTCTGTGTGCCCCCTGCTTTGTTCTAAGTTCCCCCAGTACCACACCATTAAAAACACACCAACACACCAAGACCTCACTCCAAACTGACATTGGGGATCAGCTTCCACTTTCATCACAGATGGCAGAGGTGAGGAAAGGAGATGAAGAAACTGAACTCCAAGCCACAGCCCATCTGAAACGTAATGTTACCCCCACGCTGCAAGGCGTGCCTGACATCATGCTTGACACAGAGCCACTGACAACACAGCTGATAGAAACCGGTCTGGAGGAGAATCCGTTCAAACCGTACAGGAGTTGTGTGCATGTCTGTGTGTGGAGGCTGGGTGGAGTTTCACTCAAAATATTTCAAAGCGAATTACCGGTTTGGTCAGAAAGCAGGAAAAGGTGTGAGAAGCGCGACAGCAACCAAACACTATAAACAAGCTTCCCATCCCATCATTCACATGTGAAAGTGACGTATCGAAAACAGGTGATGGCAGAGCTTATAGCAGCTTGACAAGTTCTCTTCATTCAGCAAGAATGAGCTTTGTAGCACCTGTTGAATGACAAACAGCAAACATTTTGGCTAAAAATGCTGTTAGCAGGTACCGTGTTCGCTCTAAATCTCCACTCTCCCGAGCGTGAGTGCTTATTAGACACTCCTGCGGATTTACAAAGGTGAACGACCGCAGCCGTGCAGGGCTGGCTTACCTGAGTTTTAGGTTAGCCATGAATTCTTCCATAGACACGTTGTCCAAAAGCACAAAGTCTGCTTTTCCAAACTCCAGGCTCTCGTGTTCTGCCATACTGTTATTTTTTTTCTTCTTACTGAAACTCCTGGAAAATAAAATGTGTCAACAAGTTGCTCTGAAGTGCCGACAAAGGGTGGACATTGGCGGGCTTCCCTGACCACCTCCTCTACTTTAATGTGCAGCTCTGTAGTCGGTGCTCATTTTTTTCTTTTCTTTTTTTTTTTTGGTCAAACTCTAATTTTAGTCATGTTTAATTGAGGTCGGAAATTCCCTTTTAAAAACCAGCAGCTGCTAATTCTGAACGTTTTAACACGCCGTTTCCCTTCAGGAGCTCCGCTTTTCTTTTAACAAGCAGGAATTATTCCAAAATATCCTCATGTCCATACAAAGTTTCGTCTTTACGCCGAAAGGTACCGTCCCGTTACACCGTGCGCCAGCTCCCCCCGTCCGTCCGTCCTTTTTCCTGGAGTTTCTCTCCTGTCCCTCCTGAACGACCGTACACCAATAGGATTGAAGCATCCTCGTCTAAGCCCCGCCCCCGCCCTGTGGAGAGGTGTTGGTCAGGCAGCGATGTGTAAGTTGAAAAGCATTGCAAATATTTCTGTAGACCACCGCTCCACCAGTTTCTGATACATATTTCAGCAATGACGACGCCACCTCTAAGCTGTTAAACACTCGGAGGAAAACCATAATGTTTTTGGCCTCACTTTAATGATGCCCTCTTTTACCATAAAAGGGAAAACTGGGTCTCAGTAAGATTTTCTCAAGATGATATGAATGAAAAGTAGACGTACAGTTATGTAGACAACGAGTCATTCACTGGATTAATTATCAAATAACCTGTGATAAATAAAACATTATTTTTTAGGTTTTCCCTCCTATGCTGTATCTTAACGTTGCCTCCTGAATGAAACCTCCTGTAAAAGAAGCTGAACACTTTAAGTGCCGCCGGCTTCTCACTAGGCTTACTCTGATATTAGTGCGCCACCTTGTGTAAAAGAGACGTAAATGGCTTTTAATGACGCTTATGACTGAAAACTCCACCCTGACAAACAGCAGTGTTGCTCTAATCGTATTAACTTACATGCTTATATTGTAAAATATCATCCAGTATGTGATTTCATTGAGATTAAATTTTTAACCTGAATAAATAAATGATTAAAAAAAGACATTTGTTCTGTCATTACAATACATCATAAATCAATTAATTTAGGACATAAATGACTGGATGACGTTTTATTTCCTACTTCTATATTTGGCCCTAAAATCCTTGGCCTCCAACAGCTCCATGTGTAGTAATCTTGGAGTCATTTTTGATCAGTATACGCCAAAAACATTAAAAAAAATGTAGAATTGCTTTCTTTCATCTGAGTAATATTATTAAAATTACAATTATCCTGCCTCAGTGATGCTGAAAAACTAGTTCACGCATTTATTACTTCTAGCCTGAACTATTACTATTTTTTAATATCAGGTTGTTCCTAAAGTTCCGTGAAAAGCCTCCAATTAATCCAAAATGCTGCAGTGGGGATAGCAGCAGGAACTGCAAAGAGAGACTATATTTCCTCTATGCTGGCTTGTCTTCACTGGCTCCCTGTTAAATCTTTCTCCTCATATACACAACCTTGAATAATCAGGCACCATTATATCTTAAAGAGTACATAATATAATATTACCCTAACGGAGCACTTTGCTCACTTACTTGTGGTTCTCATAATTTCTGAAAGTAGAGTGGGAGGCAGAGCCTTCAGCTATCAGCTCTTTGCCTGTGGATTTGGGAGACAGACATCCTCTCCACTTTTAAGATTAGACATATAACTTTTCTTTTTGATAAAGCTTATAGTTAGAGTGGGATCAGGTGACTCAAGCATCACTTTTTATGCTGTTGTAGACACAGGCTGCTGGAGGACGTCCTGTACCAGACAGCACATTTCTACTCTCCTCACCACTTTGTATTATGGCTACTGCTCCTGCTATTACTGCTACACATCTGTCTCCCATCCTCTGTGTTTTGTTCTGTCTACCTATGCTCCCCTTTTTCTCTTTCCTTCCATCCCCAGCCGTTCACAGCAGATGGCTCGCCCTCTCTTAGACTGGTTCTATTGGAGGCTTCTTCCTGTTGAGAAAAGCTTTTTCTTCCCGCTGTCACATAGTGCTTGTTGGGATTTCTTACCAAATAAAGTGCCTTGCTGAATTTTGAGGCTTTATAAATAAAACTGAATAGAAAGTGAATTTTAAATGAATGTATAAATTGCAGTAATGATGGATTTAGATAATAACATCACTCTTAAGTCTTTTTAATATTAATATTTTCATTTAAGCATCAAAGCAGACATTTAGCTGGCACTCCAGAGTAGTTAATACAGTGGAACTGGTTGATTTAGCACGAGTTAGCATTAGCAAAAATAATGAAATAAATTACAACAACCGTGAATCTGTTGACAGAAAGAACAAACTTTTTCCTTATCTCCTCTTTGCTAAAATACAAAAACAAATAAAAGTGACATGCGACATCAATGAGCACCATTTTAAACATCAGAGGTGTATATTATTTACTTTGTAAAAGCAGTGAGCCTCCAAATGTAATAGTCATGGATGCAGCAGTGGCCCAGGAGTTACCACAGTTGTGGGTGACATAGACTGAAGCCCCTCTGCGGAGGAAAGTCATGTATGTAGATGTGCTTCCAACACTGTAGGAACGGGGAACATGTGCACGAGAAACGGCCACCCAGTAATTATTTATTACTAGCCACAGATCGGTTTTAAGGCCCTTAATGGTTGTCTGAGTGGAGAAGAAGAACTGGTAGATTCCTTTGACGGGAGCCCTGAACACACCAGTCCTCCTGTCGAAGGCTCGGCCCACATTCACCAGCACCTTGCTGTACTTGATCCTGTTCAGTTTGCCATTGATTTGGGCTGGGTAAGACGCAAAGAAGTGGATCTTTTGGGAAGACACTGAAGAGCAGGTAATCTTATTAGTATTATTACAAAGACAAATAGATATATACCTTGCAGCAATTTCTTAATAAAGAGAGGCTTTTGTAGGTGTATTATGGAAAGCACAGGATAATATCTTAATCATTCTTACACAAACTATGTAGCAGATTCTCCAGCTTTGCTTACAATTAAAGTTTGAGGAGCAAAAAAGGAAGACTTCACCTGTCTCTTAATATTTCTTAAAGTAATACAAATGTTTGAACACAGTTGTTTAATGAACCTTTTGTATGTTGAATTTTTGTATTTATATAGATACAAACTAGTAACAAATTAGTGCTGTACAATAATACATGCAACTATTTGTGCCTGATTGCCCATATTAATCAATGTTAGTATTCAATAAGTTGCATTACGATTGACAAAGAAACGCTGTCACCAAACAGAGAAGAATAAAAGCCCCAGACATCCAAGGCCTTCCATCCCTTCAGCGTAAACGTTAGTATGACACATTCAAACTGACAAAAACTTTACTTACTTCTGTTTGTCTTGCATCTCCAGTTAATCTTATCTCTGCTCACACAGGACTGGTTTCTCCTGCATCGCCCGCACACAAGCGTGTTGACGTCTGAGAACACACATTCAGCAACATTCGAAAAGGCCTCTAAAAAGCACTGCTCTTAGCAGGAATTAGACTGTTCCAAAAGGTATACATTTGCAGCAATCAGGATAAATATGGATTGTGGGTGAAAGTGGATGTTTAATTTCTTAATTTTTCAGCATCCAAAAGCCAAATGCTCCCACAAATGTGCACAATATTAATGCATTTTTTCATTTATACCTGCACAGTAAGCCAAATAACAGGATGTTGGCTTAGTGAACTGATAGATGTAATAGTTGCCCGGGCACTTCTTGACTTTGATGGGGGTGGAATGGAAAGCACAGCATCTTTTGTTCCAAGTGCCGCAGACATTGCGGGTCACAATACCATCCCTGATCCTTGGATGAGGCCCGGACAGCCACAGCGGGGAGTTGGTGCCACAGTTGTTCACAGGGATGCACCTCTCAGGCATCTGCAGACTTTTACCCTTGTAGAAAAGACGGTACCACCCTCCAATAGAAGATGAAAATTTTATTCTGTTTTTTGAAATGCCATTGCTGCTTTTAGTGAAATAGGTGCATGCTACATATAAAGAAAGTGCAGTCGGTTACCTTTCCAGTCTACTTGCCGATCACACATCTTCAGCTTGCTGGTGGTGTTGGTGGCGCGCCAGGTCTGATCTAGGACCGTGTAGTGGAAACAGGGGTCACCTCGTCTTCTTGCATCTTCCACAGATGACTGAAAGTTATCAACCTCAATGTAATTTGGACTGTAAGTGAGGATGTGTGTTCCTGCTTGAGAAGAGAGATTGCAGCACATATTGAATTAAGAGTGCGTGTTGAAAATAGTTTTATTTTGAGTAAAGAATGCAGATTATTTTATTCACTGACCTACTTTCTTCTGAGCTCTTTTCTGATGGCTTGATATATGCATCTGCGCATGAAAAAAATAACACATTCAGTAGCTGGTGCTCAGTATGGAGACAGATTGTAAGGAGTTATATAGAGGCTACCTGAGTCAGAGCATTGTGCTGCTGCTGAAGTGTTGTTTGTTCACACTTCAGGCTCTCCATCTCCTGCAATAGTGAGCATTTTTAGAAAGAGTGACATGCTGCAGTCTCATTGACAGATAAAATAATAATAATTCGGATTTATAGGGATTTACATAATAATGATAATAATAATAAAAATAGTGGGTCCAGATGCTCCAGATTATGTCCAATACATACAGAGTCAGAGTAGTAACTGTGCGGTAATTTATAGAAGTTACCTATACCTATGTCACTATAGAAACAAGAAGATAAAGAAAAGGAATGAATAAATGCATGTGTATGTGTGTACAAATACATGCATATCTATATATGAGTATGTATACTGTATATACAGTACTCTTGTAAAAGGCTGGTTTGGATTTGAGGATTTGTTTGCAGAAGGCTGGATTGTTGTAGATGTTTATAATTTATTTATGTTTTTTATTTTATCTTGTGCTTTAATAAAAGCTTTAATGCAATGGCCGTAGCTCATAAGGTAGTGCAGGTAGTCTACAAATCCTAAGGTTAGTGGTTTGATCCACTTTGTGGAAAGCAAGGCACTCTATAAGAACCACTCCATTTACCATTAAAAAAGCAAAGCCCACTGCAATTAATTTTAAGGCAAATTCTAGTGATTTCCTACTAAATGTCTGAAAAATCAAGTAAAAAATAAAAACAGATTTTAACACACAGAAAATGGAAACAAGCATTTGAAGCAACATTTCCACCTTGACTTTATTGATGCAAAATTGGCAGTTGATATAAATAAAATAATTTTTTTTAAGTAGATGAATTGGGTAATATAATCAAACGTTTTTGGCCTACAGGGACCCTTCGCTAAGATGAAGGCCTGATGTTCATAAAAAAATAAGATTTAAAGAATAGTGAATAATTAACCTGCCTAGTTTCTTACTTTATTTACCAATAAAGTGTCTGGTCTATAACATCAAAAAAGGTGAAAAATACAGGTCACAATTTCTTAAAATTTAAAAGAAAAGATATTAAAATGTCATTTATTTTTTTTATTTTTTAATAAACGAAAAATTATTTAACAGAATGGTTAATCAACAGACTTGTTTATTAATTTTGTTGCCCTAATTGTGTAATAGCTCATTGCATCACCTTGAAAATAGCAGCTAGTTGCACAGACAAAGGTTGATCTTCTACGCGCCAAAGTTTGAGTTCAGACTGGAAAAGAAGAAACAAAAACTTTCTCAAACGACAAATTGAAGTAATTGATATTAAACATATCGTGATGTTCTATTCTCTCTACGAGCTCAGTGTGACAAGAGCTCGGCACAGTTCTGTCTGTGCTAAATAACATCTGGGGAAAACTTTTGTTGCATAATAAATGGGTTTTTTTTGTATTGTTCCATCTGCCTTCTAGCTTCATAACATCAATGAACAAAGCTCATACTCACAGAATTTGTGTTCCCCGAGCAACCAACTGCACAAGATGACAATGCTACGAACATGGCCAGAGCTAAGACAACCATCTGGGGATAACAACAGTTACACAATAGTTATGTAAAAGATGACATTTAAATGCTTTCTCATTTACTCGTTGAATAAATCCCGACAAAACACTGTACAAATGTCAGTGTTTATTGGAGAAACAAACAATTTGTGACCAGATGCTCGAAGCTTTGGTTTTATTTTTTTTATCACATATCATTAGTGCGAGATGTTGGAATTAATTGAGGAAAAACGCTTTTAAAGGCTTGGGTTTTATGACAGAAACACATTTAGATACGGTTTATATTTATACAGAAAGAAAAGGACAAAGAAATAAAAATTACAAGTCAATTCAACCAATTCAATATATTTAGATTTAATTAGATCTGCAGACTTTGCTATTTTTGCTCCTTTTTTAAATTAAAAACAACTACAACAACAATAATTGATCATTTGATTTGCAAGTTACTGAGTTCAGATTAAACACATTACAAAAAAATTGAAAAGTATAAAGAATAATAAAAAGTATGCCTATAACAACACTATATCATCACACAGTCAATGTTCAGCTACAGTTATATTGCAAAGAAATCTTACAGTTCCATGAATATCCAAAAATTGTACCTTGAACTATCCAGTCAGCAGTCTGTGGTTATAGAAGCGGGCCATTAAAGTGCTGAAAGAATGAAAATAACAAAACATTAAATACGTTTGGACGTCCAATTTCAATGCAATCAGATGTCTATAAGTGTAAAGCTACACTCACCTCTCATTTCATCATGATGAGAAACTGCACCCTGTCTGAACATGGCCTTAAATACTGACCCGCTTCAGTTTAAAAAAAGGAGAAAATTCAGTTTAACAGCATCTAAAGGTGCAATTTTTCACAGACTTGTTGCAAGCGTAGACATGAAATTTCTGTAGTGTTGGCAGTTTCTTCAGTTTGCCCAGTCAGCAGACAGTGGTGACACTGTAAAAGTGGTCATTTTTTCATGACCTGTCTTATTACTCCATACGCAGATGGCCAAGGTGTGAAAACAGTCCAACTGACATTAATGTGAAGGCTGTGACATTTCTGTTATTAAAATTATAGTTATCTGGCAAGTGAACAAGTGAAGAGTACCTGCAGTAAATACTTCTTGCATTTGCTACACACGTCAAGACATCTTTGAGCTTTAAGATGAAGAATGTACTACTTACTATGAGTTCAACTGGAAGCGTGGGGTGGAGGTAATGTGACTTGAAGCTGTTGTGTTGTGGTGAATGTGTTATTCTTCTAAATGAAATAGGCTGTATTTTCTTTCAGTGTTGCTCAGAATTAAATGTTTGTACAATTAAAGATTTTATCAAAAGTTCTTATCAGCCAATCACACGGGAGCAACTTGATGCATTTTGGTCAAGAGAGCCTGCTGAAATTCAAACTGATCATGAAAACGATTAACAAAGTAATCACTCTTTGCACGCAAGATATGCAGAACAGTATAAGATGTTAAACCTTGAAGCAGGTGGACTAAAATGCCACTTCTGTCAGCTAAGAACAGGAAACTGGGTCTGCAGCTCTCATGAGCTCACTAACTTAGACAACAGATGATTGAAATACGCTGCCTGGTCTGATGAGTCTCGATTTCTGCTGAAACTTTGGGATAGTGGTTCAGAATTTGCCATAAACAACATGAAAGCACGGATCCATCCTGCCTTGTATCAGCGGTGGTTCAGGCTGCTGCTGGAGTGGGGGATATTTTCTTGGTACACTTTGAGCCTCTTAGTACCAACTGACCTTCGCTTAAAATGTCACAGCCTACTTAAGTATTGTTGCTGACCATATCCATCTCTTTATGACCACAGTGTACCCATCTTTGGATGGCTGCTTACAACACACGATGTCATAAAGCTTAGATGATCTAAAGGTGATGTCTCTAGCACTGTTAAATCTAAGCCATAACAAGCTCAGACAGCTTGAGCAAGGTGTACCTAATTAAGTGTCTGGTGACTGTATTGCAAACAGTGAATTCACTAGTTTCCATGCAAACTAACTACAGGTGGATGTTTCTATAATCAAACAGGCCACTAGAGGGTAACAGCAGCAATAGAAGCTCAGCACCATTACCCCATTATTATTAATAATATAATGAGCCGAGAGTTATCTTTACTTGAAAAGAAAATGAGATAGTTCTTGTGTTTTATTGTGGGCTGACTTAAAGTGGAGGAGATAATTGTAGCTCCAGTCCAAATGTGCAGTAAATGAATAGCTTTATGAAAAGCACCCCATTGGCAGAGCAAGCCGCGTGCTTTACTGCTGTTGAAATCACAGTTAGTTTGTCATGATGAAAACATTTGGCATGTTAGTATCTGTTGGCAGTCAGGGTGTTTACAGTGTTTCACCCTGGCAGTTGTGGCGGTTGTAATGTTCTGCTCTGGATATTTGTCTGCAGGTCACTGGGCCACAGGTCACCGAGAGATGTAACTGAGCTGAGGCAGGTTGTTTATCTTCCTTTTTTTTTAAAATCACCAATTACCACTACTTGTTCGTTCATTAAAACTGAATCTGTCACGTTCCAGATGCTTTACTTTAGAGAACTAATATTAAATAACACTAATAATCACAAACCCAATGTAAAGAGAAATAAGAAAGAAAAAAACACAGTGTAAAATGTAAATAAAAGCAGAAGAAGATGTGCAAGTTTCATGAAACTATATCTTATTCATTTCCTCTAATGGCCACCTGAGGCTGAAATTCTTAGGATAAAACTCTTAACTTTAGCTTGCTACTAAGGGTTCTGGAGTAAAAATCTGTGTTATTACAGGTGTGGCTTGCAAACCCACTCATTTCTAACAACTTGTCAATCACAGTTCATCAGCCATTGAGCATATCCAACAACTATCCTTTCAAAAACTGAGTATGAACAAGATTCGTGAAACTGACTAAGGATTTTTATTCAATATAACCCAAAACGAGTCATACTGACTCATTATTATCCCAGAGCCTAGAGGCAGACAAGAGTTTACTGGGATCAAGTCAGAGCGCCGTGTTCTAACTAGACTTGTATGGGACTTGAAGTCTATTTAGCAAATCGCTTCCACATTTGCTTCAACTTTTCAGATCCAGAGTCTACGATCTTCTTTTTTAATGTCTATGAGTCCAAATTGAGGCTTTAAAACAGTAGAACACGAAACCAATGGGAGCTGTCATGATATATATGAAGTCTATAACTTCTTATCTATCAAACATTGCACACCTTTGGTACAAAAAGATTATGCATAAGGGCACTTTGAGAATTCTTGTACACGTCAACATGCTGATGATGGACATTGTGTACTTTGGCAGGGGTTGCTGTTGCTATGGAGAGTTTATCAGCCTTTTGTTTGTATGAGATAGAAGCTGAGCGCTATTGGATTCTTTCCTCTGTGTATCTGTGTAAGCCTGCGGGTAAACACTCAGAGCTATGGCTGCATTTAGATCAGCTGCTGGCCCATATACACTCAATACGGGATATAGAACAAGCCACCCACAGGACCTTTCATTCATCAACAAAAACAAATGGGCATCCCTGGAGGGTTTTAAGAGATACTGTAAAACTAAATGAGTGATTAAGTCAGATACAGCAGTTTAATAATTCTTTAAATTGATTGTATTATTATATTGTCCTCCCCTTTAAACATATCAGCATATTAGAGAAACATACAAGCAAACGTCTTGAATTTAAACTCCACCTGCTGCTAGGACTGTCCAATTCTGGACTGGAAAATCAGCTTGAAAGAGGTGGTACCTTTGCTCTTGAAACACAGACAGGAACATAGCAACTGTTCACTCCTCCTTCTGTTCACTCACAGCCAGCATGTCCTCAGCATACCACGAGGCCAATTCTGTGCTATGACTCGCTGAAGTGTGTTTTTAGCTTTAGTTGTTTTTGTGAGAGCTTGGTTTGCGTTACCAGCAATAAGTCAGACTGGTTCTCTGGGCCTAGTTAGCCAGGGCTATCCTTTGCTACCAATTTCTAAGCGCAGTCAGTGGGTTTGGGGGTTTCAGAATCTCGTCTCTGCTTTTTGCAGATGATGTGGTCCTGTTGGCTTCAGTGATCAATGACCTGGGGCAGCTTGCACTAGAACACTTTTCATCCAGGTGTGGATCAGTCTGGATTAGAATTTGCACCTCCAAATCTGGTTCTCAGCCTGAAAAGGCTGGATAGTCCACTCTGGGTCAGGTACAACTTTCCATTGAGTGTTTAAGCATCTTGGGGTTGCTTCCTAAGTTAGCAGAGAGAGGAATGGGAGACTAACAGCCAGACCGGTCTGTCGTGATGAAGTGAGAGCAGAGTGTAAAAGTGAAGCTGTGAGGTCTGCATTTCTACTCATGAGCTCTGAGTAGTGATTGAAAGAATGAGACTGCAGATGCAAGCAGCGGAAATGAGTTTCCTCCAAAGGGTGTCTGTACTCAGCCTTAGAGATAGGGTGAGGAACTGAGCTGCTACTCCTCCACATCAAAAGGAGCCAGCTGAGGTGTTTCAGGCATGTAATGAGTGCCAATCGAGCACATGCTGGAAGAGATTACATCTCTGGGATGGATAGTTATTTATTTATTTAGATCATTTTATACAGGGGGTGAAAATTACCCCCTGATTGGTTTCATCATATAAATACAACACAAGTAATGTTTACTTGAAATTACTGATAATTAAGTGATAGCACAATCACAGGATAATAAATATGCTTGTAAGTGGTAATGTTGATTAAGTTGTATTAATGAAAAGTTTAATTTTTGGTTTCTACAAATATGACCACTGACCTTGAGGTCGTAGTCACTCAAATTAAAACACATGCAAGATTTGTATGAATTTTAAAATCCAACATTGCCTCGTCCTTGAGTTATCGAATTCAAAAGCTTGGATGTCCATGCTGCCCCATCAGCCTTTTACAGCTTAAGGGGTAAAAAAGTCAGTTTTTGACTCTAGAATTTAGAACAAGCATCTCTAAGTGACCTTTAAAGCACAGCCATTACTGAACATGTTAAATGTATACTGCCTCTCACCCTCTTGAAAAAGAAAGCGAGCAGAAGCCAGCTATTATTAGAACTCCCTTTAGGCTTTTATCCTTTGGCTGCATGAGTCTCACACTCCCCACATATCCAGCAACCACAAGCCCACATCTTAGTCCGTTTACTCGAACATGACCTCTGTCTTATTGGGCTCCGAGCCGAGAGCTACTAAACCAGTGTGTTCCTTCTTATCACTTCCCGGCAAAATAGTGGTGTAACTCTTTGTACCCCGAGGCAGTGAAAGCAGCTGAGTGGAAATAACTAGACGTAAAGTCCTGATCGGTCACGTACGTGGTGAGATTTCTTTGGCGCATGAGGGTCACGTGGTGGAATGTCTACAGGGTAGAGTTACTGAACTTGACCTCATCTCCATCTTTAGAGGAGACCCGGTGACACCGGGCGGAAAAACTCTACTTTTGTTTCTTTCCCTAATCACTTCTCCTTTCATCCCCCACAGCTGTAATCAGCTGCACCCTAGGGACCATCCACTGATTGATATAATCACTTCTGTACGCTTAATTAACCGACTGCAGATGACATTAAAATAAAAAAATAGAACAGAAGAGTAACACTTTAAACTGTTTGCTGTTTTATTGTCATTTGGATCACATTTACAGTATTTACAATATTTTCAGCTGCAAAAAAGTGTAGCTATAAAAACAATTCTGCACATACTGTATGATTAAGATGGATTTAAATCATTAAAAAAACAACAAAAAAAAAAACAACACACACACACACAACAACAACAAAACATAACTGTTCATATGCAACAGGGCATTTTGTTCTCATATGGCACATTACAACAAAAGATCTGCCCCTGCCTTGCTGGATCACAAGATGGTAGAGAGTTTAAACACGACATCCGATGAAGTTTAATAACAATTGCCTCCATTGAACTGTCACAAAGCATTAAACCACCCACCAAGGCAGGCAAACGATACTGTAGCTTGCTGTTGTACGTCAGAGAGAACCGCGTGTCCTGTAGATTATATCATGTACTGTTCTTTTCACTGCAATTAATGCAAAACAACACCCAGAAAGAGAGTGGATTACATTCAGCCTGGTCCACAAAAAACTGATGTTAGTGGGAATACTGCGATTACATTTTTTTTTAAAGAAAAAAAGAAATGCATGCACAAAACTTGCTCAGAGTCAAACATTTGTTCAAATTTACACACGAAACAGCATTACAGTACAGCAGAAATGTAACAATGTGCAACACCAGTATTAGTTTAAATACTTCAAGTATTCGAATAAAGTGATCCTTTGGGTGAAATTGCTGTGATAAGGCTGAACAACAGGCGCTTCCTGTTAACTGAACACCTCCACATGTCCCTTATTAAACAGCTGTAAAGACTTTTAATAGAAAAGTCTTCAACAGCATTACTGTATGAAATCAGTCATAATCTACGTTTTTAAAATCACCCGCAACATGCTGCATTATCCCCGGCCGCCCGTCTCTTCCTCGAGGACGTCACCTCACACTCTCGACCGATACCGAGTGTAGTTCAGCAACACTGGAGCGACTTCACCAAAGTCTGAGAGGTGATTGTAATGCATTTCCTGTTAGTAGCCATTTCTGATGTGTGCATTTTCTCATGAAAAGGATAACGGATGCAGAAAGCATTAACGAGCTACTGCTAAAAAAAACAGGCTGAAATTAAAAAGGCTACTTATGTCTGCTCTAGTCTGAAGAGGATTCTCAGAGTGAAAAAAAACAAAGTCTGGTTCCCATCTTGTTGGCAGAAGATGATACGGGATATGAAGACGTATTCTGGAGGCTTCATTGTACTGCCCAGAAGAGGTTTTCACTTGGTCACCTTATAGCTGCTCAGATCTAGCGGCTCTTTGCTGGGTACACACCAGTCGTCAGCCTCTTGGCTCATTTTGTAGTTCTTCAGAGCAGTTTTGTTGTACACTGGCAGCCTTTCGATGGAGTCTGTGGACAGCGCCTGGAGGGACAAGACGACAGGATGTAATTACAAATGTCCTGTCTTACCTACACCAGTTCCACAGGTCTGCAGAGTTGGTTTTGTGTTTAACAAAAGGCATGGCACAGGGCAGCTTCTATTTGTTATGCGCTCCAGACTTTCAAACTGCCGGCTTCTTGTCACAGTTTCATGCATGATCACCCTGCCTGGCTCACCTTCAAGTAGATGACAGCGTCTGTGCCATAGCCCTCCATGGAGTAGAGCTGCAAGTCCCCCTGGAAGTACTTGGCGTAGAGACGAGAAATGGGCAGACCGTAGCCGAAGCCAGCCTGTACAGAGAGACGAGGGAGATCAAGGGTTTAAGAAGGCTTTGTTCTGTCACACTGAAAGCAGCACTGCTCATCCATGGAACAAACAGATCTTTTGTCAAGTTTGTATTGTGACTGAAGGTCAATGGCTTTTTCAGAAAAACAACAATATTAGTCCAGTGCTTCAAACTTTAAATGACTAAGTAAGCAACAAAACGCTTGGAGGCTATAAAGAAAGGCAACCAAAGAGAATGTGGTGCTCATAACGGCACCCTTTAGACCTGCTGAATAAACAGTTTGTTGTTTGTGCAAAGCTGTTAATGATCGACTTCTTAGGCTTTACTTTTACTTACCAGTGGAGGCCGTTTCTGGTCTCCTATTTGTGGAGCCGGAGCAGTAGAGTACATGTAGCTGAAAAGGTTCTCAATCCTACGAAATGGGACACCGCCACCCTTGTCGCTCACCTACAGCACAGCACGGGCAGGGGGTAAAAATAGAGAATGATGTGAGGTGCTTGGACAGAGCTGAAGAGAGACGGGCCTGCCTGTCATGAACACTCGGCTTCAATATAAGGGTGGAAGCCGAGTGTCTTATGTTTGTGTCTAATTTCAAGTGCAGATTCTGCCATTTAATTCACAAACTGTTAAAGACCAATAAGTTTTTGTTTATTATAGTATGTCACTTATAGTCAAGCTAGTCGGGCACAAGAAGCCTCGACAGTGTTTTGTTGACACATGGGCATAAAGTCAAGATTTATAGGCTCTGTGAGTATGAATGCACACAGCCCATGGTGCTAATCTTATCAGAGCTTAGTAGCTCTGCGTGCCAGTAGGCACTCTGCTTAATTGAGGGTGAAGTCATTACATAACATGTTTAGAGAAAGCGCTGGGTGGACATGACAAAAGGAGAGGTAAGTTTAGCTTTGAAATCAGATGCACGCTTTGTACCGTGTGGGATATCCCTGTATTATTAATGCAATAAATACTAAATGGGTGCAACGACAGCAATAAACAGGATCAGTGTGGTGAAATAATTTTGCCTTTACAAGCTTCATTAACCTTGCTTTATATGTGCTTGTTCACAAAAATAAAAACCACCTACGCTCCTGTTGACTCCTACAGGCAATTTAAACCCTTTAATCCAGCTGCTGTTAATATGTTAGAACACTATGGGAGGAAACTCCTTGAAGTAACCTGCATGAATGCATGTAGAACAAGACCAAGTTCACATCAAGGATGTCGTTTGATCTTTCGCTTTCCCACCACATTAAGGATGTTATCTGAATCCAGAGTGGGGCTGAACACAGGTATGCTGTGCAGATTTGAGCACTTTTTAATCATTTAATTTTGAGGTACTGAGTTACTATTAAAAATTTCTGGATTTACCAAATATACCCATAAAATTGGTCCAATTTATGCACCCCTGAAATCACACCATTTCCCCCCCAGTGCCAGTGATCCATTTAGATCATTTTGATCTGAGGTGCCCAATTTTGGGGATCATAGGTGCCGAGACGCCTGCCTTTGCTTGCACCTAAATGACACTTACTCAGAGGTTCCTACCAGACTGGCCCAGTCACCAGTAGTTCACCTGGAAGACGTCCATTTGTCTACACAAACTTAAAAACAACTCGCCATGATGCAGTGAAACTGAAATGTGGGACAAACCAGAAATGGAGATTACTTTTACTTTGAAGGCAAACCCCTGCAACCAAAACATTTCAAAAGGTGCAACTTTTACTCAGAAGTTTTGTGTTGCACGTTTTCAAGCTTCACTGCAGCTCAGAACGTAAATGGCGAGTGTTTGCAAAAAAGTTGACATCAATCTGATGCACGCTCAATCATCCAACCCTGAAAACTAGACTGAAACTAGCACTACTGACTAACAATGGGCTGTGAGGTGAGTTTCTTCATCATTAATATGCAAATTTTCATGCCTTTAGATCAATGACAGTGAGTACCATTTTAACCAAACTTCTCTGCGAGTGGTACTCATGACCATTACCCAATGACAATTGATCAATGGTCATGAAAATTTGCATATTAATGATCAGGAACTGACCCCACAGCCCATTGTTAGTCATGGTACTTGTTTCAGTCATCACGCAAATGTGTTGTTTATAAGGTTGGGGAAACGTTTCTCCCACTGAAAACGCTACGTCCAGATGAACAGAATCAACTTTTGGGGCAATCATAAGGAGGCCAAACGCTGGTCAGCTGGTTGGGGAATGCACATTTTACCTGGAGGCCTGGTGTTTTAACCCTTTAAGACCTACCATAGAACCAATTCCACCAGAGCTTATCTTATATTTTTACATGCTGTAGTGCCATTTTTGGGAGTATTTCAAGTTGCTATACATCAATACAACCATTATAGCCTAAGTTTTAATGATATGCATGCATTAAGTGCATAGTAATTACATAAATTGCAAAGAAGTGCAAGGAAAAATAAATAAATAAAATTGAAAATCATTTTTGTTTTTTTAACATATATTTGTAGTTAGAGAAATTTAAGAGGCTTATCCCTCAAAACTGTAAATACAAAAAAGTTGCACAAACTAGTTTCCCACCACAGGAAATTTATTTTGAGTGTCTTCATAGTTTTATTTTTGAAATACACCAATTTCTATACACTGCAGGAAAAACGAAAATAAATATTATAGTGCAAATTTGCAAAAAAGCAGCATCTGCATCAAAATAAACTATTTCCAGCAGTGCAATATGTGTCCTAAGCATCCCAGAAACGACACAGAAAGTCAAACATAACTTTTAACAACACCAGTATAGGCTCATGAGGCCTTGATGGTAAAAAAAAACTACATTTCTGCGAAAGTGACGTCACTTCCGGTTTCGGGCAGGACATGGCGGACATGTGATAGTTCACGCTAATGGACGTAGGAAGTGTTACAAACAGCTGATCGGATCGGCAAAGCGTTTTTCTGGAATATTATGTTTTTATTGCTGCAAGTGATTTTTATGCAGTTTTTGCAAAGATATGTGTGGAAGGAAACTGTGACCTAGGACAAGCTGATGGCATAAGATGTAAGTACAACTCCTCTGGAATCATATGCAAAAAAATTTATTGTGCTAGCTCACGTGGTTGCAGAGCTACCGGGATTTAAAAATAGTTAGGCAAAACGGAGCGTGCCCGCTCAGACCGGTTTTAAAGGGTTAAATAGGATTCTTTATTTATTTTTCTTATTATTTCTTTTTAAACTCTGAGCAATCTGTACAATCACCATCTCCAGAATCGAGCAACTGACAACAACCAGTCTACATGGAGGAAAATTGGAGGTCAGGATGAATTGTCCCTTTATTTTTTTAAGATTGCAACTCACCTTAATCGTCAAATCTTCATCCCCAAGAGAGACCATGACTTTAATAGGTGGAAGGTTCCTGCTGCTCTCATGAGTCTCTATCGTGGCCCTCATAGCATTCTATAAATATTTAAGACAAAATAAATTTTCAAGATGTTCAGGAATATTGAGTTGAACATGCACATATTCAAAACTGGGTCTCCTACCTTGAAGAGCTCAAACAGCATGTGATAAAGGTGAGATGGCACATAAACAATCGTTACTGGATGATTTGTCTTCTTCACTGCACAGAAGGAAAAAAAAGAAGTATTTATTCTATCCACTTCATTTACAGTTCATTATTCTAACCACTCATGGATGATTTCCATTAGTGGCAATTACTCTGCTGCACTCTGGTTTTACGCTTTGTGAGGATGGAGAGGAAAAGGTCTGTGTGTCAATACTGCCTGATGTGGTCAGCTAGGCCCGCTTAGCCATCAAATCAGACTCTCTGCTATATTTAGAGCCCTCTCGGATCCATCATGCTCTCTTACATAAAACCACTCATACTGTGCATACATACTGGAGGCCCGGGGTCTATTTGTGCTTTACTGAAACCACTTCATTGCACTGCAATGACTTTTACCCTTGAGGCTGTTTGCATGATTACCTTAAAAGATTTTTCACACCTGGGTAAATTTAACGCTAAAGGGTCAATATGGGCCGCAGGACAGACTTCCAGAATTCCTAAATTCTGTAACTTACGATTCATCTCCTGAAGTATCACATCAGGGGCACAGAGGTAGTACTGATCACAAAGCATCTTGGCACTTCCGAAGGCATCTGTGAATATAAAGGGAGAGCATGTCACCGAAAACAAAAAACAAAGGGACAAACAAAATTCAGATTCAACCATATTGTATATTTACCCTGGACTACATCTCCAACTTTACAGTGAGGATCAATGCTTCCAATGGTGTTTGGGTGAACCGGATTGGTGGTACCGTCAAAAATCAGGGCTGTAGAAATAAGAAAACAGTGAATCTTCTGCAAACGGACCACTGAGATACACGTTTAACTAAAAACTACAAATACTATACACAGCTTGGTTTTGATGCAAAGATAATGAAGAAGTACAACTATTTTCTGTTGTTTTAATAGTGCTACTTATTAATACATATATTAGAAAAAAAACTCAAAGGGGGTCATATTATGTTCATGCCAGCTCTATAATATAACTGTTATACTCTAGTAGATCAGCTTTGCATGATTCACAGCTCAAAATAATCCTTATTTATCTTATTATCAGCCTTGATGCAACCCCTCAGCCCATTTTTTATGAAACATAAATTATATACAGCTTGTATATTATGTGTATCTGGGACACCCATATATCCCCTTTCTTTGATATCATAAAGACTGAAGAAGAGCTGAACTGTGTTGAACACAGTGATTACTTAGAACATATGGTGCCCTTATTATTTGAAACATTGGCTGTGTTTACTATGATCATTTACCACCACAACAGCATATAAATGACAGAAAATGAAAAACACGCATCAAGTCAGACACTTGGGAACACATGCTAAAAATACCACTGAGGAGCACAATATGCTGCTATGAGATGCAGAAACCTGCATACGTGTTAAAAGTGTTTCTCAAGAAGAGTTGTGCAGTTAATAAAGCATAAATGCTTTCCTTTACGCAACAGTGATTTTGAAAATCTAAACTATCAGATCAGTGATATGCATCACCTGTCTTTGTTCCACATGGCTGATGATACCTCCACAAGCTCTCAATAACAAAACAGAAGTCTGAAGAGCATAACATCATGCCAGAGCAACCATCTGCTGTTGACATGGGAGTGTTATCAGCACTTGTCACAGGGACAACAGGCAAAAAGAAGGAAAATGGGGCGTATCAGTCGGAAAAATGTAAAGCCATTCACTCTTTTGCCTAAAACAGAAAAATGTGAGCAATTTTGCTTTCAGAATTCTGCTCCAAATGGGAGGCTTGCGGCACCAAATCCATCCATGTGATGACTCATCAGTACATTTACATCAGCTTGTAATTGTGCAATGAACGCTGCATCATATACAAGCACAGCAGTCGGTGCAGCATTTCTTCTTTTCGGTGCCTAAGTTTGTGTGGAGCCCATTAAGACTGTAATTTGTTTAAAAGCCCACACAGAATGAAATGGTCAAAAGATTAAACACGGCAGAATCAAATTAGATTTTCATAAGCTTTTTCATAACCTGATCAGAAGAAAAGAAATTCTAGCATGTAAACAATTTAAGCTAATTTCTAGCTGGCCATGCTCTTCATGTGATGATTCCCTGACGGCATTCAATGATATCCAACAACAACACACTGACAATAAAGGTACGGTGAATTAAAATAAATAAATAAAAAATTCAAATGTTACTCACTGTGCTGGTTGATGAGCATCCGGATTGAGATGCGGCTCATGTAGAAGCGATCCAGAAAGTACTGGATGTTCTGGTTGGTGGCCACATCCTGGGGGAAGGCCTCTTTGTATTCTATGACACCCTGGGCCATGGTGGGCACCACATCATTGTGTCTGTTTCTGATGGTAACTAAGGTATCAACAAACCTGGGGAGGAATGACAAAGACATCCTGCATCAGGGGTTTGGGCAGTATCACATTGAAAGGGATGAAGGCACTTGGGAGAACACAAAGGTCATGTTTCATTACAAAACATGAAAACACCCATAAGAATGAGAAACTTACTCTCCAAGGACTTTGTGATCATCAGGATTCTTGTCCAGGAACTCAAGGAGCTCCATTAAACTCTGGACATACCTGAAAATATAAGTTAAAACATGTTAACATGTGCTGCAAAATACAAGAGAAACTGCTAAGTCCTCAATTCTTTAAGAAAAACTTTGTTTATGGCACATATACAGATCACAGCCCACTCCTCATAAAGGGAAACAGCAGAAACGGCAGCCTTGAAAACAACAGTCACGTGACATGTGAGGAGAAACTAGGGTAAAGTTCAACTCTAACGTCTCCGCCTCACACTCACCAGCGCAGCCCTAGTTGGAAGGAGTACAGCTTGGTCAGATAGGGGGCTTTGTAATTCTGAGCACGATGGGGGGGATAAACTGGCAATAAACAAGTCAACAGCTGTGACTGTGACTAGATGGAAGATAAAAGCTGGCATCAAATATGCTTCTTAAAACACTGGAGGCTGACAGACACTAACTGTAATAAGCTGCTCTTTTGTTTTAGAAAATGTTTCTGCTGAATAAATACATTTACAATATAAAAAGCAACTAAATACATTTGATTACTTGGATCATATTAATCAATAAACCCCATTCAACTTACCAGCCCTGCACCATTTTCACAGATGGCGTTGTGAGCAGTTTGTCAGGGAGCAAGTTAATCTCCTTCATGATATTTGAGAGCCTTACTGGAAGCTCCTGCCTCAGAAAAGCAAAGGATGTCTTTTCACAGGCATTAATGGAACCTGAATTGGGGACAAACAGATGTACTGACTAGATGATCCGGAGAAAAATACTCATTCAGAAGTTTTTTTAATGTCTTAAATGTTAGTAAGAAGGACTTTGTGCGAATTTGAGACATTTAGAGAAAGTTTTTTTTTTGAACTGCTCACTGGAATAAACAACTGTATGCATAACGGTGGGTAATTTTTAAACTAACTTTAATCCAACAAAATTAAAGTCAGATGGATAAAAAAAATAAAAAAATAACAGCGATAATAATAACAACAACAACAATAATAATAACAACAATAATAGAAAATTAATATTCGCATGTTAACATCTGTGTCGAGACTTGCAATCCCTTTGCACAAAACGCGTGATAGTCTGCACATCATAAAGTCTTTATTAGCAGTTCATAGTGGTGAGAAAATTAAAAACATATACTTTAATGCACACAGTGATAGGCCCACGTCTGACGCAACACTAGCAAAAATGAGCACCATGTTTCTGCAAACACTGCAGAGCAGATGCAGAGCCGTGCAAGCATGCATGGCCACGGGACATTTGGTCACGAAACGGTGGTACATCTGTGGTCACGTCTTCGCAGCTGACGCCACATAGGTCACGTAGCCCCCCATTGTCACAAAAACAAACCAGCAACAACATTAGCGAGGATCAATACTCACCGAAATCGAGAAACTGCTTCATGGAGAGGGGTGAAGGAGAGAATTTCGAGAAATGCTCGATGTGTTGCGGCGCGCTGGCCACGGCGGCGTTTTTCATGATAAACCGAACGAACTTCATTGTTGCTCTGTGAGGTCCCGAGTCTACTCAGAAACAGGTTCCAAAGCTAAGCTACTCCAAACCACTGAAGGTGTTTTCATGCTGTAGTATGAAAACAAGGGAGGCAGCAGCGGAGATGTAGGATTCTCCAGCCAATGGGAGAGTGGGAATTCTAATTTACTCTCCAGGCTGGCCAATCAGAAGAGGAGGAGGCGGGCTTAGTGAGTTTGGGTTCTTCCACTCTAGCAAACTCAGAGGCCCCAACTTTCGAAATTCTTCCTAAATTCTTCCTCAGTTCCCCAAGCTGAACTAATATATAAATAAATTAACACGTTTATCAAGTGGTTTTAGTCATAAAAACGCTAACACAAACACAATAAACAACAATAAACCCTAAACTAATATTAATCCTCTTCTGGAAGCCATGCTTACTGCTTGTTGGCCATCTTTGCAATGCTTACAAGCCCCTGAATAGTATTTTGGGTGGAATCACAAGAATCACCAGTAGGAAGAACCACCATCTTTGTTTGGGGAACCCAGAGAAACTGGAGCTACACCGAAACCATAAATTGCGTAAAATTGAAACAAAATAACCAGCCTGTTCACTTTAAGGCCAATACATAAAAGGTGTGTTTAATGTCAATTTAAAACATTTAAAAAAAACCCAAGACTTTATTTTGTATGAAAGCAGAAGTACATGTCTCAACATGTCTCAGGCTTTGCCTCCTGCTGCCATGCAACATACAAAAGTTCATTCAGATTCAGAAGACTTAACTTCTGAATCCCCGAGGGGCAATTGAGAGACTGACCTTGCCGACCATACATACAATACACAAACATCACAATGGGGAAACAGGTCAGGCTAGGTAGCTGGCCGGTCCAGCTACCTAACTTACAAAAGTTAAAACGTGAGCATAGTTAATGTAGTTTTGTTTTTTCATTTGGTTTCAACACCGATTCACCAATTTCATTAATTACTATATTTATTTGCAGCTTACAATTAAGAAGTTCAGAACAGGTATTATGCTACAACTCAAGCACTCTCAGTAAACATGTGAGTCTGAATAGATATGTGCTGGATGTGTTGTTCTGACTAAAGCTAAAGCTGAGACTAAAATAGCATATTTTGTCATTTATCTTACTTGGGGTTTACATGTGCACAATATTCCTTGTTTAGTCTAATTCGTATTAACTAAAAGCCTTTTAGTTTAGTTTTACTTAGATATAATAACCTTCAGAACAAGAGCTGACAGTATATGTAGAACATGCAAAGACGCAAAAAAGCCCCATGTAGCCAACCAAAATGCTCAAACCTTTATCAAGAGTATGCAGTACCCAAGCAGAAAATGACCCATTACAAGAGCTTACTTTGATCTGGTGTTATGTAATACATTACTAAGAATTAAAACATTACCCATAACTGTGTTGGTGCACTGGGTAAGTTTTTTTGACATTGTGATTACTGTAATAATTCATGGTTAGCGTTCACTAGTATAGGTTTAATGTAAGTGAGGTCAGAGGAAGTTGTGTGTCTGAAACTTAGCTGCCAGTTTGCTAAAAGTATGACAGACGTGCAGTTCAACTCATCTGGTTTTCACACTTTCAACCTTCATTCAGGATTAAACTGGACTCAACGGCAAACATATTCAGTCTGGTTTGGGCAGCCCTGAACTTTCCCAGTGAATGTGACAAGGCAGCTGTCCAACATGTTCTGATCAGACATTAAACATTTAACCCGCTGGTACAAAGTTTGTGTGATCATGCCTGCAAATAGCACAGACTGAGCTGGTGTCATGCACTCTCTTCTTTCAGCAAACTAAAATTCCTTTAGTGATTTTTAGGGTAAGGCCTGTTTTCCAGCTCTCAAAGATATTGGATTGGACATAGGTCAGAGCCCCACATGAAATCTATTTCAACACTGGTTTTCACCCATCAAGCTGAAAAGCATTTCTGTCAGGACTGCTAAAGCCCAAATAACTTGCCTTCCCATTTCCATCTTCAGTAATTTGTTTTTAGCTCTATGGCTCTGTTCTGGGACCTTCACCATCTATGTGCATAGAGCCACCAGCTGCTCATTAATGCAAATATCTAATGGGACAATCACATTGCAGCAAGTCTGCATTTAGGGATCCAGAAATGGTCAAGATGACCTGCTAAAGTAAAAGACAAGCATCAGAATGGGGGAGAACGGTGATTTAAGTGACTTTGAATGCAGTGTGGTTGGTGGTGCCAGATATGCGAGTTTAATGACTCTTTGTTACAAAAAAGATATGCAGAGAGAGCACAACACATAAAACATTGAAGCAAATGGGGTATAGGAGGAGAAGACGGCACTGGTTTCCATTCCTGTGAGATAAGAACAGAAAACTGAGGATACAAATTGTACAGGTTCACCAAAAGTGGACCACAGAAGATTGGAAAAGCATTGCATGATGTGATAAGTGTTGACTTCTGCCGTGACATTCAGATGGTAGGACCAGAATTTTGCATGAACGACATGAAAGCATGGTTGCATCCTGCTTTGCATCAATGTTGCCTGAGTATTGTTGCTGACCATCTCCATCCCTTTTAAACGACAGTGTACACATCTATTGATGGGCTGCTTCCAGCAATGACAGCAGATATGACGTTAGGTCAGAAACAGCCTGAAAGCATGATTTGGGCTGGCAGTGGGTTGCAAAGCCACTTGCAGATGAGTAGCAACTGTGGGAAGGCTAAATTGGTTTAAAAACCTGCCACTGGTGTAGGTCATGTAGAAGAGTGTCAAGTAAGCCACCAGATGTTGCAGACTACAACTGAGTTTGACATAGTTTGATTCAATACTATGCTTTCTTAACAAATCTGGGACCTGATAAAAAATGATAGTCCGAGTGAACAGGAGTACACTCTCTGTGAATGATTCTCTGGAAGCTTGCCACACATGGTTTTGAAAAGAAGTGCCTTCGTCAGGGAACACAGTGTCCCAGTCAAATCTCCCATTACATAAGCGACGGCTGTGTCGGTACAGTTGGGATTGTCCTCATAATGCCAGCGTGTCCTGCCCCTCAATCAAAACATTAGAGTTTACACAGTATGTGCAAAGAGGGAAAAAAGAAAAAACAACAGCCTAAAGCAGTATTCCAGGGAAATAACAGACATCACCACCACAAAATGTCACGACACATATCACCTTTTTTTTATCAGGTCCCACTACATGATAATAAGCTGATCCCTGGTAGACGTCATCAAAACAAGCATTAGTCATATTGTTGTCAAGTGGCAGGTTGTTTATTGCACCATATCAGCTTCATTTGTGCTCTAACAAGATTTGATCTTGCTTCATTTTAAGGTATTTCGAGCAGCTGTGATAGATGAATCTGTGAGTTTATGCCTTGCATTGGAATACTTTGGAAATGATTAGCACTTTTCCTGTAAGACTTTAAAACTTGCCAGTCAGAGGAAGATTTGCTGTCCTTGAAAATGTTTCATTTGAAAGGGAGAGTACAAGAAGCCAACCACATATTTCTGCTATGAACAAGCAAAGAGTAAAAAACCTTTTCTGTATTTTCATGCATTATTTGGTCAATTTCATGTATGCTCGTGTTTTGTATTTCACTTCAGGCTAATGTCAAAACCAGGATTTCTAAAGGCTGCAGTCAGTGATGTGTCTAATCATCCTCATTCGAAGCACACCCGAGGGACGCTTGATTTGCACTTCTATTCCCTGATGATTTTGTGCATTTTATTTCAAGGGACACGTTTAAGCTTTGCAGCAGTAACCTGTGAAATTTCTTCCATTTTTTCCCCAAAGTAACGCGCATGCGTTATTGTTTTGCATGCAATGCAATTTCCTGTTGTCTCATCCATGAGAATCAGACAGTCGTGTGAGAACGGCGACATATTTACTGTTTTTGATGTGATGGTTAGATTTGGGTAGCCCTCTTTCCTCTGCTTCAGTCATTTAAAGAATAACATATTTGTTCAAGTATTACTCCAGTAAGGTTCAATTTCGACTTAGTTTAGATGTCTTTGTTGTTTTTGATCTGTCAGTCAGCTTCATTAACATAGTTGAGATATATACATGTTCAGTAAAAATCATCCCATATTTGTGAAATATGTTTTTAACATGCATAAAGATATGCGACACAAATTGCGCAGATATAGGTCGTGCACATTTAAGTGCGTTACTTCTCCAAACAAAAGACACGAACGTCACCTGATTTCAAAAAGAAATGTGACTTGGGACACCTGACTCTCACATGAGAGGCAAGCAAACACAAGAACACAGAAAAATAATCATGTCTTGTGTTGACTCAGCAGAATAAAAATGAGCATTGAAAAAAAAATGAAGGTGCAAAGAATAAGAAACTGAATTATTTTGCCATTTTAAACTGGTTCTAGTCCAATTTTGTATGTTTAAGAAACATCCAGCATATTTTAAGACATAAAAGATTCAAATCGATTCATCAAAATTAATCAGAATGCAATTAAGTGTCTGAAGGTTTTAATTTCCTGGGGCGGGAAGAAAAAATAAAATGTATTAGTGCTGACATATCCATCTGCTCTTTAGTGCAGACCCTTGGTTAATCTTTACTCTGTGACACACCATTTTACTCTTTAAGCCAACTTTCTTCTGACTGGCTAACTCTCACAAACAGAAGGTTTTGACAACAGGTGGATGAGGCAGATGCGTCTGCCCGAGATGTTCGTTTTCGGGGTTCCGGCTGTTTTTTGACATCAACCAAGACTTAAACAAAACTGAAACTGTGCAAAAAGCTTGTTTAGCTCTGTCTGCAGCCTGAAATTTTGACTGTCAGGATTACTTCTAGACAGAACATGTTAGAAGGAATTTTTCTACAACAGCATCATTATAAAGTTATATAATTTGGCTCACTGACACAGGATTTTGCATCACACTTTACAAAAAACGATCCAATTTTTCAGTGGGAAAATGTGGGGGAAAAGAGAGCAATGTTATTGGATCAATACTGGGGATGAGCATATCCTGGCATCTGAACTGGTCCTGGGAGGGAAAACGTAGAGTGAGAACATCAATGGTTGTTTGACTGTGGCTTATCACTGCCAATACAAATGGCAAGAGAAGCATTTTATGAACCTGTGAGAGATCGGAAAAACCTCGTTCCAGAGAATAAATGTCATTTTATTTTGCTGTCGCTTGTAACTACAGGCTTGTTTAAAATTGGCCCTCGAGACACAACTATTGGAACGTGCTTAACTGGTCAGGGGGCTTATGGGAGTAGTTGTTGACTACCCCCAGTACTTTTCCGCTCTCCGTCAGTCTACATTCCTGCCAGTAGTCAGCTCCTATTCCCCACTGTCAACAAACAGCTGGGCATATCAGCCATAAATATCTGTGCATTCTGTCAGTGCCATATTGGTGGAAGGGTGAGCAACTGGATGACAACAACAACTCCAGTGGAAATTTCCCCTCTCACTGTAGGGCAGGGGTGAGCTGTCGAGGGCTCATTAGGCAGACGTGGATTTAAATGCAAATAATTACACTTTCCTGCTAAAAAACTGACCCTGAATAAAGTTTAAGTTATCTCCATTGTAACACATTCATGATCACAACCTGTAAAAGACCAGGTTTTTAATAATTAATCAAGCCCATTGCATTTTTACAGTCTGTCTGACTAGTGTAATCATTACAACATTCACACTGTATTTAGTCCCTATTCAGAACACAAAGGATAATGGGAGTGCTACGTGAATACAGATTAAAGATATTCTACTAATCAAGTCTATGAAAGGAGCTTCTGCATGGCCATTATAATCATTTTAAAGGAAGTGCCGTCAGTGAACGATGAAGTAAGTAGAGAGGGAAGTGCAAATGAAAGACATAACCAGAGGCCTGCAGTGGACAATCTTTCAAAGGTTATAGCTTTGAGATCAAAGTCTCACCATTATTTAAACTAAATTCTGAGCTTCAGGATCTTCTTTTGAGCAATCTGGTCTAAATATTAGACTCTTACTCAAAACTGGGACCATAACTATGTTTTAAAATGTCTTTTTACTTCAAATTTAAACAGAAATGTAAATGCAGAGCAAAACCACGAGAGCTAATTACACCAATTTGTTGGCTTTAACCCTGTAACACCAAGTGAATCCTATTAGTTTTTGTGGCCTTTACATCATCACTGTGATTTTTCCCCCCGAAAAACTTGATGTATACAATGTGACACATGAAGCGCTACCATGAGCAATAATTTCACAGTGCAGAGAAAATTCGACAAATGAAAACTCATATAGACATAATTTGCCAGAAGGTTCAATAAACACTCACGTTTTGAGAATTTTTTTTTAAAATTGATTTTAGATTTCAGAAACTGCTGCCACCTAAGTCTGCTCTAAAGTAAGAAATGAGTGGCCTTTGGTGCCTCCTGCCCTAATTTGAGCCCAGAGCAAGCACTCCCACCAGTGCTCTTCCAGGTTATTCCATCCTTCTTCCTCTCCATCATTTAAATTGGCCAGCCATCTCCCTGGATATTATTCCCAGGTTATCTTCTTCTGAAGGTAACACAATCATCCTCACCATTACCAATAACGTTTTAAAGCTGGCAGTCTTATCTAATCGTTCTTCCTCCAAGAAAAGGTCCGTGTCGTGGTTTTCATCTTTGCGGTCTCCCAAAAGATGCATTCTCCAAACCTGTGTGCCCAGTTTGCATCATGTTTTTCTTTTTTCTACAGAATGCTGCAAAATCCAATCAGAAACTGAAGGATTTCTGTGTGCATGTTTATGTTTTGATTTCCTAGACCCAGTCTTGTTGGAGTTATCAGTTCACTAGCTGGGCCCACGTCCTCATTTTAGGTTCGACAGCGTTTTAGTAGGTTAAGGTGAATGGCTTGGAAATGAATTCAGCTGCGGTTTGGGGAAGGCCTCGAAGGAGACTGGTGGCAGCTCCCAGGCCTGGCAGATCTCCATGTACTAAATAGAAGTGAAGAAGTTAAAGAATTGAAAAGGGGAGGAAGGGTAGGAAACGAGAATGAACAGCTTGTAAAGGGGAGAACATATATAGATAAGAACTGGAAGGAGCGTGTTTGGAGGCGTGGTCCTGCTCCTGAAATTCCAATACTTTATCTCCAATTAATCTGGACTGAATATGACCACAGCTCTATTTTTCTCTTTTAACCCCCCCTGTCTGTACCTTTTACACTGTACCTGTGAGTATCAATCATAACCGTTCCCAAAGCAAGAGGATGAGGGGACTATGTCATTAATGCGTGCACTGGTGCACTGTGGCTGTGAGGGTGTTACAGAAGTGTGACCAATGAATATCAATCTCCTGCCCTGTGTGCACCAGAGCATCTGGTTCTCAACTTAGAACCAAAAACTGAATTCAAGGAATGTGACAAAAGGCCTGCGGTGCTGTCTTGGCCTTAATGTCAAGCAGACCTACTGGGACAATGGATGTATTACAAACATCCTTACAGGTCAGAGATGTTTCGACCTATACAGTATTAGGCAAGTGGATTTATTGAAGTGGCTGGTCAGTGTAAGAGCTATATATTACATGAACAGTATCAAGAAGCATACTATTTATTTTATGAAATATGCACACACAGGGAGAGAATAATCTTTGCACTCTCTACCTTTGAGTCACTAATACTACTGTAATCGGCTGCATACTGCCAGATTCAACCAAGCAAATGCAGCTTCTCTGATGAAATGTGACCTGGAAGCTTTCTTCTTGTGCCCATCTTCACTGACGTAAAATGTGTAGGAAGAAACAGAAATCATGCAAACAATTATTAAAAGGCACTTCCCCACAAAGGTAACAAGGAGTCAGATCTCTGCCTCAATTAATTCCTGCTTTTAAAAACCAGAGTTGGATACATTAGCGCACAATTGAAGAACCTGTATATAGTCAATACATATAAATATCTATAATTGAGATCAGGTTTTCCAGAGTTTTCCAGAGCTTCTTGGAAAAACCTTACCCAGATGAAAAAGCTCTCAGTGTGATTGTCAATCAAAACACATCCACATGCTACATTAGAGCTACAATTGTCTCCTCTCAGTGTTTGCTCTTGTGTGCCTGCTCGAGTTACTGCAGAAGCATGAACCGGGATAATTGTGTAATCAAATTCTCCGAAGATGCAGCTATCTTGGGCTTAATGCACAAGAATAGCGCCCTATCAGTATAAGGAGAGAGTTGTGAAATGGTGTGATAAGAACCCTCTCACACAACATTAAAAAAAAACACATGAAAGACAGTTTTTTGATCCCAGAAGCCCAAGCCTGTGGGGATCCATCAAGAATCCATCACTCACATCTATTCCTGCAAGAAACTTAGGCAATACAGCATCCTGGGAGAATGTCAGAAAAGGTTTTACGAAACAGTGCTGACCTGAAGAGAGAGCAGCATGAGATTCAGAATTTCAGCTGGAGCTTTTTTAGCCATCCTGCATGAAATGCTAAGCAACAGCGTGCAGGCATGAGTAGGCTGTGTATTGACATGCAGATTAGCTAATCTGTCAATTTGAGTCATTAAAGAGCAGACATCTTTCTAACTGCATCTTCAAGGTAGGCTTCAAGATGGTCTTTTCTTTATTTTGTGTGAATGTAAAACATTGTGACATAACCACAGACTTGAGAAAATGTGATAGATATTTTATTGTTTTCTTATCACCCCATTTCCAAATATGTTAGTGTTTCATGAGAGGAGTCACTATAACAAGGGTGAGAGAGAGGGGAAAAAGAGTTGCAGGAGGTAGATTCAGAAATAATGTGAAGATTCTGTTTAAAAGGTTTAGCTTAGACAGATAAGACCCTACGTTTATGAAAAACCGAAGACAAAAGAGAGATGACAGCAAACTCTAAATGAAGGCTGAAAGGAAGGAGATTTAATTAAAGCTTTTTTCTCCCTGTAAAAAAAAAACAAAAACCTACACTTGCTAGAAGAAGAAGACCATAGACACTCAACACTACTGAAGCTTGCCCACTGGGGCTGGTCAGCTCCTTTCCCAAGCTTTCATACCCAGTGCTGATTGCTGAGTGGAGTCAGCTGTGCACTGGCTTTGCAGGGAAAAGGGGTGACATCAGAGTCAGTGGAAAGGACACGCCTCCATCACAAAACATGGTAGGTGTGCTAGCACCATAACAGTCAGATTACTGTAAAATGTAAATGCATACACAGCAATGATTTGCAAATCACTCAAAGCATACTAGATGGTCTCAAAACCCACAAATCAATTACTGAAACTATGAAATTTCACCTGTGAGGCTGAACCTTCAGAAGTAAAGATTGCAAAGTGTTCATCGTTCTGCATGGACAAAGAGTTCACAAGCAAAAGCTAGATAAGGTGAACTTGGGAATTTCATCATCTGTGTCTACATAATATTAAAAGATTCAGAGAATCCACAGAAACCTCTGAAAGGATGAAAACCAATACTGAATAGCAATGATCTTCATTGAGTACAGATGTGGTTCTGTAGTGGGAATCACTGTATGGGCTCAGGAACACTTGTGGAAACTACTGTCACTGAACACAGTTAGCATCCAAGTAAAAAAAATCCATGAACTGCTTTTTGTCTGAGAGATCTGAGTCTGATGTGCTGTTTGGAAATCGGGGACGTCCTACCCTTCAGGCTGAAGAGGAAAGACCTCACAGAACATGTTGTGAGTGCAAAGACTGGGCGCATTGTCTGTGATAGTAATGAAGTGGCATTAGTGCACACAGCATAGGTAACCACCACACCACAAAATTCTGGGCGGCATGGTGGTGCAGTGGTTGGCAGGTCCTGCACTTCTCTGTGGCTTCCTCCCACATTCCAAAGACACAAATGTCCACTAAACATGAACGTGGGTGTGAATGATTGAGTCTTTATGTGTACCTAGCCTCCCACCCTATGACAGCTGGGATAGGCTCCAGCCCCACTCCAAACATGAACTGGATAAAAAGGAGTGAGGGAGGGCTGGATACAGATTTTGGAGTAATATATTCAACTATGAAAACAATGTATTATTTTGCTCAAGGACTATTTCATGGAGATAAAGCCAAACTACATTCCTTAAACATTACAGGGTGAAAAAGTGCTTATTTAGCCTGCCTGCAGTCCAATCCTGCCACTCACTGAAATCATGCCACACATTATGAAATATTTTGTTTCAAAATATGACACAGGAGGCCTTTAACTGTGATGAAAACTTATATCAAGTAATAATAGGAAACAGTGTCTTTCAAAAGTCCAATAATGTTCCAAGTTCACAAACTCTTACACAGGGGATCGTTAAAAGACGAGGTGATGCAACGCGGTGGTAAACTTGCTCTGCTGCAACTTTGAAATGTTTTTCAGGTATCAAATTCAACGTGAGCACAAAAATCATGTCATTTGTTAGTTTCAACATCTGACACATTGTCTTTGCAACATTTTCAGTTAGTATATCTTTGCATTCTATGATTATTTACATTTTTACACAGGACTAGCCAATAACATAAAAACCTAAGCCTGCAAAGCAAATACACCATCAATTTTTAAGTGGACCACGATGCGTTTTGTGCACTGAAAGACAATTTTATAAAAGATTTACTGCTGGAAGTCCCAAATAAGACGTGCAAATGAAACAGCACTTTCTCCTTCTTGGCAGAGGTTATGCCCATTTCAGAAGTGGGACACTGACCCAAATTATCTATATGAGGGTCAAAGATGTAAAAGACGCAGCAATCAGACAGAGACCTGGATTTGAAATTGTGTTTCCAGTGCCTGACACTTCATCTAGCTTAGTTGGCACCAGTGCCAGTTCAAGCAGCGTTTTTTTCTTCACAGCTCTGAAAACAGAAGGTGTGAATAATTTTCATGTATAGAGGATGTAGCCATTGCAGGAGCCATGTGGCTTTAAATGTAAGCTGTTGAATTGTTTGCAAAAAAAAAAAAAAAGCATGCGCTATAAATAACACTTCAGTCCCGTTATGTGCTGCTTTTATCTCATTCCCTTCTGCTGTTTGGGGACTCTGTAAGGACTTAATGCGTCTGGACTACAGGGTCGAAGTGTTATAACGTTCGTGTTTGCCTCAGTTTGCTGTCAGATTCTTAGCTCTCCCTCTAAAATGCAGGGTGACTCAGGCAGGAGACATAGATGTTCTCGTTAAAAGGAGAAACTAACGCTGCTATTCCCGCGACATCATCATCCCACACTAGTGGAGCTCCACGGTGCGCGATGTGATGCTCAGTCCTGCACAGTAGCAGCTACAGGAGACGTGCTTATCCCTGCCACAGGCGCACAGGAGCACGGGAGGAGGAGGACTACAGGAGCGGCCAGCGGGTTTTTCCCGGGCACCGGACACACCGTGAAACAGGACGCTTTTCCAGGGGGTGCTGTCCCCCCGCTTCCCACTCTCTCCAGCGATGGCATCCACGGATCGATCAACGGGAGCGCGTGAGTTTTTCTTCTTTTATGCAAACCGTGCAAAGGCTTTCATGTGACGGACATAGTGTGTGTGCGTGTGTGTGTGTGTGTGTGCTGGAGATAGAGAGCAAACTGCATGTCTAACACCACAGCCATGTTTTGGTCATCGCACTGATCGCCTCGTGTAAAAAAGAAAAAAGAAAAACGGGGATTTAAGATTTTATTCTTCTTTTTTTTTTTTTTTAAATACAGCATACAACTGTGTTTATTTATTATACGCTCAATTTATTTGCCTACAGCTGATGCGTAGCTCTCCTTAAAGGAGACGCGTGTGCTCGCTTCTCTGGCAACATCAGCACCACAAAGAGCGATGCCCCTGGCCGCAGGCAAGCTTCAACTTCGGCTCCGTGCTCCGCGCTCAACGCGGTCAGCAAAGTGTAGACTACATTTGTTGGCTAGTGGTTGTCAAATCTGCTTTTCTCACTCTATATTGCTACTTAGGAGAGTTATGGAAAACAGTAAATTCTGCACAGCCTTCTATATATTTTCACTGCAGGCATAACTATCCTCTTAAAACCCTGCGAGAATATTTGGGAATTTCAGACATTTTCAGACTGAAAATATGCAAGCTGTTCTCGCAAAGCCACGCTTTCTTTCTCTTTTCTGTTGGTGCTGAAGGGGGATGTGTGCTCACTGGATTGTAGAAGCAGTCTGTGGAGCATTTCTGGCTGTGAAATACAAACAGTGCGCATCGGCTAAGTAAAGACAAATGAGAGAAGGAGGTGAAAAGGAAAACAAAGACTTGCCCTTTTCTCGTGGAATAGAAACACTTGCGTATGGATGTAGCTGTTCTTCGTGGTTCGTTAATGTGTTCGAGAAAAATGGAAAAGTCACGGAAAAACAGCCACGGGTTAAGAAAAATCTCACAGCAGAACTTCACCCATGTATTCGCCTCTCCAAACAGAATTTGACTGTAATAGTAAGCTAGAGTGTGAACTGGGGAAAAAAATCTATCAAGTTTCATGCTGATGTCTCCAAAATAAATGTGTCTGTTTAACTGCAAAGCACACTCATCACTGAAGTAAACCGTCAGTAACTCAGTATCACATTTTTTGTCTATTTTGTAGATAGAAAAGAATTTGACCCATTGCTGATGCTTAAGCCGGTGGTTCACCAAACTGAAAGGGCTTAAAATTTGAATCTGAAGCAAAGTAATGGACAAGCTAGCTGACCAGGATCCGTCCAGCCTGGTATATAGACACAGATACTTGTGTTTAAGCTGCATCTCCTGGTTGTATGAATGTGGGTTGATGTGACTCCTGCACATGAGATGGAAATGGCACAGTGGAAACCAAGAAAATGGAGATTTGTAAGAGGTGTTTAATTAAAGTTGGAGAAAATGCTGTTCTAACCAAGAGCTTTTGGTGTATAAATCACACCAAAGCATGAAGTGAAAAATGAAGGAATGTGATACTTGAACAGGATCCAAGACTTGACTCTTAGGTGTGTGTTTGTGCCTCCAAATCTACCCCCTGACGTGGAATTCATGGTTTTGCATTTTTGTTTGTTTGTGTAGCTATTCAGCTGGCCTGAGTAAAAGTTTATGGATATGCAACTGTTGCAGACATGCTTGCACGGAGCCCAAAAAGCCCTCGAAAAATAAAACAACCAAGAAAAGGAGAAAAAATCTCTTAGCCTGATGGAGATCATGGGCACCCCTGGTGACAGTACAAAGATGCAGCATGTAGACAGCAGAAAAGCACCGTGTCCTCTGTGCAGGGTCAATGCACAAAATAATTTTTGCTTAGGTCCTTGTGGTTTGTTTTTGGTGTGTTTGTTAGCAAATTTACTCAAAGTTTTTTGTATGGATTTGTATGAAAAGTTTACCCCGGGTGTGATTTGGTTGAGCTTCACAGTGATTAACTTTTGAGGTCAAGATCATCAAAGCCTGATTTTTATTTTTATTTTTTATTACTTTTACTATCCAAAAGTTAAAATGTCTGGTTATTATCCAATTAGGTCAAATCTCAAATTTTTAACTTACAAACTCAAACTTCTGAGAAAATAGCTACAATTGAGGAAGACAACTTGGAACTTCAATTTAATAACCCCAAATTTTGACGTATGGGTGTCAAAAACAACCCAGATCTCTGTAACAACAAACTTTGTTAAGGATTTTTTTTTAACATCGAAAGATCGGAAAAAATTGCTAAATCTCCCATCATGTACTCACAATTCCATATTAAACTATAACGGCTTGATATTCCCACGAAAATGTTACAGACTAACTAAGAGTAACACAGCATGCTGCTCATCATTATTCATTCAGGATGTGTTTAGATTAAATTATATTGTAGTTTGAAGTCGTTTGTCTTTCTTTTATGACAAACACAAAATGTTTTTGCATAGAGTGAATATTTAAAGGATTCTCTCAAGAGTGGGCAGGGACATCGTGCTGAAAGGCAGTCGGGATTGTCTTCACGGGCCTCATAGCGTGTACACAGGTGCACAAGGAGGAAAGCGAACATTTGAGCATGAAGGAGGAGTGCCTAGACCATGAAAACCTTGAATATCTAATCACTCTTTTGGGACTAACATCCCTGATCCGAGTCATTATTTCACATGTTCATATAGCCTTAATAATTAGCACCATGCGCAATCTGTCAGTCACTGTCAGTGCCTCTGCAGTGGCCTGTAAGAGGGGTCAAGAGGTTACATTAAGAACACTTAACTTTAAGCTTCCCATCCATCTACAGAGCCAGATCTTACCGGTCTCCAGACTTCAGTTGATTAGCACCACTTCAGCTTTCATCCCACCCTTCTTGTCAGTTCCCAGGGGGTCGCCTTTGAGGGAGCTAATTTAAGTAAGTGAATCATAACTTTACCTGCTAATCACCAATCACATAACCACTGTACTGCTGTATCGTCCCTCATGGGTCCGGGCTTGTTTTGCTGTTTTTCTGCCCTCGTTAATCATGTTTTTTCCCCTCCACGCTTTAAATTGGATCGCAGCGAGCTCCTCCATGCTTGAAGCTGTTGTATAATGTACTTTGTTATTTGCTGATGAGTGCTGTTGATGCTGTTTTTTTGGAAACATGATGCGCTGTGAAGTGAGGTTAGAGTATGCCAGTGAGTTTACTCTCATGAGGAAATGGCCTCTCAGACAGATTTTGTTTAGAAAATTATTAGATTTATACCGAGGACACCGTCTACACCTAATATTACATATGTTATTTTGGGGTTTGTTGTGTTTTATTTGATTGTATTTAGACACACTTGAGGGGAAAGTGTGCATCCCCAGCTCTGGGATTGAGCTTTCATTGTGTGAGACACACCGTCAAGTGTTTATATCATTTTTTAATAATACAAAGTCTTTTTAGGGGCGGCTGTTTGGTGCCGGCCGACTTTGAGACTTGCTCTATGAGTAACTCCTGTAATGTGTTTAAAGACAGTGTTTGTGTGTATTTGTGTGTGTGTGGAAGGAGTGGTTACTGACGCAATCACACTGAGAACATTGGCACCTTTCATTGCACAGAGGAAGTGTTTTTCTGTGCTGAATGAATTAACGTGCCGAAGCAAACGAGAATCACAGCTGAAACAGTTGCCGTTTGCACGACTCGTTCAGGGTGCAAAATCTGAAAAATCACATCCTTTGCAATACGCAGAATCTTAAGAGCAGATTTGCTCTGCAGGTCTAACATTTAACCCTTCTGGAAAAGAAATGCTTTTCAAATCGTTGCCTCAGTTTTGCAAAATAGAGAAACGCAGTCGATTATTAGGTCTGCTCAGCTCTGTGAGTGGCACATTTCGGGCTCTGCTAATCACTGATGTTTTTTTTCCTGCAAAGTGCGCATTAAGATTCTGACATGCAAACATAAATCTGCTTTTCTGTTATCATTAGAAGAATTTCTCATCCAGACACGATTCATAATTAAATTATGCAAAGCTAAAAGCTGCCACTCACATAAATGAATAAAATCAATGCAACTTTTATATTACACAACACTACACACACACACTCACACACTATATTATAGATGGACGCCCACATGACAAATAATGTAATTTGGTTGCTACAAGTTTATAAATGTAATGCTTGTAATGTAGTCTCATGCTGTTGGCCTGAATGAAAGATAAGGCGTGGGGAACAGAAGTCTGATTGACTCAAGTATTTCTGCTTCAAACTCCAAGTGAACTTAGTCATGCAACACATCATTTGGAAGCACAAAGGGATTTTTAGAGGGTTTCTCACATATGAAGTAGTACCCTTTAAGACCTGAAAAGGAGATATTGTGTAAGGTCAGTGGAGCTCCAATTATAGGGGTAGCTCCTTTGCAGAAATCACGACATAAAAATACACAAAGCTTGTGCAGAGCACTTTTAGGTAGGAAGTATTTTCTTTCTATTGTCTATTTAAGGTACATATCCTTATTTCCCAATGGGTCACCACAGTGGAGGGGACAAAACCCTCCTGTTTATACTAGGTACCACCACTAGGGGTAGGTTATTCGGCGTGTGAGGCAACTGTGCTAACCAACTAGCTAAGACTACAGGTCAAATAATGCATTCTCACCAGGGAATTTACATAATCACGTTGCGTCAGATGCTATTTGTGTTTCATCATTATGCATGAGGTATTTTATGGTATTTTATTTTAGAGACTTACAAAATCAACTTCAGGGGGCTGGAGAGGTGCTGGTGACATAAGGTTATCTGCTATGAGACTGTGGTTCACATTTCCTTTGGACCATTATGTTTTGGACTTATTATCTGGGTTAGGTTCAGGCACTAGTGGCTCAGTCACAGCAGAGCACGGCAACCTCTTTGTGACTAGAAAAAAATCAGCAGTTCCCCGACATTTGTGTTGAGTTTTTTGCTGTTGCTGGTTTAGACTGAGGGTGTTGCAACCACTGAGCGACTGTTTTCGATCACACAATGGCTAAATACATTGCAACCTCTCTTAGACAGATTGGCAAAGCATTGCAAATAACTGGAGATTTGCAACACATTGAAATCAATGCTAAAGACCGCAACTCAGGGCATCTCTTTGCAACCAGTGATTCCACTCAGCTGCTTGTATTCTGCCTATATTCCTACATAAAAACAAGGTTGCTGAGCACCTGTGTCATTTCGCAGTTAGATTGCTGCCCTGAAAGAACTAGGTGAGTTTTTGTGGAAGATTTTTGAATTTCTGTTTCAAATCTGGCAGAACTTGAATTCAAACTGGCAACAGATTCACGACAGATGGCAACAGATTCCTGATTTTTGCCAATTTATGACAGTTAATCTCAAAGAGATTGAACGTAATGGCCATCTTGACCCCTTTCAATTACAACCTGATAGCAGACTGATAGGTGACCTACTCTTATTGATGTTTTATTGCAATCGTGACGCATCACAGTTGCTTTAAAGACAGCAGCTGACTACATGTGTTGACAGATCTGATCTCTCTCTCCAAAGAAACCATTTCAAAGGCAGTGATTAGGTCATGTCATGGTCTGCAACCACTGTTATATTGTAAAACCTGCTTGTCTAACACTATGTAAACACTTTGGGTGAAAACACACCCCATTGAAAAAACGTTAGGAGTTACAATCCCGCTTTGCCGATGCTGTAACCTGCTGTGTGCCACCAAAGAACTCCTTGTGTTTAACTAAGAGTTGCAATGCAGAGTTATACAATTGGTGGGTATAGAATACTTCCTTTGTGAAACTACTCAAGACAAGGTTTGTGTGTGTGTTTTTTCTTTTTTGAGTGCTGTGTTGGTTAACAGCAGGACACAAAAGAGAGCTATGAGTTCATTTGTATTGGCAGATGATCTTGGCTAGCTGTCCGTGGCTGCAGACTGAAGACAGTAGTTGGAGATGGCTGGAGAGCAGGACAAGCAGGTTTAATGCACAGTGAGCTGAGCCCAGGTAACTGAAATGAACCAAAGTACACGAAGAATACAAAACTAGGAACAAAAGCTGGCTCTAGCGTAAGTACATGAGAGACTAAAGGATCTGACAGCCAGTGAAATGAAGAGCTGGGGTATGTATGCAGCTGTGTCCTAAAAGAAGCCAATAGAGCTTAATGTTAGAACATTATGAATACAAAGTGTTCTCTAGTGTTAAAGTCATAGGCGGCATTGAGGTTTTTTAGTTCTTTAACAACTTCTAGCTCCTGACAGACAAGAGTAATAATTAACACCAACAGTTCTTGTCATTAAACACAAACATGTACAGTTTGGGTTTTTTAACATATGATTAACGCTGCTATTTTTATTGTGAGGATAGTTGGATGAGTCATTTTATTGTTCTATATAAATCTGTGTTGTTTTTCTTCCCTGAACCTTGCCGCCCTGCTGGACTGAATCTGGGAGCTGTCAGCACGTTAAGAGTGACAACGCTGAGCAGTACACACTGTCTTCTTCGTACAAAGCATAACTGTCGTTATCGTCTTCTGCAAACGAGATCTTTCAAAAGGCAGTTCTGACATGATAATGCATAGAAATAGTCAAAAACATGCAGAAAGATTGAAGCCATTCAAGCAAATAAAGGACAGAACATAACACAAAGGACAGAAAGTCGTGTTCTTTAAAAAAAAAGAAAGAAAAGTTGGCAAAAATTCGACTAAAGCAAGTATGCAGGATTTTTTTAATGTCGTAAAGACCTTGGCCTCTCCAGCTTTCTGCTCTGAGTGACAAGCTGCTTGTGTTTAACTGCTGTGCTCTTTAGACTGGCTTCAAAAGCAGGATTTAATTTAAGACACTGCATGCGTTATTTCCTCTCATAGCTGAGTGTTCACTGTATATCGGCTGCATCAGGACGGCACAAACTGTTATTGCACGTCTGTCTTCTTCGTCGTGACGCTTGCACAGCCTGCGTTGGCTTATTGCAGCTTCGACGATAGCGTTAATGATGTTCTCACCTCAGGGGATGTCACGGGGAGATGGGATTAACGACAACGAATAATTTTCTAATGAATTAGAATTAATTTGAGTGTCAGGTCAAAATGATGACGTAGAATTGATGTAAATGGATTGCATCACAGCTCAGAGGTCTGCTGGGATAATAAAGTGTTTATTATCCACTAAATGAGGCGGTTATTTCCAAAATTTATTGGCCTTTGCTGTCATCTTGAATTAAGTCTTTGATCGATTCTTAATTTAAAAATATTGATTATTGCAGCTTTCTCTAGCTTTATTAAAACCATTCTGTTCCACACTGTTAATACGTATTTGATCAAACTCAGGCCTCACTTACAGCCCAACATTTAATCAAAAGGAAATTGTGGATTTATGTCAATGTATTTCATTAGTTAAATTATAGGGGTTTAGTTTTATGGATGGCATTGTTAGATTAACAGTAACTCTCAACCAGGTTATTTGGCAAGAGATACGACATTGCTGCAAAATGAGGCACAAACAGTCACGGTGCACGGCATGCAAAAGTCTTGAGCCTTCCCATTTCTTTATAGTTTCTTTATAGTGGTTTATAAATTCAATTCAATTCAATTTATTTATAATGTGCCAAATGACAACAACAGTCACGTCAAGGCCCTTTATATTGTATGGTAGAACCTGCAATAATGCATACAGTGAAAAACTATCATATGATTCCTATGAGCAAGGGAGGACAAACTCCCTTTTAAGAGGAAGAAACCTCCAGCAGAACCAGGCTCAGGGAGGGGCGGGGCCATCTGCTGCGACCGGTTGGGGTGAGAGAAGGAAGACAGGATAGATCCCAATACCTATAAATTATTCAAGCATAAAAATGGCAAAGGGATGAATTGTGTTATGTCTACACATAACTGACAACTTGGCAAGAACCTAGCAACCTGTCAAAATAACACACAGTTTGTTCCCATTTCTTTAGCTAAATCTATTTAAAAAATGCAAAACATAACACAGTTTGACAGGCATAAGATACTCAAAATAATCAAAATACAGGCGTCAACAATGTCACCATTAAGCTTTTTTGTTGCTAGGAAGAAATTTTTTTTAAAATTGTTTATTTTTTTTTACAGACAATGGTGCACATAGAAGTTGCAATTAATAATCCACTTTGTTCACTCAGCACCTTGATGATGCTGTAGTTTCCACTCAGCACCTGAGAGTCGGGCTCAGCCTTAGGAATATGAGGTCGTTTGTCTCACTCTGCAGTATCATCACTGGTGGCCAGCGAACATTAGACCGATTGCATGCGCACACACAGCAAGGAAGCATCCTGCCTAGAAACAGTCCCGACATAACTCTCAGATAGACAATTTATGCAAAACTTATTTCATTTTCCTCCAATAGATTCGCCACTGTTCCATACTTTAGCTTTCAGTGTCTCCTGCCCCTGGGTCAGCTCGCTGGGAGGATCTACTCACTTATGTGTTCATATACATAAATATGGACGTTTATGTAAGCTACTTACTGACTGAATCACTAAATGAAAAGAGAGAGCACAGGCCCTGCTGGCTGACGGAATATTCATGGATGGCTTTCAAGGGTCACCAGGGGTAAAGGAAGAAGGAGACAGGGAGAAAAAACAGGGAATGACTGCCACTAACTGCTGTGTATCCTGCCTTTATGTTTTGTTCATGTGATGTCTCTATTTAGGCCTGGCTGTTAAATAAGTCAAAGTATTGCAGGCTAGAGCAAGTCAGATACTCAGTTGTGTAAGTCACTGCAGCAGGTTTCTCTGTTTGACATCTGTGAAAATAGAATTTTCTAACAGTCATCATTTTGAGCTAAGATAATGACCATTTCCGAAAGATGCTAACCAGTCACGACTGGTGACTAAATGTTAATCATTTTAATAGAGAAAGCACCAAAATCCAATTAAGCACAACCCCCAGGCTCACCTGCATAAAAACAGACATAAGAGGCTTCTTTTGAAGTACGGTTGATAACGGTGATTGGTTCCAGAGCACAAAGTGTCTCTTTTTAATCCAAATAAAAGCAAAAGTAATGTTAAGTCAGTGATAGACAGTTCCCATGAGCCTCAAAATCCACTCAGATTTCACTAATCAGGTTTATGGCACAGTGGAAAATGCTGCACAACTTGTTACACCTGGAGAACATATAGGTGACAAAGCTTTGATAATTTCAGGGAATAAATCCTCTTGAGGCGACCTCCTGGTTACCTTCAGGAGACAAAAAGGTAAAAAAACAACAACAAAAAAAACCCAAACAAATCTGGAGACACAGATATAAATATGTCCTTTTTTTATTACAATACTTTGATGTTGTGGTTTAAAATCTTTTTGGAAATAAACGTTTGAGAGAAATATCAATTTTATGCAACTCTGGGAGAATTTCAAAGACATGGGCATCAGTTTTATGAGTACTGACTGCTAAGTTCAAGTCCAAAAAGGCAAAAAAACAAAAACCCTAAGCAGTCACACATTCAGATATTAACAGCCCGTCCCCTTGTTATCCAAACTTGAGTGAATGGAATTATTATCCAAGCTGTCCATTGTCCACTGAGCTGTGAAAAATGCTAATGGCATTTAGAAATGCTCCATTTCAGCTTCTACATCCAAATAAAGTCGTTCAGATGAGATACTGAGGGAAGTCGCCTGAACGCTTGAATATCTTGCCATGTCAGTGTAAGAGTTTATCATACTAGATATAACAGATGATTAAAACTACAAAAGTAATAAATTGTACAACGAGGTGATGAAAGCATTCCTCAGAGACTTTGGTCCATATTGACATGATAGCATCACAGAGTTCCTGCAGGTTTATTAGCTGCACAGCTGTCATGCAAATGTCCATTTGAGTGCATTAAACTCACTGTCATGTTGAAAGAATCACTTTGAGATTATTTACATTTTTTGACATGGCCTGTTATCCTATTGAAAGAATCAAACCATCCGTAACAGATGGGAGAGGTCAATGTGACCAGAAAGCCTTGCATTTCTGCACATGTCAGTCTACTTTGAATTTGTGTTAATCAATTCTCTTGAAATAAAAAAATGCAGTGTATGAATTCACTTTGCTCTCTGTCTAAAGACCTTTTTCAAAATGTTTTTATATAACTGTGGTGTAATATCTGTGGGCTAAGAAAGTGACCACTGATTCTCTCTTTACTGCTGCTTCTGTAAAAGCCAGGGGCAGCCCACCTGCATCGAGGCTCTCCTTTCAATCAGAGTTTTGGCTTTGGTTGAGTCACTTTACCATATTCTTTCAAGCCTCACTTCTTTCAAACTCGTCTTTGCTGCTCTGAGAAGAAGAAAAAACCTCACACCTCCCACTGCCCTGTCACAACTGTTTCTCCATTGTTCAGCAGAAACCCCACTGACTGCACCAAATACCACCAAGACTTTGCACAGCAGTAGAGCAGGAAGGTGATAACGAGGAATGACTTTTTAATAAATATATATATAGATATACATAAAACACCTTGAACATTGTGTTGCAGCTGCAGGGATGATATAACACGGTTGTGTTGCTTTTGTTGTTGGAGGACACCTGGTTGCTGAGGAGACTGAAGGAGTGATGTAACAGTAGTGTAATGTGACCACTCACTCTCTCTGCCCACTCAAGGCACCAAGCCAACCAACAGAGGGATAATGTAGTGTAATATGCATGCTGTTAGTGCGTGTTTGTGTGTATGGATGTGTGTGTGACCAGATCAGCTGTGTGACAGAGACTTGTAGTAAAAGCAGAGCAAAAGAGGCATAAAAAGGATTGTGTGTGAGACATTGAGAAATCCTTGTTCGGGAAGGAGGTAGAAAGTCCGTTTTGGGCCTGGAGTCTTCGTGCTCACTGGGGATTCATGTGATTCTTTTTGTGTCTCTGTAAAACCAGGTTACCCACTTGCTTGTCACTCGTTACAGGACTTCCTAAGCTTAGTCTGGTGCACCTAAAAATATCTCCTCACACTATGAGAATGCCCCACCAGTGCTTTGTATGCCTTTTTGTTGACATCTCTGAAAATGTTTGCCGTTTTAATGTTGCTGCTGCTGCGACTTTATTCATCTCCTTTTAAAGACGTATACACACATATATACTCAAAACCGAAGACAACCTTCCTTTCAGTCTGTACACAAGTATGTCAGATTTTGTTTTACTCAAGCCAAGAAAAAAAGAGCAGTCAGGCATATTGACAACCTCTATCAGAGGAAAGATGCCTGCTTCTGGCTGGAGACAGATCCGACCAACAAAATGTCATCAAACTGACTCTGAGGATACAAAGAATAATTTCATTTGAGGCATAATCTTTGGATTCTCAGCACAGCACAGCCACAGCACATAGATTTCCAATAAATATGTAGCTGACAAACAGTGTGCATCAGATCGAGTGACACGCAGGTCACACAGGAAGACTGAGCGGAAGCACAATGATCTGTTTGGACCTTCAGCAAAAACAGTGCTTGTTAGTTTTCCAGTGCAGGTCAGGGGGGGTTATCCTAAAATCTGATATCCAATTCTTGACCACAAGTGGCACTACTGAGCCAATGTCCTGATAACAAGAGGTATGAGCATGGAGATGAATGTCTGCTAATGATCAGTGACTTCAGTCTTCTATATGGCTCATGGCTAATCTGCAATTCCTGTTCCATCTACAGTAAAAATCCCCAAAAGTAAAAGTCAACCCCACTATTAAAGTTAAAAGACATGACATAAATGAGGCCCTGGTGGGTTCCAAAGCAGCTTGCAGACAAAGTAGCAAATATAGGCAGGCTAAAGCAAGTAAAACAATTAAATGAAACATTAACAACTGGACAGAAAGGAAACTATCAGCTGATGTTGGCTGGTATTGCGATCAGCTGATCTGCTGGGACTGCAGGCTGAGATTGACTTTGTGGTCTGCCTGAACTAATAATATAGTCAATTTTTTATCATGCCTCCCAGGTATGCAACGTCTCTCAATCTACTTCATACACATCCAGAATTGTGAGGAGAAAGAAGAAATAATAAACAGAACGGGATTTACTAGTTTTACTCATTGGAATCCGTACTCCGTTTAATTTTATTAACAACGTTTCAAGTGACTACAAGTTTTTTTCTGAGGAAAATACAGAAATAAAAAAAGAGGTGCATATGCAGAAAAACGACGAGTGACATTTTAATGATCTACTCATCACACATTCATATGTCAAGTTATCCTTGCTTCAAAGGAAATACAGCCTCGATTTATGAAAAATAAACAGCTTTACTGATGTTTGAGATCAGTCAGAATTTTGGGGTATGCCACACAAACGCACCCCAGCAGACATGCTTAATACTGCTAATGCCTGCAATGTCAGTGTAGTTAGTGGCTGTTAGTGTGAAAAGAATGTAGGCTATTTGATATTTGAGAACTATTTGATAACCTGCTTTGTTTTCTTCTTAACACGTCCAGTGGAGGAACTGCTTATTGCCGATACATCATTATTATTTATTTGATTAATCAAAGATAGTAAAGAAGTTAGTGATAATATAATAGTTTCGGGTTTTCAGGGATCCTTTGAAGTGGTAAATGTACTGCACTGACTCCAGCACACACAGTTTTAAACTTATAAACTTGCACAAAATTACTGGTAATAAAAACAAAAACTGTTTACAGCCAAGAAAATACTTATATTAGCCAATAATACAGTATTTATACGTGGTTGCTACTATATTCAACCTTGAAAAAACACACAAGTATGATTAATTATAATTAATATTTGATCAATCTCAAATTAAATCAGAAAGAAAGGATCCAATCCACTAGTGTAACGACTTCAGCAGCCAATTTTTAGGTGCCTACATTGCAGCACGTAATAAGGATATCCGAGCCAGTATTTCCAGTTTCATCTGCTGAGCATCAAAACCTAGCTGAATTGTTGTCAAAAGACAGAGAGTGGTTTGCCACTGTAATTTTTCTTTTGTAATATTTCCTAAATGGACTTGACCATTTAAGACTGACACCCACAAAACTGTAACACTGCAGTCATTTTAATCATTAAGGATTAAATCTGGAAAAACAGCTCATTCTGTGAATCCAGGCTAATTCGTTCACTGTCTCATAGAAACAGCATTGCATCTATTCAGCGTCCAAGAGCTTTGTTTCCTGTAGGAAGGCCTTGACAGTGTTGTTTGCTGAGTGGGCTGCTGTCCGTGGTACTGAAAGCCAACAACCAGATGAACTGTCCACAAAAAGACATAGTGAATTCATGTCCCATTGCAAGTAAACACAATAGTACTGAAAATTAGGAAGAATTTTTTTTCTTCATACTCCACATAATATCTCCCAAATCTGAAACTCTTGACTTGCACCGGTAGCGCTATCGTAGATGCTACAAGAAGGTTGGAAATTAGCTGCGTGAATCATACACACGCCGCCTCGTAATCCCGCGTGACTAAAGAAAACAGATTTTTGGATCCAAAATCCATGAAGACTGTTTTACTCTCCTCATATATCACCTTGATTTATTGTTGTTGCTATTCAGTCGAAGCCCTTTCCGCCACCTTTTTAAGCATTTTTTACTTAAAGCTAGATGACAAAAGCTGGAGGATTAGTACATTTATGCAGAAGGTTACTATCTTTAGAGAATAGATGCACAGTCCTTTCCTTTTGCTTGGGTGAATGGTGCGTCTTAAGTTAAAGCTGGTCTACACGTGTGAGAGAGAGACACGTGAACTGAAACATATGGGTTCAGTGCCCTAACAAGTCTGCTGTTGCGCCTTTGTCTGAGTGTAATAATTGGCTGTCGAATGCAGTTCTCCTACCTCTACCTCTAAACAGAAAGCATGGCACAGGCTGCAAACCCCTTTAGCCTCTTTTCTTTTAATCATCTCTCTCTGCCCCTTCTCTCCGAGTTCTACCTCCGAGTTCTACCTTTACAGCACAGCTGATTGGATGAATAATCTACTGTCGTCGTGTCCTTTATCCTTCACAAGCGTCGCATGTCCCCAGCTCCCTCAAGTCAGTTACAGTGAATTTTTCACTGCCTTCTGTCATTCATATGTTTGTTCTTGTCACTCCGCTGGCAGCTCAGACGCCTGTTCCTATCAAACAACAATCGTGCGGTGACTACCGGTGCATGCATACCTCCTTTATTATCCACAGAATGAAAAAGAGACACACGTGAGGCTGAAACTGATGACTTTGGTTGGATCCCATCCATACTGAAATGCACTCCATGCAAGCGCAGAATGGAGTAGTTCAACCCTTTTGGTAAGGCTTTCAGTGTGTTCTGCAGTTTAGCTGGCTGGGGACTTACACAGACACATGGATAGCTCACATGGATAGTGTACAAGTGAGATGAAAGTTTTGCTTGCCATAATGGCAGACGAAATTGTGCTTACTTCCACTGACTGCTTACTAGCGTATGGTTTGGATTTGCAAAGAGTATGCTGCTTGGAGAAACAGATTTAGAGGCAGGGTTCCTCAAAGCACCTCAGGGGCTTTTGTGAGTACTTGGATTACATTTTAGTTTATATAATTTTAATATGCACTGACTCTAAAAGAGGTGCAGCAAAGTAAAAGGGATGCATCACAGTTTTTGTGTTTGCAGATGCATCAAGTTTCTCTAATAACCAAGTCCTAAATGGTGGCTTCAAACATCGGAATAAATCCCCAAGTTTGTTTGATGAAATACTTCCTAATTTGCTCTAGAAATGAGAAAACGTTTCTCACTTGCTCATTTGAAATTTACAGAAAAATTCTGTCATAGCAGCTTCATAGCTTCCTTGGCTAATAAAAAAAATCTCAGCGACATTCTGTCATATTAGCTGATCTCAGTGCCACATCAGCTAGTATCTTTGTGCTCATCCGACTGGCAAGTCTCATAAAGGGGCTTTTTTTGCTGTGTATATGACACCCACCTCCATCCCAACACCAACTTAATCAGTGTCATATCATTGATGTCTGCTCAGTTTTGTAACGGGGCGCCGCTGGGGTTTTTCCTCCCTCTGGCTTTCCATGGATGTGTGGGACGTCCAAGATCAAAACTCTACAACCAAATATAAACAGAGTCCAGATGGAAAAGGTTTTCAAAGCAATTCCTAAAAATTCAGGTAACACACTCACACTTCCATGGATTTTATTCTGGGCTTTTCAAAACACTATGTCTACATTATTTGCTCTAATGTCTCTTTTATCTGATGCATGTTCTTTCAGTTATTATACGTACTCGTGTGTTCTCAACTGTGGCAATGTGACATTTAGATAAACTTTAGTGGCCTTTACACATGGCTACATTGGTGTTGTAGACCTCTACTGACCTCCACTGTGCAGCCACAAACAATCCACTTCTCAAGAGTTAAAACAAGACGGAACAGCCGATTAAGTGTTTAGGTGATCAAGAGTAAATTGATTTGAAACAAATTTTATAGTTGAGATGTAAGCTGATATTTAAGCAGAAATGCCACCGTTTAATTGGTATCTCTGCTCAAATGTAGTTTAAGGGTGCTACCTAACCAACATACCCGACCAAGTTTTCTCCCTTAATTGCTTCAAACATCAAGCAAAGTAAAAGCCGTATGGTAAAAGAATTCAGGTAAAATTAGTTCACTGTATATTAAAACAAATAAGTCTTGATTTACCACGAGAGGAGTTACAAGATGGAGGAGAGAGGACCTAACACAGCTTAATTTTAGCAGTTGAGATTTTCATGGTTAATTAGATTATGTTGAGTTAAATACTCGACATAATCTGGCTTTTGGGACCGTGGGGATCAGTTGCATGTTTTGCAAGCTGGCAATCTGGTCTTGGCCTCCCAGTATTGGACTATCCCCTCAGACTTCAATAGAGTTCCTTGAGTACATTTTCCTTTGCACATACTCGTCCCCCCCCCTCCCCCCCCACTATCTTTTGATTCCCCCTACATACAGTCACATGCATGCATGTGTACACACGCTCACCTTTTCATCTTGCAGTACTCTAGTCTTTACGCGAAGGAGAGCATCACAGAGCCTGGTTTAAAGTGCGTGTGTGTGTTTTAATTCTTGGTTGGTTCTCCTTTCCTGACTCATCTTCAAAGGCCTGGTTGAGATGACTTATTTTGGATTGATGTTATGACTACATTAGTTAGGTCTGGGCCAGGTGTTTAGTTTTAATTGTTAACGTTTGTTATGTAAGTGGATATCCTCACAAAGCCATTTAAAGATAAACGCATATTGCAGTGTGTGTGTGTTTATTTAAACATCTCTGAGCACCAGAAACTGGCACTTGTGGGGACCAAATGCCCGCGTCCTCAAGAATTTGAAGGCATTTTTGAGGCTGAAAATGTGATTCTAGAGTTACAGTTAGGTTATGGTTAGGTTCAGGGTAAGGGCTCAGTTTAGGCATTCATTTCTGATGGTTAGGGTTAGGGTAAGGAGCTAGGGTGGGCATTATATCAATCAGATGTCCCCACCAAGACATGAAAACAAGTGTGTGTTTGTGTGTGTGTATATGTGTGTGACAGACTGGTGAAAAAGAGAGCAGCCCTCAGCGGTTGAGCAGCTATGTCCTTTGCCAAGGACAGTGACTTTCATTAAAGTAATGTACTCACACCTTACAAAGAGGCACACGTGCTGCTGTAAAACACACACAGGGGACACGCATGTGCTGTCGATATTTTTTATTCATGATCTCATCCACGTGCGCTCATCATGAGTGCATGCATCGCTCGTGTTTATCATATATTCTTTCTGATCCAAGCCACTGCTCTCTTTTCCCTCACACATCATCTTGTCTCTGGACTCATCCATCATGCATCAGCAGCAGTGGCAGCAGCAGAAGCATGCACTTCTAATTAATCAGGAGCCACAGATTGTCACATCAGCACTCAGAGCCAATTAAACACTTGGTTATATTTTCTGTCTTTAGCAGCCTCTCGTAGATCTTAATGTCTTAAAATGATGGAAGCCACGGTTGGAATCAACCTCTCTTTTTGCAGCTCAGTGTAGTAGATTGCGTATTTGCTGAGGGGTACGATTGGATATGAATGCGTTATAATGTGGATATATAATAAAGTTGATTTCTAATAAAATTTTAGGCTCCGGATCTCCTCAGATAAGCCCATAACTTGTTAAAACCACATTATGTGTGGTGCTTTATGATGCATTTGTGTGGATATGCCCACTAAATATGTTCAGGTTTTTTGTGCAATTTCCATGAATCCGGCATCTGAATAAATATGCAGTAAAGAGAAGTTAATTTGAGTAAAGTAGGGTAAAAATTGATATCCAAATAGACATGGTCTTAATTCTGAATGCATTTTCATGACTGAAAATAACAGTGACTTTTCCACTTTGCTCTGTTTGCATTACTTCTCGTTCTCATGCATATTTGGCATACCATCATTTTTCATATTTTTACATTTTAAGCATATTTGTGTGCATTTGTGTGCATACGTGTGTGTGTGTCTAACTATCAGTCAGTCTTTTAGTCAGTGTATGACAGCAGAACAGACATACTGGAGGAGGATGTGATGTTCTGTGAAGCGAACGAGCCTTCAGATGCCGGGAAAACAAGACAAAAGTGGGATCCAAGTAAGAGTCAGGGCCACTGGCGCTGGAATGATCTGAGCTGTCAAGGCCTTTGGCTGGAGTTAATGTATGTATGCACGAACGTGTGATGGCATCTGACTGATGCTGCTTTCCACTACAAGGCTGTGAAGCTTTGCAGTGCTGTACCGTTTTGCATTACAGCGTCTTCCCCGCCACCTAACCCACCCTTGCAGCAAGTTTTAAAAGAGTCAACAACTGCGGCATCACTGCAAGGAGCCACAAAACTAAACCCGCACTGTGCCATGTGTGTAATGATTATGAGATGTTATTAAATAAACCATGAGAGCCATCTCATCCCATGGAGGATGGGGCATAAGTTAAAAAGCTTCATCACAAAATTAGGACAGCAACAAACTCAATCCTCTTCATCATGAATAAAAAGGAAGTTTGATTCTCCAGTCCATGAAATGTCAGAAAATGAAGAGAAAAATATCCGTCTGAGGTTTTCAGAGAGCAAGAAGATATCTTTACGTTCATTGTTTTGTGCCCTTCAAAGCTCAAAGCTAATCAGTGTTTGGCATTTGATAATAAGATTGGACTAAGAGGCTATTAAACACCAAATAAACAAACATACATATACATAAAACACCTCCTGCTTGGTTGCTAGAGTCTTTTATTCTGAAAGGACCTGTAGCTTAGGCTTGCTAATATTGCTAATATGTGGTAAATAGATATCCCATCCATCCATCAAGTTTTTTCATGTAATATTATTGTTTATTTATTTGTGATTATTTAGTAATCTGAACCATATTTGGTTTGTGGATTACAATTTTGAAGCCTCAGTTTTAGCTTTCTTTGTATTTGGTAGCCAAAACTCAAACCCTATCCTTATTCTTATGGCATAAAAGTAAATATGTTATTTTGTCAATTACATCTCAAGCCCGAACAATAGATTTTTAAGATGTGTGTACGCACTGCAACTTAAAAAAAAAAAAACAGCAGCAAAAACTGGAGAAAACACAACAAAAACAGAAAAAATACAGCTAAAGCTCACAAAAAATGTTTCAAAAAAATAAATAAAAAGCTTACAATACACAACAGAAGTGATTTAGGGAAAACTTTAAGATGACGGAATAGCTGTGGTAAGCAACTAATAGCAAACATATAGCTACAGTATTACTGGTATATGGGATACCAGTATTTTGGTGATCTAAAAATACAGCCAATATTTTTTTTCCTTTAAGACACACAACATGGACAGAGTTTCCTAAAATTTGTTATGTGTAGTTATTTTTGCTCGTTTACACTCTGGATTAGCTGGTTTTTGTGTGTGGAATCCCAAACCTGTGTCAACAACAAGGAAGCAGCACAGTGCCCTCTGGTGGACAAACTATGCCACATCAACACTCATATTTGAACATATTTGAAGGGTGTTTCAGTCTTTTCTTTACTTTTTTTTTTTTACATTTTTTTCTATTTAGCGCTGTTATAAAAGCTTATATATAGCTAAGATTGGCGGTCGTGCAGTGTGCGACACACTGGGTTGGTGCATTAGTGAGATGGGCTGGTATGTCTACACCAGTTTCAGTTGCTGTGAAATACATGGTGGATATAACACAAAGATTTTTTGTGAAAGAGTTGCATCTGGAAACTACTCCGTTTACAGTGGATGGTGGATCTGTAAAGCTAGAGAGTCATGCAACAACTCGCTCTGGGTATATTATTATGAGCAATATGTTTCCTATAATGTCATTTTGCCCTAATATTACTAATGTAATGTGGCACAAACATTCAGCACAGTTTTAAATATCCCGCTCTGACCTCTAGGCTAACTGCACCGACAGCTCTGTCACATTTTCTCATCATACTGTGCATCTCATCTTACTGAGCAGCCATCTTTCACTCCAGCCTGCTGGCGTGCCAACTGTGCAACGAGACAAAGCATTGTGCTCTCTCCCTTAATGCGCTTTTTACCAGCTGAGACCAAATTACAGGCTTTGTTTCACTGGGAAACACACTAGTACTCGTGAGTCATCCGACTCAGTCATCGTGTCAGCGTGTGTGTGAGTGTACTGCATGTACACCGCATGTGTCCGTGAGAGTGTGTGGTCGTGGTTAAATGGGGAGGCTACATTAAGTTGGTCAAAGGAGGCAGGACTTTAATTGCAGCCCGAAAAGAAAAGTCATTCTTTTCTCACCCTCTCTGTCTTTTTGTCTTTGCTTCTGGGCTGCAGCTTAGCTCGACTCAGATTTCAGAGTGAGGGAATCCAAGTATTGGATTGGCTATAATAATAATGAGGAGATTAATGTCTTTTGTGGGGAAAGTTCTCATTCAAAGTCAAGATAAAGGTTTTTTCTAACCCACTCAGAGTGGGTTGGGGGGAGGGGGGGGGGGGGGGCTGTGATAAACTTTGCTGCTGAATACCAAGATGGATGAATGACAGTGAGAAAGAGCAAGAGAGAGGGAGGAAAGACGGGGTGGTGGTGGTGGGAAGAGAAAGGTGAAGGAATTGACTATTTGTTTCAGCTTCGGTGGAAAGAAAGATGAGGGGAGGATGAGAGAAAAGAGAGATGGAGCTGACAGAAAACAGAGAGCAGAGAGCAAAAAACCCCCACAACTCATTGTCTCCATCCTGCCCCTGCCATCAATCTCCCAAATGGCAGCTGCCTTACTTACACACAAAAACACGTACACACAGATAGTTCTGTGGCCGCCTGCATACACAGCTGATTCCCCCAGTGATGAATCATAGAGCAGTATGGCATGGCACAGAACGTCATTTGTTAGAGTTGGTGTCTTTCTCCTGCACCAACAGGCTGTATAAGTGCTTTGCATTATTCATCATGCATGTGTGACGTGTCTCTGTAGGTGTGCTTGGATGTGGACCTTATTGGCACATGACGTAGGCTGAGCTGTGTGCATATGTGTGTGTGTGTGTAGTACGCACGTGTTCAAAGAGTACATGGCGTTCCAGTCTTAACATCACACAGCAACAGCAGCTTATTGAACAGACATAGATGTTAGTCAGCCAACAGTCATAAAAAAATAGACTTGTGTTAATTTATTATGGCAGGTCTCCAGTTACCGCTGCTGCTTTTAAAATCATTCATTTGATTTGTTGTGAATATGAATATTTGCTATAAAAAAAAGCACATGAAACCAGCGATCTGTGTGGCTATGCATCATTTAGCTAAATGTATTATTCATTTGAGGGCCACATTTAAGGTAAAGCTTTGCATTTTTCAGGTTTCATTAAAATTTTGCTTCTGCAAAATCTAGAAATATGAGCCTTTCATAGCTTCCCAAATAAACATGATTTTTTAAACACATCTATTTTTGATGATATCCTTCATTTATCCTCGTCATTTTTCTCATTAAAATCAAATATGTTTTTCAAGAAACACTTAACCAGGAAGACAGTACATAATACATAATGACACGAGTACAACTATGACACACTAAGAGGAGTGCAGTTTTAACAGCAATCACACTGACATAGTATTTTTCCACTCCTTTAAATGTCAGTCCTTAGTAATCAGACATCAGTTTCAGGTGCTTCTGTTGATGATTTCAGGGAAAAGGCTCAGCATATTTAGTACTGATCTGGCTCTGGGAACGACGTGTCTGGAGCTTTTTGCGCTGTCACAGGGCAAGAGGTAGGACTGCAGGTTTCATCATATAAAAGAAAATATGATGATAGGATTTCATTCAGTCAGCTAGCAAATCAGTTAATACACAGAGGGGTTCAGTATTTTGAGACAGGACACTTTAGCACAGAGACCGGAGACACTGGGGATTGGACTTCCAGCCCTGCAGCTCTCTACCACCAAAGCAGCAAAGGAGGGGCAAGAGGTCTAGCCAGGGTGGCACATACCTCTTCAGTGAGGTATGTTAAATCCCTTGTATTTAACTATTCTAGAACTGTTCTTCTAAGAAAACACATATTTTTTTCCGTTTCTGAAACAGAAACATATTTTTTTTCATATTACAAAATAAATTAAACTCCTCAGTACCTCAGATAAATCCCATGCTTTTCTTATCTACATTGTTGTTTAAACTTGGAGGATAGCTGACCAAAATAGAAATGAAACAAGCCTAACATGAGCATGGCAGCATGAGCAATAATGAGAAAAAAACCCCCAAACCTTTGATACTAAATGCTACAGACGTATTTGGGTTGGTACCCCTGATTTGAATTTCTTTACCACAATTTAATTCCTGGAAGTCATTATTTAGACTTTCATCTTGGAGAATAAAATGCAAAATGTGACCCAGAAGCCATTGGGCTTGTGATCAACGAGCATACAGCAGATAGTCAGACGTGATGTACTATTTGATATTTCTAATATTTGAACACAAATATCAAATCAAATGTATTTGATGTGTATGAATGAACTAAACTAAATGGATCTCAGTGTTCTTAAAATAAGTAATTGGCTATGCCCTGGAAGAGGATCACTAAAGTACAGTATGAAATAAAAGACATGCATGAGAAAAATCAAATTCCGCACTCAGTCATGTATATTCAACATCCAAGTTCACAGGAACCAGTTTGTGCTCTTGTAGATATTTGCTTGAACACCTTGGAGTACCCGGTGTTTAGGCTTTGAAGTAAGTTTGGGTAGTTCGGTCGTTGTGTCTTTTGGGCAAGACATTTCACCCGTTGCCTACTGGTGGTGGTCAGAGGGCCCGGTGGCGCCAGTGTCCGGCAGCCTCGCCTCTGTCAGTGCGCCCCAGGGTGGCTGTGGCTACAATGTAGCTTGCCATCACCAGTGTGTGAATGGGCGAATGACTGAATGTGTAAAGCGCTTTGGGGTCCTTAGGGACTAGTAAAGCGCTATACAAATACAGGCCATTTACCATTAGTTAGCAAATGTAAAATGGTCTGAAATATTATTTTGAATAAAAAACATAAACCTGAAACACAATCAACAATACTCCGGTTCTCTCTCCCTAAATGCCAGATCCTAATTATTACATCTGCTGTATTATGATGTATGTCAACTACCTCCCTTCTGGCTCTTCAAGTAGGTTGATGTGCTGTTTTTATCACTTGTTCCATGTCTGACAGCTATCAAATGTGTTCACCCACAATGCTATCCTAAGGAGACATGACGCACAGCTCACTGCTGCTTGTTCAGCTCATTGCCTAGAGCACAGTAACAGCTGAAGGAAGCATCGTTGGGTGTGTAAATATATTTACCAACCTAGATATTCTAAAATCTGGAGAATAACAGGGATGGACAGTGAGTGTCATGGTCCTGGGTCATTTTGGCCCAGCGTTTTGTGTTTCCTTGAAGTTCATTTTTGTGCTTTGTGTTTATTCTGATTTTGTATTGGTTTAGGGTTGAACCTGTAGTTTGGTGTGTGTATTCAGCCCTACCTGTGTCTGTCCTTGGTGCTCTGTTCATGTCCCCGTGTTGTGTTGTAAATCAGTCTGTGTGTTCCTGCTTTACTTTGAAGGCTCATGTTCTGGATTTCCTATTCTATTTTGAAGGTCTGTGTCTGTTGTCATTGTGTTCAGCTTGTGTCCTCCGGTCCTCATGTGTATTAGGTTCAGCTGTTCTTCCCTCCTGTGTGTGATTACCTGATTACCTTGTGTGTGTATATTTAGTGGGTGTCGGTCTGTGTTCATTGTCGGCTTGTCTGCGTTCTATGGTGTTCCTGTCTCTGCGTCTCTCTGCCCCGCACCCCTTTTGTATGGTCTCAGGTTTGTCATTTAGTTCTCCCAGTTTAGGTTTCTTCAGTTGTTTTGTCATGCCTCACTGCCTGTTTCTGCCATTGTCACTTTGTAAATAAACATCACTCGTATCATCAGTCACTGCTGCATTTTGGGTCCTCCCTTTCCTCCACACCACACGGCTCACTCCGCCAGCCGTGACAGTATGAGCCGACCAAACATGGACCCAGCAGCTTTGTCTGGAGAGAGCGACCTCGCACGCATCCGACGCCTGATGGACTGGGTAACCCACACCACCAACGCAAGGGCACAAGTGGTGGGGTTAAAAGCCATCGAAGCAATCCTGGAAGAAAATCCCTACCTCTGCCAGCTTAAGGGAGTTTCAGGCTTAATTTGCAACCTGCATAAAGCCCGGGGGGTGGTGCGAGCTCGGGAATCCACAGACTTTGTCCAGCAGCAGCGGATTACGGCCACCCCGGAACAGCCACGTCAGCTTCTCCCGCCGGAGGTTTTGCCCCTCCCGCCGGAGGTTTTGCCCCTCCCGCCGGAGGTTTTGCCCCTCCCGCCGGAGGTTTTGCCCCTCCCGCCGGAGGTTTTGCCCCTCCCGCCGGAGGTTTTGCCCGGGAGGAAGCGACGATCGCGCCGTCAGCGCGTCACCCCACAGCCAGATATTGGAACTTCAGAACTGCCGGCCGTGGTGAGTGAGAAGGACCCTTTTTCTGTCTTGGACTGTGGAACAGTTTATCCAGGGACTTTGTTTGGTGCAGCAGACGACAAGGAGAACTGTGTGTTGCTTGCTCATTCTCCTGCTGAGCTGTCTTTACCTCGTTTAGCTGCACAGCCACAAGCAACTCGGACTCCGGTATCTCCTCTAGCCCAGTCATTCATGCCGTCTCCGTCTTCACAGACTCCCTCTGTACGGGAGGCTGCGCTTGTGCCTCCCATTTTTGACTCTTTTTTTCTAGTACGTATTATTTGCAGAGAGACAAACACGTTAAAAATGCAATCGTTCCTCAACAGCTGGCTAGTTTAGAGACTGCTACTTGCTCCAGGGCCTCACCAGAGGTTAAGTTACAGCCCTCAGCTGACTCTGGACCCCTGGAGGCTAAGAACCCAGCTGAGAACTGCACCCGGCTGTCGCTGCCTGAGCAGGGTCGGTGCTCCGCGCAGCTGCAGTCTGTTTTGTCCCTGCCAGAGGCCCGTGCGCCTGCTGGTTCTGTTGCGTCCCTGCCAGAGGCCCGCGTGCCTGCTGGTTCTGTTGCGTCCCTGCCAGAGACCCGTGTGCCTGCTGGTTCTGTTCTGTGTGTGCCAGGGGCTCCAGTGCCCACTGGGTCTGAGACTGTTTTTGCTGGGGGGCCCGAGGAGCCCGTCCAGCCTTCTGCCTCGTCAGCTGGGGGGCCCGAGGAGCCCGTCCAGCCATCAGCTGCAGTCTCATCACCCTCGCCTGCTGCGGCCTCAGAGTCTTCGGCCTCGCCTGGTCCGGTTTCAGCATCTGCTTTGGCTTCATCCTCGCCTGGTCCGGTTTCAGCATTTGCTTTGGCTTCATCCGGTCCGGCCTCTGCATCCTCGTCATCTTCGTCTGGTCCGGCCTCTGCATCCTCGTCATCCACGCCTGGTCCGGCCTCCGTGTCGTCATCCACGCCGCCGCCTGGTCCGGCCTCGGCTCCGCCTTCGTCTGATCCTGCGGTTGCCACACCGCCGTCAGAGCCAGCTCGACCCGTTCTGCCTCGCCTCTGCCGGCCGTTTTCCGGGCCTCTAAGATGGCATCACGGCCTTTGGGGGCGGCCTCCGGAAAGAGTTCGTCGCCGCCGCTGGCATCGCGGCCGTCCTCCGGACCTGCTCGGTGGCCACCACTACCTTCCAAGTGGTCGGCCTCCAGAATTGTTTGCCTGTCGCCGCCGTTGCCGTGTGCACGGTCGGTCCCCAGAACTGTTTGCCCGTTGCCGCCGTTGCCGTGTGCACGGTCGGTCCCCAGAACTGTTTGCCCGTCGCCGTGTGCACGGTCGGTCCCCAGAACTGTTTGCCCGTCGCCGCCGTTGCCGTGTGCACGGTCGGCCCCCTGAACTGCCTCCACTCCGCCACCGCTGCCTTCCGCTCGGTCGGCTTTTGGATCTGTGTCAGCCTCCGGGCCGGCCTCCTGAACTGTGTTTTGTCCTTGTGCTCTGGCATGTGTGTTTGTTTTGGACAGGTCACTTGGTTCGCTGGGGCTTGTTTTTGTTCGGTGTTGGTCCCTCCGTCCTGGGCCCCCGCCGCCCGCCCTGGGTTGGTCATCTGTTTTTGTTTTGGGCTGTCTGGAGTCAGCCCTTGGAGGGGGGGGTACTGTCATGGTCCTGGGTCATTTTGGCCCAGCGTTTTGTGTTTCCTTGAAGTTCATTTTTGTGCTTTGTGTTTATTCTGATTTTGTATTGGTTTAGGGTTGAACCTGTAGTTTGGTGTGTGTATTCAGCCCTACCTGTGTCTGTCCTTGGTGCTCTGTTCATGTCCCCGTGTTGTGTTGTAAATCAGTCTGTGTGTTCCTGCTTTACTTTGAAGGCTCATGTTCTGGATTTCCTATTCTATTTTGAAGGTCTGTGTCTGTTGTCATTGTGTTCAGCTTGTGTCCTCCGGTCCTCATGTGTATTAGGTTCAGCTGTTCTTCCCTCCTGTGTGTGATTACCTGATTACCGTGTGTGTGTGTGTGTGTGTGTGTGTGTGTATTTAGTGGGTGTCGGTCTGTGTTCATTGTCGGCTCGTCTGCGTTCTATGGTGTTCCTGTCTCTGCGTCTCTCTGCCCCGCACCCCTTTTGTATGGTCTCAGGTTTGTCATTTAGTTCTCCCAGTTTAGGTTTCTTCAGTTGTTTTGTCATGCCTCACTGCCTGTTTCTGCCATTGTCACTTTGTAAATAAACATCACTCGTATCATCAGTCACTGCTGCATTTTGGGTCCTCCCTTTCCTCCACACCACACGGCTCACTCCGCCAGCCGTGACAGTGAGAGATGTTGGCAAGAGGATCTAAACAAAAACAGACGATAAAATAGGATTTTTTTTTTTTTTTTAAAGTCAGAGTGGCATATTTTCCACATAATGTCAGTGGAAATGTGTCCTTGAACATGTTGGCCTCGTTATTGAAATGCTGAACAGGTTTGCTGTGCTGCGTAAAATGCAGCTCTTTATTATTTGAAACACAATTTGTAATCTGCATATGTTATCAGATATGTGAGTGTCTTTATTTTCAGCTTGCATTTTTTAATGGTAAAATGGTAAATGGCCTGTATTTGTATAGCGCTTTACTAGTCCCTAAGGACCCCAAAGCGCTTTACACTACATCCAGTCACCCACACATTCACACACTGGTGATGGCAGCTACATTGTAGCCACAGCCACCCTGGGGCGCACTGACAGAGGCGAGGCTGCCGGACACTGGCGCCACCGGGCCCTCTGACCACCACCAGTAGGCAACGGGTGAAGTGTCTTGCCCAAGGACATAACGATCAAGACTGTCGGAGCCGGGGCTCGAACCGGCAACCTTCCGATTACAAGGCGAACTCCCAACTCTTGAGCCACGTATGAATGAAAGGTATGCAGTAGCAAATGCTGGGCATGGTCTGATCAAATAAATTTTCAAATAAAACATACTATGGTCATGTGTCTTTCTAAAATGGCGACCATGGCCGCCAGTGGTCGAGTCTCTGTTTGTGCGGTTGGTTGCTGTGATGTGATATGGGTGCGTCCAAGAAGTCTGTCCTCCAGTTTTGGTGAGTGACATTTTAATATCTTCTAATCCTAGTTAGCAGGAATTGTGTCTGTATGATGTAGCTGTAAAGTTTATAAATTCAGCCCACTAGCCTTACTACGGTAATAACTTAGTAACTCCAAATATATAGCCACTTCTGGCTCAAATAAAAAATGATGGCTCATGCATCTTTTAACTACAGTCTATGATTGTGAATTATAAGTTGGCGATATTTATACGTCAGCTTACTTAGCTTTGGGCAAGTTTTAACTACTTTCCGGATGTTTAATTGTGAACCAATAATAATAATAATAATAATAATATTGCATTTATATAGCGCTTTTCAAGACCCTCAAAGCACTTTACAATTTCACTATACATTCACACACTGGTGGAGGCAGCTACAGTTGTAGCCACAGCTGCCCTGGGGCAGACTGACAGAAGCGAGGCTGCAATATCATGCCATTGGCCCCTCTGGCCATCACCAGTAGGCGGTAGGTGAAGTGTCTTGCCCAAGGACACAACGACTGAGACTGTCCGAGCCAGGGCTCGAACCGGCAACCTTCTGATTACAAGACGAACTGCCAAGTCTTGAGCCACGATCACCACAATAATATGTATATCAACAAAAACCAGATAAGTAATTTATTCATAAAGCCACAGCACCGTGTGCATCCACTGACCCTTGCTACCTGTCTCTTTTTGGCAACAGCAAGCACACAAACACACTAAATGATCACCTTTCCTGCAGTGACTGCTTTGTCCTTGTGCTGACACTCACAAAACACACACTCTCTTTGCACTGACTCATTTCCACACTCGTTGATGTGCCTGTCCTCATGTCCGCATGGATACGCACACAAAGGCACGCAGTCAAACCCTACCTGCCGGCATGTTAATAGGTTCTCAGTGTGTGCCGTGCCATCCAGGTTTGGCCTTGTTCACTGTGAAAGGCAGAGGAAACAGGTGCAGCCGACTGAAGCCAGGCATTATGGGAGCATTTGGCGGATGAGCGCAGGGCCGAAAGTCACACCACCTCCCTACCCTGGACTCACCATTCGTAGACATACTGTCTGATTCAGAGGTGCCAAATGTCCAGCCTGTGGGGATCACAGGGCAGCACTGAGAGGAGCTGTTTAACACTGCCAGACAGAGAGAAGGGAGAAAGTAGAGAGAGCGAGGACGGGGAAGAGAAAGGATAGGATGAAAGGAGATGGAAGGTATAAGGGAAAACAGTAAAATGTAATACAAGCTCAGGGGAAGGACGTGGGCTGGATGGAAGAGAAAAGCGGTTGCATCGTTCACGTACAAGATACAACATTTAAATCGCACTCTGTGGGGACTCCAGTTTTCTCTTTGGTCCTGGTTCTGTTATCACTGGAAAGCTCAGCCTTGACCGCGCTGGCGTGATTTCTACTGCACTCGTATATTTATGCCTTTGGATACAACAGAAGCCCTAAAAACGTACATGCACAACCTTGTAAATGTGCATGCAGGATCATTGTGGGAAATAAAAAAAGCTAATAATTATATTGTTCGAGGTTTTAATATCTTTAGTATTACAAAGCCACACAGTGAAAACACGAAGATCCTTTTTCAATATTTACATGCAGATTTTCCCCTTCACAGTCTACGGTAATCAATGATTAGCTGGCAGTGAGACACAAACAGATCTCCCATCGAGAGAAGAATCATCTGTTGTTCGAATCCTCTGAGGTTCCCAAAAATATGATTTGCAGCATTTACAGAAAGCAGCAGCGCTAAGGATCTGATTGGGTTATGAATGTTTGTAAATGAATGAGGCTTGTTCTTTTTAACTCAGCGTAGGATACCCTGCTGAGACTTTGCACCATTTTAGCTGCTGTATGGCATGCTAAACAGAGGATACATCAGGTGTTTGCAGGATCACAGTTTTATATTTGAAGTTTTATATTTACTGTAATATAATGCACTGTCCTCCCAAGGTGCTGGAAAATGTATAGAGCTGTACATATTACCTGTTACAAAAACGGAAACATTCATCTGAATGTGTTAGGTGAGGTCAAAGGAGAGAAGAAGAGATCTAGCTGCAAAAATAAATAAATACAAATCAAATCTTGGCATGCTCCAGTAGATAAAAGCTGCATTTTCACCAATAGCATCTTTAATGGTCTTACGTACTTTCATCTATTTGTTGAAGTAATTGCTTTTTGGAATTCAAAGACATGGCTCCTTCATTACATGTTTTTAATGGCTCTATTTAAACATGGCAGGAAATCTGTGCTAAGATAATAATGGGTTTATGTTAGAAAATAATGAAAAGAGATGCTCTATGATCTGCATCACAGATTTTGGCAGTCAAACCAGTGATTATCTCCGTGTCTTAATTGGTAGCCATCATGCGAGTTAATGGTTGCACATCGCTGCTATGCACAGACATTACATACTATTACATTTTCTAATGAATATAGAGGTGATATAGTTGTGCTGCACGTGTTACACAAGCCAAAAGTATAGTTATTGTGGCAATGTTCCAATATGGGGTTAAATAATTCATCTGAAGTATGTGTGTGTGTGTGTGTATGTATGTATGTATGTGTGTGTGTGTGTGTGTGTGTGTGTATATATGTATATATATATGTATATATATATGTATATATATGTGTATGTATGTATATATATATATATATATATATATATATATATATATATATATATATATATATATATTAGTCCTTTTTCCACTGTGCAAGCATTTGCAATGTAGAAATCAACACAAAGAACAGATGCAATTACTATCAGTGTCATTATTTATGCATGTATTTGATCTGAAAGCCAGTGACAATTCATCCTGAGGGGGCGCATAGTGTAAGCATGGTTATGCATCCAGTGGATAACAGTTGCTGTTTTACTTAAACGAAAAAATAAAATGTCACTAGAGGACAAATCTGGATCAGCAAAGTCATTAAGATTCATTCTCTGAGCCCACCCAATTTCTATTCCGAATTTCACTCCAATTCATGAAATATTCAGGTACAGAATGACGGACCAATGGCGGACTAACCATTAGACTGGCTTTGCAATCCAAATAGCTGTGTGGCTAATGTTAAAATTCTTTAATTTATTTTTGCTGACATGCTGAATGGAAAACATTTCATAAGCAGCTGGTATTCGTGAAAGCTGAAAATTTAGGGAGACCTTTGGCTTGATTGATTTCTGATCTTTGGTTTCCTTACTCCAATCTGAAATTTAAAAACGTGCAAATAAACCATTTGGCATCTGAAAAGTGCTGTTTCAAAATTCAAGTGCCATATGTTTCATGAATTTTTAATGCCTTAGTCTGATAGGCTGATCACGAGGCAAGATGCACTTGAATCCTAGTCTCTAATGGATAGCTTCTTAGTGGGTCTTGTAGACCATTCTGCTAAAGTTGTTGTATTTTTGGCTTTAAATGGATTCTTTTAATTCTCCTAAGACTGCAGAAAAAAGACCAAGTAATATATATTTCTCTCTGAGTGTGTATTTAAATTTGTGCTGCAGTGTGTGAATGTGATAACATTCGGTTTCAGACGTGAATCACGCTGGAAGAAAATGTCATCAGACCAGAACTTCTCAAACTGTTGTTTAGGCTATTGTGAAATAAAATAAATAATAGGGTAGCTCATTGAAACACAACACAGACATGTAAAGATGAACACATTAACTGCTTAGTTGTCGTGACTTTAGACTTTCCACAGCAGCAGTCTGTGGCCTTTTTAGTACTATGACATAGAAGGATGGGAGTGGTGATTTAATCTCTGGAGAGAACGAAAGGGGGACAAGGAGGGAAGAGGGTGAGAAAAGAAGAGTGGGGGGAGGTAGTCTCTGTGGAACAGTGTCTGCCACGTGGCTTCCAGGTAATGTATGACTTCTTGCGGTAATCACTGTAATGAAGCAGGGAGCTGGTTGGGGGAGAAGCATCTGACTTTATGCCTGGAGTCCAGTGGGGCTTTGAGAACCTCAGCAAATGAGCCTTGTGGTCCAAACAAGAGACAGAGAGGGGATAGAAGAGTGGAAAAGAGGGGACGGCATGAAGATATCAGAGGGATATTTTGAGTAGAGGAGCTGTGAGTGTGTATATGTGATAAATGCATCACTGTGATAAATGAGAGGAGCACAAAACACAGATGTTCCCGAGTTCTGGTCCTTACCTATCAGAAGATAAACTGATCATCATCCACGGCACTCTCTGTGCAACTAGAGGAAATTATTTTCTATGCAAATTACTCAGATATCCACGGCCAGCACATAATTCTTTTCGAATTTATGGCATGATTTATGTTTTGCACGGGGTGCTGAATATAAATATCCACATGGTGCTATAATATCTTTTTTTTTTTTTTTAGATATGCAGCCTATATGTAGGCAGATCATATAATTTTAATGTAAATAATTCCACCCAATACTACGTGGTGAAAGTTTACTTTGTTGTAGGTTTGTTTGGTTTAAATATAATTTGGTAATCTATCCTGAGGTTGTATTTTTATAATATATCACCATCTTGCCATGACTTATTCAAAGTGATTTACCAGGCTGAGCAAAACAAATAAATGGATAAATACATAAATACATAGAAGCAGCTCTTCCAGATATTAACACGTTGTTCTTGCTGGGGATTAGTTTAAGACCACGTGTGAAAATGGAGAACAATTAACCGAGCCGCGCTAATGGAGAGTTTAACCCTTTAAGACCTACCATAGAACCAAGCCCGCCAGAGCTTATATTATATTTTTACATGCTGTGGAGCCATTTTTGGGAGCATTTCAAGTTGCTATACATCATTACAACCATTACAGCCTAAATTTTAATAATATGTATGCATTAAGTGCATAGTAATTACATAAATTGCAAAAAAGTGCAATAAACTACAAAAAAATCGTTTTGTTTTTTTTAAACATATATTTCTAGTTAGAGAAATTTAAGAGGCTTATCCCTCAAAACTGTAAATACAGAAAAGTTGCACAAAATAGTTTCCTACCACAGGAAATTTATTTTGAGTGTCTTCATAGTTTTATTTTTGAAAAACACCAATTTTTATACACTGCAGGAAAAACGAAAATAAATATTATAGTGCAAAAACAGCATATATATCAAAATAAAATATTTCCAGCAGTGCAATATGAGTCCTAAGCATCCCAGAATCAACACAGAAAGTCATAAAGTCAAACATAACTTTTAAAAACACCAGTATAGGCTCATGAGGCCCTGACGGTAATAAAAACTACATTTCCGCAAAAATTGCGTCACTTCCGGTTTCGGGCAGGTCATGGCGGACATGCGATAGTTCGCGCTGACGTCTATTCCAACGTAGGAAGTGTTATGAACAGCTGATCGGATCGGCAAGGCGTGTTTCTGGAATATTATGTTTTTGTTGCTGCAAGCGCTTTTTATGCAGTTTTTGCAGAGCTTTATGTGGAAGGAAACTGTGACCGAGGACAAGCTGATGGCATAAGATGTAAGTACAACTCCTCCAGTTTCATATGCAAAAAAAATTATTGCGCTAGCTCACATGGTTGCAGAGCTACCGGGATTTTAAAGTAGTTGCACAAAACGGAGCGTGCCCGCTCCGATCGGTTTTAAAGGGTTAATAGCCACAGCAGCTGAACGAGCTTGGATGGAAGCGGCATCCTACCTGAGTACTTTGGATCGCATCCAAGAGCTCATGTTTAAATGAGAAAAGAAAACCTTGGCCAGCCTTCCAAAGCAAACATGGACAGTTTTGTGGTTAAAGTTGTATTAACTCTTTTGGGTCACTTGAGGGCAGTAGAGCGTCCTACCAGTACTACGTTTTTGTTGTTGTTGAGAGACATAATGAGGTTCCACCTGTGCCAGAAATATGACCTCTGAACATGTGACGTGACATTGTTCAGTGTTTTTCTTTACCTTGAAAGTTAATGTGACAAAATTCTTTTGACTAACTGATGATCTGTGTTGATTCTTAGTTAACTTTACCTCTGTTGTGTTGTCCTGATAGATCATCAGATTTCGCTGTTATTGACTATCTTGTGCTCATTTCTTGCCGTCCAGTACTGCAAATAAAAACGACTTGTGATTTCATATATACTTATGGACACAGCAAGAATTAATTTAACTCTTTAACAGATCTTTTTAAACTATAGACAGTATACAAGTAGCTACCGTAACATTGCCCATTGGTTTGTGACGCCCCATTTCTAATCCTTGGGACAAACAATTTCAACGTTGCCATCTTTGTATTTTAACTGGCTATGAAACTACACACTCATTGGCTAATGGCTTGCCAATCAGCAAGTCATCAACCAATGGGCATGGCCTAGATAATCGGACAAAAATTTACATAACGGACAAGTGTAATGACCAAGGCCTTAAACTCGTCATGATTTCTAAAGGACTGCAAGTTGTTTTTGGAGCCACGGTATCCCAGCCGGTGGCTACTAAAAGAATTGGAGGTTTAAGGCACTTCTGCTTCATTTTTCAGACCCAGAAGTTACGTCCATCTTTAGTAGAAGCTGTAGTGTAATCCAAAAGATATGCATCAGATTTATGACATAAATAGCTCAGTTGTTGGCAGTCAGACTACAATAAGAAGAAAATACACATAAATATAACATTCCTAACAACAGATTCAGGTGGCACTAGGATGTCAGAGCGCATCGGGACAACAATAGTTTCCAAGGAGAACACATAATGAAGTATACTTCAGACTACAAAACCAAGCTGATTTTGTCACTGTGCATGTGAACAGAATTTTAGCACCAACAGAAGCTAATAACACATGAGTTAGCCACAAGATTGTTAGCCAGAAAATTGTGCTTAGGCTCCAGCGTTCCATGTATGAGCTTAGGAGAAGAGAGAGGATTGGGTTGAAAAGTGCCCCTTTCCAAAATGAAACCTGCATGCTCACATTTGGCACCTAACAGTATCTAGTGCATTTAATAGTGATGCCAAGAGGTTCTGGCATTGTCGCTCATGTCTGGGACACCAGTGACAGAAACCGAACAACACAACGTGACTGTTAACAAAGACTTACCTACTTTAATATAAACATATAGCAAACGTAGTACTCACCTGAAGTTATGTCTGAGTCCATTTAATACACATGATATGTACACTCTTAAATTAGATCTGTTTTTGTCTGTGCCAACCTTTAAGAAAAATATCCGTCTCTTTGGATAAAACGCACTATATAAGAATCATCTAATGAAATCATCTAATGAAGAAATGTGACATGAGAGGTCACATTTTTTCATTAGAATTTTTATTGCTAAAACAACAACACTGATTATTGCAGATTTGCAGTTGTAAAAACATTTCTGTCGCGGTTAAAAGAAACCAATCGCTGTCTCACCAATATTTCCATTTTAATGGTATTCAGTGTTATTCTCCCTCTGCTCCCTTTTTTTGTACAAACTGTTTATCTTTCCTCCTGCTATATGAGACACCATGTGCAAAGATATGATATTATAGTGACGCAGTGTTTGCCAGAGTAAACTGCCTCAGACTTGACAGCATGATGTCAACACAGTATACATCACGGAGCCTTAATATCTTCCCAGCTTAAACACTACTGTCCAGGCAGTTGGCAGGTGATGGGCACTGCTTGATCAAACAGGCATTTTTGTCCACGCGTGCATTTTACTCAGTGTTTTTGTGTGTGTGTGTGTGTGTGTGTGTGTGTGTATGTGCGTGCCTGTGCTCGTGGGAGTGCTTTTGGATCATCCCGTTAGACCAGCGAGGAAAAGAGCCGTAGATTGGCTGAGGCTTTATTCCCCTCTCTCTTGAAACACAAGGAAAATAGCACCGTGGAGGAAGGGAGCAGATGAAAATAGCTCAGTGGGCAATCGCTGACTCACAAGGCAATGCTGGGAGTCAGGAAGGCATCCATTCCAGTATACATCAAATCAACTAGCTGTTGTGTAACTCCTCTAGTACCAGTAAATCAAACCGCTGTTGCTACGTCTAGTATGACTTTTGTGCATTTGTGCCCTTTGTAGCGGAATTAAAAGAGGATAGTGACATCACAGGCGCCATTTATCACTTTTGACAGCCCAGCCCGGAGTCTTCGGGGCAGGGGAGGGAGGCCAGCGTGGTCAGCTAGCTACTCAGCTCATTCATCATGCCACTCAAGGAGTCTAGGCTGTCAGAGCTCATGTTTTTTTTAAGTACTGTGAAATGGAACAAGACAGCAAACCCAACTCATATGCAAATCATACTCTGATTAACATATCAGCTACAGTACATGCACTGGTTACTCATGCACCTGTGAGGGACTTCTCACCAAAAATTAAATGCAAAAGGCCGAGGTAATGAAGGCCAAAGGGTTCACGAGATTACGTGTGCTTTACTGTTTTGCTAATAATCACAGTTTTGTACATGTAAGCATCATATCCTGGTTAAGCCTGGAGAAAAAGATACAAATCCGACTTCAGAAAAGTGTATTTATATTGCTGTGAGTGGCTAATTGAACTCAGGAGATACAGAGAACTTGGGAGGCGGAATAGGCTGAAAACACCAGGCTGTCTTCTGAAAACATTTTATCACCACAGGTGTTTGTTTGCTTTGTTAAAGAATATCCGCAAAAGCAATTCACTGCAAATTTCTGGCCCTAGCCGACTGCTGCTTAACCTCCAGACCCACAGCAATCTAAATGTTCCCAACAGAAATGCCCTTCATAAAATTAAAATGTTGACACGTTATTCCGTGCAGGGAGAGCGGCAGCATTAACTTCTCAGACGTTTTTTGTTGAGTGGGATGTGATGATTGATGTGTCCCACCCTTCCCTTCTTTGTGACTGGAGAGCTAAGTGAAAAGAGACAACGAGGAGCACGGCGTTTTATCCAGAGATGAACCTTGAGTGCCATATATTGTAAAATCACAGCGAAAAAAAAAGGGAAATAAAAGACAAGAACAAGGGCAGTGTTTGCTTCATAGACTTACATTATATAATACAGAATATTAAATGAAAAATATAAGTAACGAAGACCCAAAATCACAATATTAAAAACAATGCAGAAGTCATATTAAAACACTGTGTAGTTATCCTGCAGGCAATAACAAAGCAGGCACACAAAAGGAAAAAAAAAAGCACAAAAGTAAGCTGTTATTTTTAAATGGAAGTGATGGAAAGATTTTAAACAGGCTCAAAGAAACACTGATCCATCTCAGCCCTCCAGAGACCCAAAGTCTGGGTGAACACTGAAAGCTAAGTGCCATTAAAAACACATACATGGATGGGCTCAGCGGTTCAGAAATATTTGGGAACCAGTGCAGTGGATTGTTTTGAAGTCTTTATCTGTTGGCAACACTACGGAGTCTAATCATATTCAAATAGGGTGCTTTTATGCTGAAATATGTTTGATTTTACAGAAGAAGAAAAAAAAAATCTTTCGAACTCATGATCTAAAGCTGTGCTCTGACTTATCTAAAAACCGTCTACGGCTTGCTTTCTCTTTATTTCATTTCTCTCAGTTTCTTTGTTTTGTACCTTCAAAACCTTCTGATTGCAGACAAATGATTTGTTCAAGCTAAAACACGTTAAGATCTCCGTGTCTTTCCCTCACCTTGTTATCCAGAGCAAATTTGCATCTCTTTGTGTCCGCTGCACTGACCTGATATGCGGTCACGCTGCTTCTCGAGTTTGCTTCCCTTCTGTCAGAATGGGGCAGTGAATAATCAGGTAGCTCTGTGTGTACTGGCATTTCTTTTGTGGGGGGCAGCTTATGCGTAAGCACACCCGATGTGATATTGTGGCTAACTGGATCATTGCACCTACAGTACATCTGAACTCCTAAGACACAGTAAGCCATCTCTAAATTTCACGTGCCCCTCAGTCATCCTCCCGTGTCTCTCGGTACCCACTGTGCTTTTGAATATTTTACATTGTGTGTGCCAGCAGTCCGACTGCTCTCGATAGAAAACTGCTTTGTTCTTTTTTGTTTGTTGCGAGTAGCTGAGTGCTTGATGTTTTTTGGATTGCTGCTGTAGCACCGAGAGGCGACCCCAGCCAGAGTTATGAAATGTTTCTTTTTTTAATTACTTTATTTTTGGATGGTGCATTTAATTGAATGGAAACAATCTGGCAGTTTAATAATTAATAAGCAAATATCTGTCTCTGTGTGCCCTCAGCTTGAAGCTCTGAGTGATGCAATCTCTGTTTGGAGGCGGAGGGGAGCTGGGGCTGCTCGGTGGAGGCGGCGACGCAGGAGGCCTGAAGGAGGATGGCTGTGGCAGCGTCGCGTGGCGGTCTTCGCCGCTGCCCCATGATGAAATCTACTCAACCTCCCACTTCGCCCTTATCACCGCCTATCAGGACATCAAGACCAGGCTGGCCTGCCTGGAGCGGGAGAACACCAGTATCAAGAGGAAGCTGAAGATCTATGAGATCAAGGTGAAGAGTTTTTCACTCCTAATGTCAAACATTACAGCAAACTCAGACTCGCACAGTTGTTTTTGACCTTGTTGGTATCAGACAGAAAAAGTGCAGTACTGGAGAGGATGAGGCTAATGTGTTTTTTTTTATTTTATTTACTGAAAGTTGCTCAAAAGGGGAGACTGCTGTCCACTCACCTTCCATTTTATTGAAGTAGTGAGATTGTGCACAAAAAAGATGAAAGAGGGAGCTTTCATGCTCTGTGATTGGTCGGCTTTGATCCTTGGCTAGCTGGAGAATGAACATTAACCTGAAAGGAGGGAATTATTCTGTGATATATGGCACAGAAGCCAAATTTTTTTTCCTTTAAATGATACTAAATGACATTTGTAAACATGTATCAGAGCCTGAAATTAATTCCAAATATTTGTCTGTATGCACTGACCCTAGAAGGTTATATCGATCCAGATTAGTCTGTGATCATTTCTTGAGGACATCAACATAATGTCAGTTTGATATGTATTTTGCTTTTTCTTTTATTTGTAAGGAGTCCTTCCGAAGGCTTTTGGATCGAGATTCAACTTAAATCCAAAAGTTAAAGGCTTAAAGCCAAGAATGAAGCAGTTTTGTGCAACTTTTACGTAATCCCGAACTAAATCCACTCAAGTTACTCAACTAGCAGAGGTGTCAAAAAAATCACAGGAGACCAGACGAGCTGAAGACCTCAGGAGTTTGTCTCACATCTCAACAAACTTAGTGAGATATTAAACTCATATGCATACTCGGATACTTTTTTAGGTGCAAATGTTCAGCTGCACGTTCACGCTTCCAGTGGTGTCTTTATTAACTCAGGCTTTCTGCTTCAGGCTGTGTTTCATACATCATTTCACTTTTTGCATACAAAATGGATGTCAGTCAGAGGAGCATTTCATCAGGAGCTAAAAGGAAACTATGGCTACAAATAAGGCATGAAAGCAATGCTGGCAGAAAACAGTCAATTTTGTGTATTTTTAAGTTTATATTTTTAATTCCCCACTCAATACGCTCTCGGTGCTGGCATTTACTTCTAAGGTGACAGCTTGCATTAGAGTTGTCAAATTTGATATGTTTAAACTTCACAAGCAAGAAAGAGATGTGGAAATCACACATTTATTTTTATTGACTGCGTTTTCTTTGATAGGTTACAGTAATCGAATTGATTCTCGTATCTGTGTTCTGTTCGATGAGTTGCATAAAACACACTTTGCAGTAAATCTGAACCGAGAATAAAAGCATATTTATGCATATTTATTCATGCATTTTCTGTGCCACCAAGTAAAGGCATGTAAATTCCCCGTGTCAACGTGACGCAAATAGTGTGTGCTGCAAGGCTTCGTTGAATAACATCACTAACGTATGGCTTTACAGGTTTGCATATAAAACATATCCCATGCCTCAGTTTAAGTGCTCGCTGTCACTGACAAAACTGGGTTGATTAAGTGCATGAATGTACACTATTAGCACTGAAATCTACTGGGATTCAGCAGAAGGGTTGTGACAAAGAGTTCAAGCAAAAACGTCTTAGTTTCCAAAGATAACGTCAGCGACAGTAAATATTTCTGCACAGCTGGACCTGCAACTTTGTCGGTGGATATCAAAGCAGTTCTTGGTTGGGTGAGAAAGCTGGTGAGGCAGAAATCCACCTCGCAGCAGTGGTTGGACCAGCACGTTGATTTAACGGGGAAAGGGAAGGCAAATGAGCGTAAAGAAATAGCGTGGGAGGACAGAAAATGAGGAAAAATGGGAAAAGAAGTGGAAAGAAGGAGCAACATGGGCGGAATCATGCGTTGATAAACACGGAGAGAGGGTGAGAAATGAAGGAGTGAAGGGAGATAATGATGTACGGAGCAAGGGAGAGCTAAATGGTTCAAATTAAGAACACAGAAGGATTGGAGAAAAATCACTCCTACATTGTGATCATCATTAGTCTGTGGTCTACTTATTCTAGAAATAATATGGCTATGAAGTAGTGATGTATCTGAATTTCCCTCAGCCTTCACTGCCTAATTCTCCTTCAGGTACACAAGGACTTTTAATAAGCTGTACTGCTTACAGTATTGGAGAGCATCATTAACAGTGTAGCTCTTGTTCTGCTGCATGTGAACAGAGAACAAAATGTTTTAAATGACTGAAAAATTGTGAAAGAGGCTGCTGTGATAATGAAGACAGTTCCAAAAAGATGCAAGCTGTTGCAGTATTACGAGCTACCGGGGAGAATTTTAAGCTTCAGCTATGTTTGAGTTGACTGTTTGTGAAAGAAACAGTCAACCAGAACGACTCCAACCCCATATCACGACAAAGGGTGCAACAGACATGCCGGTTAACCGTGCCCGTAAAATGGGCACACGTGCAGATGTTGCATTTCCAGCAGGGGGAGATAATACATTTAAAGCCAAGAAGGCGGTAGTGAGCAAAAAAGTGCATTCCCGGGTCCTAAGTTACCAGAAACAATTAAGCTAGGCGGTTAATATGTATTTACATGTAAATGTGGTAATAATGTCTGTTTCCCACGATTACTTCTGATTGTGTGTATATTACACATTTTGCCGTGATACCAGGTTGAAGAGTCAGGGTGAGATTCTGAATGAATTTTGTTGGCTTTTCTATGATTTATTGTTTGCAAGAGATAAAACATGTGCTGGAAATGCATGAGAGGGGTGGCAGGTATGGAGAAGTAAGACCGAAGTCCTGCATCATTCTAGTGAGCAGCTGTTGTTCGAGGCTTCAGGCCGCCACATTGCTGTTGACTTACTCTCAAACTGTGGTTTGTTCAGGGCCCTCTCCCAGAGAGACAGATGTTGATTTTGGAAGAGCAGGTGCAGATGTTTGCTGTTTGGAGTAGAAGCTGTCACACCTGTGCCTATGTAAATAGAACATGTGCCTTTTTTCAGCTTTGAATATTTAAGCATCCCCCTCCGGAGCAGACAAGTGAAGCTAATGTGGAAGTGCCAAAAATTCTTATAATGGACACTTGAGGGAAGTCAGTTTCCACAGACTCCCGTGTTAAAATGCCTGGTTTTACAGCATGATGACTCCAATTTTGAAACTCCATCAATATGTATGGAGGGCAGGAGAGAGGTGAGAGTCTACAGCCATCTGTGAAACATGGTGGAGGATCTGTCATAAAGTACCATTAGACTTTGAGTTCAGATCCACCATTCAGTGCCATCTGAAGAGCATCTGACTCCTAAACAATACATTAATGCATTTAATGTTTTATCCACATAGGTCCGCTTGGGACAATCGTGTGCCTGCTTTCTGCTTTATATGCTGTATTTCTATGTATGTTTGCACATGCAGCAAAGTATACACTGGGGAATATGATTATCTGTTTGGTATCAGGTGTTGCAGAAAATTGGAATGAACAAGAACCAAGCATTACTAAAGAAAGGAGGAAGTAACAGAGCGGAAACCAAAAACCATGGCACCTGATCCAGCTGTTATCCAGCTGTTATCAGTTACAAATGGAAGACATTTTAGTAGTCCTAAGTGTAGCTCAAGGTTCCTCAGCACAGCTGCTGCAGTGATACAAATGGAAGTGGTTTTTTTTTTGTTGCTTTGTTCATGGGTAAATCAAGGTTGTTGTCGGCGTTCCTGATGCTCAGCGGCGTGAGAATACTTGATGCCCTCTGGGATTGCCCACGTTGGGAACATTTACTGTTAAACTGAGCAGAGAGAGGTGTTGCACTAAATGGAAAAGGGTTGTTTGCTCCTCGAACAGACATTGCATCAGCAAAACAATGACTTCACACAGAAAATGAATAGCCCTCTGAGCCTATGGTAGGCACTTTAAATGTAAATGTGTTCATTTAGGTTGAACGACACACGCAGTTATATAACGTGTATGTTTCTATCAAAGCATTCTGGTAACTACAGGAGTTCAGGACCATGACCGCCGACACTAGAAAACAATAGTAAATGTAATAAAGTCCATTAACTCCTTTTCTAAAGTTATGATGATGATGTAATAAATCACACCGGCATAAATTCAGCTACATATAATGAAATTATTCCAGCATATTTTAAATGTAAGCGATGTATTTGCTAAAATGCCGGTTCTCTGCCATCCTTTATTATTTCCTTGCCTGTGTCTTAGTAATAAAACTAGCAATTTCTATGTTTTTCAGATTGTCAACAAATCACATCCAAAGACAAATCAGCACTGATCCAACTAGAAGTATTGTGCCTGATTCTGCTGTTCTTAAAGAGCTCCATTGTTGTCAGAATTTATTACTAACACATCAGTGAGCCTCGCTGTTGCACTGGGTGACATAGTCCTTCATTACCATGAGCACACTCTGCAGTTTATTTCGAGTCAGTCTCGCATACACGATTCTGAGAGTTGAAATACTCATTATAGCACCAAATGTGTATTAATGCAACGGTGAAAATAGTGCCAATCACTAGCAATTTACTCCTGCTTGAATTATGCTTACTAAAACCTGCAATAAACAGGTGTTTTAAATAATTATTGTGCTTTTCTTTTCTTTTTTTATTTTTTCCTTTTTTTTTTTTTTCACCATCACAGGAGGAAAAATTTTACTCCGATCTCATCGTCCCAGATCCTGCATTCCTAGCATATTTCATGCTATGACCATGACTTACAATGTCCTGAACAGAGGTGCCAATATAAAAAAAACAAAAACAAACAAACACAACGAAATAGGCCAAAGGAAAAATGCAGGATTGGTCCCTTGACGACCATGAATACCTGTACACCTTGTCAGCTAAAACCAAAAGTTTGTTTAAACTAAAGCGCAATGAAATCTATAACCACAGCTTATCTTTCCTCACATGTTTATTCGGCACACGTCGTAACCAAATGTGCTGGAAATCACTCAAAAACTTCTCACAGTCAGTGTCACCAATCAAAATTCAGAAAAATCTAAAAAACTAAAAATATAATATTTGCCACATTTTTATTATTTAAATGTTTTTAAAAGGGTAAATGTAACAAAAATTTGTAAAGAATTACAACTTGATAAGTGGATTTCAATTTCAATTACTGACTTAAAAAAAAAATTAAGAGTTACACAAACGGTGTTCATGAGAAAAACAAAAATTTGCCTCATTTGTAATTTACAAATAGATCAGATAACTTCCAGCTGAGTCTCAAATGCATGATTATATCTACAATATGAGGTAGATGAGGACTGAGTCACATTTAACTCTATGTACATGAGACTTATTGGGCTGGGATTTTGATGCATTTTACAATTAAAATGCATCAGTTTACAATGAACAATTATGACCTTTAATTTGTAACCATTTTTTACTACATCCATCATTTTCATTCAGTTTTTGCTTAAAATGTTATTGTGCTGACAATGTAGCGTTCTCAAAGTATCACAAAAAGTATCAAGTAAGTATCAAGTAAGTATTCAACTATCAAGTGTGACACACTTGGCATCGCAGGGTTTTTTTTTTTTGTTATTCTCTTTTTATTAAACAACCTATATAAACACAAATAATCCAAAATAAACATATAATCAAGAACAGACGTAAATAATAAACAAATAAATAAATGAAAATAAGAAAAACAGACGGGTGTACCCTCTAGTGTGTATGTACTCGCACACACATATTCACTCACACACCCATATTCTTAAGCATACATACACATACCTACTTACATATGTGTTCACTTGTAGTCTCATACATACTAACATATACATATAAACACATAACGATTCAGAAATGTGGCATATATAGTTACAGAGATTCAAACAAGATCGGGTCTCCTTAACCGGATGTAGTGTTTCCATTTACCCCAAATTTCACTAAATATATCAAACTGGAGTCTTTTAATGAAGGTAATTCTTTCCATTTTAAACATCCCATGTACAGTCTCATGCCAATCACCCAGTGATGGAATTTTCACACTAAGCCATTTCTTGGTAATAATTTTACGGGCAGCCAAACTCAGGATACCATACAACTGCTTAGACATTTTATCTACATTTACTGAGTATAAATATCCAAACAAAAGTTCGTCCCAATTAAAGGGAAGCTGCATACCAAAAATAATCTGCAACTCAGAGTGGATCAATACCCAAAAAATGTTGATCCTTGGGCAAGACCAGAACAGATGAAAATGTTTTACTCCTTGGGCCCCACAATTTCTCCAGCAATTAGAGTGATTAAAATAATGTTTACTTTGTGCAGGGGTAATAAAAAACCTACAGATACTCTTCCAACCGTAACATCTCCATGTATTAGAACTAGAAATTCTCCACTGAAAAGCGCACTGCTCATACCAAATGTTATCTGATATTGCTATATTTGTTTCATTTTCCCATTTTTTTTTTTGATGTAGGTAGTATTCCACTTCTTAACCTCTTGTATACCCTTGTACAATCTTGAAATCACCTTATGGCCTGTGTCAGCCTGATAAGCCTTGACAAATATACTCAGAACAGCTAAAGAAAAAAGATCTGTTCTCTTAGGTATAAAATTATATAGATGATGCCTAATTTGTAAGAACCTAAAAAAGTCCGTTTTACTTAACTGGTATTGATCTTTTATTGATTGGAAGTCCCTAAGAGTTCCCTTATCGTAAAACATACAATATGCCGTTAAACCTTGTCCAGACCATTTTTTATATCTTACGTCTAATTCATTAGGTAAAAAAATCACTGTCAAAAGCGCACCATCTTAAAATCCTAACCTCTTCAATCCAATCATTCTTATTAAGAAATTGTAACCAGAGTTTTAAAGGTAGGTTAATCCATTGGTTTCCTTGATGAATTTGTTTTTTAATAAGTGTCACATCCCCTAGAATTGCCTGAATTGGAGAATCTTTTAAGGTCACTGTTTCTAGTTCTTTCCATCTCGCTTGATAATCTACATTACACCAACACACTAATGTCCTCAATTGAGCAGAAATATAATAGTCTTTCAAACATGGGAACCCCAACCCTCCTTTGTCTTTAGCCAACTGAATAGTTTGGTACTTAATCCGTGGTTTTTTCCCCTGCCATATAAACCTAGAGATTATTTTGTCCCATTCCCGAAATTGTTTGTCAGTTATTTCTACAGGGAGTGTTTGGAATAGGTAGAGCATCCTGGGCAAGATATTCATTTTAACTGTATCTATACGTGATTCAAAATTTAAAAATGGTAATAAATTCCATCTTTTAATATCCTCATTTATTTTATAACTTAAAGGATTAAAGTTTGCATTGTATATCTTAGACAGATCTTTAGTAATATTTACTCCAAGATACTTCATCTGCTCCGTTTCCCATTTCAAATTGGCTTTAGCCTTAATTTCATAATTGGGCTCATAGTTAAAAGTTAATATCTGAGTCTTCGATATATTTAGTTTATAACCTGATATTGAACTAAAGATCTCCAGAAGTGACAATAGCTTGGGGAAAGTAGTGTTTGGATTTGTCAAATAAATCAAAATATCATCAGCAAACAAGGAAATCTTATGCTCTCGACCCCTAATCTTGACTCCAGTAATAGTATTGCTTTGTATTACACTTTGACTCAGGGCCTCTATGAAGAGAGCAAAGAGTGAGGGGCTTAGAGGACAACCCTGACGTGTCCCTCTCTGTAGGTTAAAAACATTTGAAAGCGCCCCGTTAACTTTGAGTCTTGCCTTTGGTGATTTATATAATGCTTGTATAATCCTGATAAACGATTGATGGAATCCGAATTTATCCATGACTTTGTATAAAAATTCCCAATTAACCCGATCGAAGGCCTTTTCTGCATCTAAGCTCATAAGGACCATCTGAATTTTATTTTTCCTAACATGATCAATAACGTGTAGTGTTCGGCGAACATTATCTTGCGTTTGTCTCTGCTTAATAAAACCAGTCTGATCCAAACTAATTATCTGAACAAGAATATTTTCAATTCTTTTGGCAAGAATGTATGTAAATATCTTAAAGTCCTGGTTAAGAACACTAATGGGGCGGTAATTTCCACAGTCAAGCCTGTCCTTTCCTTCTTTAGCTATTATAGAGATAGAAGCCTCATTCCAAGATGGGGGAATTACTCCCGTCTTTAAAATATAGTTGAATGATGTTCTCATCAAAGGAATCAGTACCTCTTTCATTTCTTTATACCAGTCTGATGGGAATCCATCTGGGCCTGGGCATTTATTCGGTTTCAATTTTGTAATAGCTTTTTTAATTTCAAATTCAGATATGTCCTTGATTAGGGTTATATTCTGTTTTTCATTCAACTTTGGTAAGTCGAATGAATCTAAAAAAGATATCATACCTTTAATATCCACTCTAGGTTGTGTATATAGTTCTTTGTAGAATTTTAGGAAGGCTGACTGTATATCTTCAAGTTTATACACAATGTTATTTGTTTGAGGGTCCTTTATTTTATATATTGTATTTTCTAATTGTTGTTTTTTTAATTTATAAGCCAGTAATTTAGCAGATTTGCCTCCTACCTCATAGTATCTTTGTTTTAAAAAAACCATATTTTTTTGTATTTCACTTGAAAAAATTTCATCGATTTCGTTTTTCTTCTTTTGTATTTCTAATTGTAAGTTTGTAACTGCGCTTATTTTATGGGCATCTTCAAGATATTGTAGTTGTGTCTGGAGTTTTCTTAAATGCTCATTTCTCTTCTTTTTTAAATTAGCGCTGTAACCTATGAGTTTTCCTCTTATCACTGCTTTTAGGGCGTCCCATAGAATACTTGGGGAAACTTCTTCATTATTATTTTCCGCTATATAATCTATTATATCTTGACTAATTTGTTCTTTCATCGTGCTTAGAATACTTGTATTTAATCTCCAGGATGTAACTCTTCTTTCGTATCCAAGCACTACTTCCAGGTACAATGGGGCATGGTCTGATAAATCCATCACTCCTATCCTGCAATTGATCACCCTGCTAAAATCTTTTTGGTACATAAAAAAATAATCCAATCTAGAATAAAATGAATGAGGGTGAGAAAAAAAGGTATAATCCTTCTTGTTGGGGTTTAGTTCTCTCCATACATCTATGAGCCCTACGTCCTTTAAGATTAATTTGATGTTTTTGGTTGTTTTATTCAATCCCGGAGCGTGTGGGTTTGATGAGTCCAAGGACGGGTTGAGGCGAACATTCCAATCTCCTCCCAAAATCAGAGTACCTTGTGCCTCTCCAACAATCAATTCAAAAACCTTTTTGAAAAATTTTATCTCTGATCCTGGGGGAGCATATACATTTATAAGAGTAATCAGTATACCCTCCAGGTACCCTTTGACTAACACAAACCTCCCCTCCTTATCACTGATTTCTTGGATGCATTCAAAATTTAACCTACTAGAGATTAGAATTACCACACCCCTTTTAGGACTCTGAGGGCAGGAAGAGGAATACTGATTAAATTTCCATTTCTTTAATTTATCATGTTCGAGCTTCGATAAGTGAGATTCCTGTATAAAGGCAACTTCTATTTGTTCTCTTTTTATTTTTGACATAATTTTACTTCTTTTAATATGGCTCCCCAGACCATTTACATTAAATGACACTATTTTAGTTACCTTACAGGGCATTGATGTACGACCTTATATAATTCCAATCTCTGTACATAGCCAAAGATCGAAAGGTACTCCCCCAAAACAGAAAAGAAAAGAGAAAAGAGAAAAAAGAAAAGAAAACCCCCCCCCAAAAAAACATTATACAACGAAAACATATAATCATGTTGACTTCCAAAAACATAATCGCTATATTAGCTATATTTGGTGAGGGAAAAACTCTTCTGTCCACTTGTGGAAGAGTGCCCTCTCCGGCACACAGGCCGAAAGCCCAGTGGTCTGTAGGGTCCAACTTATTGTGCAAATAAATGACCCGACTTTAATGTAATTTTATATGCCCTCTTTATAAGATTAACTAATTATATAACAAAACAAGTAAATCGAAATAAAATTCATATTCTCAGTTCATCTTAGGTCTCAATATTCTTGAGTTTACCTCTAGTATAGTGCTCCGTCACACACTTGCTGTTTATCCACTGTCATCTTGGTGCCTAAATATCTGAAGGCGTTCCTTGAAACCCAGCTTTGGAGTCGAGTTTCCACCTTTCTTCTTCGTACTTGTTTGCCAAGTGTGCTGTTTTATTTGATCCAAGAATGAGTCTCTGTCTTTCACAACTTCTACCGATAATCCCCTCTTCACCATATCTGTAGTCGCTTCGTGCGCCGTGTTGTATGTCACAATTCCCTCTCTGTAGAACACCCTTAGCTTGGCCGGGAAAGGCGTCTGGAAGCGAATATTGTTCTCTTTAAGCACCTTCTTCGCTGTCGCATATTCCTTTCTTCTTCTTTGTATCTCCGGGGCATAGTCATTGTCCACATATATCCTAGAATCCATAAAGTTGAAGCCCTTAGCCTGCCAGGCCTTCTTAATAATGTCTTCTTTGTTACGATAACTTGCGAGTTTAACTACAATTGAGCGTGGAGGGGCTCCTTCCGGGGGTTTTTTGCCACCGGCTCGATGTGCTCTTTCAATTCCCAACACCGTGGGGCGGGAGAGACTCATTGTCTTTTCAAATAGAACCTCTACAAAATTGACAACGGATGGAAATTTGTCCTCTTCCCCTTCCCTCACGCCATATATTCTAAGATTCTTGCGACGTGACCGTCCCTCTAATTCCAGTAGCTTAGATTCGCATCGCAACTGAAAATTTGCCATTTCAATTAGCAGCTCCTCCGAGGCCTGGATTCGAGTCTCCATTACGTCTATGCGTCCCTCTGCTTCGTCGAGTCTTATACCAATGCCGACGACCTTCTCCCTTATAGCATTAAACTGATCATTTGTGTCTTTTCTAAAAGCACGTAATTCTTTTAATATCATGTCCATCGTAGCTGGGTGGTCCTTCGCTGTGGCGTTAGCATTGGGTTGCTGGTCTTCTTCCATATTGCTGCTAGCTTGCGACGAAGCATCTTCTTCCGCTTCAGTACGTTCTCCTACATCCTTTTTCTTGGATTTTCTGGGCATTTCTATTCCTTGGTATAGTACCCCACAAAGATAAATCCAAACTTTTTATGTTTCGAGTTAGGTAAATTGGGGTAGAAAAAATGTCGGGAGCAACTATCCTACACAGCCATCACACGACCCGCCAAACCGGAAGTCGTGCTTTTCTTTTAAATGAAACTAGATGTTTGTCGCTCATTTTTTAAAATAGCTCTTTAGTAGAAGTGCGTGGGAAATTGTGGGCTTCACAGTGGTTAAGTATGAGAGCACTTGGACAGACTGAGCGTGGTGGCTTTTGATCTTTCTGACAGACATAAAAATATAGGAAATTGATGGTTTTAAGTTTAAAAAAAAAAAAGACTTTTTTGGAGCTAAAAGTGACCATATGAGACACAGAATGTGAAAACCTACTTTTATCCAAGAAGCAGATGTCATTAATCTGTCTTTGTTTATTTTTTATACATTTTTTACCTTGTAGATGTCAATCTGTGTCCATTTGTTAAATTATTTTAGTGTTATAATGATAGAAACAGATAAATAGTCACTTGTAGCCTGCTCATAAATGATTAAACCTCTGATAAAGAAACTGTCAATTGTAGTCCACACAGTGTTAACGCCACAGGCTAAAGACTAACAAGCCACCTGCATCACTAATGGGGCAAATTTCAGTGGTTAACTGACCACCTCAGAGGTGTGTCTGGGTTTTCCCTCATACCCGAGAGGTTTACTGGATGTGGAATTGACACAAAACAATGTATTATTTGTAGTTTATGCATAACAAAGTGTTCAATAAACTACATTTTTAGGTTTTTAGAGATATTTGAAGACAGTGAAGGTGAGATATCAAACCCCAACAAGCACTTGGCGACTGTGGGAAGGAAAAACTCCTTTTTAACAAGAAGAATCGTCTGGCAGAACCAGGCAGCCATCTGTAAGGACAGGGAGACTGGTTAATAAGCAACAGGCCCTCAAAACAGGAATAAAACCTTCTTGGACCTGCAGTTTGTTCAATCATGTTAGGTGAAGCCTAATAGAAAGCTAGTAGGGTATGCTTTTCAAAGCTGCCACTCTAACGATGTGTAACTTTAACTTTTTACGGAAGTTGAATTTATATTATAATTGGATTTATAAATAAATTCACATCCTCAGAAGTTGTTATCAAGAAGAAAGTTAGCAACAGAGATGAAAACTTTGTTTTTAGGCTGTAAACTTGTTTGTTGTTGTTATAAAGCTGGGCACTTTAACTTGGGAGTCTATGGGGACTGACTTGCTTTCCGAGTCACCATCTAGTGCCTATTTGAGGAACTGCAGTGTTTCTGATTTAGGCACCGGCTGCTGTTTGCATTCATCTGAGGGATCTTAAATGACATTTTTTGAAAGGGTGATTTTTAAAAAGCGCTTCATCATTCTCCAACGTTTTGCCGCAAAACACGAGAAGATGGACAAACTTAGAGATGGATAGGCTGACCGACAAAGCTTAGTAATAGGCCCTCCCCAGATTTCACCGTGTGGGACGAAATTAGGAAATATGACTGGAACAACTTGACATGGAAATTCATTAATTAGTTTAAAAGCTCTGAAAAATACCCCCCTACTCCCCAATCCTATGAGTGATATCTGGGCCAAACAGAAGCTGCAGCTGATGTAAGATGAATCATTAATGATCACAGTGTGGACTCGTGAAAAATTGCAGAATACAGCAGCAAAAACAAAAATCAAAACCAAGCAAACAAAAAATATAAACAAGCTCAATGTACTTTTGTCTTCTTGTTTACTTTTCCTCTGCAGTTCCCCATGATCAATGAGTTTGGTGAGGACACTAACTCCTACTGCTCATTTGAGAGCAAAGAGACGGCGATGCTGCACTCAGAAAACGGCAGCCTGCAGCAGAGAGTCAACGCCCTGACCCACGAGGTAAGAGAACAGACAAGACACAGGATTTTTATGCTGGTGCTCTATTTTGGTGGCGCGGCATAACCGGGTCTAAACCTGGCTACAGATGTGCTTATCGTGTAAACCTTCAGAAAACAAATGCTAAAGAAGGCGCGCCTTTTTACAAACACACAGGCATCACACATTTTTAAATTAGTGCACGCATAATGTGTGCATGCTGCACACAAGCACTAATTGTGGACTTTATGTGCTCCCGCTGTCCAAAACCTTGATGAATGGCTGTGCCCGAAATGTGCTCGGACTACTTGTTTCTCCTCACTTGTAACTCTCCTGTTTCAAAGTCTGTGAGAACAAGAGCGTGGGGAAATACAATTGAGAAACGACTGACACAGGAAGGCCGTGGTAAAACTGGTAGCAGCAGCGGTAAAAAGAACTACACAGCAGAACAAAGGGAAGGAAATGGTTTATGGGAGCAGCATAAACGATTAGCGTGGGACATACAAGGTCATGGGGCGCTGATACCATGCAGTCAGAGTGATTAAAAGGCTCATGGCTGCAGGAGCATGCTCTGTTGGTACAAGACCCTGACCACAACCACCTATGCATGCTGACAGGCACAAACCTTATATTTTCAATGAAGTGGTGACCTCCAATAATCAAAGGCAGGTAGAGAAAATCGAATTACTGTACAGCCTATAAATTTACAGTTTCATGTATCATCACACAATCATGTGAACACTCGCTTTGGGAACATAATGATGCTTTCTTATGCTTTTTTCATTTTTTCTGCCCCCGTTTTGCGTATAATAATATTTTTCAGCTATTTCCTCAGTGAACCCTCATACGCACGCTCTGAGACACATCAGGGGTTTTTTCAAACTCCTACAAAATCTTTTCTTTTTATTTCACCTTTGCTTTGATGTGAGGAATTTTTTGTCCTTTACCTCTGAAACCAAATATACATAACTGTACTTTCATCACAAGGTCTGTAATTTCTGTGTTGGTGTTCCTAATTTTTTGTTTCTGACTTAGTCTATTTTTATTTGAACTTTCACCCCTTCCTAAACATAAATAAGCAGTTTTAGTGTCAAAGCAAAATGAAAAGCTATATCTGAAAATATACATTTTATGCTTTTGCCATTTTTGGTTTCATATGGGACACAGGCCCGAGTCTCTGGGTTAAAGTCCTGTGTTTGATCCTTTGACTTAGTTTAAGTGGACTTTAATAAAATGTCACTTTCGTCCACTATAAGAAGTGTATTAATGTGTTTTGCAGACAACAAATCATAATGCGTGTCCATTTTCTATGATTATTTGGGCTTCTCTTGCAGGATCCGGGCACCTTGCAGTTGCTAACCTGCATTAGTGGATGGCACAGTTAGCCTGTGCAGTGATTTCCATGACAGAAGCATGCCTGTTTTTAATACAATGCTGCCTGAGGGCCCAAAGATCACAGGGATCCAATACTGAATGTCAGCCTGCACAGATATTTCTCCAGAAAATCTGAATCTTATTATGCACATCCCATGAACTTCAAAAATACCTGATAGTTTTCTTGTGGTACATTTCAGTTTAGACATTTTAAACATTTTTTCCATATTCTATTGTGAATATAACATAGGTGAGATTTGCAGATCATTGCATTAGGTTTTTAGTTGTTTTACACAGCATCCCAAATCTTTGGAGTTAGGTTTGTTTTTTCTAGAGTTAGAGGTGAGGCCTTCTGTCCTCCAAATCGAGTCATGCAACAGGACAATGATCCCAAGCACAGCAGAAAGACTGAAAAAGGGGAAAGTGTTGCAGGGGCCCAGTCAAAGTTCAGACCTCAACCTCACCGGACTTTAAGAAAGCTGCAAAATAAATGCCTTCAAACCTGAAGCAACACTGCAAAGGAGAGTGGACTGAAACTCTGCCTCAGTGATGTGAGAGACCAACAAAGTCATACTGAAAATAATTACTTTAAGTTATAGCTGCTAAAGGTGCTTCTACATTGTTGTTTTTTTGCCACCAGACTGCAGAGATAACTTATATTTGTGAGTATGTTTGATTTAAGGATGCTGTCCCTTTAAACTGCAACTGTACGGCTCTCCAGGTAACCAGAGTTTTCAGCGTTTTCTCTCGTGATAGCACTGCCTTCAGCTACTGAACAAACCAAACTAACCACAGAAGGCTTCTGCTCTTTAAAGCCACAGCACACCTAAAAAAAACTAACATATATGATCTTCCTCTGGCCCGTAGCGCTCACTCTCTCTTTTTTAAATATCACGGAACCGCATAGCACCACAAAAAGCACGTTTATTAAACAGCTGACAAAAACGTTTTTGAGTTTATGGATGGATTTTTTCTTTTTTCTTTTACTGTACAGTAATACAGTTTTTTATTCCATTTAAGGACTCCACATTCATAACAAAGAAAAAAACAATCTTCCACCTTTTCATCGAGATTCTCAGAGTATTGTATTCTTCCTTTAGCGCTAAGTACTACTAATAACTGCTAACTGATTCTTTTATACTATTAATTACGAAGGGATACCAACTATGGAAAACAAACAATCCCGCCCACAGTATCTACACTGAAGTGCAAATGTAAAACGTGATAATGAATATATCTCCTTATTTTAGGAAACCGTGCATTTGTGGGCCTCTCAGGACAGAAATCCAGCTCTGGAGTAATTCTGCTCGCCTCCGTCACGATGCTGTTGACAAGCCGCACTCGGAGGTGGGGTGCCCCCGGCCTCTCGGCCTGGGGCTCGGTCACTCAGGCACGGCTGGCTGCCGGCGGAGCTCACGGGCGCGTCACTGCAACTCCCCCTGGCTTCTGCTCCGCGGCTGCTGAGTGAGCCCTCATCTGGGACTCTCCTCAGCTCTTTCTGGGACAGTGGCGCGGCTGCCCCTCTGTTGGTCTTCCTTGGTCTCTTGTGTTCTGGGGGCCTCTGGATGTCTGGAGTTTTGATCTCCTCCATACCTGCTTCATGCCCTGGAGGACGGGGCTGTGGCCCCCCCACACCCTCTAGCAGATCATTACATGAAGGAACCTTTTAAAAAACAAAAAACAAGCGCGTCCATGCTCACAGGTGTACACACGGGTGATCACACCCACAAACTACACCCTTTTTGGCTCCTACCTCAAAGCACACTGTGTTCTGTTGATCTTATGTGCTGCACAATAATGTTTAATATTTAGTATTTACTGTCATATTCCCATATATCATTGTGATGTTGTTTATTCTATTACTCTTGTTCTCTTCTGCTTGTTTTCTTTTTTCTTTCTCAGCAGGTGACCCAGGTGATTGATATATGCATTTTTTATTTCTTTTTTTTTTTCTGCTCATTCTGTTGGTTTTTGTTTTTTGCCCTTCTCCCCCGTCCCTCTTCTCAGCTGTTTCTCTTTCCCTCTTTCTTTCTCCCCTTCTTTCCCCCAGTCAAGTCTGTCCCATGTTCAGTAAGTGAAAATAAAATAAACAATAAAAGGTGAATCAAATGGACCATTATGGCAAGGCTGGGATGGTCAATTTGGTAAAGTAAATCCGTTGGGCATCTTTCTTTGCCTTTAGACAACAATTCTGATGGCAAAAGAGCCAAACGGGACAGGCAAAAAAAAAAAAAAAAAAGACAAGCCGCACACGCCTTGGTGCCAGTTTTTTTCCCCCCAGGCATATGTTACCATAGACACACTGAATAGGCTTCAGTGCTCCACCACACAGCAGTGATATACCTTTGTCCTCTGTTTATCTCACTCCCTTGCTGCTGCTCCCGCTCTCATTTTCTGCGTAGTCCAAAGTGACCATATTTTTCCATATTCTTCAATAAAAGGCTCACTTCTGTGCCTTCATCTGCTTTGAAAATGAACTCATTTCTCTCAATTTGGTGCATGTCACTGCCCTCAGAGCTGTCTGTCTTTATGGCATCCAGTGGCATTCACCCCTCGTATTATGCCACACTGTAAGAAGATTAGATCAGCGACATGTCAAGAAATCCTTCTTTTTAACACACTTGAACATCCTTGTTTTGGAGATGAGGCAAACGCTGAGCTTTCAGGATTTCTGTGCCCCAAATTTGCTTGGTTACACAACAGTTTCTCAACCAACGCATTTGACGCCTCTCAAAATGAAAGCTGTACCCCCGTTTTGTTTGTTCTTTGTGAAGAAGTTTTAAAAGTTGGAATGAAGGGAAAAAAGTAACCCTTTTCCTTTTTACATTTCTTTCTCCTTTTCTGTATCTCGCTTCAGCTCCAGAAGAGAAAGGAGCGAGAGGAACAGCTGGAGGATGTGATCAAGGCTTACGAGAAGATTCACATGGAGAAGAACAACCTCCAGAGGGATCTCGACAAGATGGTCAGAGGCATTATTCAGTTCATTATTTTGCAGTAGCTTTCTTTGCGAGACATATGGCTCATTAAGTTTCGCAGCTTCACGTTCTGGTAATCGGGACCAAATTTAAAAAGTAAAACTCTTCATGGTTGACATCACTAAGACAACAGACAAATTGCAAAATTGAGTAAAGTGTGTGGATGGTGGCGCTGACTTGTGTGTGTAGTTTCATTGTTTTTATGAAAGCTTTTATTTTAAAACTGCAGATGTCTCAGATTCTGGAGTCCTGCATTGATTATGCTCTACTACATCATATACCATACTTCTAAGCTTTTAAAGAATGATCATCCGTGTGTGAAATGCAATGATTAGGATGTTAATCAGCTAACAGTTAATCAGCATCAGTCCCGACAAAAGATGATCCAACAGAACAGATGAGGTTGAGATTTAAACTTAAAGGAGAAGCAGAGTCGTTGAAAAACATTAAGATCTGCTGGTGAAGACGACGACAGGAAGGAGGAATGTCTGGAAACCCTTTGTCTGGTTGGGTCTTGTCCACATCTATCCCAGCCCAGTTCCATTTGAGGTCATTGTTTATGAATGGATATAAATTTTAATGAGTTAATAAAAAAGCGAAATTGTTGCCTAACATTTCCCGGTGGTTTTGAGATTAGATTACACTTCAGTAAGTGCGATTCCTAATCGGCTCTTACCTGGATGCAACCAAAGCCGTTCAGAGCTGATTGGATAATGCACCCTGGACGACAGATGAGAAGCAGAAACCTACTGCTACTAAAAATGTACCTTGCAGACAGAATCCGAATAGGAATAGGAGAGCAGACAGACCGACAACAGAAAAATGGGAAGATAGGATTCCGAATAAACAAGGAATAAAATAAGGAGGCAGGTGAATCTAATCAGTGGGACAAAAAAAGTGACAGGAAGTAAAACAAGCTCAGAGTGATGACCAAAATAAAACAAAAAAATACAAGAACAAAGACTTGCAAGGAAATTTGGAAAAAGATTAAACACAAGGAAATATAAAAGAGTGCATCTACAAAATAAAGGTAAGATCCAAAGATGTTGCAAACACCCCAAACCGGACATGAATATATGACTGAATGTGGAACACATGTAGTTACAAAAATAAAACTTTAGTGTTTGCACTCATCTTAAATGAAGACATCTATTTAAACTAATAGCCATCACCAAAAGCAAAATCCAAAAGCTCACTTTACTTTAATACGTAACTGTCCTCAGACATGTTTATGAATTATTATAGTGAGTGATTTGTCCTTGGTGTGAAAAAGTCATTTTTTAAAAGTTCTCCTCTAGCGCTAAACAAAACTGCGTTAAGCTGAAACAAAATCATATTTGAAAAGATTCTATTCAGTGTTTCCCCAAAGAAAATAATCTCATTTTTTAAACACAGCAAATCAAGGTTGATCCAGATCCGCCCGAAGCTGCCAGCTGAACAGATTGGCTGGCTGGTCTTCCCCTAAATGCCCTCTATGCTAATAAACCATCTCATATGATAGTGAAGTCCATCATACAGAGAAGCCTCAGCAGTTTCAGAGGTCTCAGTGATTAAGGGATAAAGTGCACCAAAGATGTTGGAACTGCTTCCTGCCAACAGCTGAGACACTGTCAATGTCACCTGAAGCTGCAGCTCGCTGTTAATTCAGCTCCGTCTACCTGTTGGGCCTCATTGACCTTTATCTTCCATCCTTTCACTCACTTACTAACATAATATACAGAACTGAAAGTAAAGTGAGGATTCAGAAGCATAATACCATTAATAGTTTTTTCACAAGTTAATTTCAAAGGCGTTTTTTGAATCTAGGGATGCTTTTTTTAAAGCATATTAAAGAACGTGTCAGAGTTCTTCTGTGGATTTTGATGTTTTTGTTGTCGAGTTGAGGCCTCTGTGCTGACAACATCCACCGCAGGAGTCATTCTTCTTTATATTTCTAAAGATGCCTCAATGCTAAACACATATTGTTTTATTTACCACCCATGTGCATTGCAAGGAAGTATGCAAATCACTTTTAAAACACATGAACAAACAAAGAAGTCTTCCCTAAGTTCACACAGTCCCTTAGCTCAGCTCCACCCCTGCTTCCCCATTTCTAACCAACTAGTTGATGTCAAAAGAAACAAAAACTAAAATTGTGGCATCAACACAACAGAGGAATTATCTGCAAACATCACTGGGTAATGATACAAATGCAAACAAGTGATAACTAAGATTACCAAAAAAGCAAATGTTTCTTTAATCTCAGCTCTGAAAGGTACTCTGGAAGTGTAATTTAAATGGTGTTTTCTCTATCCATATTTACTATGTAACATTTTTAACCTAAGTAAATAGTTGAATCCCGGTGACTTTAAAGAAAGATTTGAATATGCGTTTGATTACAGACCAGTTTGGTGGAGAAACATGTTGAGCGGATCCTGAGCCTGGAGTCAGCTCTGAGGCAGAGGGACAACTCCCTGCAGAAACTCAACATGCAGCTGCACAGCAAAGACATGCAGTATCTGCAGCTCCATGCTGGCCCAGACGCACACAGTAAGTGATCCAGCAATCTTACTCTCTATATCTTCACTATGCATCTTTATATCTGATTTTGAATAAACCATATGAGCACTGGTGTGCATCAAATGTTTCAATAGAGAGAAATGGCAATATGGTGATCAGTTTCAACCACTCACACCACAAACCAAGGCTGAAATCACGATGCATTTATGAACTCTGACCTAGAGTTTATGGACCCAATTATGGCAATTACAAAACCATCCTGGTATGATTCAGCAAGCTTGTGAAAAACCGTGCTTATAAAGCAGGGAGTGTACTAATTTCTCTCCAAAAGTGCTCAGTGAATGGCTAAGTAGCTCTGGAAAGAATATGCCCCCATAGCTTTCTGAAGTTGGATTAGGATGCTTTGTGCCTGATCATTTATGTAACTCCAGCATTCAAACTCACATAATGTTTTTTGTCTGGGTTGCTGTGCAGAGGTGAGAGGAGCTGGAGTTTCTGTGCTGCTGACCCAACTTCATTGCTGACCCTCAGTTGGTACAAATGTTGAAGCCTGTTGAGGCAAATCATAAAAAATGAAAGCAACTCTCTTAAACAGAAGCAATGTTGATTTGCCTTTTTACTTATAGCATCTGTATTTGAATCAAAGTGTAGCTTATCGTCTAGAAAGGTGCTGAAATATTTATATCGCTCAAGTCACCTTTAAGGACTCCTTTTTATAGCCCCGCCACTGAGTGTAGCCATTCAGAACAACTGCTGATTTTAGTCACGATATATTGTTGCAGTAATTGGGAGAGCAGTGTCACGACAGGACAGAACAGAGTAGAGCAAGAGGCAGTGACAACAGGCCCTGGCCCTGATTAAGTGAGACACAGTAGGTGCTGAGATAGAAATGGAACTCCACCGCTATAAGCCCAACTGTAGGCTAAAGGTTAAAGCAACTTAAACAGACTACGTGATGTAAAATTTGCCAGTAGGATGCATAGAAAGGGATCAGCTGATTTACAGGGAGTGTGGCCTGACTTCTTCCTGATACATCCATCCATCAATCTATCTATTCTCTTCAACTTATCCTTATCGGGGGGGCTTGAGCCTATCCCAGCTACCATCAGTGGGGAGGCAGAGTACACCCTTGGCTCTTCTTACTGATTTAAAGTGTAAAAGAGTTTTTTTGTGCATTTTATTTACACAAACAAAAAAACAAGAAAACAGCTATCACTCTATAATATTGCTCAGCATTTTCCTGTTCATGGAGTCTTTGATCAAATCCAACAGTCTGTTTGAAAAGCATTTTAATTGAGGTCAGGTTAGACCGCAGCCTGTCAGAAAGACTCAGCCTGGACATTTTGTTCCTACTCCCCAGTCACAGAGAAAAGAGACCTGTAATCTATGCGTGAGCTGGTGACTGAAATTCACTCATTCTGGCTTCAGAAACATTTGCAGTAAAGTGACTTGCTCTGTAAATTTGGGGATTTATCTGTATTATTCAGCTGTTGCTTCCATCTGTACTGTTGAGTGATCTGTTTTGTGACTAGTGTGCATTACGAAATGCTGGAAAACCCTTGAGACAACAGGACTTATTACAATGCATTTCTATAGACTCTGCAAACATGGCAGAACACTCCACTGTGCTTCTTAAAAAGTTTGTGAACAAACGTAGGATTTTAGATTTTAAATTCAAATTGTCTCAGCGAGTCAGTACATTATGTGACTGTAGCATCGAATTCAGGATAGGACACGCAGTCTACTTCTGCATGGAGGAGGATCTGTTGACTTAAACTGATCTAGAGTGAGTAGAAGCTAAACTCTGCCCTCTCCAACAATGTGGGCGGTTGAAAGATGGAAGAAATGTGTCACTGCCACCTCAACAGATGCCTCTGCTGATAGTATACCTTCATGAGGAGGAGGTACTACTTTGCATAGGCTTCAAATTACCTTAACGAATATTTGGAAAAAACGGTGTAAACAATGGGTTTTTTTTCCCTTAATTTATACGTGAGGAAGTGATGATTAATAGCTGCATATGAATGAGGAAAACCTGTTACTGCACATACGAGCGCTCTGTTGAGGAGGCAGGAGGAGCAGGGATAAAAGATGATACTGCTGTACTGTTACTGTCTTCTGGCTCAAGGACTGAGTCTGTGTGAGCGGCGCTGAATCACTAGCATGCCCACACAGATCACATCACCCAGGTACAAACTGAACGATGCTGCCCTTGGAAGAAGTCATCTCTTTTGCTCTTTCATACTCATCGATTGTACAGCAGCCATGGACAGCAGCACGCTGCATTAGTCAGGCGAAAACCACTCAAAGCACTGTGTTTTTTAGCGCTTTTACCTCTTCTCCTTTCTCCCAGTGCTTGACTGCCCGGCGTTGACCCTTCAGAGCTCCCGTAGCCTTGACGCCCTGTCCGACCTTAAGCTGCAGCGCCTGGAGGCCGAGCTAGAAGGGGCGCGGCACGAAGCCCAGGGGGCATGTCAGCGGGAGGAGGAGCTGAAGGCAGAGTGCGAAAGACTAAAGGACGAGATGAGACAGCTGCAGAATAGCCAGAGGGTCAGTGTTGGCTTGTTTTAATCTGCTAGGGAAGCATTAGGAGGCTTGTGCACTGTCAGAGAAGCAGCAAACAAAAATACATTCTGGTCATGCATCCCCTGAAATGTCCTTGGAGATTTGTGATAAGCATTAAGAGAAATGAAAACTCTATTCTCCGTCCATTAGAGGAGATTCCTGCTGAATAATTCATCAAAATCCCCCATGACCTTTAAACACAGTCATTTTTTTTATCATTTAATGCCACGATTTTGTCTTTAAATAATGCATATCTACAGCTAATTAGAGTGTCCATAATTGATATTTATATATCGCAGTGTATTAAATGCAATGTGCATGATTTATATACATAAAAATAAACCATATCTGCAGTTTGCCTCATATTTAGAGATCCCTGTAAAGATCTCGCTGTTTAGTGGCAACCAGGGGTGGAGTCAAGGGGGTTTGGGTTGCTAGACATTAGGAGTCTACTTAGGTACAACAGGTAAATACTATTTTCTAGCTGAAGTCATTTTAGCGAACCGTCTCTTCACTAAGTAGTTGCTCCATGGCTGACATATCAGTGCAACCACCCATTAAAATTCTCTCATGACCTTTAAAAACAATTGCGAGAGAATAACCTGTATAACTACTGCCTCACGGTGTGCTTGTACATGTCAGCTGTGTCTGCACAATCCAATGAAAACAGCGAGAGACAAAAATTAAGCATGCAGTTGGCCACAAATGAAATCCAAAGGACATCAGCGTCTGTGCTATGCCAATGTACATAATCTCTCATCCTAATCAAAGCTGTAACAACTGTCTGGCTTCACCACCGGACCAGAGAGCAATCGGGCCAAGTCACAGAAAGCTGGTGAACACAGTAAAGCATTTAGAAGCTTAGAAGTCAGATAATTCCCTCAGTTGTTATTGGTGTCAGCCAAGACCGCATCACAGAATGCTATTCTTCTATCAAAGAGTAAAGAAAGTCAACTTTCTGTCTGCGTCATATCTGTGATGGAACAGCATGGCTAAAAAGGTGGCATCCTCCACATACGGAAGCTGTAAAGGGTACCACACATAAACCACACACTGTATATAAAAATGGACTTAGATTCAGAGTCTGAAAAGTGAAGCCTAGTCAGAAGTGTCTTAAAACTGCAATCTCTCTAATGGCCCACAGGGGGCGACTCCTCTGATTTTAAATGAGAAATCTATTTGTATACAAAGACATCTATGGAAAAGCTACCCATAATCCCTTGATTCAACCCCCTGCTAAACAATTTCTTGAGGAGTTTGTGGGCTCAGTAGCTGATATGTATTTTGTAAATGATGGTCCCCATTAGTGTCCAGAGGTTGATAACGCTCAGTTTGATGCTTAAGAAGAAAGGAACTTTGCAAACTAATGGCATGGCAGCGGTGTCCATATCTTACATGCAATATAAGCCAAGAAAACCACCACATGTAGTGCTTGAATAAATAAATAATAATGGCACAAGCCTTTTGTTTTTATGGGTACACATTCTCTTAGCTGTGTTAGTGTCAAACAGGCTTCAAATAGACTCTTGCTGTCAGATTTTTTTCCCCAATATTCTACCAGCACCTGCATGCTAATCTAATTTCATGCTCTACTTCGGCAGGAAATGACTTCTCCGTGCAAGCAGTGTGATGTGGAGTGGATAAAGAAGGTGGGAGATGAGCAGTAAGTGACCACGGCAGATCTCTGGGAGGGGAGGGGGGGGGGGGACTAAAGCTGATGAAGTAAATCTGAGGAGAGATGGATGGAAAGGAGGAAACTTAGTCATATGAGGAAGGAAGGATACTGGTTAAGAAACTCAGAGGAGGCAACAGTGAATATAAGAAGACTGATGCGAGGATTAGGAGAATGCTTTCACCAGGAGCTGCTGCTCATCTGTATTTTTACTCTCCCGCCGTGATGCGCTCAGGCCGACCTCCGGGGGCCTCGTTAGGCAGTAGACAAGCTCTCCAGCACAGCATTAATACAAGGGTATTCACGTTTGGACACGAACACTGCATGTTATGTATTTTCCGCTGTGTGTGCATGAAACTTTAACTCCACTGTTTGTGTGTTTAACATTTAATCAAGGAGGTTTGGAATGAAATTAGCCTGAGCAGCAGGGGGCAGTGTAAGCACAGCGTTAAGACTCCTTTCAGTCCATTTCCTCCTGTTTATTTAATAGAGACCCAGTTTTATCTTTGCATTTGTTCTTTTATTTTTATTTTATTTTTCCTCACATAAGCCATCGTGATAAATGCAGCTGGGAGTATTCATGGCCCTGCCTGTGTACAACCAATGAGAGAAATATGTTTGCAACTGAGGGGGCAACAAAGTAGCTTTTTTTCTTCTTTTTTTTAATAACCCCCCCCACAGATTGTCCCAGGCATTGCATGTTTACAAGATAGAGGAGGTAAGGAAGAAAAAAAGAACGAGAAAGAATGACAAAAAAAACCACATCATGTTGGGCAATTGACTCCCACACAGCGAAACCCCAGAAGTGTTTCGATGGGGTTCAAACTGAAAGTAAATAGTTTGCCAGCGAAGACAGTCTTAGTTTTTAGCTTTTAACAAGTGTGTGGTAGAAGCCTACTGCTTTTTCCAAACCTTGGTCACCTTTTGGTTTTACTCAACAATATCACCTACTCCCACTGATATGCCGCTACTTGGTTTCCTTGTGCTTTTTCTTGTAATTGGGCTCATTTAGTGTAAACTGCACAGATTGATAGAAGAATTTTAGAATAGAACTGAATAGAATTTTGTATGTGCTGCGGAGGATATTAACACAGCATCTTTGGCCTTCTTATAATCTAGAGAGCAGCATGTGTTTGAGTTTAATTAGCTTCCCTGATATTTTTGTAGTTGTTGTAACCAGTGAACGATTCCATAAATTAATTAGCACCTTTAAATGCAAGAAAAGTTATGAAATCACCTTCCGGCAGTGCAGCCGAGTTAATTTTGCCATCCGTTAGTTACAAGATGTATCTGTTTTTGTCATGTTTCGTTTTTTTTTAACCACTTCTCACCTTTCTGATCTTTTCCAAGTCAAAATTTTCATGATCGCATTTGTGGACTTTCGTTTGCCTCACTCATGACTGATAATACGTGAAGCAGCTTGCCTCACCAACCACAAGCCACACTGCAGAGACGCTGGCAGGCACCTGGCAGTAACCCCCCCCCCTACACATCACATACACACGTACACATTATGCTATACTATACTATGCTAATGTACACAGAGAGAATGACTAATTCATCTTCAGCTTTGAAAACGTGAGAGCTGTTTCCAATAAATCACAGCATAATGATTTTAAATTCAAGCGGAATTCCCGTTTCTTGTTGGAAATTCAAACAAGTAAAAAAACAATATTAACCAAATTCTGCAATGAATTCAAACTGGATATTTATATTTTTTAGTACAGCTTGTACAGCTAGTACAGTATCTGTTTATTAATTTCTTAATGAAAAATTAGACGCATGAAACACAAGTGTTTGCTGGTGCAAACTGTATTGTTAGCATCGCTGCAGCTTGGCGTGAGAACTGTTTGACACCTCTCTTTGTTTAGCTGAAAGTGCTTGAAACATAATGCAGAAGTACGTGTGTGTGTGTGTGTGTGTGTGTGTGTGTGTGTGTGTGTGTGTGTGTGTGTGTGTGTGTGTGTGTGTGTGTGTGTGTGTGTTTGGACTGCAGAGTGTAAAAAGCCCCCACCACAATTCAGTGTCTGTTAAACACCCACCCCTTCAGCGAGGTCCGAATTCTAGTTTCCCCATTTCTTCTAAGCGCAATAAATATCTTTATTTATTTGTTTATCTTTCCCCGAAACTTGGCCGCACACAGTGACAAGAAGTTTACCGCCACATCACGTGGACTACCAGGTATCTGCGTGTTACCTTCCGCCTCACGCCAGGTCCATTCTGTGAGTGGTTGAACAGTAGCAGCAGGTTTGAAAAACACGTTTTCTACCAAACAGAGAGGGTCGGCGTCCACGGGCGCGTGCGGTGATGTCTTTTTTCTCGAAAATGTCTAATCCAAGATCAGATGTGAAAATCAGCCCACACTCGTCTCCCACACAAACATATACAATGTACATACCTCTGTTCCTGATCTATTCACTTGCACGAGTCTTTTATCAATGCTGTATCAGCATTATCACACCCCTCCTACGTACTGTAGTGTACATGTTACAGTATGCACACATTTACTTGCATGCAAAGTGGAGAGAGAAATAAATATAGGTGCGAGCCAAAAGGAGAGACGTATGCTGGCAAACATGTGCAGTAAGACACAAAAGCACGCACAGGTCCTGGTTTCACAGAAAAAACGACGCAGTTTATTAGTGATTAAATGCTTCGTGCACCCTTGCACTCAAGTGCAGGTGTTCACACATGGCCGCGTGACTTAGAGGTGTTGCATTCTCACCAAAACCGTAAGACAAAGATTTTCAAAACGCACAAAATTGAAACGTGCGATAACACAAGTGTGAAAAGGAAGGGGTATGCCAATCTAAAGAGAGAATTTCACTATATACATCTGCATTTAGAAATAAAGCGCCTGAGAGCCAAGAGCCACCTGAGAGTACCGAGGAGAGGAAGCGAATACACTTTATCAGCCCTTTGGCAATATTGATATTGTACGTCACGCTCCACCCACCATGCCAGTAAGTAGCGTAAATGTTTGTTATTTTCCTACGGATGCACTGAATGTATCTGCGTGTTTGTGGCCGTTATTTATCCAAAGCCACAATTAGGATAAGGGTGAACTTTGACCTTGATTCAGCTCAGCATTAGTATCGGGTTCCACCAACTCGTACCACAAAGAAGACGTTATTTGTAACATGGAGGGGGCTGAAGGGGTTTGATACCACCACTCTGTATGAGTCACAGCTTTGGAAAACTAGGTGGGCCTCCAACACAAAGCCAGCTACCCAGTGGAAGTTATGACTTCTTTTTTATTTTTATTTTTTTGTGAGCTTAACTGAACCGAGTTCCCTGTCCTTACTTATTTTGTGCCAGGTGTTAAAAATATGCCAGGATGCAGTCCTCTGTTGGCATGGAAAGCATGTTTGTGCGTACACTTTTTTGCAGATATCTTTAATAGAATACAGATATAGCAGTTCAGAGGATGATATCAGCACAAACATATGTTTCTCTAATACATTCCCATGTAGCAGGATTACGCATGCAAGTGGGAGGGCTCAATTAAATTAGTGCGCGGGAGTGCCAGAGAACATATTTTTAATTTGACAGTGTGTTTTATTAGCTGTGTAGGACGCATGCATGTTCGTTCTTTGCTTCTTTTTTTGTGTTGGTGCTGCAGTTGAAGTTCAACTCTGTTCCTATTCATGCAATAGAAATCCCCAGTACATACAGATGTGTCGTTTGCAACTTTTTATCTGCCACGATCTCTATGGAGGAATGAACTGAGTCAGATTCTCATCAAGGGGCTAAATTTGCAGTGCTTTATCAGATCTGAGCCTGGCAACAATTTGGTGCCCGAGCACAGCAAGCATCTTTCTTCACGCTTTCCTGTCTAACTGACTGTTCATATTTGCAATCACGAGATGTTTGAATTTTTTATTTTTATTGTTTTCAAGTTTTGAGAACAAAGCAAAGACTGATAAATGTGCCCCGCTGCGACATTTTAAAAGATGCAAATTCACGTATCCTTTTGTGGAACTAGTGATAATGGCAATTTCCTCTAAATGCAAGTCTTCATATAAGAAATTACTCAAATTAGTAGATTAAATAGATTATCTTGGCGGATTTCACGTTAGATTAAGGTTTCTGTCTTGCAATAAACATGAAGAAATGAGTCAATTTCAGATCAAGACTGTAGAGTTTATAAAAATTGGTGAGATAAACAGTCTTATCAGATCTGGGGCTATTGGTAGTGACTAACTACTAAAGCTGCTACATTCTTGTTGAACAAAACTCCTTATATCATGGCATCTAAACTGTCAGATAAATGCTTACAGTCTGTAAAGTGATTATTTTTCATATCCACTTGCTTAATACTAAATGGCCTCACATGAATTGATATTGCAGGGTTCAGATCAGTTTTTATACTAACAAAAAAGACAAAGTCATCTTGTTGCTAGGGCTAAAAGACACACAGCCTTGTTTACGCTTCTTGAAATAGAGATGCTGTAGTCCGTATGGCCTCTCAGAGCCATGACACATCTTGAAATGGTGTGATTTTATGCACTTCAATTATACACCATGACATGAGATCTAAGAATTCAGGCCTAGAAGCCTGTCAATTCCTAATTTGCAGGTCCATGTCAGAGCTGCAGGATTCATTGAGTTTAAAGAGGAGATGCGTTTGTATTGAAGTTGCATGCATTCATTTAAAAAATGGTTCAAAGTAATTAAGATCAGTGGTGTATATTCGACAGAGATTTGACAGAAATTACTATGTGTGTGCAATCGTGCGGAGTTGTAACACCTTCTGTTAACATTGTGATCCTCTATGATTAAAAACGATGACGATAATGACACATTGCCTCGCTTTCTCCTTCAGGGTGAATTTGGCTCTGGCGTACACAGAGTTAACGGAGGAGCTGGGACGCCTCCGTGCGCTGAGCTCCAAGCAGACGGAGATCCTGAGGAAAGCCACGCAGGAGCAGGCTAGTCCAGGTTAGCATCGACAGTAAAAAAGCAAAACCCACAGCACAGCAGCACATGAAGCTCTTCAGCTGAGATAACTGGCTGTTACGCTGCACGGCCTTATCTGTAACGGATGTGCGTGTGCAGAAATGTGCGTGTACAGAAATGTGCGCGCTTCTTGTCACCTTGACATTTAAATGGAATTCCACATTAAAACGATTCAACATGTTTGAGTCACGCTAATATCAATATATTGTTGAAGTCGGCTTTATGTTTTTTATTGCACTACAGTCAGTTGTCTTCTTGTGTCCATAGGTGTGTTTTATCCTTTTTTAAACACTGAAGCTAAGTCACATTTTAGGTTAACAAGAGCAAATCTTTAGAAGCGCATATTGATTAATTATCTTTAGTTTAGCTTTTATTTTACTACCAAAAGAACAGAGACAGATTATAGATCACAATTTTATTAATTTCTCACATAATTAATATAATTATTTTGTTTTTGTAGCTGTTGCTTTATAACTAGTGCAAGGATTTTAACAGCTGTTTTTTTGCTTTTTTGTGGATGACAAAATTAGCTTAATTTACATCGTTCCAGAAACAAGAATGACTTGATGTTTAATATGATAAATATAATCTTATTATGCTTATAATTTAGATAATATTTAAATAAACAGGAACAGTAATAACTATTTTATTTTATTTCTAGTAATTACAAATATTTTTTTTTAAATCTGAAGTAAATGGTCTCAGTCTACTTTTGTAATGTCAGTTGCTTATAACCAATTTTACACAACTGCAGAAGTACAGCATTCCTGCAGAGTTTCTGCCTAAGGCTTTTATCTTAAAAGCCAAATCAAAGGCGAGGCCACCTAGCACATTTAAAGAACACGCGGGGTTCTCGGTACAAGTCGTGCAGTCACACAAGCTACCCAACCTAGCAGCTTGCCGGCTATCAATAGCTTCCTTTGTAACACTGTAACCAGAAAATACAGTTTTTGTCTTTATTCGGACTCTGCATTCATTTATAAGCTAAGCATAGCCATATTTGGCAATAGTAATGCACTTCAGCACTTCATTTGAATTCTTATAGGAAATCTGTACAAAGGCCTTCACACACTATAGCTGTTAGAGGTCTCACATTTTAGCTTTCTTTCTAAGTCTGTTCACACTGTGGTAATAAAAAAAGTACTTAGTGCTTGAAAAACAGTGTGCAGAGTGCTCTTGTATGGCGCTAGCCTTCTCGATTTGAAGCAGTCGTTTCAAAAGTATTTCCCCTGTGAGTGTTTAAGGGTGCTATTGTTATCACTGATGCATCAAAGTCAAAGTACAGTTTGCAGTTTACCACTATGGTAGTCGGTTCATGTAGAAAATTTTTTAGAAGAGCTGTCATGTAAGTTTTCCGTCAGCAAAAGTTACGTAGGAATGACATGTTTATAAATGATCCAGGAAGCAGACAGTAAATATAAAAAAGTACATTTACTGACATGAAACTACAATGAGATGGATGATAAAGTAGTATTTACGTTTAAATCCTAAAGTAAAGTTTTTAGCTATTTCATTGGAATAAATGTCCTTCGGTGTAGGTGCGCGTAAAAGCACAAATAATTGATATAAAAGTTTTATATAATCAGAGCTCTTAAACATTGAAACACCTAGCTAAAATCTATTTAAACACATCACGTGGACATTTTTGCTCGTTCCATTCATGTGCCAGAAAATAACTACTGGTTGTGATTTGTTGCAGCTGTTTTCTCATTAAAACAAGTAAAGATAGGAACTCACACAGACACGTTGTGGAGTAAAACCTAAAAGTGCTAAACGCTGGCAACACCTTTCTCTTCCTGTGCGCATATTCACACACATAGCTAATGTCTCGCAACTGTGCATCTACTACCTACCACAAACCAAAAAATACCACACAGACTGACAGTTTGTAAATGCTACAAACTGGAAAATAATGTTTAAAAAAAAAGCCTCAATGAATATGTGCACATTTTTACATAGCTAGCAGCGGGGAAAACACAGAAAACCCCAAGCTTCATCTGAGTTCTCCTTAAACCCGGGGCAACTCTCGCAAAGCTGGAAAAAGCGTCTTATATGCCACTTCTGTTTCATTAGTTGCAGGATTGTGCGAGGGATATGATTTCCTCCTGGATATCTGTAACGCAAACAAATATTTTTCATGAATTGTTAAAATATTCAGGGAGGTGGGAATTTGTGAGGAGCCATTAAATTTCTCCTGGGTGTTGTATGAGTTAAGGAAAGTAGTCCCATTTGACTGTGTTTTTCTCATTCAAAGAGCGCCTGAGAGCACAAACGCCCCCTCCCTTTTTACACCTCAACCAATCAGCCATAAATGATGTTTCCTCTTTGAAATGGGAAGTGGAGCTGAAGTGGTGACTACAGGGCTGACTGACTCATCAGCATATCTTGTAATTACAGGAAATACTACAACTGTACTTGTGCAAATAAATCTTTTTTTATGAATATATAGGGGAACATAATGTGCATCTCTATTAAGTGACTATCATGTCATATCATCTGAAGAAAGGATTAGAGCCTTACAGAAATGTCATCTAATAAAATAATGGTATCATTGCCAAATAATGAGCTGTAATGAAAATGTTATCTTTATGTATAATTAAAGTGGCGAATCAGTTTCCTTTTCTTCACATTGCGCCGAAAAAATAGTGGAACAGAATCATATAAGTGACTGTTTGGGAACAAAAGCTGTTGTAAGTGTGTACTCTATTATTGCGCAAGGCTAAATGTGCATTGACACCTGAAGACTTGTGTTGGTTATTGTATTCACAAGAGCCACAAGAGAAACACACCAGTGAGTGATACGTGTTGTCTCACAGCTGTTGTTCGTTTTAAAGGTGTTACATGAGGTTTGGGTCAGGGTTCTATGCACGCCACTTCAGGTCTTGCACAACAATGTGTACCCGGTGTCCAAAAAGAAACAGTTATTTTCATGTTTAAACAAAAACGGGGCTACCACTGTTCGCTAGCAAAAATGCTAGCAAACTACTGTTCGCACATGGTCTGAATGTTAGCTTGCAGACAGATTCAACACTACTAAAATATTTTTTGGATTGTCACCTCACTGACTTGTTGTGGATGTGTGTCTGTTTTGGGGTTTAAAAGTCGTAGCGAGGTCAGATGGCAAAGATCCTCGAGGTCGACACAGACACAAATAACCAGTCAAAATCTGTAATTTATGTCACCTTTTGCGCAATGTAGTTCTTTTACCAACCAGCAATCTGTTTAATAAATCCAAAAGCAGATCTAAGTATGAAATACAGCTCTGTGAAAGGCTTGAGTCACCCCTCATTTCTTTGGGCTTTACTCGGAAAATGGGACATGGATAAAGCGATTTACTGACACGTGCAAACATACATGGGAATATAGAACAGAAGGCAAAAGCTGAATTTGTACACTTTAGAGCAATTTTTGGTTTGACTAACTTTATTCCTCAACACAGCATGAACTATTGGTTTCTTAATATTTCTTGAAGTATTCTTCAGGAATAGTTCTCCAGGCTTCTCAAAGGAATCCCAAAGATGGTTTTTTGGATGTTGGCTACTTTTTGTTTCATCCTTTGTCAGGGTGCTTTAATAATGTCGAAGTCTGGGGAGATCAATCAATGACTGATAGTGTTTCATTGTATGTTTTTCTATTTAGGTATGCTTTAGTGTGTTTGGGATTGCCATACTTAATGCATGTTGGATCAAAATACCTTTCTGCATTCATAATTTCATTACATAATCAAATGTGAAAACATCTCCAACACCACTGACTGAAATGCAGCCATAAAACTGTGGTTTACAGCTGGCTGTAGATGCTCACTATAGTACCTATTCCGTGATCTCTGTTTTCAGATGCTTTTAATCTGCTTCAGGTAATTTTTTTTAAGGACACACGACACACCATGCCAGGATATGCCTGGCTTGTAGTTAATATCTCTTTGAGAATCACCTTGCTGGTGCAAAATTAGAATTTTATGTCTGTCAAACTGTGTTACCTTTGGCCTTTTTGGAGATTTTTACTTTGTTAGAAGTAACAAAGTGCCTAAAGATTAAAAAAATTACAAATTGATTCTAAGTTGTTTGTCACATGTAGACACAACAATGGTTCGTGCTGTGAGTTTGGTGCCTTTTATATGCTTAACCGATTCATAGATCAGAGCTAAAACATTAAACCAAAATAAAGAAAGAAAACATTCCTCTGAAAATGGACAGAGAAAGGACTGGACTAACAGTGAGTGCAGAAAGCAGCCAATTTCCAAACTTTCAGAAAGCCCGGACAACACGGTCTGGCTCCTTGGAAGCAAAATAAAAAGAAAGTAGAGGTGGTTTAAGACTTTTGCACAGTGCTGTATGAAAAACAAAACATGAAAACTGTTTGAGTGTTTATTCCTACATGCCAGACATGAAGTAATCTGACAGCAGACTTGCAAGAAGCACTGGTTGAACGTCCAGTAAATAAATATATAGTGTGTACTGCAAAGTACAACTGAGCTCTGTGTATTGATTTGTGTTTTGTCCTGTATAAGTAACAGCATAAGTAGAGCTAATGTGTTTCCCATCATGCCTTCTGTGTGAACAGTTTTGGAGCTTCATGAGATAAAACACTATTCATCTCTTTCTTTGTGCACCGGTTGAACAGGCCTTAAAAGAATGTTGCTGAAGTATGTTTTAACTCTTGTCCATAGTGTGTAATGAATTATAGCATGTTGCTAAGATGCATGCAAATCTTGATTGGGTTTTTTTCCTTTTTGTTTCCTCAGTCCAGCTTCACTCTCCCATACACCACCAGCGCCACTCTCCAGTATCGCAGCGCCACTCGCCCATTCCACAGCGCCATTCTCCAGTCCCGCCTCCGCCGCACCACTCTCCTATTCAGCAGCGACGCTCTCCGGTGCTGCAGCGCCTCTCCCCGGACATGCACCGCCGCTCACCCCTGCTGGACGTGAACGATGGACCAGCCTCTTACTCCTGCCGACCACCCAGCCAGCACCTACGAGCCAGCTTTCAGGGTCGTCGTAGTTACTCAGAGGTTGCCGATCCCTCAGCTTACCAGTGCCCGCCCCGCTTCTCTCTGGACCCAGTTTCCACCCTGCCGAAACCTCGGCCCTACGTTGAGAGCTACGCAAAACAGCAGTCCCAACACATAGGTTCTCCCCACAGTAGACTGCAGCACAGAGGGTCCCCATCTCCCCATCAAGGTGGCGGAGGGGGAGACGGAGGCCATGACGAGAGCTCCATGCGCCACTCCAGAGAGATGCCATTTCCACTGTCAGAGGTGGCCCACCTTCACTTTGAGCCCCCTCCTCCTTCCACACCAGCCCCTCAACCACCACAATCCTCAGAGGATGAGGAAGAGTGGACCTGTCCGCATCCCATCAGCCCTCCGAGGACACTGGGCGTGCTCTCTGCTGCAGTGCCCAGCGGTGTCATGAGGGGCCCAGCGTCCTGCTCAGCCTTTCCCGTCCCTCAGAGGTCTAACACCCTCACCTGTCACCCGCAGCCAGGGTACATGTCAGCAGAGCATGCTCAGTCCTGGCCTTCAATCAATGTGAGTTTAAATAAAGTTTATTACATATATGTAAACCATAAACATTCAACCTGATGCATGTTTGCGTTACTTTAAAAACATTAACTAGCACTCGGTGTCAATTTTATCAGTGCTGCAGTTGTTGCAGACCCATTTTTAAAATTTCCACTAAGGGTAGCTTGCTCATGCTTAATCATCTTAAAGTCCGTGCCATAGTTCCTTTAAATGAACATTTCAAAAAATATTGAGAAATACATTTCTCAGCTTTCTTGTGAGAGACTAGAAGTTTGATACCAATCTTATGACTTTGCATTTAATACAGAGATGGAGTTAAGATGTGCTTAGACAAACTTAGCAAAAAGGGGGAAACAGCTTACCCAGGCATGTGTGAAGTTAAACCACATGCCTAAAAACAATCCTTCAGATATGAAAATGTACATATTTTAATTATTTAACCTACACAGAAAAAAAACAAATGCACAAATCCATATTAGGATATAATAAAAAGTCATCTAATCCTTACCAGGTAAACTTGGATGAACAGTAACACATGCTATATTACACCATGTCATTATTTATCTAAAGGAAGTGGAGGCATGATGATTTAGACTTGACCTGGGCAACCTGCAGTCATGTCCTCTCCATGCTTGAGTACTCTAGATAAAAGGCCAATTGTTCAACAGCTGAAGTTTAGCTAAAATTGGATCATGCAAAAGAACAATCACAGCAGCAAACCAACAAAGGAATGGGTGAAAAAGAAAAAAATAGTGTTGCAGTGGTCGAGCCAAAATTAACTGAATTGAAATGCTGTGGACCTTAACACACAGAATGACCTTAACATGAACTTAAGACCTGCAAGACCTTAACAGAGCTGTGCATAAATAAATACTCAAAAGACTCAGTTAACTGAATCATTGTTCTTTATAAAAGTGGGGGAAAGCCCTCTGAAAATATGAAGTCATGCATAAAATAATAAGGTTTCAGGTTATACTTGGTTTGTCATATACTTCTTACATAGTTTTTCTTGAATGAATAATAACATGGAGTAATGTCACATACTGATGTTCTTCTGAAATTATTATTTAAATAATTTTAGTACCAGATTATTTTTTTATTGTTGTCCTGATAATTAGTAACTGAGCTGGTCTGCTGTTTATTCTACTTGCACTCTCAAAGCACTTTGTTACACTGTAACAGCAACTCCAGGTTCCGTACCTTGCCAGAGGATATTTTGGCATGCAGACTGGAGCAGCAAGGGATTGAACCACCAACCTTCCACTTAGTGGATGTCCCGCTCTACCCTTGAGCAACAGCCACTGAATAAATGAAACAATTTCCTCTAATATTTTCCAGGTTAGAAAGATTATTCACCAAAACAGACCAAAACAAACTGTGTTCATGTGTTGTTGGCAGAACAAGTCCTAACAACAGTTATGTCACATTTGTGTTAGAGAAGAAAGACACCCTACATTTTGGTTAATTGACATTCAATTAGACGTGTTGGTGACTGTATTTAATTTATGATAGCACAAGTCTGCTTATTTCCCCCTCTGTCCACATTTTAAGATAAACTGACTATACCGAGGCGTATTTGTGGTGTTTATAAAGCCACAAAGTCCTCAGATGGAGAAGGCTGAAGAGAATAGATGAGTCAGTGAAAAGTCAGACTTTTACACATGAAGCCGCAGTTCTTTTCCGATTTCCTACTGACAATCTTGGTTTTCTTTAACCATGATGATGCACGTTCCTTAACCTTTAAAGGGAATCCACTGATTTCCCCCCCGACTACAGAGTGTTTACAGTTCCACGTTTGTATTATTGCATTTTCAGTGGGACAAAAATATAAAAAATTACCTCAAACTATGTCACATGAGTCAGTGTTGGCTAGGTGTGAAGATGAAACTACTTCCTTTTTGAGGGTAAAGGACAAAGAGTACGCTCTATCTAAAGTATAGATGTAACCAGTGTAACGTCACTCATTGTTTTATGAAATCCAGTTCTAAGTCATCATGAGTAAACTGTGGATCTGACTAAACAGCACTTGAAACCAGCAACGGAGACCATAACTTATAGGTTGTTTTTCATAGACTTCTATGAAATCACACTTCTTATTTGAAAAAAAAAATATCACAGGAGTCACCCCCTGCTGGACATAAAAAGGACTACACTTCCACATTTGCAAGTATTTGCCTGTTTTTCGACATCCATCTTCTCGACAGTTTATGGGATGTTGGCTACAGAAGCTCCTTTTAACGTAGCTCACCTAAACTGTGGCTCATCACTGGATTGCAGTGGGTTCACTGGGTACTTTTGACAAGCAGAGAGAGAATGGGCTTAGAAACACACCACATATGATCTGAAAGCTCTAAATATAAAGGGGAGCTCTTATGCTAATATTTTTAATTCTTGGACTCTACTAGTGTAGCATGACTCACAATTTTACAAAAAATCTCATACCAGCTTTGGTGTAGTCACTCAGTTCATCCACTTCCTGAAACAAGCTGTTGTAACTGCCTTCCCCCTGCCCTTTCAGGCAAGCTTGCACAGCAGGTAGGTGGAACTATTGTGCTCGCAGCCTGAGCTAAGGATATCCCTTCTCTTCAAAATCATAATCAGCCAATAATAGCACTGAGAGCAGACTAAAGTCTGAGCTTTAGGCGTATTAGGATTAATTGTAAATCTGCTGGCCTCATTATTTGAAATATAATATCAGTATTCACTGCTGTAGCAGTGTATATATACAGTCCCAGGTACTACAGCCTCAGATGAGCAACTATGTCATTATTTATTTCTACATACAAAAGTAGTATGTTGAAAACTAAGTACACGCTTACTGTTTCCATATTACATAGAATTAAGAGGCTAATCAAGTAATCAAATACAGGTATTTAATTGATCGTTAGCAAGTCATACAGCAGCTTTAACGTCAAGCAATCGCTCTGTGTATGACTTTTTCAGTTTCTCACATCATTGTGGAGGAATTTTGGTCCCCGGTGAATTCTTTATTATGTGGTAATATGCAAAACCTTAGTACTGAAAGAGGGCGTACTTCAGTACTTTCTTTTTCGTATGAGTGCATCAGAGAAAAAACTCATAGCAGGTCCTCTTTAGCGTTAAATCATGAGGATCACGATGTACTTAAGCAACAAAATCAACAAAAAAAGAAAATTGAAGCTGGTACTGATGTTAAGTCGCCCTTATTAAGAAAGCAAATACACATATTTCTCACAATTGTGAACTATTTTTTCTAATATATTAAATCCACCTGGGTTTACTACAAGGTTGTCTCTTTTTAAAAACCTTTTGTGTAAGCCTGAATTGATCGCTTACCCTGCAATGATGAAACTGTGAATCTGCCTCCCACAGACTTACTAATACTATCCTGTGAAGTGAGTACGCTGAGGACTGCATGTGATTTGACCTGATAGTGACTACGTGTGTGTGTGTGTGTGTGTGTGTGTGTGTGTGTGTGTGTGTGTGTGTGTGTGTGTGTGTGTGTGTGTGTTTTGCAGCTCTGGATGGAGACCGAAGAGAGTGACATGAGGAGCTGCCCTCTCTGCCAGCTGATATTCCCGGTCGGTTACCCTGACGATGCCCTCATCAAGCACATCGACTCCCACCTGGAGAATAGCAAGATATGATTGTCATGGCAACCAGCCCGCGCACATCTGCGCTCTCTTCTTATAGATTATGTAAGAGATTAGCAGACCTGGCTAGAGAGGAAGTCAAATGTACACAAACAAGCCATCCATTTAGGGTGTGAACCAGTTAGCTGCTGTATGTGTGACGCTATAGGTAGAGATGCAAAGTGGCGCAGAGGTTTATTTTATTTTGGAGGAATTTAAAAATAAGTCTACATGCAGAGTCCCTTACTGATTGCCCTTAAGACAGATCTGCCTGTATAATCACTGGCTCTGGTTGCTGCTATTTGTTTAAAAGTCTTGTTGTGCAGTGTTCAGGCAATTTAGGGTATTGTGTTGTCTTTTTTTAAATTATTATTATTATTCTTTTTTCTTTTTCCGCTAAAGTGTGGATTTGATTTAGCAAAGTAAATTGTGAGAGGCACACTGGCAGGTTCAGGGGCTCTGCATGCCAAAATGTTTGTCCAGCAGTAAAAGTTCAGGGAGCTATGGTGCAACTATTCTCACCACTTAGCTTTAAATATTCCTGCTTGGAAATTTTCTATCTCGCACAGACACACACATATACACACAGACGCGCACTGCAGTTTATTTTACAGAGGACCCTGCGCAGTAAGTGCCAAGGACAATGCCCTGGTAGAAGCTGGTCTAATGAGATGATCAGAGGGCCATACGAAAGCATGCGGGGAAAGTCGTTTTAAGTTTCTGACACCGAAGGAAGGAAATGCCAGTTTCACTTCTCTGAAACAAGGAAGTATGGCAGTTAAGAAAGTATAAAACATTCCAGTCTTTCATTTCATCTGCTGAGAAAAAAACTGACAAACTGGAGAACATGAATCAGAAAGGATGTCTGAGTGAGCCAGAAAGCTCCAAATTTTGTGTTTTGATATTGCCCTGCAGGGCGGGGCACCGATGAAGGTACTTTAAGAGGAGGGAAATTTTAGTCAGTATATACCTTTTATGCTTGCAGCCTGTTCAAATCGTATATTAGCCCTTTCAGTTAGCATAGTCTATACAATGTATCAGTTTTCAGTCCCTATATATATTTTCAATATGTAATTTACTATTTATATTGTCTATCTGTAAGGCAAAAAATATGAAGTTATATTTTTGCAAATGTCAACGCACCACATGTCTCATGCTGGTGAAAAAGAATCTTTCCCATGTGCTTACATGCTGCTACATACAGCAGACTCAAAGCTCAAAATCCCACCGAATGGGATACTTTCTGTACAAAGAATATCAACTGGGATTCTTCTCAGTCTTCCTCGAGATCTGACCTTCGTAAAAGATTGATGTCACGACTGCCCAGACCGCCCAACAAAAAACTAAAACACACAGCTGGTTGCATGAGATCAAGACATCTGACCTGCTTTGAAGAAAAAGTGGCAGGCTTTTTAGTGTACTATTTTTACTGTCTCAGAGATCTGACATCAAAAACACCATCGCCAATCAGCAAAGTTATCTCTCCAGGGTTTAAGCAAAGACGAGACTCTTCTTTTGATACATGTGTTTAATTTTTACCACAAGGGAACTCAAGATCTCTTTGTGGGACCTGAACTTTTTGAACACAAAAAGTGAAAACAAAAACAAAAAAACACAGTTACACTGATGTCAGCTAATCCGAGGCTTTCAGTTACATGTGCAGTTTCTAACATTTGGGGATGTCCCTACAAAGCCAACCATGCATCTCAACCGGTTTGAAGTTACTGAAGAGAGGAACGCAGCAGATTAGAGCACACAGGGCAGTGACTGTGACCGCAGGATGATGATGGACGTGTACCATAATGTGACGCACTCTTGAGCAAATCACTGAATCACTGCAAACTCTGGATGCTTTGAGTTTCCTGTGAATGTTTAGAGGAAAGAGTTTTCCAAATGGATCAAAGAAGTACCAGTTTAAAGGATGACTCTGGTTTATTACCACCTGCCTCTTAATTTATCAGGTTTTAACATTTATTATTGGTTCTGATGACCCTGCAATCATCTGCTTCACTGCTGAAAATTCAAAAAATCTTACTAATCAATCAAGCTCTCTCAGTTTTCTCAATAATTTGAACACTGGCATTTTTTAAATGTTGCATGCAATAAGCTGACTTCAATTGATTACTGAAATTTATTTTTAAAACGTTAGCGAAGGACTCAAAAGTAAAGTTCTTAGGCATTAGCAAGCTAGTTAACTTATTAGCATACCACCAGGTTTAAATTTTAACAGATGTGTTTGCACTGCTGAGTTCTGCAAAGTTCATATTCTAACTGAAGAGGTTAAATCAAAGGTACTTGCTGGTAGTCACTCGGTGAAATTGGTTGCAAAACGGTATATAAGGCGCTACACCAAAAGCCTCCTCGTGATTGTCTTGGAGTGCAGGAGATTGCCGTCTTCGTCTACTTTGGATGGAAGACACAGACTTGTCTGTAAAGCTTTGCCAACTACTTGGTAATTGGTAGCAGAACTGAAAACTGCAATGCAAAACAGAGAATCAGGCTGTTTGCCTTCAAAGTAAAATTTGCGTCATTTGAAACGTGTCGGTTTCAGTGGTAAAGTACAGCTTTTACTTTGAAGGCAAACGTTCTCCGTTTCTGTTTTGTGTCGCACTTTTTCAAGTTTCGTTACTGCTAAGTGGTTAGTTAGAGAAGTTGGCATCCTCCAGTGACCACAGCAGTATATTAGTGACCAAAGCAATCACAGGGAGGTTTTTGTTGAAAAACCCTCTTTGTGATCGACTTCCACTGACAACAGCAAGCAACGTCCTGCATACACTCGCTAATCGATCTGGGGATGTAAATGTTTTAGTTAGTGACTCTAATCTGCCGGTCACTGTGCTGATAAACGTCTTCAGCACTGTAAAATTAGAAATTTGATCCAAAACAATCACATCTTTCAAATCCAAATGAAGTGGATCTGGTGCCTAAGCCTCACCAACAAGCGAGCAAACCTTAAAAACTGCACCAGATGAGACTCAAACACATCTACCAGCACACCTTACTTTTGCATCGGGTGACTCATGATGCTTTTTTTTGCTGTTTTAAAGTGGAAATTATAACTCAGAAAAAGTCACCATCCACTGCTACAGACTTAAAATGCTTAAGTGTTTTAAATGTAGTGCTGAAGATTTTTATTTATTGATTATTATTATTATTGGCATTGCAAGAGAGCAGAGCAAGGTTAGAAAGTCATTATGATAACAGTCACTCAGCATTATCACACCTTTTTCAAAATGTATTTAAAGAAAGAAAGCATGCATATAGTACACATCTGGAATCTCCAACGAGCGGCAACACAAGCTGTCGTCTGAGCTCATCTTGATTGTCTAAAAGCTTGTCGTAAACAGGAATCTGTTACACTTTAACCTTACCTTCCATTTGACGTGAGTGTGTTACAAGCTGTGGTTCTGTAACTTTGTTACTTTTGAATTTTCTTGATCTAAAACTGAATGTAAAAAAAACCTGTCTGATTTACTTTAAATGCTCTGTGTTGTTGTGTCGTTTGCATGAGGTGTTAACAGGGGTCTTTCAGCGACGAGGTCATTGTCATCTTGTAGTTCAAATGCATTCCATGGATGATTCATTTTCTTTCTTTTCTTTTTAAAATAGGAGCAAGGTGGGGGGGAGAAGAGAGCTCTATTTAACACCTCTGCTAACCAATTTCCTGGGGGAAAACCTAAAAACTATTAAGAATTTCACAAGAAAATGGTCAGGTTCAGAGAAGTTCAAAATGAGTGCATGTAGCAGATTTCCTTAATTCTTGCATAAAATTGATGACAGCTTGTGTTTCCTGCCCAGTCTGATTCTTAAGAACCGGGAGGTGATTACAAACTTATTGATGCTAAAAAAGAACTGAATTAAAATAAACCAGAATTGTCCTTTAAAACTGCATCCTGAGGTTTACAGTAACTTCAGAGCAGTTCTTGACCATTAAATCGAAGAGGGCTTTCATGGCTCCAGAGTATTCTATATACTGTCTGTACAGTTTGTAACTATATCACTCTGTGTACAATATTTAAAGCTGTGTATAGACAGAATTTTTGCAAGTGTGTAATACTAATGAAACATGTACTCTATTACTCAACAACTTCAAATTGGAGTGTCTGTAAATCAGTATATACACATAATCCTAATCAACACCACACTAAATATGAATTATATGTGAGTTACATGCCAGTACTACCCTACAACTTTACTCACTACTTACTTTTACTCACTAAGTAGCGGTACTTTCTATATTCAAGTGATATCCAAAAACACGGTTGCAGCTTTCAGAGAAAAACCTGTGTTTGTCTTAAAGTTTCGGTCCTTACAGAAACTTTTTGACACATTTTTTTCCGACTTGACTGATAATTCAGCAACGGCACGAGAATCAAAACATGCACAGCTGTTTGTCTTTGTGGAGGAAGATGATGCGACGTTGCATCATAAAGTATTTGTGCAGCAGTAGAAAACTGCAAACCAGTACAGTAGTACATGATAAACTTTAATGTAAAGGGGACCTATTATGCTTATCCTTTTTTTTTATGGGATAGTGGATGTTCATCTTTAAACGTGACCAAAGTTTCAAATAATGAGGTCTGTGTAGGTACAAGAAATCCCTTCGAGCCGAAAGCTCAGGCATTTCAGCAAGGCACCTTTAGTTTTTGAGGGGCAGCCAATCAACAGAAAGCTGCTTTAAAGTGTGCAGGACAGGATGTAATGGCATCGTTTCAGATAGAAGTCCAGTATAAAGTGAATTTTAATGAAGGGTCAATCATGCAATGTTACTCCAGTAGAGTCCAAAATAGCATAATATGTCCCCTTTTAGTTAAAACATGATTAAATCACTAAGATGTGTACTTTTTCTTACGACTGAGGACCTATGTTGGCTCAGAACCAAAGAAAATAATTTCCTGTCGTTTCAAAAACTGAGGGTTTGCTTGGCAGGTAGTTCATGTCATGTATGGGAAGATGCTGCACTGTGGTTCATGCTGTCTTGTGCTCAACCACAAACGTTTTGGCCAGCAGCAGCGGTGCAGAATGATCACACCCTGCATGAGTTCACAATGCGATGCACACGGATGTTCACACAACAACACATTCGCGCGTGTACGAGCCGCCCCGAGGCCCACCGAGTGAAGTTTAGGATCGCTGGTTCAGGGTTTTAAATGCTTAATTTCTGGTTTTTGTTTCCACCAGCTGCCATGGTTTAAAAAGTCAACGTCAAAAGCTAAAATCATAGCGCTTTCTTCTTATTTCTCGTGTTTTAACAGCAAACTGGCTCCTTTGGTTTACTCAGGAGACTAACAAAGACAGACAAAAAGATCAGCTTTGCCAGCATTAAAGATTAAATAGATTTCTTTGTCATGAAATTTCAGTCTAAATTTCTTTCAGATTTACTCAGGAGACACATAGCTAGGTCCAGCAAAGAGCTGCAGCTGAAATCAAGTCAGTTTTCTGTTCTCGTGTAGCTCCACTTGCCCATGAGTAACTATGTGAGTCAGGCTGTCTAAATGCGAAACCTTCATTGCACATGGAGACCTCGGCACTAATGAACTCTCCGCAACACTAATGAGAACTAATATTTATGTGTTTAAGTAATGTGTGGTGGAGCAACACTGCTGGCATTCAACAAGTTTAATGAACACAAAGAAAACAACCACAGAGCCACACAAAGAGACCGCTTTTCTTTCTCCATCTCAATCTCTCTGTTTGTAAATATTCCACTAAATAAACTGAAACTTGCACTGAAATGAAGTGTGATCGTGCTTCTTTATGCTCGCACCGTGATGTCATTTCCTCAGCTCCATTTCACATCCTGTTTTCGTTGACCAGTATTAATTTTAGAGCTCCAGTTGCACATTGGAGCTACAGGTGTTGTGAAGATAAACTGCATGTTTTTCTGCGATACAGAAAAACCTTCAGAGGTGCAAATACTGCTCTGGAATTTAAAACTATGATAAAATAACTGTTTTCTGTGTAAAAAGCAGTTAAAATGTAGACACAAAAGTGTAAATTATGGCTTTACATAAGAATGCAGCTAAACTAGAATAGAAATTAGTATTTAAAGCTTTAATTTCTTGCAATAGAACACAGATTTCCAACAAGTATGTAAAAGGAAGCATGAATATTTGTTTTAGAATAACGCAAACCTACTGAGCATGAAAGACCGCGTTCACCTCTTGGTGCATGTTGTGCCCGTGATGCACGCTGTAATAATTTTATATCCTTGAAACATGCAAAAGGTGCATAAACACAAACATAAGCTGTGCTGTTGTTGTGCTTGACGAGTCCTTGAGAGCAGAAATTATGCTGTTAGTTTCAGTCAGCAGAGAAGCTGTTTTTGCTACAGAGTGAGCCGAGATCATTGCGAAAATACATCGCACCTTCATCACCGTGTAAGACCTCTCTGATGTTGTGGGTACGACACGCTGCAGAGGATCAACTTAAAAAGAAATACACTGACAGAGACCTCAAACAGTTCTGTCTCTTAATGTGATGACAGCTGATAAATTGTGTTTGCTATGAGTCACTGAGATACATCTAATCGTTCTTAATTATATGTTTTAAAAGAGGATGAAGTTGAAGCAACTGATGTCCAGTCATGTAACTACAGCCTTTATAAATATTTAGGCAAATATTTTTATGTTACGGGTTTAATGTTACGGGAGGGAGGCTGAGAGCTATTTACTGATAACTGATGTCAGTTTTTCACAAATGCCAGAACAGAATTTTGTTAAGGAAACCATGAATACGTTTTTATTAACCCAGAAAATCAGTAGCAGCGACTTTTCAAGAGTTTATCTGCACGTCAGGCGTCATTACTTTAAAACAGATCAATCTGTTTACTGGAAGCGCTTCTGACGCAGAAAACGTCGACGCTTTTAAGATATGAAAACACTGGAGGTCGTTTTGTTTACTTTAAATCATAGCCTCCATCCTTCAGCCGCCAGCTCTCTTACCAAGTTTGTTTCCTACGTCTTTTGCTCTGCGCCGCTAACCTCAATGCTTAGACTACCTCAGGAAAAAGAAAAATGCACCCACCCATCCGGGCCACAAAACCACAAACTCTGTTAAACTTATGAGAATCTATATATGCAGTAGGCCTGCAGAGAGAAGTAACAGAGAAAAACCACACGAACTTTGTCAATAAGCGATGAAAAGCTGCGCTTTCTGTTCACTGATAAAAAACACAACAACTTCTCTTTGTACTTAGACGCTCTCAAACAAGAGCACACCTCAAGATAGTTTAAATACACACCGACATGCACGCATGCCTCTCATAGATCTATACATATACGCATTATAGAGAGAGACACATGATTCTTAGAAGCCTTTTCTTTTTCAATACTTTGCTGAATTTGGCTTTAGGTAAAGAGGTTAACTGTGCTGAAGCTGCTGGACCTGTGAGCAGGGTTAGACCTGAAACTCAAATTGCACTTTGACCCCATCTTCCTAACAGGGTTATATGAAAAAGAAAATGATTCAGTAGCAATAAATGAAGGCTTTGTTGGTAGTTTGATAGCTTGCGATGATCTCATACTGGCAGCTTAGGTATCCAGCGCCTTTGATGTCAGAGGTGACATTTTCTGGACTGAAAAATAAACCTGGTTTAAATTTATCTCATGTGCTCATTTCCTGCTATTTTTTTTCTGGGACTCTGCTAGTGTAGCTTTGTATGACTCACAGTTCAAAATAATTGTATCTTATACTGGACGTTGGTGAAGCCCTTCGGTCAATCCACTGTCTGAAAATCTTCTTTTAACCGGCTTCCCTGTGTAAGCACCGGGTGGTAGTACGTGGGTGGACTTCTGTGGTCAGCTAAATTATGATGATGGTGTTAGGGGTATCCATTCTCTCTGACATCACACAGATTCAAAAGAAGAAAAAGTGTCTGAAACCAAGTACAACTCTGCAGCCTCACCTTTAGACTCAGGAAAAGAATGATAGGTCACCTTTAAATGCAATCATATGGATTCTAAACCGTACAATCAAGAGAAGTGCTAAAAATATCAGGTCTGGAAAACATAAAACACAAAAGTTTTGTGTCTGCACAGCGGGCTTTTGCATACTTTTTAATAGCAGCAACACACCAGAAGATGTTGACATAATGATGCAGTATAACAGGTGCACGGGTTTTCCTACATCACACAACAAACCTGAAGGCACTCTGAACACCGGGCATTTGTTTTCAGCTGCTGGGTAGTTTTTAACACTTGCATTAGAAAGCGCTCGAGTTGTGTGGGAGTCGAAAACGCTGACAGTCACTGAGGTTTCCAATTTCCCTCACCTACTATTTTTGCATATTTGGTACAAGCCCAAAGAGGCCAAATTCTTGTAAACATTGTACTTTTACAGTAAATCCACAGTGGGTTCAGCCAGACCAGCTATGCTACACATCTGTGTTCATGTTCAAACACTGTGTATTGTGTGAATTTCAGCATTTGGGGTTTTGCACAGAAAGTGAAAACTTTTCATTTCACATTAAGAGCTTTGACTCATTGAAAGTGAGTTGACAGTAACTTTCCAAGCAAGGAAAATCCAGTGCATTTGTATCCATATGGGAAGTGTGTTACAAGTCCACTAGATGGCCACACAAACCACACAAACCACAGAGCTTTATCCTACCTCATTTTCCACCAAAGCATGGGGAAACAGTCACAGCTTGTCTTTACATGAGCTGAAAAGAAAAGCAGGAACAAACTCAGTTTACTGTCTTGAAGAGCAGTGGATGATTAGAGACACAGAGACACTGCTAGGAAAGATTTATCAAAACGCAAGAAGGTAGTTTGTGAGTTTTGTCCCATCTTCTGTTAACTTTATGGTTACACTTTCTGGATTTTAATTTTAATCAGATCATGTCTAAATTAAATATACTCTTGATTTAAAATGCAAAATTATCCACAAGTGTCAAGAAGAAAATCTTTTAGCAACAATGTCCACATGAACATGTCTTCATAGTTCTAAAATGTCCTTATTTGGTTTGTTTTTTTACTTTTACTTTTTTTGAGTTTGTCTATAATCCAGAATATCTTTGAAACAGCTGTCATGTTACAAATATATCCACACTATCTGATGCAAAAGTAGTCCCCACTGTCCAAATGTCTTTAATCAACCATAGACAGTTTACTTTCCACAAGCAGTCTCAACTTCTTTTAATTATTATTATTTTATGTGGTTATTTATTTTGCATCTGACCTTTTATATATATATATATAATACACAGGAAGGGTGGGCCCCAAAACTGACCTATATTGCAGCGCTGGGTTCTGGTTTGTAACTCTCTGATCCTCAAAGAGCATTTTGATTGACACAGTCTGTTCAGCAGTGCAGGAGTCACTGTTTCCTTGTTAACAGGAAGTATTCACGAGGCACATAAAATCACAGTTTTGGTTTTGGCTAAGAACTGAAAAAATCAATCAGCAAGAAAGTACATGAAGGTGACTGTAAAAACAGAAAAGTAGGTGTTTACAGGAAGGGTGAAGGAGAAGAACTGATAAGAGAGAAAATGTATTGCTGTATGAGCCAATTGGTTCTACACAGCTGTTTCGTAGCTGTTTCATGATTTATAGTATGTAGTGTACTGTTTTTGGTAACAGTTTTAACCTTAAAGTGGGCTTTACGCTCATTTTCCTCTTTCTGTTATTATTCTTGTACTCTAGTACGGTATCTTTGTGTGATTTATAGTTCAAAGTATATTAAACTGACTTGGTGCCCTCAGCTTTCTAAAAGTTGCTTCTCTCTTTAGGCTAACTTTCTTCTGATTGGTTGCCCCTCCCAAAGAGAGGGTTTTAACAGCAGGTGAGCGGAGCTTTGGCATTCACAGTTGTGTGCCTGTGATCAAAATCGTTCCCTGCCAAGAAAAGATAAGAAAACCTTTGTGATACTGACCATGTAGAGGACTCTGAATCCTGAGGTTTTGGCTTACTGGGATTACTCGGGGCGACCGTGGCTCAGGGGGTTGGGAAGTTGTGTCCTTGGGCAAGACACTTTACCCTACCGCCTACTGGTGTTGGCCAGAGGGGCCGATGGTGCGATATGGCAGCCTCGCTTCTGTCAGTCTGCCCCAGGGCAGCTGTGGCTACAACTGTAGCTTGCCTCCACCAGTGTGTGAATGTGAGAGAAAAGTGCTATATAAATGCAATCCATCATTACTGTACACACACACTGATATTATTTGACTCTCTGGCCATTTCTTATATAAGTACCCACAACTGTAAGTCTATATATAGGAAACAAGGCAGAAAGGCAGTTTCTTATCTGTCACTGTGTGTAAAAGGCATTTTCTTACAATCAGCTGAATTCAGTTTTATTAATATGGTTAATATAGTAACCATGTCACAACATCAGTCACTGCAGTGCACTTTGTATCGTAAGGTAAGATAATACAATAATGCAGAGAAAACCCCAACAATCAAACAACACCTGGCACTTGGCAACAGTGGGAAGGAAAAACTCACTTTTAACAGGAAGAACGGTCCAGGCAGGTTCAGGAGCATTTGCCACGACTGAATGGGGTCAGTGCAGGAAGATGGGACAAAAGACACGCTGTGGAAGAGAGCCAGAGAAAGCCTTGTATGTACTGTTATAAGGAAACCTGATGAAATGTTTCTCACACTGAAATCATTACATCCAGATGAACAGAATCAGCTTTTTGGGAACTAATGATTAAAATGCAGAGTGGTGTATAAACATAGTGAGTGAAAAAAGTAAGTGCACTCAGTGCATCATGGGAAAGCCTCCAGCAGCCCAGACCTACTGTAGCATAACTAAGGAAGGATTCAGGGTCACCTGATCCAACCTTAACTATATGCATTATCAAAAAGGAAAGTTTTCAGTCTGATTGTAACAGTGGAGAGAATATCTGTCTCCTGAATCCAAACTGGAATATGCTTCCACAATTTGGATTTTGAATATGAGCAAACCTTACAAATACTCTCTGAGCCAATGCAATATGACTGCTACCACTCCATAGATCTTTGTGGCATTTGCCTCTCAGTGACTGAGATGTATTCAGTGATACAGCTGATCAGACACAGATTTACCACCTGCTATTCAAGAGGCAATAATGCGCTTGTGTTCCACATGCCCCCAGTGGCAACATGTTCATTATACCGGCTGGCAGGGAGCCCAGGACAAAGATCGAAACCCTCCGTGCTGTGGCCGAGTGAGTAAACACACGAGCCAAGACATCGACACGGTCCAATGACACGCAAACATACATACAGAATATTAATGCAGGGACGAGGACACATCCACATATTTGCATCCCAGCACTCATGCTTACACACTCCAACACTCCAGCACACATAATATGCACGGGTAGAGGCACAGCTAGTGCCGGCGTGAAGCAGTGAACTGCATTTGAACCGCTGACCTCTGTAACTCACCCATATTGATGGCAGGCAGCGCACTCGCTCACAACACAGCGCTTCAGCAAGCATAGCATGGCTCCAGGGACTCTAGGCGTCAATGGGGGGAGGGAAGAGGGAAGCATGGATGGATGGATGAATGGCGGAGTTCACAGACAAGTCAAACACATTGCCAGTCAAGTTTATTTGTCAAGGTGTTATGGTGGAATAACAAAGAGAAAGATAGAAGAGGGGAGAGTGAAATATGTTATCCCCAGTAGGAAGGTTTAATGAATGGTGCTAAAGAGATAAAGAGGAGGAGAGTCTTTTTCACTAACTGTCCTACACTGGCCTTAGAGACAGTGAGGGTGTAAATTAAAGGAAAAGCCAAATACTATTCCCTTTGTGAGCACTGTGAGCATGTTTGTATTCAATTGCACAAATTGAGTTTATTCTGACATAAAGGCTGCAGCAAAAGTAGTGCTTCCATGGTCTCTTTGTGCACTTATGTCACAATATGACATGAACTGTGGATGAATGGAAAGTACTTTCCTTGTCATGCACAAGCATTCAATAAAATCCCATGCTTTAAGAACACAACTGAGGAGGAGGATTTATCCTGTACTTTCTTTTTTCTTTTCCAAATTGTCGGTTTCCCACCTCGAAGGATCTCTGTAATACGAAATGATCCCCAAACAAAAAACCAACCTCTTTAAATTTCAGCAGGCTTGTCTACATGCCACTGGTTATACAATCTACTATATTAAGCATTAATAAAACATTGCTTGTTCATGTTGCATTTGCAGGTAAACATTATATAGAACACATACAGAAATTCTGTTGAGGATAAGACTTTGACCAGTCATGTGACCTATCCTGGAGCACAGATTGGTGCTGCTACAAACCTTTGGGGTGACAAAGAGGTGAGCCACGGTCTCCATAAATTATTCACGTTATGTTTATAATTTTGCATTCACAACGGCCTGTTAAGCCAGGGACTTCCTCTACCCTGCTGTGTGATACACTGAGCTTCGTGCAATATCTTAATATAGTGCATATATGAATGCATGTTCTTATCAATGACACATTATAAGTAATGGATGTTAGAGGATATTTGTGGTCAGTATCAGAATGAATGTATCCCACACAGTACTAGCTTTTACTCTCAGCACCACCTTCTGCTTTAATATTTGATCAAGAACAGGCAGCTCTCCATCAGGGTATCTGCCCAGGTGTCTGGTACATAGTACAGCTAAGTTCATCTTTGTCCCACTAACACAGAAAAAAATAGCCTTTTAAATCCACACTGCACTCAAATCACTCCAAGAAAAAAGAAAGGGGTAAAAAGGAACTAATTATAATGTTTGAAAAATGTTTCCATCTTCTTGTTCTCTTAATGTAAAAAACAGGAAAAACCGATATGTGTGAGTCTACTACTACTACGCCCCATGACTTCAGAGAAAAGAGGAAGTGTGTGCACATCCAGGAAAAATTTCTTTTGACAAATGCCTGAGGAAGATCCTACAAATCAAAAAATCTCTTTTGTGTAAATGATTTAAGAATTGAATTATTACTTGGAGCTCAATGTGTGCAGACCTTTCCCCTTTTCACAATATCAAGTGACACAATCAGCCCCATCAGGACGTCTATTTTTATGCAGTCAAAAGACACTGGTGATGACGATGATGTGAAGAAAAAGCCATGGTGTTGGATTCTTATTGATAAAAGAGATAATTAAACTGCATACGTTTTTAAGTGTTGTTTTTCTGCATGGACTGCTGCCATGAATCTCTCCGGACATTACTCAAAGAAACTGTGTGAGAACGCAAATGTCTTAATCAGGTGGACTGGCCACTGAACAGTTTTTAATCTTTCATATCACCAGTACAAAATCTATGTAATGTGTGCCCATACATAAAAACGGCAGCTTAATACCCTGTAAATTCACACCAGTTCAGAGGGCATCACATATGTTCTATGTCCTGCACAACCTCCACAGGCAGCACCCTCACCTAGTCTGAAGCACCGCCATCTTCCGCTAGGTGCTACCTGTAAAAATTGACAACTCGGGACAGTATTCCAACATTATCCACAGGTCATGTGTTAAAACAACTTTAGCATAAAAGAAATTATCAAAACAAGTACAGTGGATATAAGCATCGTCTTCCAGACTCACCTTTGGCATATCTTCATTAGTGAGGCTTATCACCGGGGTCATGTTTTTTCTCAGTTCACCCCAAAGGTGTTAGTGGGAGTTAAGGTCAGGACTCGGTGCAGATCAGTCAAGTTCCCTTAACATCAGCAGAACCACTTGCTGTACATGGGGCAACATTATGTTGACAGGTCAACTGCTACTACTGTGTTGAAAAGCATTCAGGTTTCTGCTAATTGAATCTAAGAGGCCTAAAAATAGCCCCAAACCCAAAGTAAGCAAAAGGAACCCCTATCATCTACACACTTTTTGCCATGTAGTGTATTAAAAGCATGAAAATGAGCTGAATTAAAGTATTGCACACATTTAATATAATAGATTGTGTAGGCTGTTCCATTTTGTTCCAGTTTACTTTATTCTTCTGCCTACACTGTTAGCTAAATGTGCCAAGTTTCCAAAAGCAGAAGCTTAACTAGGAGAGTAAAGCATCACAGTATAGTCTGAATATGCTATTTAAATGTCTTTTTTTCCATGCTGTAAAGCCTTTAATGATTGTTTAATGAAACCCAAAGAAATGAAAGCTACTCCGACTGAAGCAACGAGACTTTCTCTGCTATTTCAACATTCCAAGTAATCTTTGAGGCAAACAAATGGAGGCAGGTGCTTGAGAATCTGCCAAATCAACCATATGGTCCCTAAGGTGGAAGCAAAAAGAGTTGGTGCACAGTAGCTCTCATTTCCTTTCCACACTGAAATGTTCAGCTCAGCAGAGTACATTCAAGCTGTGGGTTCTGGTAACAAATGTGACAAAGGTGTTGTAGCCCGGAGCAGCCCACTTGACCTCGACTGCTTTGGGTGAGAACGTAGATGTCTTCTTCGAAAAGTGTTGATCCCATTTCAACACTTGTAGCTTTATTGTCAGTTACAATATGGAGTTGAGCATCACTGGTGAAGAGTGAGGCTGCACTGGTCTCCATGCAAGATGGAGGTATGTCTGTCTGCAAACATATCAAGCGAGTGATTGGTGGGCATATTGCTCGACTCGGGGAGTTTTCATCATTAGCCTGCACTGCATGGCAAACGGGTGGCGTGGCCCCTTTTTTTTTCTTTTCAGGCGGCAGTATCACAGCTCTGATCTGTCACCCTTCGCTTGCCTTAATGTGTGAAAGCAAGACGTGTTGCGCCTATTAGCACTTCTTGGCAAGCCTGGCATGCTGATCCCTCATCCCCGGGGAGCCTGGCAATATGGTGCCGCATGGTGACCGCCCGCCAGCCCTGGCTCCCGCTGTCACAACACATCACACATCCCCAGCAACCACCGCCACCACCTCCTCTTCCGCCACACCTCCATCACTGCGGCTGAATGAGTGACAGGACCGCCCAACAGCCAGAGCCAAGGGTCCTCTGGGTGGGATATATACAAAAAACTTTTAGAGTCAGGGGACAGCTCAAGTGGTCTATTTTTTAATTAACAAGAAAAACTGTGTTTGGTTCAGTGGAGGGCTCATATGAGATCCCACATGCGAGAATATCATGCTCATAGTCTACACTTGATACGTGTTACCAGTGGATAAGATTAAAGAGCCAATAGTGAGGCGTGTTTTTGCTTTCACCGGTCATTATGAAGTAAATGTTGGCTGACTGCCTATAAGCCTCGCTTACACTGTAAGCCACTGGAGAAAATTAAGGCTAAAATGTACAACAAACATCTGTTTTCCCCAGTAGCTTTCACCAGATAGCTGATATTGTTGACCCAATGGAGAGGGTCCTGGGACTAAACAGGATTAGGTGAGTATATATTAACAATCAGGTTGTGGGGTGGAGAGTTTGATGATTTTTGTCATTTAACTTGGCAGATTTACCCGTCCTTTGCCTCCTTGACAAATCAACTTACTAAATCATTACTAAAGCCAGTAATTGAGGCCTCCTTCATTTTTTTGTGTTGACCTAAATAGTGGTGGAGATTCTCAGAGTAGACCTGGTATTGTACGGGTAATGTTTCTGAACTAGCATGAAGTTCCAGAGGCCACAACAGGCAAAGACGCCAAGTACATTATTGGTTCCATTTCAGTGCAGTTTCATCAACACTGCTAACAAAATGCATCATGATCCTCTTTTAGTATATGTCATCAACATCTGTTTGTTGCTTAGAAGGTTGAAAGGTATTCAGATGGATGGCTGGATTGATAGATTTGATTGTTTTATATATCATCCATCCATCAGGTCACAGCGGCAGTAATCTAAGCAGAGAAGCCCCTATTTGCCTCTCTCCTGCCCCTTCTAGGAGTTCCCAAGCCATTTAAGGGATGTAGTTTCTGCAGTGTTTCCTGGGTCTGCCCCAGGTTCTCTTCCTCCTGGAAGGACATGTCCAAACCACATCAAATGGCTCTTTTCAATGAATCTCTCCCAAATCCCAGAGCTCCTCAACTTTAAGGGCGGGTTAAGGTTAGGGGAGTTTCCAGAAACCTTTCAGAGGAAATTTATATCTCCTTCTCATTCTTTTTTAAACACCCAGAGCCATGACCATGGGTGACGATAGGTGTTTTTATCCAGTTTAAGCAAAAATAACCCCAAATAGTTGATTTGGTATTCTTGCTCATGAGTGCGTGCACGAATGGTAGTCACTGGTATAGTGACAAGCTGGGAAATCTAAATTTAAAAGTTTAAATGCACCATTCAGTTGACATAATCTTCCCCTTCTGATCTAGTCTGACCTACAAATAAACTTTCTTAAATGGGAGGCAATAAGGGAAACATTACATTTAACCAGTGTACTGCACTGGGAGGTTAGCAGGAAATTTAGAACCTTTCATCTGAAATACTCGAAAGGAAGGGTGAGAATGAGATAGGAAAGCAAAGAGATGGAGGAAGATGGATTGTGAAAACAGCAACTGCGTGCCTAGCATGGCTGGCCCTAGTTTGGCTGATAATGTCATGAAAACCACACAGTACTAACAAAACCATTCTTATCTAATTTACAGACAGCTTTCTCATTCTAAAACAAATAAGAGTTGTCTCCAGACTGATAACCCCGCACACATATGTGACTTGTAGAGTGATTCAGACAAATGAATGACGAAAAATATGATTATCAGATTATTTAACCACCATTAAAAAGAGTCACTGCATATTTCTTTGCTCGTATGCATTGGAAATATATTTTTTGAATGGATGAAGCTATTCTGAACTGAACAGTTAGCTGTGAGGTTTGTCGTAGGATGGTGGAAAAACAGCACATTTGGAGAAACAGAAACAAAAACTGCCAAATGGGAAAGACAGGGCCACTGCCCCATTAATGACTCGCACTCTAAGTAATCATTTCCATTCTGTATTCATGACACAGAGGATGACAAAGCGGGCTGCAGCTCGGCTCTTCTGCCTGGATGTGGACCCGATAATGAGTGGTCGTCTCTGTCTTAGTTAGTGAAGCTTTGAGTCATGAGGCTTCCACTGACTAACTCTGAGCAAAGCAGACCACAAGTATATCAGCATGCAAGTGCATGTGGGGATCCACCCACAATGTTTTTGTGGTTAAGTAGAAAACTTACAGTAAGAGGAAATGAGTCTGTATATAATTTTCATCAAAGGAAATTGAATATTCTTTAATTTTACATGTTCAATTTGGAATAATCCAACTTATTCTCAAATAAGGGATGTCAGTTTGTGTTTGTCCCCAGTTGGGAATATATTTGTGGAAGATAAAAAGAGACACTAAGAGCCTTATCTGACTATAAAAAAAATCTCAACACTGATAGTTCAGTTACTCTGATGGGAGATTTTACTTGTTAGCAAACTCTGATTAACTCAGACTCATATCAGTGATGAGCTGCTGCAGGTTCAGCTTTTTCAGATTTAAGTGCCACAAGATGGGATGACTCCAGTTGATAAGAGGCCCAATCGAGTCGCTACACCCATTTACCAATACTAATATTGGTGACACACGTGATCGCCTTATTTACGGCACAGGCTCAATCTATAAAATCTTATCAAGGTGAAATCTGAGGTCTGCATCTGCTAAAGCTTTTTAAACATTTTCACATTCACACAGTCTCAGCCACAAAGCCATGTGTTTACTGTGTACGCCACGTACACAGTAAACACATGGCACGCCACGTTTTGCACACAGTCATGCAACCAAAAAGGCCATATTAATGGAAGGGCTTCTTACACAGCGTGACAAGTGAAGCATATCCTACCTGCATGTTGCAACCACCAATCTGCCCCTATACCCACCATATATGTGCTACTGTAAGAGGTAATGCTGCAGGTTATAGCGACAGACTGCTGTTGCGAAATTACGACTTGCCACGAGTGTAACACCTGCGAGGTGCCTACCGTACACAGCTATCACTGCTGATCCTCTCTTCCACCACGACGGCGCCCACTGGGCATCCTTTGGCGCTGTGATGCATCGTACCCCGAGCACCAGAGACGGACAGGTTCTGACCCGAAATTAAATAAAAAGTTCCAAGTGCCCGAGGCGATGCCTGGACAGTAAAGGATATTTAATCGTGGTGCTGAAGGCAGGGTGGCGGATGGGGAAGGGTGTAGCAAAGGGGTTCGCCTGCTGATCTCTAGCAGCTCCACGCCTGGCTGGCCATGCTCACATTAACAGTGACAGGACAAAGAGGTGACACATCTTGGCCTGCAGGGGCCAAGATATATGAACACATCCATCCACGTGGCATTTACTCAGATTCATATATGCATACATGCGGTTGGCATGAAAGGTTGAAAAATCTATCATTTAATATTAATATTCAACATTAGATAAAGAAAAAGGGAAAACTTTATGTGCTGTGCAAGGTCTTAAGATCCCACTTTTTAAAAAGTTGCATTCAAGAGACGTCAAACAGCCGTATTTACACTTGAGCAGTCTTTAAGCACAAGCATCCATAGCATAGGTCTCATATGATATACAGAGGACTATATCATGGTTGGGATGACATATGAGAGGTGGCAGAAAGCGTTACCAAATCACACTGAACTTTGTATGCTTTGGACAGCTTCAACAAGCAGGGGGCACTCAGCGGTCACAGAGGGCACGGCTCCGGTCAGTGGGGGCTGGCACAGCATCGGGAGGAGGGTGCTGGGCAGGGGGGATAGAGAAAGGGAGGAGGGGGATGATGGTGAGGGGAAGGGAGGGCTGGGGCGCACAAGGCGTTGCGGTGTCACCGTAATGTCAGCCCGTGTCAAGTGGAATCACTGTTAGCTCTAATTTTCTGAGCAATTAGAGAGCTTATATTGAGAATGGTTGCCAGCTGACAAACAGGGAGACTGGCTGAAGGAGTTCCTCATAGCTACGCTGGACAGGCGCACACACAGACACACACCAAGCAACAGCCAGCAGTCAACACCTCCCTAGCATCTCCTATTTTTTCATCATCTGGTTGAGTTGGTTTATCCTCCTTTGACATCAGCCTGTTTTCAAAGAAGCATATTATTTATTAAGATTTTTAAGTTCCCATCTAAGCTACTAACTAAGAAACTAACTAAGAATGAAATCATAAACATGATACTGGAGATGAAACAGGGGATGGGCTGTGTGTGCGGTGTTTTAATGTGTGTGATAGGGGCATAATTTGGAGACACAACCTCAATTTGACGCAGTTAAAATAGGTGCATTCCTCTTAGTTGCAAAACTGGGTGAAGAGACTGACCCCACCCAGGCACCCACCGTCAACCCCACACAGCCGCGTACGGATACAATATGAACAGATCCTCAAAGACATACACATGCGCACACGTAAGCAGAACTGAAACTGGTGCAACACATCCAATCATTACAAATATTTAATAAATAATTGCATCGTTCAAATCAAAGACATGAGAGCTAAATATGGGAACACTGAAGATCATGGTAGAATTTAACCGTCTGTTTAACCTTACACTGATCAAGCTGCTGGAGGGGTGATCGTGTGCATTTATAGTTTGGATTTTGGTGCGTTTTTCTTTTTTTAAGCTAAAATAGAGTCATGGTTGGTGCATAAAACCAAACCACAGAAGAGAAAAAGGAAGAATAAAGAGAGAAGAAAAGCAAAGATGGACAGTTTGATAAGAGATAGCCAATCATCATGGTGAATTGTATGAATCTATAAATACATATATATATATGTGTGTGTGTGTGTGTGTGTGTGTGTGTGTGCGTGCGTGCGTGCGTGCGTGTGTGTGTGTGTGTGTGTGTGTGTGTGTGTGTACGTGCATCTTATGCAGGCTTGCAGCCCTGCTGTGGATTAAAGCTGATATATTCTCAGTCTCACTTTCCGTCCATCTCGCACCCTCCCCTTCTTACACTTTCAGGAAGCTTTAACATCACCCACCACATGGGCATCCTCCCATGTCACCCACTATTTTACTGACACACGTCTATCTGGGACAAGTTGCTGCCCACATCCTGTCTGACATGTTGGCTGGTCCCTCGTCAGCACCGAGCACCAGCATCTGTCTCCACCGACCCCCGGACAGTGAGAGGATCAGGATATGACACGAGCTTGAAAACACAGGCTGAGCCACCAGCCCCTGACGCTTAAGACGGTGCAGTGAGACTGAGATATACGGCTGTGGTTTTAGACAACAGGGGCTGGCAGCAATCCAAGCAACGAGCAACAGCTATAGACAGCAGGTCACGCTCTGTGTCTTTCGAATGTATCCGTATCACAAGGAAGTTCTTAAAGTTAGTTTATTTATAACTATATATATATATATATATATATATATATATATATATATATATATATATATATATATATATATATATATATGTCTGGCCACATTCATATTGTGTTTCAGGCATTTGCTTTGTTCAGACTTTGGTTAAATTTATCCTTGTAAAATTCACTGAAATTCAGCAGCATGGCTGCAAAAGGAAGTGGCAAGACTGCAATTCCTTTAATGATCACCCGAGACTGGTTTCTAAACTGAGACTGTCCCCATAGACTCCTGTGTTAAAGTGCCCAGAAATAAATAAGCTTACAGCGCCAAACAAAAACTATTTCACACTCCACAGCCTCATTTTAAAGTAAAAATTGTGTTATTTCATGTTTCAAAAGTTGCACACCTTTGTTCACATTTTAATCTTAATTCCCTTCATACCAGCTCTCATGAAACTCTAAAATCTCCTTATATATATTTGCTTGAAAAATGTTCTTTTGTAAATCAGAGGGCTTGCAAGAAACTGATGGGCTTGTTGTCGAATCTGTGATTGCAGATTCTTGTCTGTACCTATATTTCTTGTTTTACTGTGACTACGGGGGTGAGAACAAGTGAGTGGGAGGCAGAAAGAGACAAATGCTGAGACATACCGGACAAAGACAGAGGAAGGTAAACAGAGAAAGGGAGAGGATGTACAACAGACAGCAAAAGAATCAGGGCTGCTCATCTCCTCCGCCTCCCTCGCTCCATCATGTGTAGGTGCCGGGTGTATAAATACCTCATTTCCCTTTGGGCCAGCTCAGCCCAGCAGGACTCTCTCTGCCCCCCTGCTCAGACCCTCCCTCCCCAGCCCTCCTTGTCCAGCTCCCTCTTACCCCCCCCCCCCCCTCCCCTTTTGCATTGTCTAATTAGGATCTTGGGCCTCGTTAAGGCCAACATCCCCGGGGACCCACTGGTACAAAAGCTGATTCTATCTGACGTAACAAGTCAATGCCAAGGGGACAGATGCTAATTTTAATTAATTAAACGGAAGGGTCAGCTTGTGACAAACATGGGCCAGAGGGAGGGTCGGTGTGCTGGTGCGCTTGGACCAGCCAGACCCCCGTTCCTCTGGAGGGGAATATCAGGCCAGTTGTTGTTAATACTACTGCTGTTCATCTCACAATGCTAAATCCCCTCATTCCAGAATGAGAAATTTGCAGGCAAGTGATGGCTGGTAGGCAGAAATGCAGAGGAAGGAAAAAAGAGGCCGTCTTCTTGCCTTGTTAGCATGACTTTTTAATATGGACTATAAGCCATGTTTTAAGGTGGAAATGTTTGAAAATATGGTTTATGTTGCTGTGATATCAATTAATTTGATAAAGATTACTGGCTAAATACAAGATGTCTATTGTTTGCTGACAAAAATGTAATAAAAATAACTATAAATACAGAGATTTTTAAAATTGATCTTTTTAGTATTTTGCAGATTGGAGAGGTTTTTGGTTTTTACTCCACTTTCTAATGAGTACATTAAATCAGCACCAGGAAAAACATAAAGTGTATGGAGAAAGGACTGGGCCACACAGACTCTTAATTTTTTAATTCTGGAGTTTTCTGTCCCATTTCTAAAAGTCTGTAAAATCAAGCACCTAGCCATGCAGTCTGACTTCACGAGCATTTTTCAAGATTGAAGATTCTTTATTCGTCACATGCATAGTTATACAAGTACAACACGCAGTGAAATGTATCCTGACACGCTCCTCGACTGTGCAAAAGGGGAGAGAACATCGATGCAAGAAGTCAATCGGATAAATTATATTCCACAAGCCACTGTAAGTGATATTATCGCTGTATGCCACCTTTATCGATATTATAAAGGTGGCATACAGTTCCTGGTTTGCACCTGCCAGGCAGCTGCAGCCTTACTGCACATTTTCCCTGTGCCTGCCTGGCTTCCTTCCACAACCTGGGATCAAAATGCTTTTTAAGGCAGTCAAACATTCTCATTTCAGTCCTTAAATTCAATATTTTAACATGGGGGTCCACAGGGATCAATCCATAGGATGGACCATAAAGAAGATGGCCACAACAACCTTGACATCACCCACTGATTCCTGTTTTAAAACCGGGAAATGAGACTTCCAGGAAACCATTTACAGAGTTCAAGGGCTGTTTTCCCCTACACTTCTATAGAACAAGAAGTCTTTCTGCAAACAAGACTATATCCACTGGTGGCCACTAAAAAGGGTGCAAGTTCTGCGCTAGATTCACTTTTTAGACTTGGAAGCTGCTCCATCTTTGATACCATCTGTGTTTTGGAGCCAGCCTTAAGTGGCCGCTCCAGGAACAGAAATCATCTAATTTAAGAGTAAGCAAGTAAGGTCCATCCCCAATATCTGATGCCACTTCTGTTCCATATTAATAGGGTCCCAAAATAGCACTGAAGTGAGATATTCAGCACTAGCAGTGACAGATGCTGCTCATTACGGCTACTGGATACCTTCCCGCAAAGCATCTGAATTATGCAACTCTTTAAAGTTCATTTGTTGCTCGTGTCATTATCAGTTGCCCTCTGTTTGCGAGATTGTGGAGATCCTGCGGTAGCAACCACAGGTGTCTTCAGCAGTTAGGACCAAACCAGCACTGACAATGAAACCACAAGTCTGTGATTGTCTACTGACTGCTGATGTTGTCTGTCTGATGAAATGGCCATGTTTTCTTTTGGTACAGTAGAAATGCTTGACAGTGGTAGATGAGTGGGTGATAAAGACGAACTTGATACACTTTACAATTTCTTTTGTTTAAGTTGTTGAAAACTTAAATAATGTGACACATTTTTCTTTTGTTTTTGTTTTTTTAAATATCTCAATATTACCAATCCCCCCACCCTGTCTCTTTTTCTCTCTTCCCCCTGACCTAGTTTTGGCATTTGATCCTGACTGGAAGATCAACCCCTAGAGGCTGCACAGTGTCAGCCTTGTGCCACGTCAATTCCCACACAAAGGGCACCCTTTGTCACTTCATATTTTCAAAGCTCCAAAACCCTGGATTTTTCATTGTTGTTTCTGTGGCAGGGGTCATTTCCTGATGGTGGCCCTGCTTCCCTGTTGTTCTTCCCTATGGTGCACCTGCTGCCGTTGTTGACCATCACACAACAAGGAGCCAAACGTCTCCATTCACAGGTTATAGCTCTGAGCTCGATCTAGCAAACCTTCAGTGCTGCTAGAGAATGATACCAATAAAAGGAATCATGTGTAAAGTCACCTTAAAGCAATATTTGTTGCTTTTTTTTAAAAAAAATCTCTGGTGATGCCGTTTAGTAAGATTATCTAAAGTACTTTATTTATAGGTTTAATCACAGCTACAAAAAAGGCATTTGAACAAAGTTGAAGGAAGTTGGCCTTTTAATGATGTTTATAATACACCATAATGGGTCATAATTTTAGTTCTGCTTCTTTTTTTCTAAGCTAAGCTACTTTTTTAAAAATCCAAAAATCCCCAAACCTACAAAAGTTAGGGCCGAAAATTAAACGAGCCTTAATTATCTTTTAATTCTCCCTCAAAGTGTTCTGCAAACTATTTCCCACTCCCCCCTCTAATCCATTGTAACAAGGTGTCCTTGATGAGGCCCAGCAAATATTACCCAAAGTGCCATCTTTCCCATCGCCACTTACTATTTGACAGCAGGAGAGTGAGGGCTGCTCCTGGCAGGAAGTGAGCCCAGAACCTGGCATCATTGGTGCCCAACACCGGCCGACCATCACGGCCAATGCTCCGCCGGGGGTCAGCAGCCATCACACACGGCGGCCTAATGCTGCTGATGAGAGAGAGCCTGCCTCGCAGGCCTGCACACCCCCGAGGTGTGGCCACTCAGCATCAGGTTAACCTGAGCTGACAGATTGTCCACCAAGCTGCACTCACAGAAGCGTGCACGTCCTCACACACCCACCAGTTCATAAAGATGCACACATGCACATACGAATACACACACATGAGTTCATAAAAATACCCAAAGCCACACAAAACCACCTTCTTGTATACAGAAAAGCACAGTCTAACTCAAACACACACACACAGCCAGAATGATCATTAGAAAAAAAAATAAAGCACATGTGTACATTTGAATTCTTATATTACTTTTATAAGTTGTGCTAACTTTCTTAATATTTTGATTTTTTTTACTCAGTAGTTCAAAAAAACAAGACCAACAGGCGGTTCACACATATACACTAAAAATACAACGGTTCCACTGTGAATAAGACTTGAGTGCTGAAACTTATAAAAGAACCAAACTGAAATAAAAAGGAAAGTTTATACAAAAACTCTCCAACACGAAAAAAAACTGCTTTTGGCTAAAGTGGGATCGGGAGGTGGGAAACCATAAAATCCACTGTAGTGGTGCAATGGGGGAAAAAACGACTTGCATCCTATAAAAAATCAGCAAATGTTATAATGTTCCAGTAATGGATGCTTATGGCAAACATAATGATGTCTGTGTGTATGTACAGGAAATGAAGAATAAGAATCTGGACTTGAAAATGAGCTTAATTTAAGTGATAACTTCTACTCTTGACCTGATTTGATACTAATCCCGGCTACCACAGCCTGACCTGCACCTGGACAAATTATTCATATTATAAATTACTATTGAGCTTTGATGCCTTCATCTGTTAAAATTCTGCAGTATTGTGACCAGTGACTTGATTGCTTCAAAATCCTCTGGTCTTTAAAATTTCATTAGTAAATGAAATTTACTTTCAATTTTGAAAGTATTTGGTTATAAAAACCAAAGTGATGAAAAAATATATTATCAAGTGAAGAAATAATGTCCAAAATAATTTAGCCCAATAGTTAGCCATGAAATAGCCACTACTACTACTTACTTAAAATCACCAATGTCAGTCTCAAAGAGGTGCCAGGAGATTTCAGTTCAGTTGTATTCATATATCGCCAAATCACAACAAGAGTCACCTCAAGGTGCTTAATATTGGAAGGTAGAGACCCTTGAATAATGCAGAGAAAACCCCAACAATCAGATGACCCCTATGAGAAAGCACTTGGCAACAGTGGGAAGGAAAAACTCCCCTTTAACAGCAAAAAAACCTCCACCAGAACCAGGCGTAGGGAGTTGCATCCACCTCGGGGGTGATTGGAGGAAGACAGAACAAAAGACACACTGTGGAAGAGAGCAAGAAATTAATAATAAGTAATAATTAAATGCAAAGTGGTGTAAAAACACAGAGAAAGTACAGTGCAGTACAGTAACTAATAGAGGATTCAGGGTCACCTGATCCAGCCCCAACTATAAGCTTTATTAAAAAGGAAAATTTCAGCCCCAGTCAATTTGAGAGGGTGTCTGTTTCCCATCCATCCATCCATCCTCTTAATGCTCTTATGCAGATAGGGTTGCACAGAGGCAGAGTTCACCCTGGACAGGTCACCATTACAGTGCCAACATATAAAGACAGGCAGCAGTTCACACCTAAAACCATTATAGAATACCACTTAACCTAACATGAATGACTTTGGACTGTGGTAGGAAACCAGAGCACCCAGAAGAAACCTGCTCAGACATGAGAAAATCCAAACTTCTCACAGAAAAGCCCCACTCATGCTATCCACTGCAACCCATCCCACTGCTGGGAATATGAATGCCTTAACACCAATCTATTCAACAGTTTTGAGTCACCAGAAAGATGGGCTGATATTCTTCTGTGAAGTTAATTAAATCTAGGTAATCAGGTAAGGGCAAATATATGCACATATAACACTGTGCATTTTGCTCCGTCTACTGCCTTGCTGTTTACATCAACAGTAAAATGCATTTCACATTGACATAAATAAAAAGGGGCAAATGACTGAGGGGATGTGATGGTTTTCACACCCAGCATGTTCATGTGAGCATCATGTGGTTAGAAACCAGATTAGAAACAGAGTGGAAACTGTTCACTCTACTGAAGTGCACTGCTTTTTTTTTCTAAATCTGAGAACTTAAGAACTCCTCAACATCAACATCTCATCTGTTGTTTGCGGTTTACAGTGGATGGTTCTCTTCAGATATGACGTAATCCTATATTATATTTACAGTTTAATATAAACCCGACAGTGTTAACTGTGAAGTACCACATTTGAATCAACAGAGTCCAGCTGAGGACACACATTTCCTTAGATACAGCCATGATAAAATCCACAGCAGGCTGGGATTCGGTGCATTGCTCAAGGGCGCTTGCAGGCAGTGATGGTGGAAGGCAAAGGTGTAACACCAGGCAGGCGCATGGAGCATAATGTTCCCTGAAGTTTAAAATGTCACTTCAAAATGTCACTTCAGATCAAGCCATCTGAGTCATTAGTGGGCATCAGTGTTCCACATGAATAAAAACCTTGTCTAAAGCTGTTTTGATGCTAACATCATTGGTGGCATTTCCAGCATGTTTCATACAGTACTATTGAGGCAACACCTTGCAGCATTTAAGCCAGTCACGTTAAGTAAAACAGATCCTAAACATGTTAACATCTCAGTGTTATCATAACTAAAAATACTATGTACCCTCAACCAGATCATATACTATATTTAAGCAAAACAAGATCTGTCCAAGGTGCTTTGTGAATAACCTACTGACTACTACCAAAACAGCTATTAACAATGTACAACAAGAGAAAGGTGATGTTTAACTGCTATTAAAGTTGTACATTGCAACAGCTCAACTCATTTCTTTCTAACATTTTAACTCACAAATACTGACTATAACCTGAGCATCAACTCAAGCTGAGCATACTGGCAACAAATAATGAAAGTACATCCATATAATTGTGGAGGATGCCACATGCTCCGCAAGGGATAAAATCAAATCAAAAGACTTCTCTAGACTTTCCAGATGTTATCTGACTAAAACGTTTTAAATGTTTTGGTCAAGCCTGAGAAATTATATGCATGCTCATCAGTGTTGGTCAAGTTACTAATTACTGATTACTTCCCCAAAAAAGTAATCCCGTTACTTTACTGATTACTTATTTTCAAAAGTAATTAATTACTTAGTTACTTTAAAAACATGATTTACAACCTGAAGAGGTGATAAAGCGATAGATCTTTCAGCCCAATTCTACTTTTTCTCCATAATCCATCATACAAAATGTAATCAAATGGAAAAGTCTCTTTTTTTTTAAACTTGTTTTATCAGTTTTAATCTTTTAACTTTATGCATCAAGTAAAAATTAAATTATATGCACCATTCTCTGACTTGAAGAAATTAGTTTAACATTTAAACTTATTTTCTGCACATTCCAGCACATAAAATAAAATATTTTGTGTGTTTACACTCACTCTTTCAAATAGATGCAAGTAAAACACAGCAGAAAATAAATAAAGTCAAAGACTAGCGGTCCTGTTGCTCTATTTTCACCTGTAAAGCAGGAGTGGTGTAGGCGGAGGTGTGCCCTGGTGCAGGTGTGCTGCGGTCAGTGGAAGAATCCGCGAGTTTCTCTGTGAATTTCCCATTACCTCGTTGCGCACTTGGTGCTTGTTTAGGGGTTTTTTTCGCTGTAAAAAGAAGTTTTCTTCCCACGCACAACGGACACTAATGTTTTTGTCACTTTTTATGGAATCAAACTCAAAGTAAGGTAAGTACTTCCACGCTTTAAACGCTGCACGCTCATACTCTCTCCCACAATCGATTTAATATCCATTGTTGATCTGCACACAGCTGTTGTCACGAACGTCGCACTCGCTTACGTCACTGTCATGAGACATTCTCGCAAAAAAATCACGGTTTTAGTAACGCAGTAACGCAGCGTTCCTATAGGAAAGTAACGGTAATCTACCGTTTTTGCGATAGTAATCCCTTACTTTACTTGTTACTAAAAAAAGTAATCAGATTACAGTAACGCGTTACTGCCCTTCTCCGATGCTCATACAGTAAGGCCTTGTCAATCACAATGTATCTGAATTCTAATTTATTTTTAATGGGGCACATTTAGACCTTAAAGGGTCTAGAAGTGTTAGGGTCTGAAAAGTGAACCATAAGTAAGAGGTTTCATGTGTAAGGACTCCACACACCTTATGTACAGATTTGATTTATAATAAAATACCTGAAAGTCTAAAGGCATTCCCAACAGTCTCAAGTGTACTTTGAAAACTGTGCTAATTATCGTGTTAACACACTACACTAAAATTGTAAACATGATTAACATTATACCTACTAAACATAAGAATGTTAGCATGTTGTCATCCTAAGCATGCTGACATTTGCATTTAGCCCTAAGCACTGTTGTGCAGCTTCTAGCACTGTTAGCATGACTGGAGACTCTATCCATTAAGGAGAGAGAGACAGAGGAGTGTGGGTGGGCTGGCGTGCGACAGAGACTGACCATGGACTCCTTTCATATCAGCCGTGAGATCCACAAGATGTGCCAACTAGTAAATTAGGAAAGAAATTGCAAGTCTTGAACAATTTCCAAGTCCTTCCAAAGTCCTTCCAACACTAATGTCAGTGACATTAGTTATGTCATTGTAAGATTAACCTCTTTCCATGACATGGGTTTGGATGAGTGAAAATCATCTGCTGATGTATTGATCATTCTCTGTCTCATCACCCTACTAAAAGCCAGCACCATAAGGAGCAGCCAGCATTTCTAACAAGCATAACAGAAAAGCTACTTAATGATTGAGGAGAGTTCACAGAGCCCTTTGAGGAAACTATATTTATTAACTATATTAATAAGTATTTTAGAGTTCACAGGGGTCTTCTTCTAGCTTATCCCAAGATAAAGTCAGAGTAGATAAAAACGTTGCCATAAATCAAATATAAGGGTTAACGGTAGAATATCTTCATAATGGCAAATTGACTTGTTTTATCAGAACACCTGAGTGTATAATTTATCATTTCTGTTTCTGATTTATATCAGGACACCAACTTTAACATCCTGACTCTTGTTTTTACTGTCGTATTCTGGGCCTGTGTGTCTTATTTCATGAGGTCTGAGTAAATATTAGTTCATTATTACACACATAAAACGACAGCCTTAATTGTTTCACTTTTAGTTTTTTGTTTGTTACACAAATGACAACACGTTATTGGTTTGATTGTCTTGTTATTACAAAGAATTGGTGCAGAGATTGTGGTGAGCTCCAGGGTGGTGGATGTGGGTGAAAGGAAACACTGTGGTGCTAATCTTCTGGAATGCAGCATGCCAGAGAGCTGGCTTGACTGGCACCAAACCAAATGCCTTCAGCCCCCCGCCCAACCAGCACCACGAGCACCCCTCTCCTACCCTTACTCCCCCCCCCACCTATCTCTCTCACTCTCTTTTCTACAACCCATGAAACAGGAGAACCGCCATCTCGGCTTCCTCCCCAGGATCAGCCTTCACTGTGCCCAGGACTCCGGACAGACGGCATTCCTTCCCCCTGCTGCTGCTGCTGTTGCTGGCCGGCTGTTGCGCTGGACGTCTAGAATAGATCTGTGACGTCCGCCTGATTACTAGAATACGCCAGTGTCCCAAGAATCAAAGGAACATGCAGAATAGACACGTAGAAAGGTGTACATAAATAAAACACAGACATATTTCTTTATACAAAAGAACCACAGAGAGATATACATATGTATGCGGCCATGACAAAGAGTGTTCAAAGGTACATGACAACATTACGCAGAAAAGGAGCCTTTAAATAGCGATGTCACACATAAGAGCTGAGTGTGGGGGAAGGGAGCGACTGTGGTCTGAAAAGTGACCAGACTTTGACCTCCATATGCTAATTACCCATATCAATACTATCAATACAAATGGCAACAGTACTCATCTAAAGATGTGGATGGCCTACTGTACGTCAGCCAATATCTTCCACAGCTGTTAACCTGGTTTTTCTGATCGCCAATATAAAAGCACACATCATAGTCTATAAAAAGAAAGACCAACTCTGTATGTTATTGTAGCCTGCCGCTGTGATTCCAGTGAGAGCATCGGTAGTTCCTTTTATTTAGGTACTAAAGTGTCTCAGTAAATATTGCATGAAATCCAGAACAAATATGTATGTCATCCATGAGATGAATCTTAATGACACTGATGAGCTACTAATTCTTTAAAAGCACCACCAGGAGGTCAAAGTTTTCTAGTCTGAGTATCTGTTGCAGGGGTGGGCAGTTACTGAGGCCCAATAAGCTTGACTTCAGTTCTGCTCAATATTAATTTTTATCTCTGTTTGCTGGTGCAGCCGTCAGAAACAATCCCAGCTGCTCATTTAGACTCTTGGGGAAAATTACTTTCCCACTCCTGAATTATTGGATTGATTGACACCAAGAATTCGTCCCAAACCAGTCCAGTAACCAGAGTCAGTGCATGGCTGGCGGGGTTGAGGAGAGGTAGGATCCAAAGGGAGGACACCAGCAGATTGGTTTAGGCAAATGCAAACAGTGAAACATTAATAAATGAAAATGAAACAGAAAAATCTGAACACAGGGAGACCCAAACAGGGAGTATAACAGACAATCTGAAAAGCACAAAAGAGGGAAACAGGCCTTTTATATACTGAGGTCTGACTGTGAATCAGAAACAACAAGACAAGACATGTGAAAGTGATTACAGACAGATCAAGACAATCAGGACACTCAGGAGAAAGTCAACTGAATACAAGGTGTGAAAGGAAACCAACCTTCAAAGTAAAATAGTAAGTAAAAAAAAAGATACGAATGTCACACTAGACAAGATAAAAGAGACAGATGCAGGAATAAACAGGCAAACAATGAGGGAACTAAAACTATAAATCAACACGTGAGCAGAATGCAACGCTGAAAACACATCACTAGAATAAGCATGAAGTAAAATCGGGAATACAAGACTGAAAATCAAATTAAGACTCACAACATACAGTGAAAACAGGGATCAGATCATTGAGCAGATTTTAATATCAGACAAAGATGACTCAAGTAAATGCAAAATGCAGTTTTAAAATCATGATTCAATTTCATAAGGTGAAAAAAATTAGCGAACTTGTCGGCAGCTTTGTGTCAGATCACATCTGGCGTAAAACTAAAACAGAATTTCATGAAAAGAACATCAACAGTCAAACATGGTGGTGGTAGTGTGATGGTCTGGGGCTGCTTTGCTGCTTCATGACCTGGAAGAATTTACGGAACTTTGAATTATGCTCTCTACTGGAAAATCCACAAGGCAAATTTCCGACTATCAGTTTGTGCCCTGAAGCTCACTTTGGTTATGCAGCAGGACAATGATCTGAAACACACCAGCACCCAGATCTGAATGCCTCAGAAAAAATTAAGAAAATAAAGGTTGTTGAGTGGAGCAATGACTCAAATCAGATTAAGATGCTTTGTTATGACCTTAAAGATGTCATTCAAAACTAGAAAAATAGTCAAACAGAAATACTAATTCAAATATCTTATCTTAAAAGTCTCAGAAAACCACAAGACCATGACTCCCTCAGATTATTGTCCCAGTGCCTTTGCATAGATTTAGGCTACAGTGTTGTGCAGTGTGGGCACTGCGGGTATGTTAGCATTTGCATTTTGCTTAGAAATTCCAGCAAACAGTATAATGAGATTTCAGACTTCTAGTCATTTCTAATAGGTGACTTTCACATCTCTCTAAAGTAACACATTTAACTACTGAATTGTTAGAAACTAGCATACATGTGTTTACACTGTTTTGTGCAAGAATTTAATGATTAAAAGCTTATAAATATTGCACTTTGTAGTCAGTGGGGTTTGATTTCAGACACATTTAATCTTTTAAACTTCAAGCAGTAAAAAAGCATCAAAAGGAAAAACAAAAAGAAGTTCTCTTATTCATAATCAAACTTTTAAAAGGCCAGGGAGGAAACGAGCGAGGGGTTTGTCAGTGGATGGCATGGCTGTCACTTTAGCTGGTGTCCATTCACATGATTCATGTTGACTGAAGCCCTGCGTTTGTCAGGGGAGGTGTCTGCAGTAAAAGTGCCACAGCCCTCCAGATTGACACTCATTAGTGAGGGGCTCCGAGGCAGAGAGGGCCCGCAGGGGGCAAGAGGGCACGGAGGAGGGCGAGAGGCCACATCCCACTAAAAATAAATGATTTTTAATGATTGATACAGATAGCAGCAGACTGATAAGGCCAGATGAATCAGAGGGCTTAGGTGGTGGCGGTGGCAGGCAAGACCTGTGGTTGGCAAGCTGTTGTCAGTTGAAACGCCGCTTAAAGCCAGCGTGTCCGGCTCAAACGTGTCTCATCTGAATCCCAATACACACATGCATGTACCACCTCGATGCCAGCCCCCCCCCCCCCCCCCCCCCTGCACTTGTTGTGTTTGACCACCCCTAGCAGCGCCCCTCTGCCCCCTGCCAATCAAGCTATAGACACAAATATCTGCATTCACATCACACACATTGCAAACAAATGCCAGCACTCACCCAGGAGCAAGTGAAACAAACAGGGGCTACCACACTCCAGCGTCCTCCCACACACATATACACACTTCAGACTTCAGCCGCTTGTGCTTTAATTCTGCTGCACTTTCCAAGGCTTCACATCCCCCGGAACACCGTGTCCATCACTGTGTAAATCTGCAGCTCAGGTCATTCATTACACATGTCTTAAGCTGCCAATCATTCAATCAATAGCGGCTTCATTACAATGATTGTAATATCAAGGCCGCCAGCATCAAGATTGCAGGATGTTGGGGAGTAAGGGGGCAGGATTATTTTAATACACCATTCAGATCAAATTTCCTTCAAAAGTAATTTTCTGCTGCACTTTCTTATGAAGTGTTTTTCAAAGCCTGAGTTAGAGTGGGAGAGGAATGAGGTTTTAAGTGGACATTGGACTGTAAGGTGATAAAGCTGGAGTTTTTATACTGGGCTATGACATGGCCCACTAGCACATCAGCATGCAATCAACTTAGTGTTTTTGTCGTTCTTTGAAGTGCATGATATATAAATAATTTTTTTCATTTTCTTTAAAACTTTAAAACCGTGGGTTCATATTTATGTGATCTTTTTACTGTTTCGGCAGCAGCAAAGCGCCACTTTCCAGTGCTTCATCACTGCTGCAACCAAACACAAGAACCAAGAAGTGCCAGGTAGACAGTGAGAAGCAAGGGAAGCTGACTAATTGGGTCAGTGTCAGAGTGAGGATGGCTCAAGTGTTTCAACTCACAGGCTGTGGGAGAAAGGCAGTTGGTTATGCTTGATACGAGGCAAACTCAACAGAAAGAAGCATGTTAAATTCACAAATATTCCACTGCCAGATTTCATCTCGTATTTCTGCTGCGGTATTCACGGACATCCGCTAAATTCCTCTCAAGTTACAGTAACGTCAAGGATAATGAAGCCATCCCTCAAGTGTCAGTGTGGGATTAGAAAGCTGGGCAGGCACTGAGACACAACAGAAACCATGCTGGCCGTCTGCATGCCCCGACCCTTTATGAGAGCTGAACAATTATTAAATGAACACACTGTGCCTCTGTGAGGAGACGTGTCTCAAGCCAGTGGAAATCCTTGGCTGAATTGGCAGCACCTGACACCTTGTTCAGGAGGATTTATAGCCTCATAATTAGGCATTAAAAGGAGAGCCTATCCAGAAAGGCAGCTGATGTACAGTTGCTACTCTGGATAGACAGAAACAGCTAAGCTTGTCATTGAAGGAAGACATAGGGGTTTTTTCCATGCCCTTTAAATGTGAGCCAAACATCAGAAAAAAAACAACAATCTTATAAATAAAAACCCAAAAACCTAGATAAAGTTTTCAGCATAAATTACATTTTTTTTTTGTTTAGTTAAATGCAAAATATGTTAGTTCTCTTTGTGCATTTTTACTGGTGACACAACAAAATTACTCCAACTCTAATAAGACTGAGACACCGTATGAAATAAAAACAGAATGCAATGAATTTTAAATCTCATAAATTCATATTTTATTCACAATAGAAAACAGAAAATATATCAAATGTTTAGAATAAAAGTACCATTTTCAGAATAAAATTTGTTCTTTTTGAATTGGTTGGCAGCGACTTGTTAAAAAAAAGTTGGGACACAACTATGTGCTCATATGACTGTGTGGCATTCCCTGTGTGTTTTACAACAATCCATAAATGTCTGGGAACCGGGAGCAGTTGCTGGACTTCTGGGAGGAAGGTTATCCCATATTTTTGTGATGTAGGATTTTAGCTGCTCAACAGTTCGGGGACTTGTTGTTGACTTGTTGTCTTTTTTATTTCATAATGTGCAAAATGCTTTCAGCTAGTTAAATTTCTGGACTGCAGCGAGAACCACACTCCTCTATTATGAACCTATGCTGTTGTAATATATGAGGTATGTGGTTTCGAAATATGCGAGAAAACTAGCTCAGGCTAAGGCTATTAAAGAGGCTAATCTTTGCCCTGCATGTCTCATCCCTGTTTTCTAGCTTTTTTTGAAACTGACCTGGGAAAAAACAAATAAATAAATAAAAAAGATTTTACCTGGATGGGTTTATGTTGCTCTAAAACATGTATATACCTTTAAACTTTGATGGTGCCTTTCCAGATGTGCAAGCAGCTAATTCTGTATGAACTGATGGGCCCAAACATCAGGCTTTTGAATTCAGTGCTGCAAAGAAGCCGGATAGTCCCTTTCATCTTTAGTCCACAGGATGCACCATGTCCATGTTTTCCAAAAAGAATTTCAAATCTTAAGTCACCTGTTCACAGAACGGTTTTCTACTTTGTCTCAGTCTATGTTAAATTTATTACATTATTTTATTATCTTTTATTATTTATTCACATATTGTAGAAAGTCTTCACAAATTTACACTGATCAACACTATTCTAAAATTAATTAATAAAATGAGGTGTAGAGGGAAATGAGCCACATATTTTTTTTGGACACAGCACCTACAGACCATTGAACCAGTTATCACCCCCAAAAGTGTGCATGCTGCAGGTGTTGCACAGACCCACATGATGACGCTGGGTTTAAGTGCATCAATGGACCGACCATGTCAATATTGGACTTTGATTTGTAGGTATCTTTTAAAGATAGCTACAAACTCAACATTAGAAGGCTGGGGGAACAGAGAAAGGAGAAAGTTTTTATTTTTTTCCTCACAAATTTTATTTTCATTTAAACTTGCTAATTAGATTTAGGGAATCAGGATGAGTTGGTTTAGTAGATGTAGTAGTTGTTGCCTCCACACATCAATAACACGGCCTGCTGAAAAAAGCACATTATACTTTTGTGACCTGGATCGTACTGTTTCCATTCTTTAAGCTAAAGTAAGATAAAATATCTTAATCAGCAAGTTTTCAAAGGGCTAATAGATGCTGTTTGTCGGCTTTGCACAGTCTGTGTCCCCATTGAAGCGCTGCTTTTTTCTCAGTTTTAGGAACGCAACTGTATCCTTTAATCCTTCATTCTATACAACCTAAAGTAAAAACTGCTTTATCCAGTAGCTTCTGCTTGCTTAGGTTCTAAATAAAATTGAGTATTAGAAACAGCAGTTTCACTTCCATAATCTCGATATTACTCATAAATATAAGTTTCAGAACTTGGCAATGTGCCGGGAATATACTGTAGGGACCACCGCCACTAGAGACACAACCACAGAACCACAACTCATTCACAATTTCAGTAATGCATAGAAAATGTCTGGAGATGAAATTTAAAACGCTGATAGGCAGCAACTAGATTCCATAAAGGTCTTTATGGTTAATCTGCTGTAAACTCAATGCTTTGCCTGGAATTAAGTCCCAAATAGCTGCAGCCGTGTAGCTGACCTAAAGCCAGCTGACCCTGACAGTAGCATTTGGCATAGCGGGATCAGCCCTGCCCTGAGAAGTATGATGATTTCTGAATGTAGTCGCAGAGCACAGCAAGTAAACAGTGGCAGAGACAGAAAGACTGTCTCCGTATACGTTGGGTCTTGGTGAAGAGCGCAAGAGGTATGGCGTCCGTAAGGGGAGGTGGTTGAGGGGCGCCCTGGGGTTGATCTGTGTTCATGGAGTAGGCCAGAGGAATGTGGGGGAAATGCACAGCTGCCCAGTTTTGTCATAGCTGCGCGCTGTGCTGTCTGAGTAACATAAAGCTGCCAGTGTTGTGTGTTCATGTGCAGGACCTCCCGTGGAACTGCAGGCCCCAGATGCACAGCCCAGCACGAGCGTACATATACAGGGCACCAGCCAGTGAAGCGGAGTCTGGGCTTGAAAGCAGCACTGGCCATCAGTCATAGTTTATTTTAGTTGTGGCTCATCACGCTGTCAGATCTATCACTGTGCTTACAATGAAACCAACACAAGCAGTGTGATGCGTGGCTGGTGTTTTCAGGGTGGATAATATAGCCAGATAACAACAGTACTGCAGTACGTATATGAACAGAACAGACCTCTTTTCTTCCTATAGTTGGTTGTATTTAGCTCTAAATATAATTAAACACTTGCTTAATCTCTCAAATTTAAAAACAAAGAGTCTTTGTAAAATGTAGGTTTTGAAGTATGTGATGTATTTGAGCGACACCTCAGTTTTGGCTCTATTAGCTAATTCAGTGTGTCACCTTGGACACATTACCATCTCTCCTTTTCTTATATAATTTAAAGGATTCCTTTAAGCAAGCAGTAGTTGCCTAAAATCGTTTTTCTAATGTTTAAATAATATTTCAGAATATCAAAAATGCATTTTTGTATAAACTTTATCTTTGAGTCACCTAAAAGCGTGCCCTTTCTGTATTCTGTTAATCTTTCTTGATATAGAGGTTTAGCTTCACACACTCCTGTATAATCAAGCCTGATCTTATGGCCAACCCATCTTTGCACCAGGTAGATACATTAAATCATCAAAGTTGGAGAATCATATATTTGGATTCTCCAGAAACTCATGACAGCTACAATATGTCATTAAGTTTGGGTTACTTGGTTACTGTTTACCAACACTGTATCCAAAACTCATATGAAGTCATGGAAACAATATGATGGGTGTCAAAAACACTGTTAAAGCAAAGCAGCACCATAAAGGCAAAGGTCCTGCAAAAATACATTTGTCTGTAAATTTTAAATTCAACCACTTGGAGCTCTCAGTAAAAACGATCATGTGTTGATCTTGAAAACTATGATAGCTTTAAATAATTTAATTTCAGCGGTGGAGTATAAGATAAGATAAGATAAGATAAGATAACCTTTATTAGTCCCACACGTGGGAAATTTGTTAAAGCCAGGACTGAGAAGTTGACAACTTGTCATCTTAGGTTTACTTTCTCTGACTTTATAGGGGTTAGAGAGAGTTCAGAGGTCAACTACAGAGTGATAACCATCCCATTACTCTCCCACCGCAACACTCTCCCATCCCAAGCAAGCTCTGGTAAGAGAAAGTGGGAAGTGTCACAACACAGCTTGTGCTAATAGAGCTGTTTTTGAACTCCCTGGGGACATGGCATCATTTCAAAGACATATTTGATTTTTCTCTTCGTCCCCCTTAGGTTTTTCTTTTTTTCAAAACACCCTCGGAAAGGTCACTGCTCACCCTTGAACTTGCATCAAAATTATAAATTGAACATCCTGTTTCCATGTTTTGTCAGGTAGCCCAAATATGCTGGGAACACTTTCCGAAAACAAGGCTTAATGCTCTCTATGTTGGATCGTCATCTGAGACCTGAGAGTACAGCTGCAGGTCTAATGTTGCCCCACGATGGCTGGGGACGTCTGACAGGACAGAAAACCACCCAGCATTGATTACCAGCTAATTATAGACTAAGGAAGTGGCAGCTTGTTTGTTTCTGGGTTGCTGAGGAATACATTTGCACTTCACCAAGAGTTCATGAGCTATCGGGTGCGAATTCCGCTGAGCACTAAGTGCTATCTTTTCTGTCTCACTTCTGTCTTGACTTCACAAGATCTCTCCATTCTCTCTTTCCTCACTTAATTCCACCACCCTCTGTTTTCACAGCCTCTGTGGGTGGTGCCTCCTGAAGCCCTCTTTCACACCCTGTTCAGAGATTTGAATAAACATATGTTGCGTTAATTATGAACCACTGCCATGGTGCTTCAGACAGGAAGGCGTTTTTTAGAAGCTGCTATGGAGGGTCTGAGCTCCAGCTAAGTCGATCTAATGAGAAACGTTTGCACAGTGATTATGAGGGATGTCCTCACTCGTGCTTCTCACAGCTCCCAAACACCTGCTCCCAGCACAGGCTCGCCAAAACTAAAGCCAAGCTTCGTCACAATATTCATTTTTATTACAAACTTAATAAACTTGTCAGCGTCGTGTAGGAAAAGAGCTGCCTATCATAGTACAGCCTCTATAACATATGCAATAAGTCTTATTAATGTGTACCAGGAAAGTGCAACTCCAGTTCCAGAAAAGAGTCAAATGCAATAAATTGCACATCTCATAAACCAATAAGTAGTGCCATTCTTGTCTGACATAGCTGCTGAAAACCAAATGTTTTCAGTTGGTGAAAGATCTGGACTGCAGGCAGGTCAGTTCAGCACCGGGACTCTTCTGTGAAGCTATGCTGTTGGAAATCTATTATACATTTTAGGATTTTCTTGCTGAAATATGCAAGGTCCTCCCCGAAAAAGACATTGCCTAGATGGGAGGATATGTTGCTCTAAAACCTGAATTTACCTTTCAGCATTGCCTGCAATGCCGCTCAGCCTTTCCAAATGTGCAAGCTGGCATTTCCATCACACCTGCATATCATCAGACATGCTTTTGAATTGAGTGCTGATAACAAGCTAAATAGTCCCTCTCCTCTTTAGTGCATTGGATCTCCATGTTTTCCAAAAAGATTTTGGTTTATCTGACCACAGTATCGTTTCCTGCTTTGCCCCAGTGCATTTTAAAGGAGCTTTGGTGTTGAGAAAACAGCAATGTTCACATATGGCTTCTTCTTTTCACTCTGGAAACCTGCATTTGTGGATAGAATGACAGACTGCGTCCATAGAAAATAATTTCTGAAAGTGTCCATGAGCCCATGCTCTGATTTCCATAGTGTGCTTAGTGAGCATCCCATATTGATTTTTGGCCTTACACCCTGTACACAGACCTTTCTACAGATTCTCTGAATAGTTTGATATTTGTTTATATGTAGGGGAGACCGGGGATAGTTGTAACATTTTTGACATTTCTGTCTGTAGCTTGGAGCTCTTTTAAGGTAGTGGATTCAAAATGTAATGCAAAGTATTTACATGTCTCTGCTATTAAATAGTGCAGCTATTTTCTCTGCAGCACAATTACCCATTGCATGGTATGCTCTCAAACACAAAGAGTGAAATGTTACAATTAACCCCATAGTCTGGGTTAGTTGTAACATACCCCGGGGTGAGATGTAACACAATGAAATAAGGGTACTGACAAAATCTTAAGATGTAATCTATTTTATTCAACACCTGAATGCACTTATAAACATTTATGTAGCTATTTGTGTGTTTGTGAGTGTGTGTAGGAGTGTGTGACAGAGTGCAGAAATATAGATTTTGAACATACTGTAACAAAAACTTTTCACCAACTGAATTTTTCAATAATTTTGGTTGGCCTTCATTGAGTCTTCATTGGCTCGGTGGGGATTATAACCGACAACTCTTGCCACATTTGAACATAATAATTAACCTGAAAAAATGTAGCTGTGCACCAGCTTCATCAAATGAACTGTATGTGTTTCTGTCAAGTTTTTAATCACCATCAGAATCACAGTGGTGACAGATGTATGGCTGTCCTGGAGTGCAGGCCTCATGAGCCCACAGTGCACAGGTCAGGCACTTAACCCAAGCTTCTTTTGGCTTTGAGTTATTGAAGTTTTCCATGCACACAATACAGAAATTCTCAGCAGCATCTGAGGAATCTGTGTTGTCCTGTTCAGTGTTATTCATTTTCTGATTTTTCTTTCGTGATGTGGAAAGCTTGGATTGTTTTAGGTTTGTGGGAGTGGATTTGCCTTGTTTCTGGCACAGCCTCTTCTTTGGAAAACTTATTTTCCTGCTTCTCTGGTCTGCTTCAAGGGCCATCTTAACTGGTGTATCAGTGAGTATTGCTGTTTGTTTCCTTTTTCTTCCCGTTGAAGGGGTTTTTCTAGGTCCAGCTTTTGGTAAGGGTCGCACATCTTCTGGGTTAAAGCCCAAGGAGGTCTGTGGGTTTTCATCACAGCCTGATGAGGGAGCAGCTTGGAGGTCAGTTGGGAGACTGGAGATGTGAGCATCTGGAGGAGTGGTCATGTCGTCAGCTGTAGGACTGGTGAGATGAGCAGCAATAGGAGCGGACTGTTGGTCAGCTGGAGAAATGTCCATATGGACTGCTGGAGAAGGACGATCTGTGACCTGTGATGGAGCAAAGTCACTGTCCTCAAATATGTTTGGATTGTATGGCCAAATTCCACAGCACTGGAATCCAGCCTGTATATTCTTTGGTGTAGCTGCTGCTGGAAGTGCCGTCCTGACAAGACCTGGTATTTCATATATTGTTATGGTCTTTCCTGGATTCATTCTCATCCAGGAATCACTTGCACTGTTCACCATCTTTTTCAGTGGGCCATAAACACTCCTGTCAAGTGGTTGGAGTTTGTGACTGCAGTGAGGGGGAAATGCAATTCCATTGCTTTTGCAGAAGTCAATGGCTGCAATTGACAGGTGTGAACTGTGGTTATCCATGAGAAGAATCACTTTTCTTTCATTGCTGACCTTGGTGTGGTTTGCAAAGTGCTTTAAAAAGACGAGGAACTCTGTTTCTTGCATCCATCCTGACTTATTTCCACTGCCAATACTTCCTACTGGCCCATCTCTGACAAAGTGGTCTGCATAACGTATGCGTGGGAACACAAACATTGGAGGAATTGTGTTGCCAATGGCATTAACTGCACATGCAAGGGTGACCAGTGAACCTCTCTCTGCCGATGTCATTGCACCAACTTGTTTAGTGCCACGTTTTGCAATCACTCTGTCCGGGGTTTGCACAGTTGTTATGCCAGTCTCATCAATATGTCATTTGCTGTTAAGGTGTGTCTCTTTAGCACTTCATCAAATTTTTTGAAAAACATTGCTACATTGTGTTGATTAAAACTGGTGGCCCGTGCCAGACTTGTAGCCTCAGCACTTCTAATGGACAAAGTTGGGTTTCGTTTCATGTAGGCTGAGAACCAGTCTGGTCCAGCCCTTGAGAATTTGTCCCATGACTTTGGATATTTGCATCCATGTTTCACTGCAAGCTGATATGCCAGTTCTTTTACCTGTAATTTTAATCACGAAATATGTTAGTATTTCTGATATACTATATTTTAAATTGCTACCATTACAAATTTCTAACTTTCCCTTGTCTTATCCTTTATTGCTTCCTATCTGCTTACCTCACGTGGACATAGTCCATAAAATGCATCTGCAGCTCTCATCAGGTATTCTGTTAATTCCTTCTCTTGTTCATCAGTGAAGACCTTCTTTCCACTATGGTATCCTACACGTGGGAGTTCCATTGATCCCTGCTCTTCCACCTTCTTCCTCTCTTTACAAAATCGGTGCAAAGTGACATGGCAAATGCCATACAATTTTGCCACAGATCTGGTGGACTTTCCCTGATTTCTAACATCATTTGATGCTCTCTCCAAAATACTGAGAGGCACCCCTCGGTCAGTCTGTCTTTTCCATGACCTAGGCATACTGTAATTCAAAGAAAACAAAAAAATATGAGTTAAAGTAATAGTGGGGTAAGTTGTAACATTTGCATGGTTGTTACAACTAACCCAGGCTGTTGCTGTTACAACTGACCCAGACTCCTATAGCCACGATCTAGCTCGCATTACAGCTAACACATAAAACATTAGCACTAAAGACATGCACAGAATATATCCCCATAGACATACAAATAACATAATTTAAGTTTGATGAGTTTAACTGCAAAGCAGTTAGTGCTATTAGAAAATGAAATAAAGTCAAAAAACTTACTTTTTGGCATACAAATTAGTTTCTTTCTTCTAAAATTGTCTGTGTTTGTCGAAGGGTGCTGATTTTTCACCAGTGATAGAAGAACTGAATTGCGCATGTACAGAGTGAATCACATGATTTGAAACTTAGCCCTGATTGGAGAAATTAGAAGTGTTACAACTGACCCACGTTACAACTATCCCCGGTCTCCCCTACTGTAGATGTTAATATGTTCAAATTCTTCTGACAAATACTGCCTCTCTATGCTCTTTTTATACCCAGTAATATCACTGACCCGTCTCTGAATAACTTGATTATTTGCAAATGTACCTACAGCTGTTTCTTTTTAATGTTACTTACTTTTCCGGTCCTCTGTTGGCCCAGTCACAAATTCTTATGGTCATGTCCGTCTTTTATTTACCGTCTGTGCTATTTGACCAATAATATTTTCCAAACACATCTCTCTGCTGATTTTCTTTGAATCAAAATACCTTTGCTTGATCCTCAGTTTTACCTCTTCAGACTATTTGAATGGTACAACGTGTTTTCTGGCACACTGCTCAGAACTCCAAGGAAACCCGAATGAGAAGCACTGATGGTTCTAAATCATCACAAAAAACTAAAAAGTTGTCTAATTTCAGATTTTTAAACATTTGCTCATAAATGTTCTAAATGACAACAAATTCATGTCAAGTAAATTTTTATCGTAGGTAAACAATAATCTCGTACTCATCTCTCCATGTGATGACAACACATGCAGAGATGCTTGAAACTGCTTGAAAATAGAGTTGAAATGAAATGAATGCCGCGGCTCAGCCTGTACAGTGGGTTTGATTTGTGAACTCTTTGTCAGGCATGCCTTGCCCACCCACATCGGCACAATGTCAAGACCAGATATTTATGGCTGAGGGGGTTAAGCACCCAAAACAAAGCTGACTTAGAACAATGAAGGAAGAAAAATAAATGACACAGTCATTCTAGAGTCAATATTATTTCAAAGCTCCAATGAAGGTTCAGTTTTGGACAGATGTGGCTCAAATACTGTAGGAAGTGGATGTTAATGACAAGTATAGGAGTTTGACATAGTGAACATTTTGGTCATGAGTTAGAGCAACATGAAGCCTCCTTGGGTTTCAGGTGGGGGGAGGGTGGGCCTTTCCAGTGCAGATTGAGCGGGAGCAAACTGTAAACTATATCTGTGGTGTCCGCTCGTAAGTGTTATACCTGCTTTAAGGGTTTCAGTGCGATTAAGATAAATTAAATCTCATTTGAACACATGAAAAGGGAGAAAGAGTCATCCATATGTTTGCATGTTAATCCCATCCCGAACTCATGAGAAGAACTACAATAGCCGTTGATATTTTTAGCATGGGGCGATCGTGGCTCAAGAGTTGGGCGTTCGCCTTGTAATCGGAAGGTTGCCGGTTCGAGCCCCGGCTTGGACAGTCTCGGTCGTTGTGTCCTTGGGCAAGACACTTCACCCGTTGCCTACTGGTGGTGGTCAGAGGGCCCGGTGGCGCCAGTGTCCGGCAGCCTCGCCTCTGTCAGTGCTTCTGTAGCTTGCCATCACCAGTGTGTGAATGGGTGGATGACTGGATATGTAAAGCGCTTTGGGGTCCTTAGGGACTAGAAAAGCGCTATATAAATACAGGCCATTTACCATATGGTTAAAGTAGATGACGTCTTGCGGCTCTCTGAGTAATTACCTCGTTGAATTACCTGTAAAACCTTTTCATATGTCATATGTGAAATATGTCATATGTGAAATATCGATCTAGCTACTCACTGGTTAGTGAAGTCTTATCAAAAAGACTTGAGCTGAGGAGTATTTCCATTACCATCTTGTTATTTTAAAGACAGATGTGCCGAGTAAGGAGTGCAGCAAAGCAACCACAGCTTACAGCATACACTACTTTACTGTCTCTTTTAGTCTCAATTGAATCACAACATACAAATCGAACATTATGCTGTATTAAATAAGATTAAGGCCATGACACCATTAGCATAATATTTAATGTGATATTTAATGAAGACAGCAGGAGGATCATTTTCCCATAGATTCCTATGAGATTGCATTCTTTTTGCAAACAGTGTAGTCATCCACTGCTGGTCATTAGGAAGAATGCAAGTTTAAGGCACTCCAGGCTGGTCTTTACGCCTTAAAGTTACTTCTGTCTTTCTCAAAGTGTGATTTAGGCCCGACTGTAAAGCAAAGTAATAACAGAAAACCACGAGTAGAAAGTGAACACTGCTTCCACATGGGGCACAAATTTAAAACAAATTTTTGAATTAAAGCCATGTTAAATTTGCTGCATATTCTTGATAGCTGGCCTTGATATTGCCTGTTTTGGGCTTAAAATTGACAATTTGTAAATTTAGGAACCACTGGGAATGGAATAACTCTTTCCTTTAGGTTTGGTATGAACACCTGTTGGTTATTCTGCTCTTACAGAATGGCAAACTCTATGTAGGAAAGCGATGGGGGTGGATGGATGCGTCAACAAAATATTGAACTTTGTCTTGGAAGATCACTGTTCTGCTTTCTTATTTCTAATCTTAATGAAGTGGTTCTGAAGGTTCTCTGACTGTAAGCCTGCAACGGCCGCATGGAGGAGCAGAAGTAACCCAACACTGATATGTCATCATCTTTTAAGTGGCTACGGAAAACATGTCGTTATCATTCTGGAGCTTCATGATTCATTTTCGGCTTGATTTATCAGATATGCGCTGTCATTTTTGGTTTCTCTTGGGGCAATAACACATTTGTTTACATGATGATTGCACTACTGTTCTCACTAACCATGTTTTTCTGATGTTCAGCGAAGAGCATTTATGGTATAGAGAGTTTTCTACAACTTTTTCACCAAAACAACTACGTGCTGTGGTTGAAAACAGCACAATGAGCGGTGAACCTGACTAGCAAAGCTTAACAAGGACCTGAAACTCATTATGGAGTGCCATAATGGAGCTGAAAAGTCTGTGTAGGCTCATTTACAAGCAACACCTTTCGCAGTGTCATATTGTTTTTCACATTGTCATTCATTAAGTTTTTGTCTGCCTTAATCTAACCAAACCATGCACGGTTAAACAACACTGTAAATTGGAGAAAAATACCTATATTTACATATCAGTGCCCCCAAGTGTGACATTTTATTTTGTTTCTTTAAAGCCGTTCTTGGCAACATAATCCAGGGTTTGATTAGGTTTAGAAAAACCTAATTGGTAGAAAAATTCAAACAGAAATGTCTTGGACATTTACAAGATTTTAAAAAGATTGTAAATCATCTGAAAATGTGGATAATACTGGGGCCTTTAACGTGAGCCACTGTGTCATTAATTACAGGCCAAATCAAACATCTCACTTTCATATTTCAGTTATATTTCAAAGCACAGCGAATTATTTCATGCTGTAATTCTAGCTATCTCATAATCATCACCTTCCTTTAATGAAGACATCTGATGATGTGCCCGTCTATCACCTCTAAATTTGTCAACCCACAGAAGCCGTGGACAAGTTAACCACACTTGCTTTTACTGCATTCTTTTGAAGTCATCAAGATTTTACTTCAGTTTCCAGTTACCGCATAGCTCTGAGTACGAGCGCGGTTATAATTCACTATTTATAACTCCTTCTCACCCACTTTTATCCACTGGCTTACGTTCAGGTATCGGTGGAAAGTTTAGAATCCGGCAGAAAAGGCTGATATTGTACGGGCTCCACCAGGATTACAAACACTTTATCCTGCTCGCAATATATTCCAAGTTATGCTCCTGTGCACATGAGCACATGAGGGCCACCTGACCTGCTCTTAACAGAAAATGAAAGCTGATTTGTGCCACAGAAGGTGATGGCCTGAGGCTCTAACCGGAAGCAAGAAGAGGATAGAAGAGGAAGTGGTGACTCCAGGGGTGAGCGAGATGGGTGGAGGTGGAGGTGTGTGTGTGTGTGTGTGGGGAGGGGTGCCGCTCACACTGTGGCCCTCTCACCACCCGTGTCAACACTGATGACTTCAGCGTGCGCCCTTGTGAGCTCACCTTGCTAGGAGAGACGCAGGAAGTGGGATTAGAGTAGTGACAGCGTCGATGGGGATAACTGTGTCATACCTGTACTGGAGGGGGGTTTCATCTATTAATGTGTGTGCATGTGTATGGTCACACACATGCAGCTGTTAATACCCCAGGGTTATCTCTTTCATCTGTGTTTATAAAGCAGATCCCCCGTGCAGGCCGGGCTCGCTGACCAGTGACACACAAACACTAAGAGGTCTTATTTAATAGAAGAGCCTGCTGCTGTGTGACAGCCAGCTTCCTGTTTCATCCAGCTTTGGAAGCAAATGATGTGTGATTGGTTACAAACGGTGACGCTTTGACAGTTTCAGGAAACATATGTGAAAGTTAATTTTGCATATTGGGACTGAAACTGTACCTGATGCTGTCTGAGGTGTTCTGCCGCCACAGGGCGCACATGTTAAAAAACCAAGTCATAACAACATTATATAATACCCATACTGAGTACTGAAAATGTAGTGTCAGTCCAGCAGTAAGACCCATTTAAACATGCCATTATCAGGGCCTTAAACAAGACTCTGCTTGGAGGGGGAATGGTTCGAGTTAAAGGTAAATTTTAATCATTTTTAGCCTCAGTAAGAGTCTCTCTTTGTTGTCACTTGACTTAAACGCATAGATTTTTATTTATATTCTGAATATAGACACAGGTTTGTTTTTTTAAGTGTATTATTTTTAAGATTATTGCTCAAATAATGGGTACAATGTATTTTTATGTACTGGAAATCATTTTTTAAGATTACAAATATATTTAACATAAAAAATAACCCAAAATATTATTTTAAAAAATATAAAAATATAATCAATTTCCTATAAAATATGATACATTTCACTGGGCTTTATTTTTAAATAATTTCTATAACACAGTGAGCTCTCTGAAGCTGCTAAAACAGTCAGTCTCGTTGTTGATTTTTTTTCTTACTGTAAAAAATAATAAAATAAAAAATAAACTTGTACATTTTGACGTGTTTCGTGATTGAGACTGAAAATGAAAATAAAATCGTGTTGCTGATTCAAAATGTGAACTAGTTTATGGTGACAAAAAAACCTGAAACCCTGTGACACAGAGTGAGTAATACTTTAATAGACTTGTTTTTGTAAATATATGTTTCAGCTAAATTACAATAAATCACACACGTTAACGGATAAACTTTAACGTTAGAAAGAAGCACGGTGTGTCGAGCTGGTAGGAGATAAAAGTACATTTTAAGTAGTTTTATTCAGTCTTATTAAAAAGTAGAAATACATAAAATTAATAAACTCGTCTTATATGAACCGACTGCACCATTGTTTATTTTATCGCTAAATTAAATGCGAATTTAACGTGTGGGACTTAACATCTGCGAATGATTGTTGCTTTGTCAAAATTATCAGTGTTATTACTCTAATTATTAAAAACCTCTGCAGGCCTTTAATTGAATTCCACCTCTGACTAACTTCATTAAATTATTATTACCTATTTTCTCTTAAACAAAATCATGACAGCAGGTTTTAATGTGCGCAAATGAACCAAAAGGCGCAAAATAGCATCAGAGACAATTAAAATTATAACATAAATTTTTTATTTGCTGTCACTTCTAAAACATTTCTGCTGTGTCCATATTTTAATTTTAAAGCAGAAGACTACACTCTACTCCTCTTTTTCCCCAAAGGTCTCTGCGTGCGTGTCTGTGTGTGTGGGTGTAATCTCGTGTCTCTACTGAGGGGATGTTCTCTTTCATATCTGGAGCCTATCGCGCCCTCCCCTGCCTCTGACACACCTCCAAAATATGACCACCTACAAAATGTATATATCATAGGTTAGAAAAGCGAGCATGTGTTTGAGTTACTGCTAGCGACTCCACACGTCAAAAAAGACAAACACCAACTCTGGCAATAATAAAAGTTTATCGATGAACAGACTAATGAGGCGTGAGGGATGTTTTTATATCTGAACCTCTGAGCGGCGGAGACACCGAGTTAAAAATTCATGTCGGTGCGTTTTGAGTCGTAGGTGAGGGCAAGTGACTTTGTTGTTTTTTGGTCTTGGTTTTTATGATTATCATCGTACATGTTTTTACTCAAACGGAGCGCAAACTTATGACATTTGACACAGCCTGGGAGCGGGGCTGCAAATGGGCGGCATAGGTGGCAACCTCTACCTCAGCATGTTGAATGGGACTGAAACGCAAACTTTCGGAAAGAACGCCGACATCAGCAGTCACTTCCACCGCGGCGGCAAGGATCTAGCCGAGTTCAAAATGGGGATTCAGGACGCGAGGTTTTACTACTCGGACTCTGTTCAGAGCGGGCAGGACGCGCTGCCGCTGCCCTACCACTCGGACCAGGCGGTAGGAGGATACGGAGCGCAACCCGGCAGGTTTTACGCACAGACCCTCAGCAGCTGCCCGTACGGCAGCGTGCGCTCTCCGCCGAGAAGCGGAGCCGGGCAGGCTTACATCCCGACGGCAGGAGACGGGTTTCCCACGGGCGGTAAAGACGTGTACTCCCCTTCTCCGGAGAATTACCCAGCGAGCTTTCAGCACGGGTTCCAGCGGCAGCCTCTCTACCCTTTACCTGGGCTACAGGTGTGCGGGAAGACTCAGGCTCTGCTCAATAACTACCCGCTGTGGGCCAAGTTCCACAAGTTCCAAACCGAGATGATAATCACCAAGCAGGGGAGGTGAGTCTCACAGAAAAACAGAAAAACTACACATTGTTTCCTCCGCTGTCGATTAGCACATTTAATGGAGCAAAGAGGGGGTCATAGAAAGCGTGAATTTCACACCGCTGCCCTTTGGTTTTTACACTTTCTAATTTACTCACTCACCTGTCTTATCTTTACCATGAGCAGCCTCCGCTACGCCACAAGAGCGCACTTCAATTCACGTCTAAAACCAGTTTTATTTTTCTGTTTCCGAGAGTTGAATGGCGGTCGTCTTCCAGCTCTGCAGACTGTGCAGGCATCACCAACACGTCTCTGCTCAGGTGACGTGGTTGTTGGGAGTTTTTCTGGGATAATGATCGAAAGGTGCAAAGTTTTGCGCAAAATTTGCCTCATCCGAGCTGTTGCCTACTTAAAGGATGTGAAAGTACGACAGTTTCTAAAGAATTGAGTTTTAAATTTGAAATTTATTAGGGTACGCACAGAAGGCCACTATGTCATTTTACTGAGAGGCATCTCAAAGGTTTGTTACTATGCAAGGAATTACAGCCGAATTAAAAAGTTGTTGAAGAGGCAAACAAACTGCAAAGTGGAGTCTCAGCTGCAGGCTGAGCTGTTCTTTGACCTATAAAGTCTCTTGGGTGCCTTCACTTTATATCAGCACCTCTTCAGCTGCCAAAAAGGAAATTTTACAGTTTTTCGAACCATCAGAGAAAGCGGTAATCTTTAAAAAAAAAAAAAAAAAAAAGTTACGTCATCTTTTTGACCATCCGTCATTGGCAATAATCGACGTTACAAAACTCAATTTGGGAGCTAATCAAATTCTTGTTCGTGCAGACAGCGAGGAAGAAATCTAAAACAAGAGTCAAAAACAACCCTCATAGCGATACTCTTAAGTGGGAAGCTTTAAAAAAATGACGATATCGAAATTGTGATTAAAAAAACATGTGGGCTCGCGCAGGCAGCTCTCTGCAGCGCACACAGCTCATGGCCTGAGAGGGGAAGAGACGGCGCTGCCGGGCCTCTCTTGATAGGTCACCGAGCATTAAGATGCAGTCACGTCGATGAGGATTAATTCACTAATATGCGACACTTGTGTTTGACACAAGGTTTCAGGCCATAGGTTTCTCATGGCTCGGATCTGTGCACGGGAAACAATTGCGCTGTCACATAATATGACACTGATATTTCCAGTGGCTTCACTCGGTTTGTCGGCTGAAACTCAAAATTTTTGTATTAAAATGGCTTGAGTAAAAATTCACAAAGTTTACTCAAGCCATTTTAATCTATATATCTAAGGTTGTGTGTGTGGTGTTGTTGTTGTTGCATGTGGCGTTTTGTGGTTTTTTGAAACAGATGAATTTCAGTTTGGTAGGTGCAGCTTATGTTCTTGCAAAATATTCCCCTTTGACCTGCATGGCTTCTTTGCCTTCTGGTTTACTACTGAAAGTTATTCTGAGTGCAGTACACTTACGGTTTTGGGGGTAAGAAATGCTCCTTTTAGATAGACTTTTGATATACTTTCTTGCCTTTTATCTGCTAAACCTGATCACAAATTGCACATTTAACTGTTCACATGGTTCACAAATGGATCGTTTTAGAAATTCCCTTCAATGCCTTGTAATTCATTTTATGGTGTGCACAGGTTTTGCAGAATTAGCCAATGATTTGGGGATTTTAGTGTTAAAAATGTAGTATTTTATTACGTTTTTATCCAAGTGTGTGTGCGTGTGTGTGCGTGTGTGTGTGTGTGTGTGTGTGTGTGCGAGTGTGTGTGTGTGTGTGTGTGCGTGCATCTTCTATTATTTGACGTAGCAATTCCTGGCAGTTTCCTCTGTAGACAAACTCACTGTGGTAAGTAGCATCATATATCAGGTCACGTAATTAAAATGCATGCAGTACACTTTTATTTTGCTCCAGCTAATTTCAGCTTCCCTCAGAGCAAAGAAAAAGTCAAAGACTACCCGCAATAATAATAGGGTCGGTGAGTGCAGAGGTGTTATCCTTCCACATGTGACAAAAAGCAAATTTTCTTGTTGTGCAAAAACCACAAACCTCATATTGTGAAAATGTGAAATCCTGGCGATGAAAATGTTCTGTCTTTTATCTTTACCCCTGTTTCTGACACTCACACTTTTTCGTAACATAAAAAAAGAAAAAATCCTACAAGATTTTGAAGAAGGTGAGCAGAGAAACACTAAAAAAGAAGAAAAAACTTTCAATATCAGAGGCAATATCCTTCTTAAAATTTTCATCTTGGTTTCAGGCTTCCACAATAATTTTGGTGTGATTTTAAGAGAGGAGTCCGGGGGTCTGCAATGTTAATCAAAACCTCGGTATCAGTAGGCGAAAGGGTGAAAGAAACTCTAGAGAAATGAAGTGAAGGGTCAAACATTACTGAAGCTTTAGATGGCCACACTGAGGAGGTGAGGCACCTTTGATGTTCAGGAAGTAAAAGACTAGGTTCTCTTTTTTTTCTGCTTTCTTCAGCCTCCACTAGACGGTGGGTGTACAGCCTGACAGATCTCTCAGAAGCTCATGTAGCACACCTGGGCTTTGAAATCTAGACACATTTTCTCGGCCTGTAGCGAAGGGTGGGGGCGAATTCATCTGCACTTCTCATGAGCTAAATTCAGATTCACCTCACTAGCTGATACCATGGCACAGGCTGTCCTCGGCTAAGACGAAGTTTGTGTCAGCGCAACCGTGTTACCGCGATGATCCAAGGGGTCGAACAAATTGTGGTAGAAAATGGGAAAAAGGGGATATTTTGTGATTTAAAAGAAATCAAATGACTAAATTTGAAAAGAGAAAGTGAAGCTTTCTTCCTTATTCATTTGTTTGACCAGGGATCCTACACCTGTGGTACTCTTGGTGCAGATATGAGTCAAAAAGGCAAACTTTTCCCTGCAGCTGTTTCCAAGAAGTACATGCATTCGTGGGGACTTTTTTTGGGAAACTGCAGTAGAAAGCAGCTTCATTTTTTGTTAAAAGGGTTAGGCCGCGTTTGAATTTGTAGGAAATCACCTCGAAATGTGCCTCTAATTGAACGATCCTCTGGTAGTTTTCAAAGAGGAAATAATTCGCTTTAATTACAGCACATAACTTACAAAGAAAGTCTTGCTCGGCCATGCAGTGTGTGTTCTAGGAAGGAGAAAGTACTGACTAAGTTCTCAGCGTAAAAACACCTTTTAGGGAAATAATGTAAAACTAAAGTTCAGACTCGGAGGAATCATGCTCATCTGCCCTCTCTGCTCCACTGACTGCAAACTGTAAACTGTATCAGTCTGACATCCTGTAGTTTTTTGAGAGGAAACAATCCTTTGATTTATTTTGTTCCCAAGAATAGATGGTGCTGCTGTGTTTTGAGTAGAATGAGCGCTCAGAAACGGTAATCGCCGCGTATGATGAGTTTTAGGTTCCTGTATCTGTTCTTAATAAACCGTTCTGGTGCTTTTTTATTAACACACAATGAAAATGAAATGTGGTTTTTATTCTTCTAATATACTGCAGCCCATTGGTGAAAATGCTGTTTTTCTATGAATTCATCAAATGATTTAGGTAATAACCAGCTTTATTTCCAAAGTAGGCTTCTCATGTTGTGGAAATTATCACTTCACATCACCAAGGAAATAAGAGTGGGTGTCTTTAGAAGGGCAGCTTGCTCTAGAAATTTAAAGAAGTTAATGCTGAAATTAACATATCAGAAAAACATATTTAAGAATTGCATCGCGAGCTGCCTTTTTGGTGAATGTTTGGAAGTCGTATGTATTCGTTTTTGCTCGCATTCTCTCTCTCTCTCTCTCTGAAAGCAGAAGTGGGACTATTTCAAGGTTTTGACAGTATGACCTGTCACTTCCTGTTCAGCTGTTTATGTGTGCCTATGTAGCTTTTCGCAGAAACATCTAGTGCCAATATTTTAGACAGCTATACAAGTACTTCCTCATACCGTGTAATTAAGCTCCTCTTCAAAGTGAGTAATGTCCACTGCATTTGGAGCCTTAGGCTTATTACTGACACACTTGACATATTTTTTTTAACTTTATAGCTCTATATTTGGTTCCCAAAAAGTTTGATTAAAAAATACTGTTACTAATTGAACATGAAGATAGGCTGCTGACTGGTTGTGGAACTAATTAGATAAAGAAATATAAATTGTATCTACTTCCCTATTTGTTTTCTATTGCTGGCAAGTTCATTGTTAACAATGATTTGATTCCACTGTTATAAATGGACTGTATACTGATAAATACTAATATATACATTGATCAGCCACAACATTACAACCACTGATAGGTGAAGTCAGTATCACTATTCATCGCGATGCTACTTTGCTACTTGGCATAATGACACATACCGCACACCTAAACGTTATCGCAGATGCTCCCTGATGGCTGCAGCCTCCCTCTGCAGGATAATCCAAAAACTCCTCAGGAATGGCACGAGGAAGACAACACCGAACCCGGAGCATCGACTGATCTCCAAACATGTGTTTTTAATTATACATTCTGGATCTGAGAAGTTAAGCTAATGTCAAAACACGGTAAACTTGCATTTCTTGTAATGGCCAACAGGGGGCTACTCAGTTCGTTCATACCGAGGTCTTTTAAAAAATGACTTTACTACTCATTTGACCTCTGACCTCAGCGAAAATGTTCCTTTAATTTTATCACTTTTAATCGCTAATGCAGTGTTATGTTCTTTTTTAAAGTGTGGCCCCTTTTAGAGTGAAATAGATGATAAAGCTGGATGTGCTAGGGCGTGTCTACATTTATCTTCTCTGTACAGTGTGTGGTTATAATGTTGTGGCTGATAGGATCTTTACCAGACTGTTTGATTGTCCAAAAGCTACTGAAAGAAACATTAGCGAGGCCCAAGCATAAACAAGCACACACCAGTACACCAACCCCAACAAATGGGAATTAATGTGCTCCTGAAATTTGTTCCTAATTCCTCACTGTAGAAACTAATGGCCTTGTGTCGTGTTTGATAGACAAGAAGCTGGATGTGTTGGAAAGCAGACTAAACTACAACTGCTTTTAGTCTGTCCGAAGGCTTTGTTTATGATAAAAATCCAGATTAACAGTAGCATTATCCTTTATGAGGTCTGAAGCATGAAGTCCACAGTATCAGGTGACTACCCCTGACTACTACCCCCCAAAATGGACATTTCAGCACTTATAGTGGCTGAATTCCTCTGCCATAAGTCAATACACAAACAAGGGTGTCCATGTGCTAAAGAGTCCTTGTGTCCGGCAGCAGCTGTAGACTGGCATGTTTTCGTCACAGATGATCAAGCGTACGCGCGGTGACAAAAACTGGACCTGAACTCCTGTCCAGATGAATCAGCGGGTGCGCTCATGTGGAAAAGTCTTCTCCCTGGTGAATACCCAGTTCCTCTTCTCCGCTCAAGCTTCTGCCTCGCATCCCCAGGACAAAACCCCCACCCTTCCCCACCCCACCTCTCCTCTCCTCTCCCTCCTTCCCTCTCTTCACTCCACCCTCTGCTCTTTCCTTTTCCCTTTCTCCAACCTCCATCTCCCCCCCCACAGTTTCCCCTCCCGTGCCCTCCCATTCCTCGCTCTCCAACATCCACACAGTTTATTTTGATTTTTTTTTTTCTTTTAAATGTCACTGTCTCTATATTAGTGACTGGTTCACCACACTCATCTTCTTCTATGGTATTTTGCCTTAAAAACGACTACAGTTATGACTCTTCATGTTCGTACACGGCGTGCTCAGAAATAGACATTTGCCGTTACTGTTTCTATAATTCAGTGGCACGCTGGCAGGTTTATTAGTTAGCCTGTCTGGTAGCTGGGTAACTGAAATTGTGATTTCCTATTGTGTTAAAGCGACTTCATGTGTCTGTGTATCATCATTTTCCAAACTGCAACAGACAGAGGTGCTTTCCTTGTGACTGTATCTGCCATGTAAAAGTAAAATCATGTTTGTGTGACACTCTAGACATGACAGCTACCATGCCCTTAATTACCACAACGCCACCACACTGAAAATAACTGCACACTATCATGTATGTATGTAGTGCTTTTCAGCGTCTCTGAGTGAACTTTGAACACAAAGAGCCTCCCACACATGCAAATACCCCTCTGTGTTGTGTTTTCTTTGGTTTCTCCCCTTCTCAAGTTCTGATTTCCTATAAAAGGCTCTACTATAAGTAAACTGATAATATGAATGGGGTAAAAAAAAAATTATAACAATTCTACTTCTTTCTAGATTACTCTCACTCAGTGTAGGTGGATCAATCCATTCATGAGCTCAACAGCCAAGTTTCTGTTTTCGCTTGTATTAAATACTGCTGCGGAAGAAGAGCCCTTTCACCTGTTCTTTGCGAGCCACTAAAGAGCTGCTGCCACGATTGTGTTTCACCGAGAACTATGATTGATTGTTAAACTGGACTTGCCTTGTAGCCAGAAAACCCCAACTGGGACGGTTCAGCGTAGGGTTTTGTCTTACTAGTGAGCAAGGAGGGCGTGTGTATGTGCTGCTGTCTTAAAGAGCCAGCAGTCAAAGAGACAAACTGGAAAACATTTGATCATCTGAACTTTTTCTTTACATGAATTAAGGAAAAGTCCAGCTTTTGCCGTTCTTTTTATAATCAATAGAGATGTGTTTTTGAAAACTGGACACAAAGCTTGCATTTATATATCCAAATTTAAAGTAAAGTACCTTTAGTCTACAAATCAATGCAAATGCGAATTACCACGATTTTTGTAGTAATTTTAACCCTTCAGCATTGTTATTAAACAATATGGGTACATATGTGAGCAGTACAGAGCCCCCTAAGGGTCACATCAGGAATTTATTCAAGACTTCTTTTGCACTACCCGAAAATAACTTTTGCGTTTCCTCTGATTCATAAAGAAATGCTGAGCTGTATTATGATACACACACTGCCGTTGGCTGTGGCCACAGCCAGTCTGCATACCCTCAGCTGTGGCTGCTCAGTTGCAAGTCTGTAGCCTTACAGTCAGAAAGATAACCAGAGGAGCTGGTGTACCAGTTTGCTCATTGACCACTGCCAAAGCTGATTTGGAGCTGCAGCTGTGCCCACAGCCAGTGGCTGTATGTTGCAGCTCAGCCTTTTGAGAGGTCTAATGAGCAATAAATGCATAATGTGAAACATCACAGCATCTGTGCTTTCTCTCTGCAGAGCATTCCCATAAGCCAGTGAACCTAAACCGGGAGCTCGAGTAGCCCAGGGGGTGCTTCTGCAATTGCCAGGGGGGTAATTGGAAATCTGAACCACACTAATCTGAAAAGAAACAGTAGAAATTACAGTTTAATTAAAGTAATTTAATTCATTGTAACAAGAAATTTAACAAATAGTTGATACCGCTAGATAAGAATATGGCTAACAGCTACAAATGTTCAGTAACGGTATGGAAAACAGATTAAAAATGATAAACACTTAAAATAAAGCTCGATAAAGTTATTAATAAAAGTCTGCAGAAAGAAAGTCACTTTTTTTTTTACCACAAATAATATGGATCTTTTTGGTCTCACACACTTGCTCTTATTTTAAACATAATATATGCACCGTGTAAATACTGGTAGATAGAACTGTCTATTTTTTATTAATAGATTGGGCTATTTCCTAACAGCAGTGAACTACTGGTTAGAACAGTAAGTCAGTAGTTGGGATAAATGGATGTCATACTGTGGTTCACTAAGCATAATTGTAACAATCATTAAGAGTGAATCGATTATTCAAAACTGGCTGAATAATTTTTTAAAAGTTTTGAATAATCGATTTATTCTTAACGATTATGCTCAGCTGTCAGTTATGCTTAGTGAACCACAGTATCACAGCTTTTAGTTATTTACAGTTATTTCTAGCACTGTTGCTCATTTTGTATATTATACAGTTTAAACACAAAGTAAAGTGCCCCATCGTAATACCATGTGACAAATGTAAAAGTAACTTTATGCATCTCTTAATTTCCCGTACAAACGATGTACGCAGATTCAGGCTACACACATGAAATCCTCATCAGCACGGACGGGCCCTCGGGCCGTCGCTAACAGTAGCCTCTTACTCATTGTCTCGTTACACACCTGTCTTGTTTTTGCACCCCTAAATCACCCAGCTGATTTTAGATGAGGTCAGTTTCGATCGAGAAGAGATAACAGGTTTTGTAGTTTACCAAAACGATGCTGCCAACATGTAGTATCATGTTCTCGGCACAAACTTTAACTGACTGAATTATATTTAGGCTATATGTCTAACTTTCATTTCTAACGTGTGTGTGTGTGTGTGTGCGCGCAGTTTGCGCAGTGTGCGGTGATCAAATAGACATGAGACCTTATCTATCTTTTCCACCCACATCAAAATGTTTTAGACAAGAAAGTAAAGGGTGTTTCTCGAAGAGCTATTTTTTCTGTTTTTGTGCGCACTTTGCCCTCTTAAAGTGACTACGACATGCTTTTCATAGAACTCATTATAACCATCTATACTTTTACACACTTTCAGCTCTTTTTTAGCCAAATCTATTATTTGAAGAAAAATAGACAAAGGCATGTTTTTATTCTATTTACATTTGTAGGTTTAAAACCACTTGTGCACTTTTAATACCGAACAAATCTAAATGGCAGGGGTGGGCAGCGGGAGCTGAATGTCAGTCATTACAAATGCTCCATAGCCTGAGGAGCTTTTAGCTGGTGTCAAACACAATGCCTTTATTTACACCAGCTACACTCTGGTGACCTCATATGGACCCAGAGTTCATCGCAGGGGTATTTATAAGCATGCCATGGCAATAAAGAGACAGAAATGAATGAACATGAGATTTGGTGGCATTATCAGGAAAAGCTCAGGTCTTCCTTTAAATCACTGAGTTTCTGTAATGATAAAACAAATGAGATCATTTTTTGCATGCAGTGATCTTTAGGGGAAGGTGAGTTGTGAGGCAAATTTTTAGTCATTATATCTCCAGAAACGTCAATTTCAGTCTCTTGAAGGACTCTGTGGTTCAGTCTGAAATTTCTCAGTAATGATTTGGTTTTATAGAGAAGCTCAAGGTCACGAGTGGCCACATCCTACGGAGTTCTGCAATGTGTTAATGCCATCTTTCCTAAAATTTACATATCGCTAGACTGTCTTCCTCTAAGAAAGATTAGGTTTTTGCAAACTGTTATTCACATCTTTATTTTCATGTTAACCCAAACCACAAGCTTTTCCTAAACCTAACCAAATAAATCCGTAATAGTAATTAGTAAATCGAGATGAGATTCAAACTCCAGGCTTCTTTAAAGTTTTCATGCCACCTCTTCTGAGTTTGCACGCTAATATGACGTCAGTCAGTCATTTGCTAGATGGCATTTTAGAAACACCTACATGAGTCATTTCAGATGCTTGCCGCGTACAGCTAATATCACCATTTAGTTTGAGCATTTCTTCAGTCTCATAATATTAAAGGGCATTCTCAGTTAAATCTCAAGGAAATACTTTTTCTGCTTGAGAACATTTGCTCACAAAAACATTGCAAGCAGCACATCTTTGCTATCTATAGTCTACCTTTAGCACCTCATCAAGTAAACTATTATTACAAGCCACAAAGCAGAGGACAGGCCTCTAACGTGGCTGTGAAAGGGGTCTTTTCCTAAAGCTCACGAAGCCGTGTTGATGTCTAACTTAACCAGGAAATAATATGAAACTAGGTGGGGGAAAAAATCAGTTTAATAAAAGCCTTGTCGATTAAATCTCCATCAAACTTTTTCTCACCTATCAGTCATTTGGGAAAATGAATATTAAAGGACATGATTGTCCAACTAATTTCCCTTAAGTGGATTTCCCCCAGAGAATGACTAACATTTGTGTGTTACATGTTGCGCTATAATGTAAAGTGTGAACTACAACTCAGTAGGGTTAGTAATTCTGAATCACTACAGTAAGTGTTTCGCGTCGACATGCACTCCGGATATTTGGCGCACACGTGAATGTCAGCAGGGTTTATCTGCCGTTGTGTGTTCAGAGTCCATTTCTTATATGTTTGTGTGTGTCTCTTTAATTTTAATTTAACCCAGCTTCTCCCTCTCCGTTCCCGGGTCGTCCCAGTTACCTCGTCTCACTGAAGTGATCAAAACGAGTTGAACATGCAAAGCTCCAGCAATCAAGAGCATCTTCTGGGGCATCTTTTATTAAAAGCAGCATTAAATATTGAGCTCAAGTGTCAGCTGTCCTCTCCACCTCTCATGACTCCTTTAGCTGCTTAGGAAACCGAGGATTACAGTTTGAAAGGCCAAACATGAATCATCTCAACAGCTTACGTACATGCACTGTTGAGAAAATTTACAATAGTTCAGTTTTCAACAACAGATTATTTTAATGGAATCCATAATTTTTAGAGGCTGTGTGATTCAAAAGAGAGAAATGTCAGTTGTTTCTGACAGCTGAACTTATTTTGTACTGTTTGTACCGTGGCTCAGGGGGTTGGGAATCGCATCTGTAACCGGAAGGTCGCCGGTTCGATCCCAGGGCTCTCTGTCCTGGTCGTTGTGTCCCTGGGCAAGACACTTTACCCTACTTGCCTACTGGTCTTGGCCAGAGGGGCCGATGGCGCGATATGGCAGCCTCGCTTCTGTCAGTCTGCCCCAGGGCAGCTGTGGCTACAACTGTAGCTTGCCTCCACCAGTGTATGAATGTGAGAGTGAATGAATAGTGGCATTGTAAAGCGCTTTGGGTGCCTTGAAAAGCGCTATATAAATCCAATCCATTATTATTCTGTTACATAAAGTTTCATGCAATGATGTCAGTGTATATGCATGTAATCAACAGACATCAGGGTCTACTTTCCACTCTCAGCTCTGTATGTCCACCTGCTGTTCAAATCTCCGGTTTGTGAGAAGAAAGCTGACTTAAAGCAAGAGGAGCCAAAGTGGCTTGTTTTAGACAGAGGATGAACTAATGGTCTACACCAATAAAGCTGATTTTGAATAGTGATCCAAGTTACTGGAGTCTAAGTTTTAATATTTGGAAATATAACATAAACCTTTTATACGGAATAAAAACTCATCTCCTGTTTTTTCAACACACTAACCATGTGCAGGGCTAATATGGATAAAGTGTAATATGGGTTTCAGTCGCTACTCACATGCACATTATTTTAAAAACTCAGGGGCAGCAGCCTCACATGGCTGTTTTCTGTTAACTTTGAAGACAGATATGTTTGCTGGATAGACATTTTCAATTATAGATAGATGTGTTTAACATTGAGATCTGTCAGCACTTTGATGCATTTTGTAACTGTCATCAGAATAATCGTGATAACAAAAAAAGTCATAACCTCTCGAGATTTTATCTGCTTCTCTGTGCACCTTGGACGTGGGCGTAGTTGATCCATAAACCTCTACAATATGTGAACAAAGGTATAAACAACGTTTTTGGGTTGTTTTTTTAACAAATAAATTTCTCTTATGTCTCTCCAGGAGGATGTTCCCCTTTCTGAGCTTCAATATCAGTGTTCTGGATCCTACTGCCCACTATAACGTCTATGTGGACGTCGTTCTAGCTGATCAGCACCACTGGAGATACCAGGGCGGCAAGTGGGTCCAGTGTGGGAAGGCAGAAGGGAACATGCCAGGTACACTGAAACTATAGCACAGAATGTAAAACCCTGGGGCTGCCTTTATGACTGTTAGAAACCAAGATTTGGTACGCTGATCAAACAACTACATTTACATTCACAAATACTAAAAAAAGAAGAAAAAAAGAGTGCTGCAGCGTCTATTGAAAAAGACTTTGAACACACTGATAAAAACGATAAGCGACTAAGATTATAACTTTTATATATAGCAGATGTAAAAATGCAAAAGGATATAAAAGGGATGACGTACACCACCAAAGTAATTGTACTTTACTTGACCGATTTCACTTAAAATGCTTTATATTAACTCCACTATAGTTAAAACCTTAAAATAAACTGTTGCATTATATCAAAGGAACGTAGCTGGATTAGCATTTGCACTGATACATACATAAATGCATGTAATATAATGAAACCGGCTATTCTGGACGACAAATATTGCAATTTTGGATTCACGAGTTTTACTAGTACTCCTAATACGTAAGAACAGCTCTTCCACCTGTGAAAAAAAAATGTCTACTACTCATTGAAAATAGCTATTTTCTTCTCATCGTGCATTTACCACCAGTAGCCGGTAAACAGCTCAAACCCACAATCTTCCTGGGGCTTCCTACACTAGATTCTAATGCGAAGTTTATGATTTAAACCCGCCATCGAAAATAAACTTGGGTCAGTCAAGCAGGAGACTTCACTCAGTGTGCTGCCTGGAAGAGCCTGAGGAAGTGGTTTATTTAGCAGTATTGTAGCAAACCTAGATGCATACAGTAGGGAAACCAAAACGTGCATTAAGATGCACACTTGGTCTGAGAGGTTTTCAGTCAGCAGCTTCACAACATGTTTTGCAATTTTTTCAAAGATTGCCTGATGTTCCTTGGTTTAAGGAGCTATAATAACTGACTTAAACAGGAATGCATTTTTGTTGAGCCGAGACGAATCCTAAAAACCAATTTACTTACCAGAAAAATACACTCAAACATTTTTAAGACGCGGAAAATTTGTACTTTGGAAATTTGGAGTATTTTTTTTAGTCAGCCTCCATCTACAAAGTACGACAATAAAATCTTTAGGAATATTATGCCATCTTTAACCCCTCTTTAAACCCACTAAAAACATGTCCAGTAATTTGATCACTTTGAATATGACTAACAATTGCACTCACAGTTTCTCCAGCACCTATCAAAGCTCTCCGGGTCCCGCTTTGATCTTCCGTGGCATCCAAGAGTGTCTGAATTACTCACCAGATGTACCTCCAATCGTGCTTCTCCCCAAGTATCTCGTTATACATCAGAGTTCATTTCAGCCACTTCTCTCGTCTTTTCTTGTAAAGACGTGTTCAACATCAAGCATAGAAGTAATTATTTAACACGTTACATTTACATTTCTACGCCCTGTTCTCTCCACAACCTTTCATTCAGTATTTCCTCCTGTTCACACTTCAGAAAAAAAAAGAAAAAACTAAGCATAACAATAGCAAGTTAACCGAGATTTCATTTTATGTGTGATTGATGATAGACAAACCACAAATATATAAATGAGAGAAACTGCAAGGTGCTGTCACACATATGCCAGGTGTTGTGGAAAGGTGACTGCTGATGTGCTACAGTTGTGGAATTTGTGGTGAAACAACTTCACTCAATTAGATTTAATATTACCCTTATGTGGTGTGCAAAAATAAGGTTAGCAGGTCGTTGTGGTAATGTTGTGAGAAATCTTGGCTGCTCTAGGAATATATTAAAATATTAAAGGAAGGAAAACAGAGCCATCCCAGTTTGCAGGGGAAATACCTGATGGAAAAGTGGCGTTTTAAGACGTTTTTCATCTTCCCTTGTATTCAACTGAAGTGGCCTACAGACAGTAACTTATTATTAATATCCATTAACTTTTGTGCCATAAATATTTTATAGTGCTTGCTGATGATTTGCAGAAAATATAATTTTTAATCGCATCAAATTCAACTTGAATTCATGTAAATCTCTATAAAATTGACTTTAGATCAGAGAAGATTTTAAGTCCTTAAGCCAAAGTTGTTTTTTGTAAATTTACACCTGAGGGGCTCCAGCAAAATGTTGTTTCCCTCTGCCTAATCAGCAAAACAGAAAGTGAATAGCAGCATTTTAAAAATGACTCAGAAAACACTGATATTACTGAAACTGTCCTAAAAAGTCTCATTTCAAAATTTACCAAATTCGACGCTACAGAAATGAAGCGTGTCATGATGCACCTGTTTTAGTCATAGTGTTAGTGGCAGGTTACATTTTGAAACTGCTTGGTCTCAGCGCATTGACCGTCTGGGTTAACAGGTGGAGGATTCATGGAAAAGCTGCTGAGTTATGGGAAGAAATCTAATCACAGTTAGTCTGTTCATTACTGAGAGCTTTAAAAAAACAAAAAAAAACCAGCTGAATAAAACACAGCTGTAAAGGAAATGGTGCAGAAGAGAAAAAGTGAGAATCAAAGCAAAACTCGCTGCAGCACGATATTCCTGTTCTCTTGTTTTTGTGATAGCTTGAAGCCAAAACTGTGAAAATAAATAAATAAAACAAAGCGTGCAGCCCTTATTCATAACTACATGCGCTGCTCGCCATGTGCTTCGGTGATTGCAGGGAACAGGATGTACATGCACCCCGACTCTCCCAACACAGGAGCTCACTGGATGAGACAAGAGGTGTCGTTTAGCAAGCTCAAGCTCACCAACAACAAGGGAAGCACCAACAATGTGGCACAGGTACCGTGCTTTTGCCTCTAATTTGCTTTCTATCTACAAATCTGTCTGTGAATACGCTCGCGTGGTCAGTGAGTGGCTGAAACATATCGATGAATGCAATAACTGTCACCTTCTGCTTATATTTTACACTACTTTAATCATTTCCTTTCGTATTCTTGATATATGAAAACATTAACCACATTATGAGTGTCGCGATGGAAACCATCTGCAAACACTCAATTTCTGCCTGCTCATTTCCTGCCTTTATTTTTCTCGCTTATCGGTAAAATAAAGGTATCTTTGTTTCCTGCTCTTAATCTTTAGCAGCCAAATGACCATAATATTACATCTCCCTTTCTCCAGATGATAGTTCTCCAGTCCCTCCATAAATACCAGCCTCGTCTTCACATCGTGCAGGTAAAGGAGGATGGCACGGAGGACCCCTTCCTCTCTTCTAAAGCTCAGACGTTCATCTTCCCGGAGACTCAGTTCATCGCTGTTACTGCTTATCAAAATGCAGATGTAAGTCACCTCAGACACAAAGATGAAGATGAGATTTGTATGCTTTAAAAATATGTTTTAAGGTGTGAACCGCAGCCTGTGTTGCAGACCACTGACATGCTATTCTACCATGTTTGCATATTTATTGTATTGTATTTGGCAACAACCTTCCACAACTGGCCCACAAAAACACCTCTTATAACTTCGATTGCACAGCTTTAATGATGTTGAGAGATCAATGATTCATGTCAGCGACATGTTTTACTGATTTATGCATGCATGCATCAAAAATGCAGACACACCAACTTACATTTCTGCAACCTTCAAGAGTCGCTTCACCTCGGCTGACCTGAGCACCGTAGCTCACATCTCTCTTGTGTGCGGTGTATTTTTTACGGCTGTTCAAATAAACTGTGGAACAGTTACTCCATGCAAGATATACTCTCCCAATTTTACATTTGTGTTCCTCCCCTTTGCGGTTTTTAAGATGAAATCTTTCCAATAAGAGATAAAACTGCAGTGTAGCCTCATTAATTATTAGTCGGTTAGTTCTCTTTCTGCGCTCTTGTTTCTTCAATGTGGTTACTCACTCCTTCTCTTTTTTCCTTTGCCTACGTTCTCTCATTGCCCTCCTCTTATTCCCTACACAGATCACTCAGCTGAAAATAGACCATAACCCGTTCGCTAAAGGTTTCCGTGACAATTATGACACGTAAGTAATTTCAAAAATGTCTGTATTTACAAAAAGCAAATCCTCTTCTGTTCTCAGTGTGAACCCTGCGTTCTCTCAGCATTAATAATGAGACTGGGTCACTGCTGGGACTTGAATGTCCTGAGTGCTCGTGTCAGCCTTTTAATATTGGAAAAGATGCAATTACTTGCTGCTGCTGAGCATGCTGCAGTGAAAGGGTGTGAGGGGCTGTGAGATGTTTGATAGTTGTTTGAGGTTTGGGCAGGAAATAACACCTTCTTTTTTTCCTCTTCTTCTCACACTCGCTTCTCTTCCCCTCCTCCTCCTCCCTCCTGCCTAGGCTGTACGCTCCTCCCGACTCTGATCGCCTCACCCCCTCCCCTACAGAGGGCCAGCAGCTGCTGCCAGGGAGCTGCTACGCCCAAGGCTACCTCTCTGAACAGTACATGAGCCCCCTGCCCCAGAGCCGCTTCTATGGTCGCGAGCACATTGGTATGGGCCAGCAGCACAAAGACCCATCCGCAACCCCCGGTCCCCACAGCCGCTGGTACCTGTCACCTCAGCAAGGCGTGGCCCCAAATCGGCTTGACTTCACTTCCTCCTATGAGGGGGACTTCTCTGGAAATGGTTTCTACAAGCCCTTCCCCTTGCAGACATCTGCTCACCATGCTCTCAGCTACTATTCAGATCATCCTTTTGCGTCTACAAGCGTGTCTGTATCAGGAGCCGCCTCAGCAGGTTGGAGCGCCAGCCGGCCCACCCCACAGTACCTCGGTCACCCCACTAAATCCGGCCCCACTCTTGGGTGGTTTAGACCCATATCATCCTCCTCTTCCTCCTCCTCATCTTCGACATCCCCTGGGAACCCCAGGCTGCACCCTCCTCCACTCCTGGACTCTTTTCAGCCGCCCTTGCTGCAGGACAAGCCCAAAGACACTGTGGGCGTAGTGCAAGAGGAGCCTTGGCTCGAACCACCTTCTGTGAAATCAGCGGACTCAGGCGACTCTAGCCTGTTTGAGGGAGGTGTGGGTGAAAACAAGAAGAGGAGGGTGTCGCCATATACGTCCAGCACTGAAAACTCCCCACCCCCGCGCAGTGGAGAGGTCTGTGAAAAAGACAGCAACAGCGATGCAGACTATTATGGTTATTACACCCACTGAAGACCTCACACATTATCATGGTTGCCACAGTGTCTCCCAACACCTTCCCACACTGCCCTCATTGACACATTTACTGCCTGTCCAGGATAACGATGACGGGCTGGAACAGTCTCTGGTTTTGCTACAGACAAACTGCAGAACGTAGAGAAGGACAGTGACCAGCCCCTCAAAGTGTCAGACGACTACAGGAACTTTCAAAGTTAGTGTCAAGGTTGGTGTCGAACAGAGTGGAAGTGACTGGAACGCTGGCCTAAAGTGACATAAACACCAAACAGACATAAAGACCTGTGGCTTAGGCCTTTGAAACATCTGGAGATTTGTAAAAAAAACAACGAAACAAAAAAAAAAGATGTGCATATCTGCTTGCTGACAGACGCCTGCAGCAATTGTCTGTTCTTTCTGCATCAAACACTCTCACCATGTCTCCTTTGGTCTCATCTACGTCAGTTCTCACCATCAACCACTCACACATCTTTGCAATATGTTCATGTTCATTTCCCATGACGATTCTGAGCAGAAATTATGGCTTTTCACAGTGTCCTCTATCTAATTAGTGCAACACCACCTAGCGGCCACAGTGAAGCGCTGTAGGCCATGAAGTGACAGCAGGCTTGTGTTCTAGAAGGGGAACCTTCCTCATACATATTAGCCCGACATTTTCTGTGTGTTCCTCTACATCTGCCGAGATTTTTCCAACCACAGCAAAAATCGCAGGTCCACACGCCTGCAGGCAATCCAACATATCTTACTGGTTTGAAAGCAAAGCTGTTTGAGTAATATTTAATGTTAAAAGTTATTCAATTTATTGTGACACCTCTTTGTACTTTACTGTAACCCTGTATGCCACTCTAAGTCCAAACCCAGACGCAGGTAATACAGAACCACCTTCGTCAATTTCAGTAACTGTCGCAGTCAGGTTTTAATCAAAACTGATCAACCCACCAGGATGTGGTTCACTTTGTCAAACATTAGTAAGCTGAATTTTGGGGGGAGTATTATAAAAGAGTTTGTGCTTTTGAATCTGTCAGTCACATCTCATGCATCTGCACTACCCACAGTTCATTTCCTAGTCGTTGGATTCCTCAATTAAGATGGAGATGTTTTCTGTCCTGTATTGTTTTCTCACTGTACACTGACTCCTAGTTAACAAAATTCTCCAATTTGAGGAATTCCTGCTGATGCAAACACTGTTTTGAGGGTTTCGCAGGATGTAGCAGCAGAGATCTGCATGGTTTACAAAGTGTTGTACTGACTCTGGCTGAATTTTTCACATGAGTTCATTTGGGATGGTGCTTGTGATTTCTATTGAGTTTGCAGTGTGCATGTAGGTCTTAAAGCAAGATACTGACCTCTCAATGCACTGTGAAGCAATATTCTAATAAGTGGGGCCATATTTTGTCCGTAGCATGCTCATGGGAACACATATTGCAGGGTATTTCCAATCGGTTCAAATTATTCCCCTGAAACCAATCAACACAACAGTGCCATCAAGGTTTTTGGTTTAAATGATACCAGAAACTCCATTATGGCTTATGTTGCATATTGGAAAAACCTCAAAGGTACATAAGCATTAAACTCTTTATGTTTAACTAAACAAATTGCCATGTTTTCCATATAACAGTGTCATAATTTTGAGGATCTGGGTTAATTTAATAGCTCCAAGTTTTGGTATTTGTTTAAATATAGAAATAAAGATCTTGGTGTGCACATGTAGGCTTTCAAAGTAATACATTTGTTAAGATTGTTTAAGTTTCACTTCCATACAAATGGGCATTTTTTTATGTGAAGTGATGAATCTGAACATCAGATTTGGTTTTGAAAGTTACTGAAATTGCTGGACACAGCACTCCTTCGATCTGATGTGTGATGGGCATGTAGGAGGAGGGAGTTTCCAAGGCGATCTGACTGTTCTGAAGAAGCATACCAAGAGCTTTTAAGCGTGAAGCTAGTCCTTACCTCACAATGTGTCGACGTTGCATCAGTCAGAAAAGTCCCTCGCTGCAATCATAGCGTCACAATCCAGAAAATTATTGCTGTTTTTATAGATAATATGAAAGAAAAGTGGCAACATGTTCGCATTAAGGGAAGTTTGTAGCAAATTATTCGGTATCAGTTTGTTTTCAGCAGCAGTTTCATAGCTGCAACGGTTTGTCATAGCGTTTGGAAAATCCCTCCGTTTTAATCAGTTCCATCAACATCACTTTTTTTTAGTTTTAGCTTTTGGGCGATTTAGAAGCACTGATGAGTGATTTCAGCAAGGCTAAACTTTTCAGCAGCAGATTTACACAAACCCAGCTGCACCCTACTTTGCTTGGATTAAAAAATATATATGACAAAGGCCGAGCACCCTGCTTCCTTCAGCTGACTTCAAAATGCTCCTATCCACACATGGCTACAGCCCACAATCAATAACAGCACTGATATTGATGAAACAGGACCAGGTGAGGGGAAACGTGAGCACTTAAACCACACAGCAGACATTTAGTGTGCTCCAAAATTCTAAATGAGAATTTGTATTGTTGCCTCAGTAGTAAGACTGGGGATTCTTGCCGTAGTTCTCCAGGTTTTCCTCAATCTGCTGCCATAAATTGGAGTAGACCATTAAAGTGGGTCATAGAGGATGACCACACGCACCTGTACTTAAAGAGACAAGGTGCTGTCACCTTCAGACCACAATAAACAGGAAGCACAAAGTGACCAGACAGACACTCTGAATTTCCCCCCTAGTCTTTGGGCCTATCATGTGGTGACGCCGGCTGACAGAGGCCCGGCTCCCACCCTGGTGACAGAAATGAAGAGTGAGGCACCAGTCGGCGCTGATCAGAGGTCTGCTCCTCATTCCTCACTAGGTGTGCTAATGGCCTCAGACAACACTACGGGCGACAGGCAGGCACTCGGTGTCAAACAAGTCTCTACAGATCGAGAGATGAAGTTGAGTCTCTTTACATATGTGTGACTGAATCTGAAAAGACTTTAAATACGTAAAATGAAGTCCTCGGTTTACCATCCTGAGACCAACAGATAGTCACTTCCTTTATGTCTAATGAATATTCAGACTTGATTCTGGCTTTTTTTTCTACATTTTCCTCACCTCATAAACAAAATTGTCTATTTTTTCATCAAATTACACAAAGCAGAGCAGAGCACCATTAACTGTAGCCTCTCTAAAATGCATGTAGTTTTATTGAACTGAATATAACATTTATTTCATTAAAAAAAGTTTGTTGAACTGAACAATAAAGCTACAGCAAAACATGCTTTCCTTGTAGACTATTTGGATAGTTTTTAGTTTTTATTCAAAGAGAGTGGCACTAAGGCTCTTAGTGGCACAGTTTCGTTAGATTTAGATAAAAGTTCAAAACCAAAACACATGCACTGCACTAATGTAGGCATGTGTGCTACAATGTTTAAGCTTCGTCTACTAAATTAACCCCTGGAGGGTCTTGGGTCGATTTGTGGCTCTAAGCCCAATAGTGTATGCATTTTTCTAGGACCCTCCAGGGGTTAAAAACATATTTATTTTAATAAATGAATTGTAAAGGTTATTGTAAAGGTTAACGAACATACAAAAGTGTGCTTAGAGGAGCTACTAGTCAGATTTTCTTCACCTTCAGACAGCACCAGGCCGACTACATGCAGAAGCTGCTTAACCCTAATCAAGTTTTATATTTCCAAAAATCCAGGCCAATTCTTTCACACGAGCCAAGCTTGACTGTAAAATAATCAAATGAGGCCGATGCTGAGGCTGTGTTTTGTGTAAATCATGTTTAACTGATGCAAAAAACAGAAAAAATTGCACTGCAAGAGACTTTGAAACATGCATATAGATTATATGCATGTTTGGCAAACTTACAGCAAAATGTGCTTTCCTTGTGGACTGTATTGGGACATAAATGTCTGCAGAAACAGTTCAATTAGCTGATAATAAAATGTAAAATCATCATTATTAGTTAGATGAGTTGGACTCCTGACTTTATATGGGCTTTCTTTCTCAGGAGACATGTCGCTGTATAAGTGCGGATGTAAAAAATGAGATCTTTAAGGTGATTAATGTCCCTGGGAGCACCTTTGCTTTTCCTAGTGTGACTGTGAAAAGGCCTGTTGCTGTATAAATCCTGCCTTTGACCCCTGAAATTTATTGGATCCACCGGATCTCATAAACAATAATAAACACATAACGTTCAAGAACAAATCGTCCCTTCACCAGGACATTAACAAAACTAAAAAACTGGTTACGAAGAGCTAAAAACTGAATCGGTATGAACTGAAGAAAAAGTAGCTTGTGTAGCATTTCCAAAAGATGTAGTATTTAATGTTTTTGTTGACATCTGTCAGAAAAAGGGTGCTCTCACATTAACAAAGCTGTACAATCGCCAGTTCATATTTTAAGTGCAATTAATAGAACAAAAATTAGCTTAGATTTAAGGATGTTGTGGCGAGAACAACGAGAGAAGAGTTTTATGTTGACAGTTTGAGTTATGGAGCTCTTGTTAATATAGTACACTGAATGCTACTGCACCACATGAGTGTATGATCTCACATCAAACAGCAGAGAAATGCTTTCAGGTGGCAAAGGAAAGACCCCTGCTGGATACTGCAGATATTACAACCAGCTTCACCCTGACCCCTGGTGTTGGACCACTCATACTTCTGTTTCCCCTCAGTCCGCGTTCACCTTGAAAGCACATTTCTCTTAGTGTTTGGGAACTGTATTTCCAGAGATGTTACTGTAATGCAATGGTGTGAAGGATGGAGCTCAGACAACTCAAGCAACAAGCATGTAAATTTTTGAGTGTGACCCCTGTGCACTGAACCGATCATCCTTTATTTAAGAGCTTTTGAACTGCAATACAAGAAGAAATAAGAAGAAAGATTTCTGCTAGGGAAATTCTTATTTATTAAATGTCGAATAGGTTTATTGTAAATGTTTTTTAATTAATTAAAATTAAAGCTTATACATGAACAGTCTCTGCCGTGTTGATGTTGTCCTTTTATTCAACTGATGCAGCAACTTTTTGGGGACAGTGTAACAAATGTTTTTGGTCGCTATCATTTACAAACTTCCCTTAAATGCAGAACAATAATGAATTATGTACTTCACAAAAGAAGAGACGTTAATTAAATTTGGCTGTGCAGAAGATGCAGACTTTAGGATGCCGTGTTCAAAAAACACAAGTAAGTGGCTAACATCATTTATCACAGGAAACCAATGACAATAAATAAAAAGATCTCTTTCACACCCCTCCAACTGTTTGTTTAATGACCTTGGTGTCAGTGTCAGAGGTAGCATTAGTGTTCAGTTAGGGCAGTGGTCCCCAACCCCTGGGGTTTTTATTGTTAACTCGGTTTCACTGGGTCTTTTCCCGTGTTGTAGCTGTGTGTCTTATTTTGAAAGAAATATTTAAACATTACCATAGCGACCAGAGAGCATTAAGTGGCAGAGAGGAGGATGTTACTCTCAATGTTGTTGGCGCACTTCAGGAGGACGCTGCTAATAAACAAAATAAACCACAAAATACCAGTTTTTGTCTTGGTCATATCGTTTTATTTTGTTGTATTTATCCACGACACCTTAAAGGCCGGTTTGTCTGACGTTAAACTGGTCCGTGGCGCAAAAAAGCTTGGGGACCGCTGGGTTAGGGTGAGATGGGTTTGATATACTTAAACTTAATTTAGAATGCTGCATACAATCTTTGCAATAGTGGATAACTTAATTGTTTGCATTTATACGTGTGGTGTGTATTCATTGCTCTGCCATCACAAGCGAAAGTTATCACAGGCTAATAAGGTCTTTGTTTCTGGATTTACATTTCTGGGAAGGTGGATTCTGTAGCAGATTCAGCAAATAATAAATTGAGGGGTAAGATATTTGTGAGTGCTTTAATGTCATGGGATGTCCTCTCAAAGTTAACAAAGATGCATGCCTTTGTGTATGTGTGCCCCTCTCCCAAGAAAATGTCTGTCCCTCAAACTGAGAACAACTTTCAGGTAAAATGTAAGACGCACTCATCCAAATGATCTCAGAGGCAGTGCTGCGGTTACCCGATCCCTCAGCAGAACACCATCCAGGTACGAAGTAGATTGAGTGGACAGTTTTTGAGATAAGTAAACAAGTACAGCACTGTAGACGATCAGAGAGTAAGTATTTAACCAACTACAATTTTACAGTCAGACAGAAAAACAGGGAAAATGACTTTTTTTTCTGTCTATTGTCAGTCAGATGCTTTCCAGATGATATTGCAAGGTGAATCAAAATCTGATGGTGCTTTTCTGCATTCACTATTTCATCAATCACCAACAAGATCACCAACACTTTCTGGCTGAAATGCAAACCCAAACTATGACAGAGCCTCCACCATGTTTTAGAGATGCCTGTAGACAATCACTGTTGTACCGCTGTCCTGACCTCTTCAGTACATACTGAAAAATTTGATCCAATGATTTAAAATTTGGATTTATCACTCCATCAGACCTGTTGCCACTGCCAAAAATACTACTTTATGCCTATCAAACTGTTTTATCTTTGACATTTTCTATAGTGTCACCAAAGAAATCAGAACAAAGGTGTGTTTTTGTGACAGGCTGTGAGCATCCAAAAGAAGAAAGTTATTTTAGATGCAATTTAAAAGTTGTTTGTTTTGACACTGATTCACTCCGTCAGTTATGAGCCTTTTTATGCTTGAGCAGTTTAAAGGTCAGTGTTTAGCGGCTTAACGGCATTTTTTTAAAAAAATAAAACATTTCTCTGAAAATAATCAGGTAAAAGGAGGGACCTTCAGAACACTTTCCTGTCTCACAGGAAGCAAAACACACTGTTCAAAAAAATTAAGTGTGTCAGTGCCACCTGGCAGTTTGCTGCCCTCTGTTGTCTGATTGGCAGATGAATCTTGAAAATGAAATAGGTGTGCGAAGTGGGCTCTGCTCTCTTCAGTGGGAATTCAAGGACAGAATGGTCTCACTCTTGTGTGAGTGTTCATGAGTTATGTGTGGCCACAAGTTTTGATTGGAAGGATTCGTAGATTTGTCAAGATTTAGCATGTGGTGAAAGCCCTCCAGCAGGCCACTGGTGTGAATGTCTCTGACCAAACAATGAGGGTGCATGAAATGCTACACATATAAAGGCTAATTTACACCACTGAGCCCTGCTCTCAAAAGATGACATACATGTAACTCTGTCTGTGAAGCCAGATTTTAAAAAATAAGTGCTTACAGTTAAAGTTTTAAAAACATGTTTAGTGCTATCTTCTGTCAGTATGGAACATGACATCACGTGGTTGGTTGCAGCTAATAGATTTACATTAGTTTATAATAATTTTGCAGTAAAATTGTACATTGTCTCCTCCATGTATTACATTTGTTGTTATTGTTCCTCTTGAAATAAAGTTGGAGGAAAAAGAACTTGTGCTTATGTTAGCTAACTAGTGGCAGAATCGATAACTCGGAGGAAAATAAAGACACTAAAATGAAAAGTCAGTTTAAGGGGATCACTTTGGTGCTGCAACAATGAGTTTTGTGTTAAAACCCAGGATATACTGTCCACTTTCACTGACTGTCTCTTCAGCAGTAAGTGGCTGGTCGCTGTCAGGGGTGGACACTCCAGGCCTCAAGGGCCGGTGTCCCTGCAGGTTTAAGATGTGTCCTTGAACCAACACAGCAGATTTAAATGGCTAAATTAGCATCTCAACATGTCCTGAAGTTCTCCAGAGGCCTGGTAACGAACTAATCATGTGATTCAGGTGTGTTGACCCAAGGTGAGATATAAAACCTGCAGGACACCGGCCCTCGAGGCCTGGAATTGCCCACCTCTGGGCTAGCTGCACCTATACGGGAAAATCCAGCTGTTAGCCGTAATGTTCTGTGTTGTAAAGCTATTTAAAAGTAAGAAGAGTGTGTAGAGTCTTTGAGCCAGGTGACAGGTGGTTCACGGACCCACAGAAACGGATTTTTCCTCCTCTGGCAGAGGATCAGTGCTATTTTATGCAATAAAATAATCTTTCTCTACTCAAGCATATCAAGACAGTTCACAACATAACATCCCCCTACATGCACACCACACCAGAAATATAACCAAGTTTCTTACCGAAGCAGGATCGGGAATCCCATCAGACCCCATGCAGGGAAAGTAGGTCGATGTGTGCGAAGGGGGGGCGGACTCTCCGAGGAAAAGTTACTACAATTTTGGGGACCTTCTGTGTTTTTTTTCTCCCATCATCTCACTGAGCGGATTACTTCATATTAGAAGTGAGGAGAAGCAAAGCCCAAATGTAAGTGAAGGAGATTGTAACATGGAGATTTTTTTCCCTTGCGGAAATGCTAATGGATGTTAGGGTTTCCAATCGTCTTCGGTAAGAAACTGCTGTTTTTGGTGTGACACGCATGTTGTAAACTGTTTGATTGTTTTTGGAAAAGCGCAAATATTTTATTGCGTAAAATAGCACTGATCGCATTTTGGCGACATCTGCTTTGCTCGCTGATTGCACTTCTCGGTGTACCCGCTGTGTTGACATTTCTGCATACATGTCAGGGCCATGCAATGCGTTAATTCGCATGCCCACGTATGCGCACTGTAGAAAACCACGTGTATATGAGTCCTCAGCTCATCAGGGTGCCATAGGATAATTGCCATTTCTATCAAATGATGTCACTTCCTCTCCTTTCTAACACATTGCCATGTCCACATCAGTATAGATATACAGCATGATAACATTCAGGAACGTTAGATGAGCAGGTCTTATATTTCACTTGAAAGTTTATCTCTGTTAGACGGATACATCGACATGTTTGACTATCTTTAAGAGGACATTAAATATCTTTAATAGACATCTTACCTTTCAGTTTAAGAATCACAACTAATGCCTGATTTAGATGTTAAATTCGCACCATAGTATGACATCCACCTTCCCAGAATTATAACTACATGTAACAGAGATGCAGACCTGACCTGTGAAAAGCAGATTTGGCATCAATATGCAGTGTATCCACAGTAAATTGATTAGCACTAAGATAATAACTTTATCACAAAGTAATTGGGCCTAAGTCCATCTAGCTTGTTCATAAGTTAATGCAATAGCTAGTATTCTGCCAGTGTAGACATATGCTGCTTTCTCTTTTCATAGTTCTGACAATATGCATATGAACTGAGTGTCAGTTAAGGCCTTTTCTCTGTATGTCAGTGAAAGTAATGTGACCGACGTGTTCAGCTCACTTTCACAGCTCTGTGACGCAGATCCACTGCAAGTATAAATGCAAACACTGAAGTCACCCACTATGGGAAAGATTGTATGCACCGCTATAAATTGACCAAACCATACCTTGACCTGAAACTAATTCTCTCACCTTAAAACCAACTCCTTACCATTAACTGGGTGTCTGAAGGGGTGTGAAAAATAGTTTTTTTATTTGTTTCTTTGGTTTCCTGTGACCAATGATACAGCTTTTTCCTATGACCCACTCATTTTTGAATGGTGAAGACTGCAACCTACAATTTACTTTTTTTTTTTTTAAATCAAATCAAATCTGCACAATCTGTACATTACATTAGTATCTCCCTAAAGTTGCCATCTTTTGAAACATCTCTTCTTTTCTACCTCAAAACCTGTCCTTCCAATCCACTTCGAAATTGGCACTTGTACTACCAGGGTCTGAGGAAGTACAGTATTAGCTTGGGATCCTTTGGATTAGTGGGTCCTAAAAGCTATTACCAGGACTCTCTCGTAATAGCTTTTCTTTATTACGAGAGACCATCGTCTATGTCAGAGATAGCCAAACATACATGCCTGCATCTGTATGCATGTGTACCTCTCTCCCTATCTCTGAGAAGACAGTCACAGATATGAATCTATTGAAAGTTTTAACGTAAGCAGTCATAATGCTTAAATGTCAGTTTAAGCACAGCAACTAAAGTCTGAGTTATAGTACTATGTTAAATCTAGGCCATAGTCTAACGTCCACCTTCCCAGAAGTCTAATGGCATGTTGCAGAAATCCATACTTTAACAACTATAAAAGGTCTGCAATAACTTTCATGTGTAAAGAACTAAACAATGAAGTTTTCCACTTTGCCAGGGATTGCACAGTGTGCTTTAAATTAAGTGTAAGTGTCAAACCAAAACCTTACCCTGAACCTCATTCTAACTCTAACCTGAACAACAAGTTCATTAAACAGGTGTCTGAAGGGGTGTGAAAAATATTTTATTTTTTCTCTTTGGTTTCCTGTGACAAATGATATTAGTCACTCACTCATGTTGAGAAAGCTGCAACCTAGAGTTTGCAAGTCCTCCACAGTCATGTTTTGAACAGGCACAGCTATTTAAATAGTGTCTCCCCTTTTTCAAATATGCAAAATTCTTATCAATTCCCATCCCTAGTCCTGGGGATATCCTCCCAGATCTGGACCAGGGCATCACTGAGCTTCTGATGAGACTGAGACACAACCTGGCAGTGTAGAATGGACCAAAACACAATGGTGCTCTGTTGATTTAGGTCAGGCTTGTGGGGTCCAGTCAGTGTTATCAATTCTTTAATCCTCCAGGAACTGCCTATTTGCCATATGAGGCTGGGCATTGTCATGCATCAGGAATGTTGCTTCTCCAGACCCTTTGACGTCTGTCATATGTGCTCAGGGTGAACTTGCTCTCATCTGCGAAAAGCACAGGTCGCCAGTGGTGGGCCTGCCAATTCTGGTATTCTATGGCAAAATCCAGTCTGGCAACACAGTGCCGGGAAGTGAGCACAGGGCCCTCTAGAGGACGTTAAGTCCTCAGGCCACCCTCATGAAGTCTGTTTCTGATTGTTTGGTCAGAACCATTCGCGTTAGTGTCCTGCTTTGTAGTTATGGTAGTGCTCATCCTGTTCGTCCTTGCACAAAGGAGCAGATACTGGTCCTTCTGATGGTTAAGGGTTTTCTACGGCCCTGTCCAGCCCTCGTAGAGTAGCTGCTTATCTCCTGGAATCTCCTTCAGGAAATCTTCTGCCAGTGGCACATATTGATGTTGGACTACCTGTGTAATCTCTGCAGGGGCCAGGTATCATCTCGTTATACCAGTAGTGACACTGCCCCTAGCCAAAAGCAAAACTAGTGAAAAAAGATACATTTTTTTCTTGCCCAAGGATACTTGACATGCAGACGAGGAGCCAGGGATCAAACCACTAACCTGATCAGTAGGTGACCTGCTCTACCTCCTGAGCTGCAGCCACAATGATGAAGTTAAGGCCTTGAGTTTGACTCCACCATCTGGCCGGGACCTTTCTGCATGTTCTCCCTCTGCTTGCATGGGTTCTCTCTGGGTACTCCGGCTTCCTCCCACAGTAAAACGATATGCAACCAGGGTGTACCCTCCTGTCCTTTGATAGCCAGGCTAGACTCCAGAAACACGAGAGAATGGATGTTTGTGCAGTGTGTAATGCTGAATTCACTATGACCCCAGCTGTACAAGTGCCAAGTTTGAAGTGGTTTGGATGGACAGTTTTTCAGATAGCTAAAGTACAGTGTTTCAAAAACAGGGCATCTATAAGGAGACACTAAGGAGACCTACAGGTTGTGCACATTTAATTTGATTAATGAGATGTGCAGAACATGCTGATTATAGGTTGCAACTTTCTCCATTCAACATGAGTGGTTCGAAGAAGGAAACTGCATCATTTATCACAGGAAACCAAAGGCACAAATAAAAGAATATTTTTTTCACACCCCTTCAGACACCTGGTTAATAGTAAACACTTGGTTTTAAGGTGAGAAAATAGTTTCTCCTACTGCGGCATGTTTTCTTTTATGCTCATAACATCCTTCGTGTTCAGGGGGCAGCAGAAGTGAAGAGGAGAAGGAAATATTCCAGCTGTGTGTCACACATCTTCCAAGTGTTATGGTATAGTCGTATTATGGAAAGCATCTTTTAAGCTCCTTCCCCTGCTGCAAAAGAAGTGCAGTAAAGGCCTTGCTTAATTATAAACAATCTCAAGTCTATTTCTTCTTTTATGTCCAGAAACTTCCAGTGGTCTTTTAAAAGAAAGGGCATCTCATAATAAATGCAGTCCCAGTAAAAACACAGTCATGATATCACCAGTTTAATGTAATGTATAAATACAGTATGTGCAGATTTCCAACCAGCTGGATACTCATTTTCCTATTAATGACATATAAACAAAGGATAATATATTATCTCCTCTTTTAAATATGTGATTACTGAACATTTGTAACTCTTATTTAGATTACAGGTCAAAAACACATACAAAAATGTTAATAATATATATTTTTTGGAAAAAAAAATTTCAATGATAACATAACTAAAGCAGACAAATTCTGTCTTTGACTTTAGTTAGGCAAAAGGAATTGAAATTCTCAATCAAGAATCTCTTATGCCAGAATGTCCTGAGCCACGATAGGCAAACGTTCTCATAAAGAGGAAGCAACAGATATCAAGTTCATTTTTTGGACAGTTAAATATATGTTGTATAGTGTAGCCCAGGGGCAACCCCAGGCCTCGAGGGCCAGTGTCCTGCAGGTTTTAGATGTGTCCTTGATCCAACACAGCTGATTTCAATGACTAAATTACCTCTTCAACATATCTTGAAGTTCTCCAGAGGCCTGGTAATGAACTAATCATTTCATTTAGGTGTGTTGATCAGGGTGATACCTAAAACCTGCAGGACACCGGCCCTTGAGGCCTGGAGTTGCCCACCCCTGGTGTAGCCTGAAGTTAGATTTGCCTGAATAAAGAGTCTGTTGTAACATATAAACTGAGGTTTCACAGTGGTTCTCCAGTGGAGTCAGGGTGTGCCAAAGGATACACACAGTATTTTTCTATTATCCATAAAATTGTGGAGTGTCAATGAAAACTGAGCACAGATGGGAATCAATAGAACCAGCTGTTTTTGTCCATTACTATCTAAACCTAGATTGTAATGGATAGTAATGCACCTTGTAGGTGGTCCCTGTGTCTGTGTGTGTGTAGGTGTGTCTGAATTAAAGGTCTGCTTAGATGTTCAAAAGTTTTGAACCATTGGAATCAAATTCTATACTCAATATAGAACATTTGCACACATAGCAGTTAAGGACACTGTTTTTTATATTTAAAGCCATGTGTTTTTCCAGTTTCTAGAACTATATATATGTATATATTCTTTACACTCTTTTTGCTCTATTTTGGTCTCCACCACTCCACCAAATTTTTTCTCAAACTCAATTGCAATAGATCAAACTATCACAAAGCAGCATCCTGATAGAAACACCACAGAGAAAAGCAATTTTTAAGTCTTAAAGAGTTTAGAGTTTGTTGGGGGGGAAAAGAAATTCACATAAAAACAGCATATTGATTTAAGTAATCTAAAAAATTAAATGAATAAGATTTTATTGTATTTCCATTAATGTTTGTTGGGTATCTGAGGATTCCCATGAGCCAGTCACGGGTGTGCAGAAGAATCAAGAACAGATCCGCAGCACTATCTTCACTCTCCGAGTGGTTCATACGTGCTGTCCAGAATATCCACGGCTGAATATCCATGATCTCGTCCTTTCATGTGGTTTTGTCCACTCATTTCTGCAGTCTCATCTCATCACCACAGAGTTAAGTTTTCAAGATTAGCAAACCCTGGATTCTCTCGAAGTTTCCAGTAAGTCCCGTTTGTCAACCACACGTCCCGTCCAGAGGAATCTTTGGATCTCCTGATGATGTAAAATAACCATAAAGAATAATAATTTGCACACCGGCATTTCTACAGTTCATGAATTTGCATGTTGTTGATGGCAGAAATGATTTTAAATGTTTAAATAATGTTACTGAAGTTACAAAGTTACCATATAAAGCTGCAAGAACTGAATGGACTGTAAGTATTTTTACTGAATGATTTATCAGAGGTGTGGACTCGAGTCACATGACTTGGACTCGAGTCATTAATTTTATGACTTTAGACTTGACTTGAAAAAATGTTCTAAGACTGTGACTTAACTTGGACTTTTACACCAGTGACCTGGGACTTGAATTGGACTTGAACCGGTTTACTTGAAAAGACTTGATATTTCACCCCAAATCTAAAATTTAACACACATATTATATAGAAAGTGTGCACCATTAATTCAATTCATTCATTCATTTATTCCAACCACACTCCGTACGTATGTGTGCATGAGCTGTAGCACAGCAAATCAAATTAACCAGATTTTTTTTTAAGAAGAAAACAAACGCTCAAAAATGCTGCAAGGAGTTATTATTTTCAGGTACATAAACTATGAAGTAGTCAACAAAAAAACGAAATGCAATATGCAAAACATGCAAGCAGAGAATCACAGACAGCGATGGAACAACTTCCAACTTTGTCCGACAGTTGAAGTTGCATAAAGAACGGTAGGTGGTGCTTCTCTTTTGCTACGATGAGATAGCTGACTTCATCTAACTTTGTGATGTCAACTAACTTTAATGTGTATGATATTTTTGTCATGCTATTTTAAAGCCGGTCCTACAAGCGCATCCAAGAATAACATGCAGCTTATCTCAGAATTGTCGGTGAAAATTATTCTTGGAGCTAAGTTTATTTGAGCTGCATTTCATAGAGGTGCAATTTCACAATTTGTGTATATTTTCTAAGTTCACTATTTCGTCATGTGTTGAGAAAAACAGATTTAAAAATCACATGGTCTAATATTTACATTTAGCATATAACTGCGACATTTTTTTTTCGCTTTTTTTTTTTTTTTTTTTAAAGACTCGAAAGGACTTGAAATTCAAAGTTTCAGACTTGTGACTTTACTCGGACTTTTACACCAGTGACTTGAGACTTGACTCTGACTTGCCTGACATTACTTGAGACTTGAGGATAAAGACTTGAGACTTACTTGAGACTTGCAAAACAATGACTTGGTCCCACCTCTGTGATTTATCCATGTACTAAAGCAAATTTCAGTCTATGGAGCTGCCTGCTTTTTCCTCTAAAAGCAGTTGTTTTTAAATGTGGCACACAAATAACCAGAACTGTACAATTACTTCAAATATACAGACACAAAGATATAACCAAATATCAAGGTTGGAAGACTACAATTAAGATAAATGGAAATTATCAATGAACCTGGATTTTAAAGGGAATTGACTTACTTGAAAAAATGAGGAACATGCTCTTCACCCCTTTTGCCGAGCTCTTTTCTCCGCTCTCTCTGCATTTCTTCAATCTCGTCCTTCTTTTTGTCAGCTTCATCCACCCTTCCATCCTCCAGCATTCTGCAAGAAGGTGACATCAAGCTTACACCATATTTACTCCGTGTTTCTGGATGATTTTAGCTTGTGCTACACTATAGTCTGTACAGTATTGCAGAGGAGTGCTGACTTTTACATACAAAGCCATTCTTACCTGGCTCCTCCTACGTAGTTGTGAAAACAACCATTATGGCCTTTACAGCCATTGCTCTCTTTCCCCTGAATGCACAGAAGGACTTTAAAGTGCTAGGGGAGTTTTCTGTTTGTCATGTGACAACAGCTACACATCCTTGATGTGAATCTCTTCTTCATCCACATCCCAAAGATGCTCTGTTGGAGTGGGATCTGGTGACTGTGAAGGCCACTTGAGGCCATTTGAACTCACTTTCATGTTAAAGAAACCAGTTTTAAATTGTTGTGAGCTTTGTGACCTGGTGTGTTATTCAGCAGGAAGCAGCCATCAGAAGATGGGTACAGTGTGGTCATAAAGGGATGGACATGGGCAGGAACAATACTTGTTTAGGCTGTGGTGTTTAAATGATGGTCAGCAGGCCTAAAGTGTGTCAGGAAAATATCCCCCACACCAGCAGCAGCTTGAACTGTTGATGTAAGACAGGATGGATCTATACCACAGGTGTGGAACTCCAGGCCTCGAGGGCCGGTGTCCTGCAGGTTTTAGATGTGTCCTTGATCCAACACAGCTGATTTAAATGGCTAAATTACTTCCTCAACATGTGTTGAAGTTCTCCAGAGGCCTGGTAATGAACTTTCCCAATCTACTGTTGTCCAATTCTGGGGAGTCTGTGTGATCTGTTTCCTGTTCTTAGCTGAGAGGAGGGGCACCCAGTGTAGTTTTCTGTTGCTGTAGACCAGGGGTGTCGAATTCCAGGCTTCGAGGGCCAGTGTCCTGCATATCACCCTGGGTCAACGCACCTGAATCAAATGATTAGTTCATTACCAGGCTTCTGGGGAACTTCAAGACATGTTGAGGAGGCAATTTGGCCATTTAAATCAGCTGTGTTGGATCAAGAACACATCTAAAACTTGCAGGACACCGGCCCTCGAGGCCTGAAGTTCGACACCTGTGGTGTAGACCATCTGCTTCAAGATTAAACATGTTATGATTTCAGAGATGCACTTCTGCCTACCTTGGTTGTAACAATTTGTATAATACTCTCTGTGACTAGGAGTCAGTTTCTGAACCCAGTGTCACAGAGTTGTTCTTAAATACCCAGTGCTTAAATCACATTTCTTCCCCATTCTGATGCTGGGTTTGAACTTCAGCTGGTCGTCTTGACTATAACTGCATGCCTAAATGCCCCGAGTTGCTCCCATGTGATTGGCTTTTTAGATATTTATTTCTGTTAAGGAGCAGTTGAACAGGTATGCCTAATAAAGTGGGCAGTACATGGATCTATCTACTTGTAGATAGATAATATTCCAGAGCATTGTAATGGACCACAGCTGTGTTCAAATCCCATCTAGTATTGTTTTGGTTTTCCCTTTTTATTTTTTGCATTGGAAAGATTTCTGACCTTTGGTCTGGGCGCAGGCGCGTATCTGTAGGAGGCAGAAGAGGCTTCAAGTCTGAAGGGAGTTCATTCAACTCCATGGCAAAGCTGGAGAAACCATAATACAGCAGGTAATCCTTTGGCTGTTGATCTGTGGGGTGATAGAAGCCTCTTAGGTGAACTGAGGCACAAACGTGACACTTGGCTTTATCCTGATTAGCTATTTTGGTAGAAAGAGTACCTAATCATCTCACTTAACCTCCATTTAAACTTCTAAAGAGACGTTTTTGCACCCACCACGTGACTCAGACTAAAAAGAAATGATGGTCAAAACTAAACAGACAACATTTAAGGAAGCATGTCTTAGTTATTTAGGACTCACTTGGCTTCCAGATGCATTTTGGAGTCGGCAGAGTGTCACAGAAGATGCCTTCATGCCACAGACCTCCAAACCGGTGAATGGCACTCCCACTTTGGTCCAACACCACACCCTGAACCTCATTCTTATTCGTTTCTGAACCCCAATAACGAGACTGCGGCAGAAGAAAAACCTGTTAATCTCGCATCTAAAGAGTGTAAGACACGAGCGCTGAGTGGTCCCTCACCTTGACAAAAGTAATCTTGCATGTGCAGATGTTACTTTTGAGGTTTTTGATGATGACCTCTCCATAATGCTCCAGATAGCGCTGCTGGCTGAAGACGTTATGGATGCAAGTCGCTACTTTGTTCCACTCATAGTGGTCAGCATACCTGAGGAAAACCCACAAATGCAGAATATTTGGTTATCACTGACACAGATGGTCAATTTTAAATAAAAAAAAGATGGCAAATAATTCTGATTGCAGCTTTTCAAAAGTGAGGATTCATACTTTTATTTGGGTTTTTTAAGGTTTTGAACATGTGTAATTTAAAAAAAAAATCAGTTTCCAGCAGCGACACTGAGTTTAGACACAGCACAGGAGTCCACAGTATCCAGACTGTGGCGAAACAATTCACGGGTATGACCAAGTGTTTTATTCTTTTTCGTTTAAGAAGTTTTTCTCATGGCAATGTAAAGCTTAACTACCATCCTAAGGTGTGGCCCTGAGGGTGAACCACTGGAATTATGGCACCTCAGATGGTGTGCCAGCTCAGTGCTTTGAAATCACTTTCTTTACAAAGCCAAACCAACTGCTGTTCACTGAATACTCTACTCATTCAATTTTCTGGCTATATTATTGCCCCTAAAATGGAATTTTAGTTGGAAAGCTACCTTTCTGACACAGTGGGAAAGACGCAGATGTGCTAGTGTAAATGGTCTCACAAAAAGCTGCTATGCCCCACCTGGAAGTGGGTAGCATCCAGGGCCCGTATCCCTAAAGATTCTGAGAATCCTCTCAGAGAGCTCCTAACTTAACCTAAAAATTCCTTGCCAGGAGTTTTAGCTTAGAAGTGATTCCAGAACATTTTCAGTGAACTCTGAGCAAGGAATGGATGGAAAATCCTATCTTAGTGAGGAGGTGTGGTTGACCCCGTTGCTAGGTATGAGTCATCATTTCAAAAGCCGTGATTGGTTGATCCTACAAGTTTGATGGAAATGAGCTTTTGGTGATAATGAGCAAAGGATATACCCTCAAATCAATAAACATAATTATACACTCTAATCTTATGCTGACTGTAATTGTAAATAATATTTCACATTCAAGAAAATATCTGGAAAATGAATAGTAAGCTGTAGGGGTTATAGCCTAACATTAGAATCTAAAATATGTGAAAACTTAAACTCATTACACCCTGTTCAAATAATGATTTGTGTCTTATTTGCTCATATTAATATCCTAGCTGACATATTTTGTACTTTCACTCCCATATGGACCCTGTTGAAAACAAGATGGCCTATCTCAAGGGGCTGTCCTTAATGAAGTAGAAATCACAACGTTACAAGTTCAGTGTGGTCTTAACGAGGGTAACACGGCTCAGCTTTTAGCAATGTCTGTGATTGCAGACCCAAGTCATCACTGCTGCATTGTTGCATTTTCCCGGATGCCAAATACCTCGGGGTTGTGATTACTTTCGTCTCCGGTGTAATAGTGTTGTGGCGTCGAGTTGGTGAAGTAATTGCATCTCTAAGGAGATCCACCACAAACATGATTCCTGCACGATCCAATCTGTAGCGTCTCAATAATTCCCTGTCATCCAGTGTTTGCAGGACATCTCTCCTGCCTCTTCTGTTGGCCATTTTGTGCAGCTGCTTAGGGGAACTCCTAAGCCACTAAAAGTCCTCTTCCCTGCTCTTAGCAGATCTCGCCTTAGGAGCCCTTTTAAGCATTAGGAATCTTGAGGAATAGCTTTTATATTAACTGGGATTGTCGTGTCACTTTTAGGGGAAATTCTAAGAAAACGTCATGACTCTGAGAATTTTCTTAGAATTTGGCCGCTAGGAGCCACTTTTTGCACAAAGATTCTTTAGGGATACGGGCCCAGATGTCTAAGTCACACCACACCACCCACACTTCCCATGTGTGGGACTAATAAAGGTTATCTTATCTTATCTTTGTATTTTATATCAGGAGCTTCTCATTGCATCTCATTTTAGCTAAACATTTAAATCTACCAACAAAATTTTCAAATATCAACAATCGCTGGTTGGGTTCTTTTATAATATGTCAGCCAGAGAGGAAAAATTGAAAATAAAGCCAGATCGTTTACCTCGGCAGAGTCACGTTTACCATTCCTGTTGGCAGGATCTCCAGCGACTTTCCCCAGAATTTATTTTTCCATCGCTGGTCTGTTCAGATGTAAGAAAGTATTGGTGACACTATACAATATACTCACATCCTTCCTAAAAGCATAATTAAGTCAGAAGACAGAAACAGCTAGTTACAACAGATAAAGAGAGTGTGCTGGTTTGATAAAAGAAGTTGTTCACCTTGCCAGAAGGAGAAGTTCTCTGAGTCAGCATGGCAGGCAGAGATGGGAGGATGGTGGCAGACCTGGGCAAGTACAGAGACTTCATCACAAAATTATGTCTTAACTATTTCATCCTCAACAATGAAACAAAGTTCCCAAGTTAAAAAAGCAGGAAACATTGTGTCCATTTAATACATCTTCCTCATTAAACCAACAGATTTACCTGCAGCAATTTTACCTGTATGCACTACAAAACCAAATCCTATTCCACCGACACTTTGCCACCAACCAATCTAGAGCCGGTTCCATGCATTCAATCCAAAAAACTAGAAAATTGACAGCCCAGACTAAAGACTCTACCCCGATCCTCTTACCATTGAAATTACCTAGATTTCTAATTCAGATTAGGATTGCTAATTAACACTGTCTGTTGAATATGTGGTTCTTAAAAAGCACCAAGGCAGAACTAATGCCGCACCAGCACTAGTGTTAGTATCAGCCTTTCATTTGCTGCACTTCATGGTATGGTTCATGCTCTAAGAAAGCGTTTCCCAAACGGTGTGACCTGAGGCAAGTTGAGGTATGCGGTGGGATTTTGTATCAACCGTACGATGCATAACAAATTTATTCGATTTTACAAAGATATTTAAAGAGATATTTCAGAGATCTGTCAAAAACCTGTTCAAAAGTAAAAAATTATTATTGATAGGCTTAGACAAACTGCATGCATTTTTTATACCCAAATATAAGCTGGAACACTGGAGTTCTCTAAATTAAAAAGAATAATCATTAGCTCTATGATTATCTATTATTAATTAATTAGATTATCCTTCCTAATTCATCTTTTCCTACTTTTCTATATCTGTTCAGCTGTATAAATATCCCTTCTAGGTAACTGAGTGTTTTCCGCGTATAAAGATAACCATGATACACCTGATTAAGATACCTGCTCACTGATGAGGCGGAAACCTCGGTCCTCTCTGATACACTCGTAGGTCTCCCCCAGAATCGGGTTAACGGGCTTGTAGCGGTTCCTGAACGTCGCAGTGGAGTAGCCAGAGATAGCGAAGGCAGCAATGTAAACCTAAACGAGATAAAACACAAAACATAAAAGGTCGCTTTGTTTATCCCCATGTAAAATAATTTTATTTAGTTATTGCTTTCTATGCTATATTTTCTTTCTCTTGCGATTTTAAATATTTCCCCTTTAAGGTCATCTCCTTGTGCATCTCTGGATCACTTCAAAGGCCCCTGTAAGTTCTAACCACCTGCACTTGTCCACCTGGAGTGCATGCTGGATCTGCCCCACTCTGTCAAAATTTCATTTTGGGTAACTGACAGAAAGTTCGATTTGATGAGTAGAGTAAGTGATATACAAAGCTTGTGTTAATGTGGAAAATACCAGTTCATAGCGAAGTGAGAGTTTTAACTTAGGTCACAGTGTGAGAAAGCTGAGGGCTGTTTTTTTATAGGCTGATATGTAGGCAGAGGTCTTTTTGCAAACAGAACAGCCGCCTCTTGCTGGCCATCACAAAGAATGCAGTTTTAAGGCACTTCCTTTAATCTTTTACTACACACATTGAGCTGGACGTATATCTTATGGTATGTTAACTCGTTTTAAGTGTGGACAGACTTACCATCCTCTGGTAGGGGTCTGATGTGTTGTTGGCAGTATCCAGCAGCTCACTGTACTCCAGCTCTTCACACAGCCTCTGCAGCAGGTTAATGGGCTCATTGAGAACAGCTGGCATGGACACTCGAGCCAAGTCTTTACCTGTGAAGAAACAAAACAGAGGGCTCTGAAAACTGCCACGAAGCCTCTTTTCTTGCATATTATCAATTCGAGTACTGAGTAAGTCTGGATTCCTGGTTCTTACCTATGTTGTTATAGAGTATGGCCACGAGCCCCACATGGCTATTGTCAGGACAGTGAACAGGCAGTTTTGTTCGACGTCCAGTGCTCTTGGGAACAACACTGTTGGGAGTCCTGGAAATGCTGGCACGGTACTTCCGGGTAGCTGATGCTGCAATGTTGATTAAAGAAAATAATATTATTATTATCAAGAATAAAAGTACGGCTGGATGTTTCTATTCAGGCAATAACAAGAATAAGAGTCTGCATCAGTGCCAGTGGTTTTCAGGTTGTACATAGTGTGAATTGTTGTTTTAGTTAGTACAATATTCACATCAAAGAGTAGATACAGAAAGAAGAGTAGGTAGAACTATTCAGCAATACTATTCAAGTACATTAAAGCTATTTTTTTTAGGATATAAAAAAAACCCACTGACTTTTTATACACTTTAAACCCTGGTCACTGATACTGGTGTACCCACTGTGTCCTTCCTCCGGCTCAGAATTGGTGGTGCTTCCGTCACTTAGTCCGGATTCATCAGACACCTCAGAGGAGCTGCCCCACAGGATGTCATCACTGGCATCAAAATATTCTGCAGCAGAGTCTGCCACTGAAGGAGGTCCTTGGGATGAATGCCTCACTGCCTCAGGCTGGCACCAGGGGAAGAAAAAAAAAGGAATGAACAAAGAAAATCAGCCACCAAGTATAAAAAACCAAACAGGATAAAGTGGGACAGAGAGTCCAGATGACAAATCTAACCTGAGCTAATGTGTTAGACTGGTGCATGTTGTTAGCGTCCCAGACTGCCTGCAGCTTCTGCCTCTCCTGGGACAGAGTCTCATGCACCGACTTCAGAGAGTTGAGCACTAAAGGAGCATTAAACAACAGTTTCTGTTGAACAGGAAGGTATCTGTGGCATTTACATATTTTGCAATAAAGCGATTCCCAGGATAAATGTGCTCAAATTAACTTTTGTCTACCGGTAGATGACATATTTGTGTTTATATGTTTCTCTGACCTCGTTGAGACATAGCGTAGATGTCCTGTTGGATTTTCTTCCCTTCGGGCGAATTGACCGTGGAAGGGGAGAGCTGAGAGTACACGTAGTCGGGGATACACGGGACCGATGCACCGAGGTGGGCCGAGTTGCTCAGGTGACTTGAGGACAGCTGTGAAGTGAACAGAGGAAGGACTGTGGTTGATTCCCTTGCTATCTATCTTTGTGTGAGTAGATGTCACTGTTGTGTTGTGTTATCCAGCACAGGTTTAACTAGCACTATGAAGGGAAGTCCCAATGTTTATACCAGGGAATGGGAATGCACCACCAACATACAGAGATCTTCACAAATCTTACTAGTACTGCTGAAAGTGGGAGTCCTGTTTTACTGCCCATCTCAGGTTTGTGCTTACAGAACATCTGAGAGGATCCAAATGATCTTTGGGTCTATTTGGGACATCTGTGTGTTGTATTTGCATGTCACCTTTAGGCCTCTTTGGGTTTGTGAAGACCTCTAATGTTAGGGGTTAACAGAGACTACAAAAGCACCTACAACGGAGCGGAAAGAATAGTTTAATATTGGGGAAATGTGTGCTCTTTTAGATGAGTTGGATGAGTAGACTCCCATCATTGTCTTCACCTGCTGTTGATTTCTTACACCTTTGTCTTATTTCGCTACATAAGTCTTCTTACGTAATTGTCCACATTGTGTGTATATATAGTCATTTTTCCCTCTGTATCCTTTTCCCTGTCTGATTGTCTGTGATTGTGTGGATTTCATACATTAGGTTTTTGCAGTATTCTGTAATTGTTCCTAATAAAGCTTGCTTTTTGTTTCTTTATTGAGCCTATTTATCTACATTAACATGTATTTGTACAAACTAGAATAAAATCTGGAGCTTTTGGGTGTTACACATGATGTTAGTTAGTTAAGATGATGGCTGAATTGCACCGAATTTTTATTATTGTTATTAAATACTCCTATGCTTCTGGCTAATATAAAGACATGGCTAGGAGTGTAATCTATAAAATTACAACATTCTAATCAGTGACATATTAATGTCTTAAATGTGGATGTCTGCTACCACAGTCTGTCTTACAAGCTGCTTACAAATGCATTAATTTGCCATTTTTTAGTTTGATCACTTCCTGTTGTTTGGTAAGAAAGAAAACCTACAAAGCTGTAGAATAGACAGCTGACATTACTGGAGACAGGAAAAGCAGATTTGCTGTAAACAAGTTTGTTCATACATCTTACAGTCATGCCATTGTTATGCTCTTTTTTGTGCAAAACGGTTGATTACATTGTAACCTAGAGTGGAGAGACTCTTTCTCCACCTCCAGGGCTCTAAGAAATATGTTCCAGTCAAGATTAACACAAGAAACCACTCATACATTGTGCTTATACAGCCACAGCGTGAACACCATATCTTCGGTTGCCGCTACCTGCTGCATCTTCGGTTGCCGCTACCTGCTGCATTGGTCACTTTGAGCAACAGCGATGACATCACACAGTCACACCCATTTATGCTCACGTTATGTTACAGCACAGGTAACTGCAGTATTCTCCTGAACAATTGGAGTTCAATATCAGCGCTGGTATAGAAGGAGAGGAGGCCAAACCAGGATCAAAGAAATTGCTGAGTTTTTGGGGGGTTTTTTCAACATTTTGTCCACAAAATCTTTCCAAGCAGTTGCAACAACTCCTATATCATCTTTGAGCTTTTGTACTTTTATATCATTAAAATGTTAGCAAAAACCACGACGATCATACGCCAGATTACAAAAATCGAGAGGTGCACAAGCAGCACCTTAGTCCTCATATGTATAACTAAGGAAGTCTCAACACAGTAGAGAATATGGGTTACACTGGCAGTGCTGTTTTCCTTTTTACCCTGGAAAAAAAACATCATTCATGAAGTTATAATTCATGGTTAGGAAGTCTGCTGTAGAGTGTGACTGAAGAACATTCAAACATTTTTAAGCATGAAGTTGTCTCATGTACTAATAGTGACTCACCGATTTAGTAATCCCACGAATAGGCTTTGGATTAGATTAGAGAAAGGTCCCAAAATGTTACTGAAGAATTGGGATTTCATAAACCCAATATGCTGACTCAATGTATAAATTCAAAAACCAAGATGTACTATATGTCAAATTGAACATGAACATTTAGCAATCTTGTTGATCGTGTCCTTTTTAAGAAAGTGAAGGTTACAGACCATTCTTACCATTCCCAGGGCCTCCACTCTGGACAGTGTGCGGGAATGACCCCAGATCTTCCCTGATTTCGGCTTCTTCGGTTTCTCCAGTGACAGATTCTGCACCAAAAAAGGTTTATTTTCTCATGTGATTATTGCTGGAGACATAATGCAGTATGTACAACATGCTTGAATGATCAGCCTATATGCACCTGTATGCTGATGATCCGTTGCAGGTCTCCATTAGTAAAGGCCTGCCCCACCTCCAGTGCCTGCAGCCTCTGGATTAAGCGGTTTAGCTCAGAAAGGTCCAGATGACAACGGTTCAGCTCTGGCAGGAAATATCAAGGAAGCAAATTTTTTTAACTAATTAATCACAAAAGAGTCCTGCTGGCCACAGAGCTAATATACAGAAATAGCCGTTGCACTGTGAGCGCAAGAAAAACACCTTTTTCTTTAAATCTGGTGGACTGAGACAACAACTTGATGTTTATCAAGTTTTATGCAGATGACTATCCCCTATTAAATGGTGTTAGCATGTTAAAATGACAACAACAACAAAAAAGAAAATTTAACTATATTTTCCCCAATTTAACTCTAAACAGTAACGGGACACAGTAAAATACATTTAAGTAAACTTATTGTACTTTTACCTCATTGTTATTGTTGCTTGCTATTTTTCATGCCTAAAGAATTTGCATACAAAATGTAAGATATAAAAAGTTTACAATATACTTTGATTTAAATCAAACTATCCAACAGTACATACATTATTAATGATAACTAATATTAATTTTAATGTTCCAGCTTTTTCTTTTCAACATTTGTAATAATTGAGATGTGAATGTGATTTTAATAGGTCTGACGAAACTCTGGATAACTGTATTAGGTTTCTTTCACCATTTTATCAATCAGTAATTCAATGAATTTAGTAAATAACACTTGTCTTATTGGAACAGTCGGAAAAATACCTGAACTCCAACCAACCTCAAAAGCAAATGTTAGTTAGACATTTTGCACACCTAATAAATAATCTAATAATAGTCACATAGGACACATTGGTCATTTTTAAGTCACCTACTTTAAGTCTTCTTTTCTGTAAATACTATTTGTGGGTGTTTTATATGGACACTCAATTATTATATATTATCAAAAAGAGAAAACCAAGTTGAAGAACAGAGGATGTCAGGCAATATAACCTAATGCTGAAACTTGAAGACTGTACTCAACAAACTGCCACTTTTAGAATCACCTGTTCAGTTTTGTCGTTGCAGCTAGGATTATTAGACAAATACCTTGAACACAGATGTCTGGATTGTGGCTTTGTTGCAGCCAGGCAGACACCTTCGTGTTCACGGCTGTGTTAGCTGACGGCAGCACGCCTGACACTCCAGCTGAATCTGCCATCCCCGTGGCGCTCTGATAAATTAGAGGCAAGAGAACACCGGGTTACTCTCGGTGGCCTGTAACAACTGTGGCTTTCAGTCTGACGTCACTTTCTTACTCCATTATTACCAAATCTCCATTTCCCTGAGCTTGTTCAGCCGCAGTGGGAAGGGACAAAGTGTGGAGGACGCTGCTGTGAAGATGAGCCGCCTCATTCTTCTTGTACAGGCGGTGAGCTTGTAGCTTGGTTACCCAGATGTAGAAGAGTTCATGACTCTTTGCCTTCATATGATACAGAATGTCCTCTGCATCCAAATCAATCCGATTTGATTTCTTGTTTATCGATATTACTGCGAGGCTAACATCTAGCGAGCCCTGGACTCGTCCCCTGGCCACCTGTCAAAAACAAAGTGATATGAAAGCTTGTTATTAAGATTATTTACTGACACTGAATAAATCAGACATCACATTAAAGTTGGGTTAGAGGTGGTGTGGTTTGGTTTGAAAGGTCAATCCTTGCATTGTCTGGACAAACATAAAATTTCACTTACATCTTGTTGATTTTTGGAGTAGCGTAAGATCCCTCCTTCCAAGACGAAGTACCGCTGAAAAAGAGATCATCTTTTTTGAAACTGACGGATTTTAAAGAGACCCGACGTTTGAGCAGCATTGTGAATGAGTGCACTGACTTCTCACCTTGTGCCAGCCTTTAAGTGGCCATTTCCTCCTCTTGAGAAGATATCCTTCACAGATTCCCGGGGCGGTCCTGTCTTGAGGATCGTCACCTGCTCCCTGCATTTCAACCTGAAGGTCGTCAATTACTTCCCAGTCTTTGATAATCTGTGGAAAGTATGAAGAAAAATTAAGTGTCCGATTCAACAGGAAAATTGTCGTTTCTTGCTTACAGTGTAAATAAATGGATAAAGATGAAAGTTTAAATGGATGAATGGAAATATCCTAAAGTTGTAAATTGAAGAAAATCAATCTGCAACTATTTTGATAACCGATTAACCGCTTTAATACTTTTTAAGGCAAAAATTCCAAATATATTTGAAGATTTGTGGCTTTTTTGCTGCATCTGATCATATAAACTGTTCTTTTTTGATTGTTTTTTGATTGTTTATTAGACTGATTAAGTTATGTGACTTTTTAAACATATATATAACTTCAGCAGTCTCAAAACGTCTGGGAGGATGGGGATGATCGAGAGGAAATGTGGAGTTGATGAATATTATTTATTTTCATGTTTTCATAGACCGAACTGTCTGACCTGTCTGGAGTGGCGAGATGACAGAGTGCTGCTGCTCTGAGAGTGGGCTGGCTTGTTCCAGGTGTGGGAAGTCTTCTCCAGGCCGCTTGCCAGCGATTGGCTGCGATTGAGTGAAGATCCAGACAGGTCCATCTCAGAGCGCCGACCTCAGACTCCCCTTCTTGTTGTGAGCGAGTTCTGCTGCGATCTACCAAAATCCCCCTGAAATCAAAGGAAGACCAAGGAGATGATGGTTATTCTGAGAGTACAAGTGCCTACTTCCTTATAATTATTTCCATTTTTAAGCTGTTATAAAGCAGAATTTAAAACAGAAATGAATGCCACATCTGATGAATCAATGCAGGCCCATTGTTCTTAGCCACATAAACATAAAACTGAAAAGCACATCACACATCCACAGCAGTCAAAGTCTAATCAAAAAATAACTGAAATAACCATCACAAGACTTCTTAAGTAGTGATTTCTCAAACATTTACATTTTCACTTGCCAGAGAAAATCTACTATCCTATAATATCAAAAACAAAAAACGGCACCAAACCTTTAAACCAAATCAGTGAACACTGGGCTTGGAGACACTTCCATGTACAATAAGCCTGTTTCCCATTTATTTCCGCCTGATCCAAACTGGCCTTTAAAAGGTAACACCAGCCCTTTAGCAAAGAGTTAGTGCACACTTATTTTAGCTGCAACAAAAATCTATTTTAGCCAAAGTAAGGCAGACAGCCTCTTAACTGGATGTGCATAATTTTTTTTTTTACTAGTCTTCTAAATATCAGACAAAAGGTCAATTTTTTTCTCATAACCTTAATGTTCTGGGCGACAAATCTAAACAAATCTGAGAAAAATTATCATTTGAGTGTTTAAGATTCTGGCACCTCAAACACCATCAGCTGACGAAGCTCATTTGCTTAAACTCTGTTCTTAAAACATATTTAAATTCCAGTGGTTTAAAAAATATAATTGATCAACTAATCAGTGACAGGTGAAAACTGATATGTTCCTCTGATTATTAAACTTCTCATTGAGACCTGTGATATTAACTGTGTCACATATCATTCCTTCCTTTGACACCTTCCCGTTTCCTGCCTGTATGCCCGCTAGCACTATGAATAATAAAAATAAACATAATTATGAGCCTTTAAAAAGTCAGGACTTAAGTGAACAATAAGTTGGCAAACAATCCTGCATGAACAAACAAACAAAAACTTTAAATATATTGATACATTTCTACCTTGATGTCTTATTTTCACCAAATCTTGCATTAGGTCAGTTTAATTTAGTCCTGTATGAAGAGCTGTGAAAGGTGAGAAAGTTCCATGAGCAACAAGTGAAAGTGTTTAACAGACTGAGCAGAGCAGGAGACAAGGAAGGAATCGAAGTAATCCAGTTACCTAACACAGGTGAGAGCTGAGCTCTTGGTTCAAGCCTGCTATCATAAATGCTACCTGGATATAGCACAGCACACCTGAATCCTCCAACCAGATCACTCTGGATCCTAGAGTCAAGCACACTGATTTAGAGCATTTTACTGACCAAAAACCAAAGCCAAAGTTGGAAGATTTATCTAAGAATATGTTATGTTTTATCTTATCATAATGAATACATCACGCTTTAAGGTGCACAGATTTGGGGGGAAATATGTGACAATTTATTATCAACAGTTTTAACTTTAACTAACAGTTTTAAAGTTTGTATGTTTAGCTCAATAAGGCTAGCTGTTCCTATTTCCCCACCTGCTTCCTCTATGGAACGCCAGGACTGCCATAATGAATTAATTAAATACACCATTAAATAATGAATTAAATGTGGCAATAATTAATTAAAATTGGAATTAATTAATTAAATAAATAGTTATGACACATGTAATTAATTAATTATTGACACATTTAATTAATTATTTATGTATTTCACATTTTAATTAATTATTGACACATTTAATTAATTAATTATTGACACATTTAATTAATTATTTATGTATTTCACATTTTAATTAATTATTGACACATTTCATTAATTATTGACACATTTAATTAATTATTTAATGATATATTTATTTATTTCATTTTGGCAGTCCTGACGCCTGGCTCTCGTCATGAAATAATTTTATCTGTCAGCCTCACCCATCAAACTCAGGGGGCGGGGTTAACGCTGATCGAGTCAAAACCATTGCTTTGGCCTGGTGGCCATTGTTTCTAGCACACAACAACCGGCATGTGGAAGCTAACAGAACTGAGCTTTGAAAAACCCTGTTTGTGTGTTACCAAATACCGTTTTAATATTTTTTTAGCCGAGAATGTAGTGGTTTAATCTTCATGTGTCTGGTCGGTTTGTCAAGATACAGCCTCTTTGCAAAAGTGTTTCGATGATTTCGGAGATGTCTGCCCAGTCTCACGGCAAAGCGTGGGATAGACCCGCTCGCCTCGCAAGCAATCCCACCGACAAAGCGCAGGCCCCGGTACACAGCTGTAGTAACCCCCGCTGACTTCTTTTACTGAGGTTATATTTATCGATGTTTTATTTCCTGATGTTCTTATGTGTCCTACGTGTTTCAGTCGCCAATTCTGAATTATAACTAACATTAAAAACATGTTTAAGGAGGAGAGAGAGCAAATAAATCTGTTTAACATCTGATCTTTGGGTTTTTGTTCAGTAATCAGCGTGACCTGTGTATAAACACATAAAAGAGATAACGTTGGTGTTTCCGTCATGTAGTAACTGCTGGCTTTAACTGTACAAAGGTTGTTCGACACTATGAAACACATACAGACTTCATGATGTTCGGCTAATATTTTTATTGTGAATATTAATCATGCTGACCTCGCTCTGTACACCACGCAGCGAGGTCAGCATATCCACGATATCCTCAGCTCCATGAGTTAACACAAAGTTTCCCAGCTGACTATCTAACTGCCAACTATTCCAGAGACGTGAAAATATACAGCATAAAGAAAAGTGTAAGAGACTCAGCAGCAGATTAGAATAACAGTTATACATTTAATAAATCACCAAATGAATCCAAGAAACGAGCAAACCTGTTCCGACAATTTGAGTTTGTATTCCCTCAGCTGCAGACTCGCTGCTGTTTAAATGTTTGAAAAGGAAGATTAGATATAAAAAACGTCAAACATAGACTCAGTCTGCCTTCACATTTGATATGAGGCCAGCACGTATAGTGGCCTCAGCAGGCTATTACTGAAATACACGTGCTAGATCATAAACTATGATATAAACAGGGAGGTCCTATTATTACACTGTATTTTTTAATTTTATTGTTATTGTTAAGCACTTTGTGCAGCATCGGCTGTTGGAAATGTGCTATATAAATAAATCTGACCTTGACCTTGACCTTGACCTATTAACATGTTTAGTTTTAAAGGACACCTTCCTGCCTTTAGTCTCATTCATGAGCAGTATTAGTTTTCTTCTAACATCCAGAAGTCTGCACGATGTGTTTCATAGTTTGTAACAAGCCTTTGACAGGTAAACATAACATGACCGAAAAAGAAAAAAAAAAGAAAAAAAAAAGAGAGAGAGTGTTGACATAAGAAGAGAAAATTCTCTCAATTATGGAGACAGACAAATGGTTCATTTATGTTTGATGTGTGTTTATTCCTCCCTAAATATCGTCGGTGAAGTTTGCCATGCATGTCAGATTTTCCTGCGCATTTTTATACCTCTGCCAACAGAGAGAGAAAAAAAATCACATTCTAACAGACAGCTGGTGCTTAGAATACAGTTGAATAACTATTAAAAAACAGATGATATTTAGATGATAGTTCAGTCTAACACATGTGCCAGTGAACCATTAAACGTCTGTGAAACTATGCAGTTATGAAACGTAACTTTAACCTCAGCCAAACCGATTTGCTCAGTTGTAAATAAAACAGCGAAGTAAACGTGACCCGACAGACAGAACCTGAGTGAATGAAGTCCAGCGTTTAACCACTGAGAGCTAAAACTCAGCTGAGGTTTGAAAGCTGTGTGCCGGTGATTGGACATCAGCCGCTGATAAAGCTGTTCGCCTATAAAGTGCTCTGTAAGGAAACGAGCTCCAGCAGCTCTGCGCTCGGGGAAAACACTATATTTACTTATCTTGTGCAGAAAAATGCGCTGACATTGCTTTATATCGAGCACCGGCTGCCCAGTTAAACTGTGACTATCACCAGGTAACTAGGCGTGTTTCTTGAATTAGCAGCAGGTGTTAAACAGCTGACAGATGAGGAGGAGGATGCATGCAGGTAAACTGAGGGTCTGCTGAGCTGATCGCTGGTTTCGTGAGAAAAATGTCAGCTCGTTCTTTATGTTACAGAAGCACAGAGACACAAGACCAGGCGGAAAGAGACGATCGTTCGGTGAAAATGAGAATCTGCGAATGCAACATGTGGAACACGGAGAGTGGAATATGTAAACAAACCGGTTAACGTAACCCCCTCGGTGCACTCTGCATGCTAACTGTTAGCAGAGCTAGTGAAATCTCTGAAAACATCTGAGCACTTTTGCAAACATGTTCTATGTTGACAACCTGACCAGACATACGGCGCGACATTCGCGGCTAAAACACTGTTAAAAGTGTAGCTGGTGACAGAAAAACGGGGTATTTTAAAACTACACCACCACCATTGCTGCTTGTGATTTGATCTGCATTCTGGGATAACTGGCTGCCCCAAGTCTACACAAGCAATCGATTTTCTAGGATCGACCTGTTTTGACTTACTTTGCACGGCAACCAATCAAATGTTAGAGAAGCTGCATGGGCAGCGTTAACCCCGCCCCCTGAGTTTGATGGGTGAGGCTGACAGATAAAATTATTTCATGACGAGAGCCAGGCGTCAGGACTGCCAAAATGAAATAAATAAATATATCATTAAATAATTAATTAAATGTGTCAATAATTAATTAAATGTGTCAATAATTAATTAAAATGTGAAATACATAAATAATTAAATGTGTCAATAATTAATTAATTACATGTGTCAATAATTAATTAAAATGTGAAATACATAAATAATTAATTAAATGTGTCAATAATTAATTAATTACATGTGTCATAACTATTTATTTAATTAATTAATTCCAATTTTAATTAATTATTGCCACATTTAATTAATTATTTAATGGTGTATTTAATTAATTCATTATGGCAGTCCTGGCGTTCCATACTTCCCGTGATCGCCCTCTGTGTGTCCGTGTGTGTATATACATATAGTCCCAGTTGAGTCTATATTTGGGTCTTCATTCCTGACATGTTTTTATTGTTGTTCTTATAGCAAAATGATTTTAATTTTGTCTTTTAAATCAAAGTTTTTAAGTTTCACAAAAGGCAGGTTTAGTTGTACAAATATAAATAAAATAACATTATATGTCTTAAATTATTATTTTATAATTTTATTTACAAAGACACAAGAGCGAAAGCAGATTTCTAATTTAACAAGTTTATTTTGTAGCAGATGCAACATTTTAAATTTGTTTGATTAAAAAAGCAGATGTACCTGGTTCCAGATCTTTAAATGTGTGCACATCCTTAGACATCTGTGGCAGTAAATTTATTACTTTGGGTTTGAGGCTGATGGTTTTTTAAGCTTTCATTTGCTGATATTTAATAGGCCAAGAAAATCTTAATTGACATTTTAATCAGCCTGTGCAGACGTAATTATTTGCACAGGCTGGTTTAACAGCTACTGTATGACTATGACTGGATTGATCTGTTAAGGCAGGGGTGGGCAATTCCAGGCCTCGAGGGCCGGTGTCCCTGCAGGTTTTAGATGTGTCCTTGAACCAACACAGCTGATTTAAATGGCTAAATTAGCTCCTCAACATGTCCTGAAGTTCTCCAGAGGCCTGGTAATGAACTAATCATGTGATTCAGGTGTGTTGACCCAAGGTGAGATCTAAAATCTGCAGGACACCGGCCCTCGGGGCCTGGAATTGCCCACCCCTGTGTTAAGGGCTCCTTCTGGCCCTCCCCCTTAATCTAAATACAAACCACACATCAAACAATCCTGCATCAGTTTGGAGTCATTTGATGACACACCTCTTTAGCAATATGAATCTTTAGAAAAACTCTCAGATGGACTGAGGATCTCCAAATATTTAGCCTAATTAATTTTGGGTAATTAGCTGTTTAAGCAACTTAACACATATGTAGCTAATTAAACTGCTAAAACTACTGGAGGTGGGTGAATCTGTGGCTTCTGGGGGATCCCCGTGCAGTTTGCCTTGTTGGTAATCCACTCTTGTGCAGTGTGTGGCACCATGGCCAATACCGTCTGCAAGGAGAGGATTACCTCTTCTTAATTGGTTTTTCAAGAGATGTTTTTAGCTACTTAGAGTAACCTGGACACGGAGTAACTCGATCTGAAGACGGAGAGCACTGACACAATAATATTAATCATGATTACCACAGAATAACACTTCTATACACTTAATATAAATATATGCCATGGTTTGTTTTACTTAGAATGTTTTATGACTTTCAAGAGCTGCAGAAAAGAAATACTTTTTTTCCAAAGAAAACTCTTCTATTTGTCGTATTTTATGTGTATGTGTTTATGTGTGTTTTATGTATTTGCGTTTAATTTGTGAGTCTGAGAACAAGCTACTAATATTCGTTGTGTTAAAATTTGCATTTTAACACAGACATCACAGCGTCAGTCTGCAGAATCACTGTACAGTTGTGGGAATATAACTTTCATATTTATATTTTTTGACCTGACTGACTTAAAGAAGGTTTCTCGGGTGCAACAAAATGCTTTACAAATCTTTCCAATACACTGTAGTAAGTAATTTTGCCAGTACTGGGATGCTAAGTCAGTGCATTCAATTTGATTTCTGTCTAAATCTATCCAGAAGCAGCCTGCCTTGCTGTTATGTAAGGGCAAGAGAGGATGAGAGTAACTGACCTCAGTACTGAAAGCCTGTGGTGGAAACAGGATGAAAGGATTTGCAGGTTTCTGAGCTTGCTTAGTCAGAAAGGTTCATGCACAATAGTCCGCACTGAGTTTGATTATGATTTCCACTCACATTTTATTTTGGTTTCATGTTCTAGACACAGAAAAATAAAAAACCTCTGTGTATCTCCCATGTTTAGAAGTTATCCTTACAGTGTAAATATCATAGTTGCATACATTTAAACCACTCACACTCCAGTTCATTTAACTCAACTTCCGAACTGCAATAAAACAATAAATAACTCAAAGATGATGAATGGTTATTTGCTGGACTACTGTTTGACCTCATTTGACCCAGAAAACCTAGATAATGCACGCTAATGACGCATGCGCCATTAGCGTGCTGCCTGCTGTAACCTATAATTTCCTTCGGGATTAATAAAGTATTCTGATTCTGATTCTAAAACAATGTGCATGCAGATGGATGAGTGATTTAATGAGCTCACGGGGGGGGGGGGGGGGGGGGATGGTGGTCAACACAACAAGTCAGCCAAGGTGGAGACTTCATGCATCATGCCTGAGGGTGGAGTTAAGATGCACAGATTATGACTGTTATAATCTCTTGTGTGGAATAAAATACTCTTACCAATAGTGTTCAGGACGCTAGTATATACAAGAAAACGTGCAACTTACATCAAAAAGACTAAATGCTGAGCACGTTTTTGGACTCCAAACTCAGAGGGAATTTTTTTTAAAACACAAAACATTACAAAGGGCAGTGAAACAGTTTTAAAGGTAGATTCTTGTCCTGATCACTTCACATCCTTGGTTAACAAGTCCTTTGTTTCACCTGTAAACTACTGAAGTCTGCATAGGGTCTAATCTGGATTAATATACTACTGCCTCAGCACAACGACAAGTAAAGGTTACTTTCATTTTAATCAAATGCTTTTAGTGTTGTTTCATACATATATATATGTATGTGCAGATTAACATATTCCCATGACGCATTCGCTGTCCAGATTAGACCACACATAACTGCTGAATTACACAGAATACTGGTGGTTATATTCTGTGTTTTCCATTAAGATTTAGCCCAAACTTTCACATTGTTTGTCTGGTATTTTCAAATCTATTTTGGAAAAGCAATTTTTAAAAACTCCCACCTGAAATCCACCTCCGACTCTCATCGTCTGTCCTTCCGCGTCTGATTAATCCGACAAAAGTCTCATTTGGCGTTTAATAATCTGTGAAAACTCAGCATTTCGATGAAAAAATAGCGACAAACGTTGAAACAAAAGAAGTCAGACTGCATGCTTTATCCAGAGACAATCACATAATCTCACCCACCGTGCCCTCTCTGCGGAGGGTGACAGCAGCTCCCTCAAATCCAAGGAGGGCCGTGCGTCGCAGGCGGCGCGCACCATGCGCAATGTGTCCTCCCCATTATCCGCATTAGCTGGAATTACACTGAGAGTCTAGGGCTGTAGTGGAGAGTGAATCTAAGCAGGCTCCTCTCTCTGAACACTCGGTTTACTCATTTTTAGGTTGAAGCAGAGATTAAATGGACAAAACCTGAAGCCTCTTCACACAAACTTATTAATACAGTATTTTAGGGGATATTAATGACCTTTATATGTTAATAACTTCCAGGAGAACACCAGAATGTCTTGATATGGCCTTCTTAATTCTTAATAATTCACAATAAACCATGATTTACCATTTCTTTAATATTATATCTTATTTTAATAGATTCAGTTCTGCAGCTTCTGTCGTTTTGTTAATAAAATCTTAAATTTTTTTAATACGGTTCCTTTTTTTCTGCACTCTAAATTACATTGTTGTACTACTGTTTGCCTGATCTTGTGCAGAGGTGCATACTGTTGAAGTGAAAATGAGTAATATGCATCTCTCCCATTTGACCCAGATTAGCATGCTGTAATCTGTAACATGGAGATTAACTCATCAGATCTGTGACCAGTTGTGTTTATTATGGCTGGAGCTGTTTTTATTATGCCACTTGGTCACAACTCCATCTGGCACTGTACTAAACAAAATCTCCTGAAATGTAAACAGAAGCATTATAACCCCAACCAATGGGAATATGTGATTGGTAGTGTCTGTGAAAAAGTTCTGCCCAGATTTGCATGAAAGTGCGAGAAAGATTTTGCCCAATAATTGGACATTTTGCACCATATCATCACAAATGCCCGTCACCCTGAAATAGGAAGAATATCACAAGCAATCCTAGTCCTTCTAAATCCAAAGACTTGACTGATGTATGGTGTGGAGTGTGCTTTTAACCGTGGCAGAAGTATGCTATCTCACACTGTTCTTTGTTCGCACTGTTCCCTCAGTAACAGAAAGTCTTCATAGAAACAACATGAGCCAAAGTAAGCGCTGAAGTCATTTATTAAACACTTAAATAAAGCCATTTGAAGCATTATTTATCCAATAACTCCAGACATCTCCAGGCTGAGGTGTCCGAAAGGTGGACGCTCACTGTGTCACCAATTTATCTCTTTCACTCAAGACTTTCTTTTCAATCTTTAAAGTCTGATTGATGCCAAATTAAAACAAAGACTGCATCCAGTCCATTTACAGTCGTTTGCTGTTCCACTTGGCTCTCGATCTGAAAGTCACCAGTCCCAGTAATGTCCTCTGTAGCTCTACGTGGCCTCCTCTGCTTTAGGAGCTGCCTCTGCGCTTCCATCCGAGCTCTGCTGTTTGATATACTGCTGGAGCAGCTGTGACAGGTGGGCCGGGTGGCGCTGCAGCAGGTAAGCTGTGTGAGAAGTCAGCATGGAGAGCCCGCTCACCACCTCGCCCTGGATGACAGTCATTGACGGCAGTTTGGAGTAGCTCACGATGCCCTGTGCACTCAGCAGCGTGTTGTCTATGCAGGCTCCTGATGAAAGAAGAGCAAAGATCATTACAGATATTTGCAGTGGATTCCTTCCATTTCTGGACTGATCTGAAATCTGTTTTACAGAGACAGGCTTCAGCTGGCAAAATATTATCTGTTTAATTTTACAAACAGTTTTTAACACCGGTTCACAAACTTGGGTTAATAAGCGTGATTTGGTGCAGATTCAGTGTTGGAGGGTTTGAAAACACACTTCCATTTAAGGAAGTGAACATGCAGACAAAGCGAACGTCTGTAGAGGACAGACTGAATTTGGGCCACAGTATCCTTGTGTACACTCACAGTACACTTGGCATTTTCTAGATGAGAGGCAGTAACTGCTTATCCCAACTAACTGGATCCCTAACTTCATCTACCAACCGATTGTGCTCCAAGGTTAGACGCAAGCAGGTTGTGGAACCTTATCTCAACCCACAGCCCCAAACTGTCACCAGCAGAAGATTGACGAGTTAATTTAGAAGACAATTTAGCTCAACTTTTCCTGAACTCATTTCATGGTTCCCGAGGCATCATAACAATATCCAATGCTAATTATTCCTCGCACGTGGATAAACGTACCCAGTAGTGTCATCTGTGGGCTGCCCCTCAGAGTCGTCAGCATCTCTTTCACCTTCGGCTCTTTGCTAACAAACATAACCGTTGGGCCGACGAACAGAAGACCCATGTTGCAGTAAATGGAGTCACTCAGGAACGACCGCACGACCTGAAAACAAACAACTGTGAATTAGAAGATTAATGATCCTTGATGTGAAATTGTGCAGCAGGATGTTCTTCTATATGAAGGACGCTGTGAGCTAAAAAGCTGCAGACAGAAACAACAACTCAAAGTTTATCGTCTTATGTATCATCAGAAAATGATTTATTGTTGCTGTTATAGTTTATGTAAAGTATAAGGGATGGTCCTGGGTGCCATCAGACAGTGAACAAATTCAGTTGTTACGCTGGGCGTCGACTTGACATTGGTTACACATCAGGTTACGTGGAAGGTTAAGGCGTGGTTAAATAAGTTATGACATAGATTCGCCACAGAAGTCTAAATCACGCATTAGAAGTATAACAGGACTACTCATCCATGGAGTGTGCAGCTGTCAACATTCAAGAGAATATAATCCACACTTTGTTGTCCTTTCTGACCCTAAAAATGTTACCAAAAACACTGTCTATTACTTAGATTTGGATTAATGAAAGCTGTTTTATTATGTTATTATTCAGAAACATCTCAAACGTATTTGATTCCCGATAAATAGGAAACGTCACAGAATCAACAACGTCAGTCTTACCTTGTTGGGGAAGAACTTGACTGTGATGTTGTGTTTATAAAGTCTGTGCCTGAGAGTCATCATGTCTTCAGCACTGCTGCTGCTGTTCTGGACCACGGCGATCATTTTACAATCCTCAAACAACTTCTTCAACTCCCTCTTCATTAGTAAGGTCAAATCATTATCCTGAAGGAATGAGACGGAAGAGATTGACACTCAGTAAAGCACGAGACCTGCAGACCAAACCAGGAAAAAAAAGACTACTACTTGAACAAAAGGACATAAGTGCATACTTTCAAAATCTGCTTGAAGTAACAAAATAAAAGCCCAATTAATTCTGTAATGTGTAAAATTCTGGTTCCAAAAAATGTTTTTATCATTTACCTACTGAGCAGCAGAAAATATATCGTATTTTACTGTAAAAGATGAAGCTTTCAGGTAAAAATAACCTCATCTTTGAAAATGGTAAGAGTAGCTAAAGTTCTGAATAAGCTTTACATCTATCAGAGTTGTATACACAGTTGTTATGCTACTTTTTAAAAAAGACATCCAAAGCAACAGACAGTACACAAGAGTGCAGGCAGGGTGGCGACATGTGTCGAGGTGACAGAAGCATAGCAGTACAAGTAAAAGGTAAGATTTTAAAGAGGTTAGTGAGACCTGCTATGATGTATGGTTTGGACACTATAGTACTGACAAAAAGACAGGACGCCAAGTTTAAGATGTAAAGATTTTCATTGGGAATGAGCGGGATGGACAGGATTAGAAATGAGTGCATGGGAAGGACAACTTAGAGGGGTAAGGGTAAGAAGGTTTGGACATGTTTAGAGGTGGGATAGTGGATATACTGAACAAAGGATCGTGAAGATGGAGCTGCAAGCAAGAAGAAAAGAGGGAGAGCACAGAGACAATTAGTGAAGGAGGACATGAAGAGGGTTGGTGTGACAGAGGAGAATGCTCTGTCACATCATGGGATAGGGTAGGGTAACCGTGCAAGTTAAAGGTTTCATAATGACCAAGCGAAAAATAAATATGACAATATTGCAAATATTTAAATGAAACCAACTTTTCCAATTACCTTGCAAATTAAATACAAAGTGCAGATGTGGAAGATAAAGTTTATCATGTCCTTAAGCACGTGTACAAACACTGTTGTATATTCCCATTTCTTTTGCAACAGTTATTAAACTGCTCCATCAGCTGCTGACTGCCTGGTAAAAGTTGTTTAGGATGCAATGCCAAATGCCTGTTTTTAAGCAACATATTTCAAAGGTTTTGTAAACCTAAGCCAATCCAAGAAATAAGCACACAATGCTGAGCAGTCCTATATGAAGTGAGACTTGTTCCGATCGTGCAGGCTTTCAGTAAAAGGCTGAACATGCTGGTGTGTTACCTCCTGGACGTGTTTGGTCTGGGACGGGTAAGCGCCTGGAGGAAACTCCCGTGCGGGGGGGATGTACTGAGTAACCGCTAGCAGCTTCTGTTTCTGGATGTGCAGAGGCTTCCTGTGGCGGGTCACAGCCTTGGACCCGTGTCGGACACTCTGTGTGAGGGGAAGCCATCCTGAAAGCCACAAATGTCAGGTAAATGTCTGCTGTACAACCTGTCAGTGAGCGCTGCGGAGCTAACATCGACTAACTGAGCGTAATAACAGCTAAAAACGGAGTCCCCGCTAACGCTACTAACAGTAGCTAGTTGCTGAAAATTAGACAGACTAACCAGAACCGCAATGTTTAAAAAAGAAAAAGTAATGGTATAAGTATAGTACTTTACCATGTTTTGGCAGCAATTTCGAACACAAGGTCGCCGCCATCTTTCACAGGAAAACGTCGTTATTCAGGAAAGTGACGAACGCATGCGTGCTGCGTTTACTGACATGTCGGCAAAAAGAAAACCTTCCTCATATTTAACAAACTTTAAGCGTAAAAAGAAAACAAAATTACCTAAATGAAGCTGTGCTTTGTGACAAACACGTCGGAAAACATTTAAAAACCGATAACCTGTATCCATATACGTATTATCTAAATAATTTGGCTAAAATAATAAGCAAATTGCTGCAATGCCGGAGAAGAGACTCCGAGTGGGCTTGTACGCGAACGCGTCCTAGCGTAATGACGCACAATTACCGACGTTCGGGGTTTTTTTGTTTTGTTTTTGTTTGCATTTTTAGTTCATATGAAAATAAATCCGTAGATTACATAGTTTCTAAATAAGTAGAGTAAAATGATTTTTTAAATCGATGATTTTCTTACAGCATTCTTTTGCGTAACATTTTACGTAAGGGAGCGTTACGTCAGCGTGTGTTTTACAGGCATGAGGCGCATACTCAGTACGATTATATTGAGACATATTTGCTTTATTGGAGGAAATCTGCCCTCTCGTGCCACTAGGATAGTAGGGCTGCCGCGCGTTTTTACCTCGAAACACTGCAGCGGAACCAGTATGGACCTGAGTAACATGAGGAAGAGGTACAAAGGAGATCTGGAGGTGAGAAACTGCTGAGTTACCTGCGTTGGGATACAATGTATTGAGTCATGTAACTGAAGCCACTCTGTCAGTGCTGTGCAAATGCAAGGTCACGATATGAACCCAGAATTAGATGTGCAAAAAAAATACAGTGAGTGTGCACAGCTGGAATCTAATCTGGCTGCCATGGATAGAGTCTGTGACCAGATCCCACTGCGTTAAATGTTTCCGTATGGGTTGCGTCTTACTTCAGTGAATTACTTTTTCATCTACATTGCTAAATGAATACAGTAATTAACTATTATTTTAGTAGCTTCAAAATCTGGTTATCATCTTCAGCTTTCATCAGTTAACCTACACATGCATGTGCTTGGGCTGGGAGCCGGAGTACCTGGATAAAAAGCCACGCAGGCACATTGAGGTCATTGAGACTTAACACAGAAAAGCCCCAGGAGGTTCAAACCAGGGAAGTTAGTGCTGTGAGGGACACTGCTATCCTTGTATTTGTTTTTAAGCACGTTTCGTGTTAAAACCATTACCCATAAAATCTGGCTTATATCTTCCTGGATAAAGTGCCAGTTAACAGTTTTTTTCACTTATCCCATGCTTAACAGGGAAAAGTGCAAGGGAAGTCACTACAAAGTCATGAGCTCTGCAGATTTCTGCAGGATATGATGTATAGAAACTACCAAAAAGAGAAGGAAAAACTACTGAGTGGGTCAAGCCTGTGAAATAATATGGATTTAAGAATACTATCAAGCAAAAATCTTCCTTTTATTCTTATTGTTTGGAAAGTTGCATTCAGATAAAAGGCTGTGTAATTATTGTCCCACACAAATTTACTTTTAGGAAGTTTGCATCTGGTCACGCTGTATACAGCTGGAGAAAGCAGGTGTTCCCCAGATGTTTCACACCTCAGCTTTGACCTCTAAATAGGACATATTTCTCTGGCATGTTTAAAAGTGATAAACACAATTGAATAATTAATTAAATCGTAATTATACTGCCTACAGCCTGTACTCACTATAATCCAAAAGCATCAGTGAATCATTTGAATCCTGCATTATGTAAAAGTGGCTGTTTTCCTGTGTTTTTTTACATCTGTATCGGTTGTTTTGTTTCCAGTGCTTTGAGGAGAGTCAGCTCGTGTCTCTCGACCCCATCAAGCAGTTTGGAAACTGGTTTGATGAAGCCACCAAGTGTCCTGAAATAGGAGAGTCCAATGCTATGTGCCTCGCCACTGCCACCAAGTAAGAAACGCTGCCCCCCGAACAGATTGGAGCTGATTTCTTTTCACAGTTTTGTACAATTAATCGTATCTGTTGTGTACTCAGGGATGGACGTCCGTCCGCTCGCATGGTCCTCCTGAAAGGTTACAGCAGTGAAGGTTTCCGTTTCTTCACCAACTATGAGAGCAGAAAGGGCTGCGAGCTGGTAAGAAGCATCTTTATCGCTGACTCTGTCAGCAGCCGTCTACATCCATGCTCTGCTTCTTTTGCCCTCAGGTGGTTTTGAATAAATGTGTAATTCTTCCTGTTTCCTGTGTTATTGTCTCACAGATAGTGCATTACTGTGTTTAAATGCTATTATTGAGTCCAGCTCTTTTGCTTTTATCAATAATGTATTTCTTAAGCGAGTAGTTAGCAGGCACAAAAAATTACAAATCAACATCTGTATCAGTCATACAAACAAAAATGGCACCAATTCACTGGTTTGAGCTTTGGAAATACATTTCTATGACTTTGGGGACAATAAACTCTTTATCTTTGGATTTTTGCCCATAATTTATGCAGAACACGTTATCAAGCCATTTCTTTGCTTTAGAGTTTCAAAGGGTTTTTGATGCCTTCATGAGCCAAGGCTGAGATGGTTTTAGCGCGCACAGACGAGGGATAGTGGATATAATGGACAAAATATAATGACTATGGAGCTGCCAGGCAGGAAGAAGAGAAGAAGACCACACAGAAGGTTCATGTTAGATGCCAGTTATAGGGTGAGATGGAAGCAGGTGATCCACTGATTTTAGACATCTTTAAAAAAAACATTTGAAAATGCATTTTTATTCTTTGGCTTTTACTGATACTTTTACTGATAAGTACATATTGCTTTCTGAAGACTTTGTTTTTATTATTCTAAATAAAAATTATATCGCGGGAATTTTTTATTCATCAGGTTTCAAATGTTTTGCATGAATTTTGATATGCATTGTCTCCTTTTTGTCTTAAATCAAATACTGACACTTGTCGCCCCTTGTTGATAAAGTCTGCCTCCATCTCACCCTGTGTCCAGCATCCTCCACTGTCACAACAACCCTATGCATGTCCTCCTTCACTTCATCCATGAATCTTTAAGGCTTCTTCCGTGTTGTCGGGTCCTCTGATCACTTTCTTCTCCACAGGAGAGCAATCCGCATGCATGCCTGGTCTTCTACTGGGAACCACTGAACAGACAGGTGCAGAAACCTTAATTTTACTATTACGTTTTAATATTACGTTCTTCTTTAAACTTTTTATTTTCATAGTAAATGTAAGTTAAATTTAATTTTGATTTTCAGATTCGCATTGAAGGCACCGTGGAGCGGATCCCCTACCAGAGCTCCTGCGATTATTTCCACTCCCGGCCAAAGAGCAGCCAGGTCGGCGCTGTCGTGAGCCGACAAAGCACTACTGTGCCTAACAGAGATGTAAGCGCCGAAGCTGCTCCACCTGCACGTTGTAGGTAATGCGTACAATGTCTAAGTCTCAGTTTTCACAATTTCTTTCAGTATCTGAGGCAGAAAAATGCAGAACTGGAGGAGAAGTACAAGGACACAGAGGTGCCTATGCCTGATTACTGGTAAACCTTTGCTCTTAATTAAAGTTAATAACATGTTGGTACGGCTTCTTAAAGCTTTTTCGGTTCGTTGCCTTTAACTGTCCCATGATTTTCTTTTCCAATAGGGGCGGCTACATCGTAAAGCCTTTTTTAATAGAGTTCTGGCAGGGACAGACAAACAGACTGCACGACCGCATCGTCTTCACCAAGCTGAAGGACGGAGAGTCCGAGCTGGGAGAGTTTCAGCACGCTGCAGAGGGAGGCTGGGTGTACCAGCGACTGTCCCCATGAGGAGCATCAGCAGGCTGTGAAATAAAGGAGAGGACATGTTTCATCTCGACTATCACTGATTTAAAAAGATCACCATCTTTACCTCACATTAATAACCTTGCATAGGTGCTGTTGTGCGCAGTTTATCAACAAGCCAAATGTCACTGTGCTGTTTTTGAGGTGAACCATGTGTGCTAAGTGGATAAGTGGAGCAGCGTGGCACAATCTGACTGTGCAACTTTTGAGTTTTCCATGCTTTGTAATGGAAAAAGGGCACTGGCCTGAAAAAGTGGAGCAAACTTTACCCACTCAAAATAATGATTAACAGTATGGCTGTGGTTGTTTAACAGTGCAGTCGTTGACCTTCTAGGACATGAAAACTGTTTCTTATTTCTTAAAAAGCACAATCTGTTCCACTCATCAACACTTAGATGCTGTTCTTCTCCATTGGTGTGATTATTTCTGTACAGGTGTGTAGTTTTCTAAAGAAAATATGGAAAATTGAGACAATTGCTTGAGAAAGAAAGAAAAGTGTGACTGTTTTGCTAATTATGGATTCAGAACATCATCTTTGGCCATAACCTGAACAATAAATATAAAAATGAATTTAGAGGCTTTTATATGGGGAATATGAGAGCATGCTCAATGTGTCATCTTAGAATTTATGACAAAAAGAGCTTGTTCCTCATGAGAAAACTAATATTTTTTTCAAATTCATTGTTGTCTCTAGACAGAGTTTACTGCCTCAGTCGTGTTAGCAACTCGTGAAAAAATCACAAGTCTGTTAACTGAACAACTAAAGTATATTTTTCTTCTAATTGGTGACAAATATGATTTTACACTTACAAATGGAAAATATGTGACCTGTACTGGTGGTTAACTTAATTTAAATTGATTGTATCAGGCTTAAATCTATGGCAGTGACTGCCTTTTAATAGTGAGATTAAAAGAGCACGTGATGTCATTTGTGCCAACTGTTGTGTGTCCTGTATTGTTTGAGGATGAAATTGTGGTATATAGCTTGAAGTAACTGTGGGAAAATAGCTATTAATAAAGTTTTAATTTGTAACTGAGGACAGAGTGTGCGTTTGACCAGCAGATGTCAGTAGCACAGCTAACACAAACACCAAGATTCAGCGAAACACGATCACTCAGAATCACTAGAAACATGCAATATTCTCATGGATTAACTGTTGACTTGTGGATTTCTGTGAATCACTCGATGATATCTGTCATTTTCTCAGCTAACAGCAGGGCAGCTCCACTACAAAATGCAGAAGCAGACCGCAGGGTGTCAAATATCACCCTGCTTACTATCACCATGTCAACAAAACAGGCTGAACAGCTCACTAACCCCAAAGAACGACCTCACCAAGATCATCGCGTTTAAACAGGCCACCATCTGCATGTTAAAAGCTCTCCTCGCTGTAGACTCCAGCACAAACAGAAGAAAATCTTACATGTTAACAACTTTTATATTTATTACAAACAAAAAAGCATCTCAGAAAAAAATTACAGACAGCATTTCTTGTTGTTGATGTGTCACATGCAATGGCTGCAGGAGTTATTTGGACAGTTAAACCAACAAAACAGCATGAAGTTATTTCACAATGACATAAACAGATATTTGATTCGTACAAAAGCACAATTAGCATACCCAAGTCATGTTTTCTGATATGATTGTATCCATAAACTGTACCGCGGTCACCTGGGGCAACCTCCAGGCTCGAAAAATAAAGCCAAAACCTGCAGTTCCTCTAAAAGCCTGGCTCCAGATATGAGTCAGTCTGAATTTACAGCTTGAATTTTGTCCCTGTAGCTAATTCCCCCCTTAACAGCAACTATGAGAGGATGCTTTTCTTTTAAAGAACTGACTTTTTTAAAGCATATTAAGGCTTAAAGCTTGCATTATTACGGTTGTGGCTGGAGTGACAGACATTGATATAGGCAACTGTAGCTTGCCATGTACATTTCAAAACATCTAAACCATGTTGGTGCCTTTTAGAGCATTTTAAAGGAATTTCTGCCACTTTTCTTCCTGTGTGATCAGCTGTACTGACCGATACTGAACATTATCGAAACTCTGCGGTTTATGACTGCACCTATCTAATCAGGCTTTCTAGGGCTAGCTGATAATTTAGAACTCCACCCTCTTATCCAACTTCTACATCCAAGGAAACCAACGTGAATTTAGATGTTTTCATATGTGAAACATGAGAGCATTTTTCAGGGTGTCAACTTAGAATTCATGACAATGAGAGCTGTAATTTGCACATGTATTCCTCACAAGTAAACGTTTAATATTTGTGGCTGCAAAATATGTTGTCAAACTGACTGTTGCCTCGAGAAAAAGTTGACATTGTTGCATGTTTGGATGACAAGATCAACATGGTGATCGTTAATGGTTACATTAATCTTTCATATACAATCTATAATTTTCATTTAAGAACATGTGGAAACAAGGATGGACGAAAGATGTTTGTCCTTCCCCGTTTGGGGATATTTTACTTGACAAGTGTATATAGATATATAAATAAATACATTTACTTTAACATTTTGTTTCTTAGAGCTGAGAAATTCAAGTCTTTTCAATGATGACTTGATACTTTTGGGGGCCTTTATATTTGAAAGCATCCACCATAATGTTTCAGATGTAATCAGTGACGTCAAGTCTTTGGTCATAAAAATGTAAAAAAAATTTCCTTTGACATTTAACAAAACATAAAAACCTGAAACATAACATTACATCTACAACATTAAAAAATGAAAACTTAAATGACACCAATGTTACATTTGAATCATGAGGCGAGAATTCCCCAAATTTTCCTTCATGTCATTTTTGAAAATATAAAACAACAGCGTGAGCACAAGGAAGTAAATATAAAAGTTAAAAGACAGAAAATCTGGAGAAAAATGTGTCCAGGACTGTGTTTAGTTCCCGTCTGCCGGGTGGATGTTTAAATTTTGACACCTCGTTGTTTATTTAAGTGTCTTTTTTTCTTGTGTTTTCCTGTGTGTGGTGAATAGTAGCACAGTAGTAGTACATGTAGGACAACATGGTGGTGTTTGCATACATTCAAGCCATCTTTGAAGCTTCTTATGTGTATATGACACATTACTGATCAAGTATGTGCATTTTCTGTGCTATTTCTCTGTCTTCTTTTTATGATTCTCTTGACTGAGGTTGTTGTCTGCAAACAGATTTGGGTTCTCGGCCAGCGTGACGCGGACCCTCTTCTTCTCCTTGTAGCGGCCGGAGTTGGAGACCTTGACGTGGCGTCCTTTGGTGGCAGATTTATCGACGATTTTCTCCAGTTTGGCATTCAACTGGCTGTCCAGTTCTGGAGAGCCGTTACTACTTGGGTGGTCTTTGTTCCCAGTGTTACTGCCATGCTCTGCTGGGATTTCATACAGAACCTTGGATTCAGACTTCTTCTTGCGTGAGAAGGTCAGCCTCCACCAGCTTGAGTCAGCCATGGCACCAACAGAGACTGGAGGATCGACCTGTAAAGTTCAGAGATCTTAGCGTGTGGTGAGCAATAGCAAAGAATTCTAGGTAAATAAAGTGTTTTAGCATTACTTTGTACACTTCAAAACAGCATTTATTCTGTCAGTTTTAATGCAGCCATGTTAGTCAGTCTTTATCTATACAAAAAGTCTTTTTATTTCCATCTATAAATGCATATCTAAATGTAGTCAGGAAAGGGTCTAGGCCACAAAAAAACTACAGTATGTACAGCTAGATCAAAACTTGGTAGAATTTTGAAATATACCGAGTCTCTTTATCACTATCATTTGACCAGAGGAAGATTTGAAACCAGTCAAACATTTACATTTATTCATACCTGGTCAACAATATAAATAAGAGCTTTGTAGTGTTACGAATCAACTGAATAGCCAAGTATTTATGAAACTTTAATGTATCACTTACAACCAGTTTTAATTTAAAGGTCTGAAATCATGAAAGGCTAAGCTGGAGAAAGTTTGGTAGTGGCAGTCAAGACAGCATCATCAGCATAAAAATGTACATTACACTTCTGAGTGGGAAATTACACTGAATAAATGCACTTTGAAAGTAATTAACAGTGGGCCCGGTGTTGATCCCTGAGAGACGCCATTATCAGCCATGTTTTTTCTGTCAAATTGATTTTGCTAACGTCAATAAAATTCAGGTTTTAATATAAAAATACAAAACATTGGATTAGATTATCATAACTCAAAATGTACTTTAAGAAGTAATTCAGTAGTTTGTATAAAATAAACTCCAGTTCCACTTACTTGTTTTTTTTTCCATTTTGAATTAATTAAAATAATTTAAAGGTGATTTTATGTGGTAAATTGCAAAGCCTCGTACACAGAGGTGGCCTAAAGTTTTACAAGGCCTTAAGCAGGATTTGATTAAAGGCCCTCAGCCACCCACGTCAGCAAAGCCACTATTAGCTATATTGCCCTTGCCAAACCATTTCTGCATTACGCATCTAACACAACAATTCTAATGGCTTAGTTATTCTGTGCTGGAAAGAAATACAATAAACAAGCAGATGATGATTTTTAAAACAAGTTCACTGTTTTAATTTTTTTTAAATTGTGCAAAAGGGCAGCACAGTCACAAAGAATTTACCACAGACCGAAATATTATTTTATGTAACAGCGCAAATTTAAAAACAGTGTTAAATAAATTAAATGGAAACTAACTGTCTAGAGAGTAAAAATAGGTTAACACTGTAATTGCTGTTTCCATACAATATCCCCTGAGCTCACCACCCCTTGACATTTCTGTTATTGTTGTTATTGTTAGTGAATGTTAATAATAAATAACTTGCAAAAGCTCAGCGCTCACAGTGAATGATTAAACCGGTCAGTTAACATATTTATTAAATTAATTGGGGGCCCTCTGCTGATGTGGGGGCCCCCAAGCAGCTGCTTCTGTGTGAATTTTGAGTGTTGTCTATGCTGCTGCGCTTGTTTCCCCAGGTAGCTCTGGTTTCTCCTGCTATTGAAAAACATGTTAAATTAGTACCACCTCTATTGCCCCAGGGCATTCTCCTTTAATCTCAGCAGTTTTGCTTCCGGGTTTAATAAAGATTAAAGCAATGATATTACAGTGTAGGAAAACCCAGAGATTTGCAACAGTCATTTATGGATGTTAGTTAAATTTATACATGCTCTGCCACACTTCATTGTTTTATATTTGTTCCTCTGTGTTTTAGTTCATTTGCTCAGGATGTCCTTTATTTACATTCATGCGAGAACAGCAAAGCTGTAAAACTGTGACTGAAGTTCTTTGATAAGAACTTTAATTGATCTGAAGTTAAATTATACATATAGCATGTAATCAAAAGATTTAAATTCTGAAATTCATTTATAAGGTTTTTAAAGGGAAAATGCATTAATATTTGAAGTTCTGCTAACTTACAATAACTATAGCTCCAACTACTTACATTTAATGTCAAAAAGTAGATGCAAATTTTTCACTTGTACAAATTTTCTGCTGCAGATTTGCATTCAAATTAATCTCAGTCTGCACTGAACATCATGCCTTTAATGTTATATCATTCTCTCATTGTTGGTGAACCAGTTCAAAAAGACAAACAACACTGTTTACTCCGCTGCTCTGTGCAGGACTAGTTTGTAGAAAGCAGACGATACTACAGCTGGCTTACTTCATCCAGTGCACATCTCCGTGATTACGAGGTGTAACCCAATGGGGGAGCAACACCTGACACTCTGCTCTCAGCTGATAAATTAATGATTATCTGCACAGGATCCTCTATCGCTCGCATGTGATCTGATATAAAGTCAGGAAAGCAAATACTGGGGAA